>NW_027141749.1:267500-1467500 GCF_036365525.1 Heterodontus francisci | reverse complement strand
CAGTGACATCCGCAAACACAGCCTCAGTTTCCACATATAACTCACAGTATCCAACTCGACCTCACATCCAACTCTCGTGATCCCTCCACAGCCTGTACACTGTCAGAATTCCAGTCTGGCTTTCAGTACTGCATCAGCAAAAAATTCCTCCAACTCAGTATTGAAAAGATACAAGCCATCAGTCCCCATCGCATCTCTTCCCTTGCCACAAACTCCATTCCTTTCCATACCAACAGTGTGCTACTCAGCCAGACTGCTTGTGACCTTTGTATTATATTTGACCCCGAGGTGAGTTATCTATCACATATCCATACCATGATTAACACTGTCTATTTTCACCTCCATAACATCACCCTACTTTGCCTTATCTAGTATTGTCGATTGCTTTGTTCCCTCTAAGCTCGATGATTCTAATGCACTCCTGGCTGGCTTCCCTAGTTACAACCTCTGCAAAATCTGCTGTCTCGACCATGAGCCACTTAGCCATCTGCCCTGTGCTGACTGACCGACATTGTTCAGCAATGCCCGATTTTAAAATTCTCATCCCTATTTTCAAATCCCTTCTTGACCTCACAGCTCCTGTCTTTGCAATCGGTTCCAGTCTGACAGCTCTTAGTTCTGTCTTCTTGAGCAATCCTGAGTTTAATAGCACAGCATCTTCGGCCGTGTCTCTAGCTGCGGAGGTGATACGCTGCAGAATTAATTCCTTAAATCTCTCTGCCTGGCAACCACTCTTTCCTGCTTTAAGACGCCCCATAAAAACTAACTCTTTGACTTAGCTTTTGGTCATCTGACCTAAATATATTCTTAGGTGTTCCATGTTAAACTTTCTTTGACATCACTCCTGGATCGTGCCTTGAGATGTTTTATCACAATCACGGCGCTAGATAAATGCAATTCACTTGTTATTCGATATAAAGGAAATAGGAGATGGCAGTAAATGTCCGTCCAAGGTACCAAATAAGGGCAACATACATGGACCAGGAACAGATACAGTTATAGTACATGAGTATAAATTGACTGTTAATCATGTGAGTGATTTCCTGTACAACAACGCACATAATGTTTAAAACATAAAAGGGGAACTGGAGACCATAACTTGTCAAAGCCAGATGTAGAAGGTTAACTGAACCATTTCTGTTCTTTACAATCAATGTAAGAAGTAAGTGTAAACAATTCAGTTGAAAAGTTTTATTTACCTGTCAACGGCACATTTAACTAGTTCTTTTTTTCAGCTGGTGATGGTACAATGAGTTGTATTGAGTGATGAGGTGAATGTGTATTGAAAGCATAATCCTCCTGTACTATTGTCCAACAGAACACGCGCAGTTAAGGCTGTCTGACGGTGGAATCCCATGTACTGGCCGAGTGGAGATTTATTACAATGGGACCTGGGGCTCAGTTTGCGATGATTCCTGGGATCTGGCGGACGCTGACGTGGTTTGCAAACAGCTGGGTTGTGGAAAGGCATTGGACATGGCACTTCCTACATCTCGTGGACCAGGCTCAGGGCCAGTTTGGTTGGATGAACTGAAGTGTTCCGGTAACGAATCATTTCTCTGGGAATGTCCCTCAGCATCGTGGGGTAACCACGACTGTTCTCATAAGGAAGATGTGAGGATCATGTGTTCAGGTAAGGGTGCTTCCATATACCCATTTTCCGTAGTGTTGTGCACGTGGCTTCACAGGGAAGATATTACATCGAACGATATGCAATGGACAGCACAGAATCTGGCCATTCGGCATAACCGGTCAATGTGGTGTTTATGTTGCCCACGAGTATCACCCCACATTACTGCATCTAACCCTCTTTGCATATCCACCTACTTCTTTTTCCGTCATGTACCAATACAGCTTTACCTGAAAGGCATCAGTTCTAATCACCTCAACAATTGCATGTGTTCGGAATTCAAAATTCAAACCACTCCCTGGGTAAAAATAAAAAACTTCTTCTGAATTTCTTATTAGATGTATTCATTATTATCCTATATTTATGATCACTAGCTTCGATCTCTGTCAGTTAACTAGTGATTAGTGTCTCTTATCCCGAGATCTCTTTGCTGCTCGACATCATTTTCACTCTTATTTTGCATGAAGTACGTGGCCTCTTTATTCTTCCTATCAGCACTGACCACCTTAGGCTTATCTGTATTCAACTCATTTGGCAATTGTATGCCCATTCGACCTGCTTATTAACGTATTCCCATATTTTGTCTGTCTTACTTAGTGTTAACTATATCCCCAAATTGCTGTCATCTTAAATTTTGAAATGATGTCTCCCTTGTCTAAATCCAAATCTTTCATGTAAATATTAAGCAGCAATAATCCCAGCCCTGTGTAACACCACTTCCCACCTTCCGCCATTCTAGGTTACCAGCTTTAACAATGACAGTGTGCTTTGCAGCTAGTTTTCTCCCATTCTTCCACTGATCTCTTGACTCCAAATGCTCTGTCTCCAGTCATGATCCTGCTATATGCTACCTTGTCAGAGGCCTTTTGGAAAAAAAAAGAACATGCATATTGCGTCGACTGAATTATCACCATTATCTTTCTGTAATTACTTCAAAGCATTCAATAACGTTGTTTGTCCTTCTGTTGCGAAATCTATGTTGATTATTCTTTATTACATTATGGGCTGTCGGTGTATTTCTGTCACTTTTCTGAAATACGTACTGGCAATCAGTGAACACAACCGGTGCAGCATGTGTTGAGTTGTGCAGTATGAACATACAACGAGTTATCAATCTAACTATCCGGATATTTCTTGTGTCATTGACAGAGCACAAAGAGCTGCGGCTGGTGAATGGGAAGCATCGCTGTGAGGGGCGAGTGGAAGTGTTCTACAATGGCACCTGGGGAACAGTGTGCTCGGATACACTTGATAGAGCTGATGCAGAAGTGATCTGTAAACAGTTAGAGTGCGGTCCCCTCAGTTCTATCGATTATTCCGCTCAGTCATTCGGAGCAGGATCCGGACCCATTTGGCTCGATCGAATCGAGTGTATTTCACACGAATCGTTCCTTTGGCACTGTCAAACAAAACCGTGGGGTAAACACAACTGTGAACACAGGGAGGATGCTGGCGTTGTTTGTTCAGGTAACACAACAAACCTCTCAATGTGCCAGTGTCATTTAAAACATTGGTGTCTGATACAGTCAGCATGTTTCTCTTCTAAACAGAAGCAAAAGTAACTAAGGAGCAGCTCCACAGATCAAAGGACTGCATTCGAGAATATGATTGTTAACGTGTGCTTTCACCAGGTGCTACTTCCTCTTCATTATACCAACTATCTGACTTGTACTCCTGTCTTATACTACATCAATAATAATAATTGATTCTCTTTGACAGATTCGGGACAATGGTTGCGCCTGTTTGGAGGTAACACCAACTGCTCCGGGAGAGTGGAGATATTGTGCAATAACAGCTGGGGCACGGTGTGTGATGACTCCTGGGACATGGCCGATGCCAATGTTGTCTGCAGACAGCTGGATTTTGGTCACGCTCTATTGGCGCCAGGAGGTGCTACTTTTTCCCAGGGTGACGGTGTTATCTGGCTGGATGAGGTGAAGTGCACTGGAAGCGAATCTTTCTGGCCGACTGTCCTTCCTCATCGCCGGCTCAATCTGACTGCGATCATAAGGAAGATGCCAGTGTGATTTGTTCTGGTGAGGGTGGCAGGGTTTGGAGAGTGGGGTTAGGGTTCCTTGTATGGCTAAATTGACTCATTAATTCGGGAAATTAAAAACAGTATTTATCGTTTAAATGGAAAGTGCTGAAATGTCATCTTCCTGAACGTTTTGTACAATATATTCCACAGGGCTCGATGTGCCTCCAAATGCTTTCCCATCCACATCTGCAGGTACTTACCATTATTACTATTCCAGCTCGTGTTAGGGTTTGCATTCGTTGAATTGCTATTGTTGTCACTGTCTGAAGATACTATGAGCACGTTCTCACTGACGGGAACATTTGTTTTCCTCACCGCATATTTCAAATGATCCATTTGAAATTCCGCTAATCCCAGTCTCTGGCTGTACCTGAACTGCCCTGTACTCATCAGAAACGTGGGTGCACTGTCTCTGTAATTTAGGTTGGCTCACACTTTCCTCTTGTGCAATGTACAACACACAAACTGGGGAATCTTCAGCCCGACTCATTGCCCGGACGCAATAGATATAATTATTAAATACGTACTGTAAATACTGTATCATGCAAGCCAGACTGTGTCTGTGTTAAACCTTTCTGCATTGTTGTCATTAAGAACAGGGATATAAAACTACTTCCATCCTAGTTGCGGTCTTCTTCGGAGTTCTGCTAATCTGTGTGTTGATCTCACTGATGGTGATTATACAGAAAACGTCAATCAGAAGAGGTGCGGCTTATATCTTACCGCGGATCCAACACAAAATCCCAGATATTGTGTCATATACTTGCCAAACTCTATGTCCATTGCAGCTTTCTGTGGACTGTCAAGTGGCCTTCTTGGAAATACATTGTATTTCTTTCTGTTTTTTGCTGACTTTCTCCATTCAATGTGCTGCGGAATTAGTAAAATCTGACATTTAAAAGGGAGAGTGATTTGAAGTGTCTACATTCACTGAAGAGTTGAGCACATAATACATGAAACTTTGGAAGAATTTACTTCTTGTAACAATGGATCAGGAAGTTTAATTGACATTCTAGGGCTGTGCATTCAAGCTATTTATTGGACTGTCAATCTTCCTTCATCCATTGGGCAGCAATTCCAGCCCTTCAGATTCTGGCTCTGGGCATCCAATCACGAGCTGTCTAACCGGGTCTGTCTGTTATTTTGACAGATGATACTTGTATAGGATCTTCTGCATCCAAAACAACGCTTCCAGTCATATTTCACCCACCCTACTCACTCCTGATTTATTATAAGTAATGGGCCTCTTAATAAAAAACACTTTTAGAACAACAAAGAACAAAGAACAGTAAAGCACAGGAACAGGTCATTCAGCCCTCCAAGCCTGCGCCGATCTTGATGCCTGTCGAAATTACAACCTTCTGCGCTTACGAGGACCATACTCCTCTATTCCCATCCTATTCATGTTTTTGCAAGATGATTCGTAATATTATAGAGTTTTTTTCTAGAAATAGCACTCTCTCTCTCTTATTAAGAAAGATTCTGTAGCTAGGACAGCATAGGCCTGGTAACTCTGCCAAGGACCCAACCAGAACAGGCTCTGAAACAAGACAGTCCTAAACTGGATAAATCCCCAGACCCAGATGAGATGTGAACCAGGCAGCTATGTGAGAAAAGGGATGAGATAACAGGGGATTTGGCACACATTTTCAAATCCTATCTGGTCACAGGAGATGTACCAGAGGACTGAAGGACAGTGAATGTGGTACCATTATTCAAGAGGTGTAGGAGGGATATACCAGGTAATTGCAGGCCGGTGAATCTAACATCAGCAGTAGGAAAACTATTGGAAAAAATCCGGAGGAACAGGATTAATCTCTACATGGAGAGGCAGGCATTACTCAGGGATAGTCAGCATGGCTTTGTCAGAGGGAGATCTTTTCTAACAAACTTGATTGAACTTTTCCTCAGTGAACACGTTTCTCCCCAGTCTGCTGCAGGTGAACATATGAGTATGTAGAAAAATAGACACATAGACAAAAACAAAAATACGCACAACAAAACTACTCCACATTCACAATACCTGGCATTGTCTCTTTACTGTCACTATCTCTGCGATTTGGATGTGTTCGCAGATAATTTACTGTTAAACGCTCGTGGGTTGCAACTAAACTTTAATCTCCCGACCCTCCATCTGACAGGTTCTGTCACTAGCGGCAAGGGTTCACCGGCTGGTTTGTACCAAGCAATTTATGAAGAGATTGGGAATGTTCCACCTGGCAAGGATTCCTATCAGGTCCAGCGTTCAGATCTGTGCTTTTCATTGCATACCGAATTTTCACGAGACAAATGTCATTTCCACTTAAACATCGCATTTTAATGGTCAGTTTCCTGACTGAACACTGTCAGAAATCCGCTCATTATCCCCATGTGAAGGAGTCCTATCACAGTGCGAGTGTGCCTATATCTGTGTGCAAACTAAAATGAGCAATGGGTTTGGGAAGATTCCCACTCGTCGTTGCTGCTTAAATAACGTGATTTCTGTTTGTTTGTAATTTGGGCTGCCATTTATCTTTTGAAGTAGTCCAGACCATGACCCAGGCCTAGAGCATTCCTGTGGGCCTCATTTATTACATTTCACTCAACTGGATTCTGGTACCTGACCAGGATTCAGTTTCTTTGGGGATGAGGAGAAAGGAGTTCCAGTGCACAATACCATCCAACAATCCCACAATATATTCGTATGCAAAGCTTTTATTCCATTTAAACTAGACCATAAATAGTCACTGCTCTCAGGAGGAGACAGTCACATTGACTCAGATTTTATTTCTCGAGGTGACTGGATTTCTGGGTCAGAAACACGTTCTCATCAGGAACTCCTGATCTGAACTTGGTGGTTTCTAGAAAATACTTATTCTAACAATTTGTATTCTGAAGTTTAACATGAAATCTGCAAATTCTGCACCTTGATACTGGGGCAGCAACACTAGCAAACCTATATAAGTTCTGTCCTGAGATATATTTGGAGGGCGATTTGACCATTGATATAAATTACTCAGGTTACAACAAAACACACAAAGATGATTTCCCTGGCAGATAAGATAAAGGAGAATCCTAAAAGATTATATAAGTATATTAAGAATAAAATGGTAACTCGGGAGAGAGTAGGTCCCCTTAAGGATCAATGTGGCAATTTATGTATGGAGCTACAGAAATGGGCAAGGTCTTAAATGAATACGTTTCATCTGTGTTTACCATGCAGAAGGTCATGGAAGGTAATGAGTTCAAGAGAGGAAACACCGATATCCTGAAGCACATCAACATTACAAAGGAGGAGGTTTTGTAGGTTTCAAAGCTCATTAAGGTGGATAAATCTCCAGGGTCTAACCAGGTGTATCCTAGGATGCTATAGGAAACAAGGCAGGATGTTGCTGGGGCCCTGGCAGAAATTTTAGTATCATCGTTAGCCACAGGTGAGGTACCAGAAGACTGGAGGATAGCTAATGTTGTGCGTTTATTTAAGAACGGAAGCAGGAATATGCCAGCGAACTGCAGGCTGGTGAGCCTTACATCAGTGGTGGGAAAGGTATTGGAGGGGATTCTGAGAGACAGGATTTATATGCATCTGGAAAGGCATGGTCTCATTCGGGCCAGTCAGAATGGCTTTGTGCGTGGGAAATCATGTCTCACGAATTTGATTGAGGTTTTTGAGGAGGTGACCAAGAGATTGACGAGGGCAGGGCGATGGACGTTGTCTCCATGGAATTTAGCAAGGCCTTTGACAAGGTTCTGCATGGTAGGTTGATCGGGAAGGTTCAAACACATGGGGTGCAGGGTGAGGTAGCCAATTGGATACAAAATTGGCTTGGTGATAGGAGGCAGAGGGTAGTGGTAGTGATTTGTTTATCAGATTGGAGGCTGGTGACCACTGGTGTGCCGCAGGGATCGGTGCTGGACCCTCTGTTGTTCGTTATATATATTCATGACTTGGATGAGAATGTCTGGGGGAAGATTAGTAACTTTGCAGATGACACAAAAATTAGTGGTATTGTGGACAGTGAAGAAGGTTGTCTAAGCTTACAGCAGGATATAGATCAACTGGAGAAATGGGCAAGGAAAAGATTGGCAAATGGAAATTAATGCAGACAATTGCAAAGAGATGCATTTTGGGAAATTAAACCAGGGCAGGCCATATATAGGTAATGGCAGTGCCCTGGGGAGTGTTGCTGAGCATAGAGACCTTGGTGTGCAAGTACATAGTTCCCTGAAAGTGGCAACACTGGTAGGCAGGCTGGTGAAGAAGGCGTATGGCATGCTTGCCTACATTAACCGAGGCATTGAGTACAAGAGTTGGGACGTAATTTTACAGTTCTACATATCATTGGTTTGTACTGTGTGCAGTTCTGTTCGCTGCACGACAGGAAAGATGTGATTAAGCTCAAGAGGGTGCAGAAAAGATTCAGAAGGATGTTACCTGGTTTGGAGGGCTTGAGGTATAAAGTGAGATTGGATAGGCTGGGTCTGCTTTCCCTGGAGTGAAGGAGGCTGAGACGGGGCATGACAGAGTTATATAAAATTATGAGAGGCATAGATAAGGTAGACAGCCAGAGTCTGTTTCCCATGTTAAGGGTGACAAAAACTAGAGGGCATCGATTTAAGGTGAGAGGGAGGAGGTTGAAAGGAGATAAAATGAGTAAATGTTTCACTCAAAGAATAGTGGGTATCTGGAATGAACTGCCTGCGGAGGTGTAACAGTAGCAACATTTAATAGGCATCTGGACAGGCACTTGAATGAGCAAGGCATAAAGGGATATGGAATTAATGCAAGCAGGTGGGATTAGTATAGATCGGCATTATGGTCGGCATGGACGCGGTGGGCCAAAGGGCCTATTTCTGTGCCTTATGACTCTATGACTCTAAGAACAAATCCGTTATTAGCCTCCTTGCACTCTTTCCTGCCCCATTATTTGGGATGGGGTTCGGTTTTGGAGCCACCACCGGCCGTTTGAGACTCTGAAAGGGAAAGAGACGGGGCAGGGTGGACAGGTTCTTCATGTAGAAACTGTGCTGACCGACTATGTTTTACATTATTGTCTCTGCTCTGATGTCTGAAATCTAACCCACCAGCTGTACTGTGTATTGTTTTAACTGCTCGCTGTATGAGCCAACATTTATGGTCCATCCCTAGTTGCTCTTGAACCACTGCAGTCTTTGTGATGAATGTTCCACAATCGTGTCAGTTACAAAGCCCAGGACATTGTTTCCAGATGATGATGGTATTATGTTATTTACTCGAACGTCACAATTAATCTCTCCAATAGCCATCCATGTTTGTGTTTAACAGTTGCTGATTCAATTGAGTCCCTCAATCAGATTGAATATTACACCAGTCACAGTTTGGGTGACACGGATCCTGGATCAGAAATTCCTGAAGGGAACTCCTCCAGTATTGAGGGTGGGTGCAGTTTTACTTGTTGCCATCACGTTTTTTAATCCATAACGAAATCTGCTATCCAAAATTAACAACGAAATATATCAGAACTTACTCGCTGTAAAATGATGCTGCTGAAGACATGGAGATTTTCTGACTGATTTTAGTTTTGAAAATTGAGAAATAATTTGGATTTCTCAAAATCATGTCGATTTAACCCAGTCGTATAATGGAATGAAACTTTCAGTTCATGATGTTTTCTGACACTGTTGTCTGGGCGGTGAAATGCGAAATTTGTGTGCATGTTGGATAGGCGATTCAATGGGATACATGTGACTTTAAAAGGGAGGCCAGAATTTTCTCACACAGTGACCACAGACTGCAAGGGAAAATGCTGCTGGATAGCGGTACAATGGAAGCTCGACGTCTTTACACTGTTCGGTGATGTTCCCTGAGTCGGCAGAGCTGGTGGGTGGAGGCTGCAGTTTAACGCTCTGGGCAGGTAACTGAGCCTCTTAAACAGGAAATGCATGGCAATTTACCAAGCTATTAACAATTTAGTGAAGGTGCATCAAAAGGGCGGCACAGTGGCGCAGTGGTTAGCACTGCACCCTCACAGCTCCAGCAATCCGGGTTCAATTCTGGGTACTGTCTGTGTGGAGTTTGCTAGTTCTCCCTGTGTCTGCGTGGATTTCCTCCGGGTGCTCCGGTTTCTTCCCACAGCCAAAAGACTTGCAGGTTGATAGGCAGAAGGGCCTGTTTCAGTGCTGTATATCTAAATAAACAACAGTTTTCACAGATTCACCATCTGTAAGCAAGGGGAAGGTCAGTTTTGGCTGTGAAAAGCATTGTGATACTGGAGAGCGATACTGACTCGCGATATTGGCAATCTGGAGGCTGACCAATCTTGGCGATCACAACAGAAGTATTCAGGATGAGCATCCACTACGAATGGCAACATAGTTATACAAAGTAAAAAGAATGGAGACCTTGAGCAGTGAGTGCAGCAATTTACAATTGGTGTCAGCCACTCCTGTTTTGAGGTCTCTTTGAGAGTGACAAGAATCATGAGGCTGGAAGAGAGTGTGGATGAACAGGGCGCACAGTCGCACGCAAGCAGCTTCTTGAGTGAAGAAGATGCGACCCACCAGAGAAGGTTTACCATCAGAGGCTCTGATTTCTGCTTTTGATAGAGCAGCAGTGTCACTGAAGATTGTGCCTCGCCAGGGAGGCGGTCACTGAGCTGTTCACTATGATGGAGGAGGATCTGAACCAATGAGTGGGGGCATCCATCCTGCAATTACATTTTCATCTTTTGTGACATTTAAGACTGTGAGCTTAATGTTAGGCACTGCACTCACCTTGCCATACTACATCCGGGCATTGATCCTGTTCCTGCACTGAAGCCTCTTACATGGGACCACCTCACGTCTGCTCACCTCCACATCAGTGTCCTGCCAGGCCCTCTCTGCCTGCCTAGCCGGCCTCCTTCAGCCATCCCAATGGGAAATGCACTTCCCTCCTTGACCTTGCAGCCTGGAGGATCACTTCCAGGGTGGCATGAGAAAACCTGAGCGCCACACTTGATCTGAGTGCTGCCATCGAACAAACACACCAGTTGTCAGTCCTCCCATTCAATGTCCTCCAGTGCTCCTGTCTTTCAATCGATTGCTGGATGCGTTTAGAATAGCATGGGCCTATAGAGACTCAACTACCGTGACACGACATGGTCCTACCATTCTCCAGCCTCTAATCTCACTACAGCTGAACATCACAGTCAAACCTGGCAGGCCCGGGTAGATTGACGTCTAATGATATCATTCTAAATATTCAGTTTTACCATGTGATTTTTGTGAAAATCATTATTTCCTCTCAGGTCTGCTTCCGGGTGATTTTGATGATGTTCAGACAGCAGCCATTGACACTCAGGATGGTCACTTGTTGCTGGACAGTGGTCCTGATGATCTCTTCACACTGACAAGTGCCGGCGGTGATCTCTCCACTATCAGTGAGTTAAACCCCCACAATCACCAGCTCTCTGTCACTACTTTGACTTTCATTCCAATCGGTGTTTTCATAGACCGCTGGTTGATTTAAATTCATGTTGTGATGAAAGGAAATTTATCTAATTAATGCTTGACTTAATTTAAAAAGTACTTCCTGATGTTATTCCTTTTGTAATATCTCTCTTATTAATACTCCCACTGGAAATCCTTCAAGTGCTCAATCTGAACACCCTGATTCAGGCTCAGAAGATCCACTTCATCTGCTATCATCCAGCGGGAAAATAACAACACGGTGAATGGAGCTGAAAAACATTCAAATTCCAGTCCCCATCACCTCATTGACACTTATATAGATGACCCGAACTGAACTCGATTTCAGTTCCATCATTAATACATAATCTTTCTCCCCACAGTATACAGCTCTCACACCTGCACTGAACTCGCTTTTAGTCCAATCATTTATCTATCATCTTTCTCTCCGCAGTATACAGCTCTCAGACCCGCGCTGAACCAGCTTTACTGGTTCCCTCCAATCTTGAAGACAATGAGGATGTTCACTGTGATAGGTACACAATAGCAGGCATTCCACCAACGATGGGCAGTGACTGTCTGGTTAAGCATTTTATGTCGACATCAACCCAGTAAGAGCAATGCTGTATGATTTGTTCCATGTGTGCAGTCCCGGCTGGTTCTGATAGTAATGTGATAATCAGTGGTGTTTTCAGCAGTCAGTGATTCTAAAGTATCAGAGAGAACATTCTGTGCACTTAATCTTGAAATAGGAGGCTTATAGAAACAGGAATATTCCTAGGAGATCATATACTGTATTTGATGTGTTTGTTTGATGGTTTGCATTGTTGTAACCCTCTCAAGTCGTGTCTGCTGTCCTTTCAGCTAAAAGTCAGCCTCAAATCCTACAAATGATGTCTGAAGGTGGACCACAGGCTGGTGGAAAATATTCTGTGTAAATATTCTGAGAGAATGGCATGAACTTTTCCAACAGTGTGAACATGCTGGATGTGCTTCCCTTCACGATTTAAACATCACTTTATCTTCATCAATCACCAGATTACTTGGTGTTGAAATAACTAGATTTGGCTTTTCTCCACATTTTGTCTCAAAGTGTGTGTGTTCCGTTTAATTAAAATACAAAAGAGAATTGATTTCGGATCATTTCTCTGTCTGTACAAATACTGAGATATAATACTCCGCATGTAATTACTAACATTGCCACAGAGATTAAAATCATTGCTTATTCAAAAAGAGTTTATACGAAGTTCGTTCTGTAACCGCTTCATATATTCATATCTTATTAAAGAAGGTTCAGAAAACGTCAGGCCACAAATAATTGGTCTGTCTCTTTTATCTGCATTTATTGTAACTGTTTCCTGCACCGCTATATACTCGATGTGGACAAATTACTGCAGTTTATCGTGTAAGTGTTGATGTGCAATGGAAATAACATAAAATTAAAAAACATTTATTTCATGTTTTAATTGGAATGTGTGCCTTTGTCAATATTAATTCCTATATTACGGTTCAAGTGCTAAATATGCACCAATTCCGAGATACAATACAATGTGGTTTTACTGTGCTACACTCTCCTAGTGTATGGCGGGACAGTCGGAGAATCTGATCAGAAATTAATGCGTTTTTACACTTTAATGATTAATATTTCAGTTAGTCATCACTGGAGTGCAATTGTTACTCAGTCAGGGGAAGACTACACC
The DNA here is from genome assembly GCF_036365525.1 of Heterodontus francisci. Classification (NCBI taxonomy): domain Eukaryota; kingdom Metazoa; phylum Chordata; class Chondrichthyes; order Heterodontiformes; family Heterodontidae; genus Heterodontus; species Heterodontus francisci. The sequence continues at coordinate 1,454,725 of NW_027141749.1, read as the reverse complement.
GTGCACTACTCTCCAGCAGATTGTGAGTTTTCTGATTGGTTGGCTTACCGAAACACCCGTATCCACCAGCAGAGGGCAACATTATTAGAATTGAAAGCATACAATGCTGGAAACACTTAACAGGTCAGGTATCATCTGTGGAGAGTGACACAGAACTAGGTTTGCATGTTCATGCGATTTCTTCAGAAATAGAACATTGAACATAGAACATAGAACAGTACAGCACGGTACAGGCCCTTCGGCCCACGATGTTGTGCCGAACCTTTAAACTACTCCAGGATCAAACTGCCTACATACCCTTCATACTACTATCATCCATGTACCTATCCAAGAGGCGGTTAACTGCCCCTAACGTATCTGATTCTACTACCACCGCTGGCTATGTATTCCACGCACCCATCACTCTCTGTGCAAGGAACCTACCTCTGACATCTCCCTGAAACCTTCCACCAATCACCTTAAAATTATGCCCCCTGGTGATTGCCCTTTCCGCCCTGGAAATATGTCTCTGGCTATCCACTCTATCTAAGCCTCTCATCATCTTGTACCCCTCTATCAAGTCACCTCTCATCCTTCTTCACTTCAATGAGAAAAACCCTAGCTCTCTCAACCTTTCTTCGTTAAACATGCCCTCCAGTCCAGGCAGCATCCTGGTAAATCTCCTCTGCACCCTTTCTAATGCTTCCACATCCTTCCTATAATGAGGCGACCAGAACTGAACACAATCTTCCAAATGTGGTCTAACCAGGGCTTTATAGAGCTGCAGCATAAGCTCGCGGCTCTTAAACTCAATCCCCCTGTTAATGAAAGCGAACACACCATACTCTTTCTTAACAACCCTATCAACTTGGGTGGCAACTTTGAGCGATCTATGGACATGGACCCCAAGATCCCTCTGTTCCTCCACACTGCCAAGAATCCTGTCTTTAAGCCTGTATTCTGCATTCAAATTCGACCTTCCAAAATGAATCACTTCACACTTTTTCAGGTTGAACTCCATCTGCACTTCTCAGCCCAGCTCTGCATCCTGGTCAATGTCCCGTTGCAACCTACAACAGCCTTTTACACTATCCAAAACTCCAGCAATCTTCGTGTCATCGGAAAACCTGCTAACCCAGCCTTCCACTTCCTCATCCAAGTCATTTATAAACATCACAAAGAGCAGAGGTCCCAGAGCAAATCCCTGCGGAACACCACTGGTCACCGAGCTCCAGGCTGAATACTTTCCATCTACTACCACCCTCTGTCTTCTATGGGCCAGCCAATTCTGTATCCAGACAGCCAACTTTCCTTGAATCCCATGCCTCCTTACTTTCTGAATGAGCCTACCATGGGGAGCCTTATCAAACGCCTTACTAAAATCCATATACAACACATCCACTGCTCTTCCTTCATCAGTGTGTTTTGTCACATCTTCAAAGTATTCATTAAGGCTTGTGAGGCATGACCTGCCCCTCACAAAGCCATGCTGACTGTCTCTAATCAAACTATGCTTTTCCAAATAATCATAAATCCTGTCTCTCGGAATCCTCTCCAATAATTTGCCCACTACCGACGTAAGACGTTAATTATATAATGATCGAGATTAACTACTTTTAACAAATACAGAACCAGGGAAAATGAGGCTTGGAGAGAGTAAAAGAGTTAACTTTTATGTTAATATGGAAGCAGGTGTGATTAAATGAAACCTGTCCCCTTTACTCTCTCTGATCTTTGTCCCTGTGATCTGCAACACTTAATTCCCTCAACCCTGACACAGCACCGTGGGTCAGAGTGCCATTCAAGTGGGGGCATAAAAGAAATGTAATAGCAATAGAGAATCGCATAGTTTGGGGAATAGATACTGTTCTTTGCAGCAAAGACAGGGAGTCCGGAAGGCTGTGTTGCCTACCTGGTGCCAAGGTTAACGAGATATCTTCTGGGCTAGAGAGGAACTTGAAGTGGGAGTGGAAGGTTCCAGTTGTCGTGGTCCACGTAGGTACCAATGACATAGTTAGGACTTGGAAAGAGGTTCTGCTGAGCGACTATAGCAGCTCGGGGCTAAATTAAAAAGCAGAACCACAAAGGTATTAATCTCGGCATTACGACCTCAACAACGTGCAAATTGGCGGAGGGTAAATAAGATTAGAGAGGTAAATGCGTGGCTCAAAGATTGGTGTGGGAGAAATGGATTCCGATTCATGGGGCACTGGCATCAGTACTGAGGAAGGAGAGAGGTGTTCCTTTGGGACGGCCCTCATTTGAACCAAGTTGGGACCAGTGACCTGCCGAATGGTATAACTAGGGTTGCAGATAGGACTTTGAACTAATTAGAGGGGGGAGGGTACAATTGAAGGGAAGTTTATAAAAAATCAAAAGGAAACGAGAGATCAGAGATGCAGGGTAGTGAAGAGGCGAACAGTAATCAAAGTGTGACAGGAAGGGGCAGAAAATATAAGCAGAATACAGCAGCAGAAATTAGAACCAAAATGAGTAACAATGGTAAAAAGTCTAAGATTAAGGCTCTTTATCTGTATGGACGCAGGATTTATGACAAGATAGCTGATTTGACCGCACAAATAGAAATACATGAATATGATTTGATAGCAACTACAGAGACAAGGTTGCAGAATGACCAAGACTGGGAACACGAAACTCAAGGCATCTGATAATCTGGATAGAAAAGGCAAAAGGGAAAGGAGGTGAGGTAACTTTGCTCATAAATCAGTGCGATGTGTTGGGCTGATTGATGCTTATTCGCACTATACCAGCTCTGCATGGCGATCAGTATCCTGGGCTGGTAACCCATATTCACACTGTACCAGCTCGGCATTGTGATCAGTATCCTGGGCTGGTTGACCCATATACACACTGTACCAGCTCGGTATGGCGATCTCTAAACTGGGTTGGTTGGCCTATTTCGGACGGAACTGGCTGGACATGGAAATCAGTATCCTGGGCTGGTAACCCATATTCACACAGTACCAGCTCGGCATGGTGATTCGTGTCCTGGGCTGGGAGACCCATGTTCTCACTGTACCAGCTCGGCATGGTGATCAGTATGCTCGGCTGGTTAACCCGTATTCACACTGTACCAGCTCAGCATGGCAATATATAAACTTGGTTGCTTGACCCATATTCGGACTGTACCAGCTCAACATGCTGATCAGTATCCTGGGCTGCTTGAACCATAATCACACTGTACCACCTCGGCATGTTGATCAGTATCCTGGGCTGGTTGAGCCAAATTCACAATCTACCAGCTCAGCATGGCGATCAGTATCCTGGGCTGGTTGACCCATGTTCACACTGTACCAGCTCGGCATGGTGTTCAGTATCCGGGGCTGTTTGACCCAGATTCACACTGTACCAGCTCGGCATGGTGATCAGTATCCGGGGCTGGTTGACCCATATTCACACTGTACCAGCTCGGCATGCTGATCAGTATGCGGGGCTGGTTGACCCATATTCACACTGTACCAGCTCGGCATGCCTAATCAACATCCTAGGCTGGTTGGCACATTTTCAAACTTTTCTTTCACGGCCTGGTGATCAGCATTCCAGGCTGGTTGACCCACATTCACACGACCAGCTCGACATGGTGATCACCTCCGCTCTGTCCGTAAGCATGATGCCGAGCTGCCAGTTTCTGACCATTTCAACACACCACCCCCTGCTTTCATGCTCACACCTCTGTCCTGGGATGGCTGCAGTGTTCCAGCGAACATCAACACAAGCTCATGGAACAACATCTCATTTAGTGATTAAGCACACAACAGCCTGCGGGACTGAACATTGAGTGCAATCATTTCTGGACTGCACCAGAAGGGTACCAATATCCTGGGGGGGAGATTTGCTAGTGCTCTTCGGGGGGCTTTAAACTAATTCAGCAAGGGAATGGAAACCTAAAATGTAGTTCCAGTGTACAGGATGTTGAGAGTAGTGAGGTCAGGGATAAGGATACAAGGACGCAGGAGGGCACTGGCAAGCAAGAACTCGGTTTAAAGTGTGCCCACATCAACGCCAGGAGCATCCAGAATAAGGTGGGTGAGCTTGCAGCATGGGTTGGTACAAGGGATCTCGATGTAGTGGCCATTTCGGAGACATGGGTAGAGCAGGGGCAGGAACTGATGTTGCAGGTTCCGGGATTTAGATGTTTCAGTAAGAACAGAGAAGATGGTTCAAGAGGGTGGGGGGGGGGGGTGGCATTGTTAATCAAGGAGAGTATTACAGCGGCAGAAAGGACGTTTGAGGACCCGTCTACTGAGGCTGTATGGGCCGAGGTTAGAAACAGGAGAGGAAAGGTCACCCTGTTGGGAGTCTTCGAAAGACCTCCGAATAGTTCCAGAGATGTAGAGGAAAGGATAGCGAAGATGATTCTCGACAGGGGCGAGAGTAACAGGGTAGTTGTTATGGGGAACTTTAGCTTTCCAAATATTGACTGGAAATATTTCGAGTACTTTAGTTGGGTCAGTTTTTGTCCAGTGTGTGCTGGAGGGTTTTCTGACACAGTATGTAGACAGGCCAACCAGGGGCGATGCCACACTGGATTTGGTACAGGGTAATGAACCCGGCCAGGTGTTAGATTTAGATGTAGGTGAGCACTTTGGTGATAGTGATCGCAATTCGGTTAGGTTTACCTTAGCGATGGGCAGGGACAGGTAGATACCGCAGGGCAAGAATTATAGCTGGGGGAAAGGAAATTATGGTGCGATTAGGCAAGATTTAGGATGCGGAGGGTGGGGAAGGATACTGCAAGAGATGGGCACAATCGAAATGTGGAGCTTATTCAAGGAGCAGCTACTGCGTCTTCTTGATAAGTATGTACCTGTCAGGCAGGGAGGAAGTTGTCGAGCGAGGGAGCCGTGGTTTACTAAAGAAGTTGAAGCACTTGTCAAGAGGAAGAAGAAGGCTTATGTTAGGATGAGACGTGAAGGCTCAGTTAGGGCGCTTGAGAGTTACAAGCTAGCCAGGAAGGATCTAAAGGGAGAGCTAAGAAGAGCAAGAAGAGGACACGAGAAGTCATTGGCGGATAGGATCAGGGAAAACGCTAAGGCTTTCTATAGGTATATCAGGAATAAAAGAATGACCAGAGTTAGATTAGGTCCAATCAAGGATAGTAGTGGGAAGTTGTGTGTGGAATCAGAGCAGATCGGGGAAGCGATAAATGAATATTTTTCGTCAGTATTTACAATAGAGAAAGAAAATGTTGTCGAGGAGAATATTGAGATTCAGACTACTAGGCTAGATGGGATTGAGGATCACAAGGAGGAGGTGTTAGCAATTTTGAAAATAGATAAGTCCCCGAGGCCAGATGGGATCTATCCTAGGATTCTCTGAGAACCCAGGGAGGAGATTGCAGAGCCTTTGTCCTTGATCGTTATGTCGTCATTGTCGACAGGAATAGTGCCGGAAGACTGGAGGATAGCAAATGTTGTCCCCTTGTTCAAGAAGGGGAGTAGCGACAGACCTGGTAATTATAGACCTGTGAGCCTTCCTTCGGTTGCGGTTAACATGTTGGAAAAGGTTATACGAGACAGGATTTATAATCATCTTGAAAAGAATAAGTTCATTAGCGATAGTCAGCACGGTTTTGTGAAGGGTAGGTCGTGCCTCACAAACCTTATTGAGTTTTTCGAGAAGGTGACCAAACAGGTGGATGAGGGTAAAGCAGTGGGTGTGGTGTATATGGATTTCAGTAAGGCGTTTGATAAGGTTCCCCACGGTAGGCTATTGCAGAAAATACGGAAGTATGGGGTTGAAGGTGATTTAGAGCTTTGGATCAGAAATTGGCTAGCTGAAAGAAGACAGAGGGTGGTGGTTGATGGCAAAGGTTCATCCTGGAGTTTAGTTACTAGTGGTGTACCGCAAGGATCTGTTTTGGGGCCACTGCTGTTTGTCATTTTTGTAAATGACCTGGAAGAGGGTGTAGAAGTGTGGGTTCGTAAATTTGCGGATGGCACGAAGGTCGGTGGAGCTGTGGATAGTGCCTAAGGATGTTGTAGGGTACAGAGGGACATAGATAGGCAGCAGAGCTGGGCTGAGAGATGGCAAATGGAGTTTAATGTGGAAAAGTGCGAGGTGATTCACTTTGGAAGGAGTAACAGGAATGCAGAGTACTGGGCTAATGGGAAGATTGTTGGTAGTGCAGATGAGCAGAGAGATCTTGGTGTCCAGCTACATAAATCCCTGAAAGTTGCCACCCAGGTTAATAGGGCTGTTAAGAAGGCATATGGTGTGTTAGCTTTTATTAGTAGGGGGATCGAGTTTCGGAGCCACGAGGTCATGCTGCAGCTGTACAAAACTCTGGTGCGGCCGCACCTGGAGTATTGCGTGCAGTTCTGGTCACCGCATTATTGCAAGGATTTGGATGCTTTGGAAAGGGAGCAGAGGAGATTTACTAGGATGTTGCCTGGTATGGAGGGAAGGTCATTCGAGGAAAGGCTGAGGGACTTGAGGTTGTTTTCGTTAGAGAGGAGGAGGAGGAGATCTGACTTAATAGAGACATATAAGATAATCAGAGGGTGAGATAGGGTGGATAGTGACAGTATTTTTCCTCGGATGGTGATGGCAAACACGGGGGGACATAGCTTTAAGTTGAGGGGTGATAGATATAGGACAGATGTCAGAGGTAGTTTCTTTACTCAGAGAGTAGTAGGGGTGTGGAACGTCCTGCCTGCAACAGTAGTAGACTCGCCAACTTTAAGGGCATTTAAGTGGTGTTTGGATAGCCATATGGATGAAAATGGAATAGTGTCGGTCAGATGGTTTCAAAGGTCGGCGCAACATCGAGGGCCGAAGGCCTGTACTGCGCTGTAATGTTCTATGTTCTATGTACCTTATTTTATCATTATCTTGATTTGATTTGCCCAATTTGGTTTTCCCACTCGTCTTTTCCTTTTCATTGAAAACTGTAATGACAAGATACAAAGACAGTGAGAGCGTTTTGTGATGAGGTAGGTTATTAGACAGGATCTTCTCCTCGTTGGACAAAGGCCTTCACCCTGAGGCAGCATCCAATAGGAATATGTGTGTGTTTGTGTGTGTGTGTGTGTGTCTGTTTATTACTTTGGGGGTGAATTGCCTCTCCAGGACCCTGGTTTCTGATGCTTTGGTTAAACTTGTGACAGTTGGTTTGCAGCCCTTGATTTTTAAAGCTGTTTAAAGCTTTTTCAATTTCGTACTTGTCTTTCAATGTGACACAGACATGTTATCCATGATACAGGAAATGGTGTGTTCGTCCTCAGAGAGGATGCTGAATCCTTCAATGAGAACCCGTGTGAAGGTTTCTTATAATTCCAGAATAATGCTTCTGTTTCAGGCGATGACATGAACTCAATGGTTTAGAGATATGCACAGCATCCTTTTTTAAATTGAGCTCGATCTGTAGTGGTCACGTTCAGTGAGATGTGTTCTTGGACGTGATTTTATGTGATATACAGACCTGCCATTTTAAGTGGCATGCACTGCGGACATTTGAAGTGATATTTTTTGCGGGCTTTTTTCGTTATGTTCACTGCAGTGAATTTACGTGGTGTTCATGGCAGGTATGTTCACTCATAAGCACTGTGGCCAATTTAAGTGATCTGTGCTGTCGCCATTTAAGTGGTATTTGCTGTGACTATTTAAAGTTATATTCATGTTGTCGAGTGCAAGAGATATTTGCTGTCGCCATTTTCAGAGATATGTGCAGAGGCCATTTTATCTCATATACACAGCGACCATTTTAAATGGCATTTATTGTGTCCATTCTGGAAGAAATGTTGCTGTGGCTGGTTTAAATCAAATTTTCTGCAGCCATTTAAATAATATGAAAGAATTATATTAAGGAAAGCCATGCATTTAGATTGCCACTTCACAACTACTGAACGTCCCAAAGAGTTTTACAGCCAATGAAGTATTTCTGAAGTGGGGCCACTATTGCAATGTGGAAAACACAGTTGCCAATTTGAGCACCGCAACATACTACAAACAGCAATATGGAAATGACCAGATCATCTTTTTGTGTCATGCTGATTCAGGAACAAATATTGGCCAGGACATGGTGGCGAACTGCTCTGTTCTTTCGTAAAATAATGCCATGGGATTTTTCACCCGTAGCTGAGATTGAAATATCGGGGGGAGGGGGGCGGGGCTGTTTAAAGTCTCATTTGATAAAAGGCATATTCGATCATGCAGCTGTCCCTCAGTAAAGTTCCAATAACAGTATAGCGCTCTCTCAGTACTAGCCCTCGTTAACTGCGCTCTGTCAGACTGCACTGGAATGTCAGCCTTTATTTTCGTGCTCAGGTCCCCCTATATATTGATGGCATCTGTAGCCCAGAGCTGTGCACACTCCTTATCCAGCCTGCGTCCCTCTCAATATCCAGTATCTGGAGCCTGGAGTTGCATGCAAGCCTTACCCAGCTTCCCTCCTTCTTGGTTTATATATGGCATCTGGATTGTAACCGATACTATTGGACTTTCAAGCCTTATAAAAGTTTATAACAATGTTCTAAAGGATTCTAACGTATAATAATGAATTTTAAACGTTTTCGAAGTTTTATGAAGTAGCATAAATTTCCATAAGGACTGTAAAGGATTGTAATATGTAATGAAAAATGGTAATGATTAAAAGCCGGTACAAAACATTATAAAGGATGATTAAGGATTATAAAAATGTATAAAGAATTATAAAGTTTTATAAAATATTATAACATTTTATTAGGGTATGAAAGGAATTTAGATATTATCAAAGGTTATCAAAATGTAAGCAATTTATGAGGCGCTTCAAAGGGTTATAATGTATTATAAGGAATTGTGAATATTTTGAAATAATTATAAATGGTTAAATGCATTATTCAGTGCGATAAAGTGTTAGAACGTGTGATAAATATTTATAACATATTATTAAGGGTTACAGAAAGTAACGTGTTATAAGGGGTAATTAAGCGTTGTAATGATCCCACGTTGCAATAAATGTTTATAAGGTGTTATAAAGGATAACCACGTGCTATAAGGTATTTTAAAGGTTTTTATTAATTTATTCTTTCACAGGATGTGGGTGTCGCTGACAAGGACAGCATTTATTACCCTTCCATAATTTCCCTTGAGAAGGTGGTGATGAGCCACCTTCTTGAACTGCTGCAGTCCGTGTAGTGTACGTACACTCACACTGCTGTTATAATGGAAGTTCCACCGTTTTGACACAGCGACAGTGAGGTATTGGCGATGCAGTTCCAAGTCAGCAGAATGTGTGGCTAGGAGGGAAGTTGCAGGTGGTTTTCTTCCCATGCATCTGCTTCCCTTGTCCTTCTAGTTGGTAGTGGTCGCTCGTTTGAAATGCGCTGGTGAAGCAGCCTTGGGGAGTGGCTGCAGTGCAACTTATATATGGTGCACACTGCTGCCACTGTGCATCGCTACTGGAGGGAGTAATGGCGAAGGTGGTGGATGGTCTGCCAATCAAGGGGCCTGCTCTGTCCTGGATGGCGTGGAACTTCTTGAGTATTGTTGGAGCTGCACTCTTTCAGGCAGGTGGGAAATATTCCATCACACTCCTGATTTGTGCCTTGCAGTTGTGGGTAGGATTTGTGGAGACAGGAGGTAAGTTATTGGCCGCAGAAGTTATAGACTGTGCCCGGCTTTGTAGTCACAGTACTTATATGACTGGTCCAGTTTAATTTCCAGTCAATAGAAACTGGGAGTAGTTGACAGCGGGGGTTTCAGCAAAGGTAATGCCATTGTACGTCATGGGGACATGACTGAATTCTCTCTTGTTGGAGATGGTCATTGCCTGGAACTTATGTGTCCCTTATCAGCCCAAGCCTAAATGTTGTCCAGGTCTTGTTGCATGTGGGCCTAGACTGCTTTAGTATCTGAGGAGTCCAGAATGTTGCGGAAAATCATGCAATAATCAGAGTACCTCCCCACTTCTGACGTTCTAGTGGAAGGAATGTATTTTATGAATCAGCAGAAGATATTTCGACTCAGGGCAATACCCTGAGTAGATCCTGCAGTGATATCCTGGGACTGAGATGATTGACGTCTCACAGCCAGAACCATCTTCATTTGTGTTAGCTATGACTCCAAACAGTGCAGAGTTTCCCCCTGATTCCCATTTACACATGTTTTTCTAAGGCTCCTCTATGCCACAGTCGGTAAAATGCTAATTTGATCCCAAGACTTGTCACTTTGTTAAGGATATTAAGGAGGTGGACCTCCCCACTCTCTACAGGGACCCAGTGAGTGAGGACATTACAGCTCACCAAATGGGAAACATTAGACACATATAATCCGCTGTCCAGCTCCCTATTTAAAGTTCCCAACCGATCTCCTTGACCGTCTCTAGCGCTACTCTACATTTTACGTTCCAGATAGTCACCCAGTAAGATGAGGGCAGTGCTGCTGATTGTGGTTTGTGTTTTATTCACACGATAGCACAGAAAAATCTCACAAGGTCCTACCCAGATTGCTGCTCAAAGAAAGGCTGATACAATGGGGAAGGACATGGTTGGAGGGTATCCAGAGCTTGTTTCACAGTTTGCTTAAGGAGCGTCTGAAAGGAGGAGAAGCAAAAAAGAGGCCGAGAGATTAAAGGAGGTCGACAGCTTGGCGGCTGGGTATACCACATTTTTGGAATCAGAGGAAAATAAAGAGTTGGATAGTGCACCTGAAGTTGAAAAACAGATATAGCGAGGTGCTTGGGCATGGAAGGATATGAACAGGAGGATGACAATTATACAGTACAGATGTTTGCCAACTGTGAACCTATATAGCTCAGCGCAGAAATGGGATATCCATTAATGTTTCAGGTACGATACATTTATTACCCTGTACTTGCCGCAATTGGAGTTCCTGGTAAGCCTGTTTCTTAGCTGTTAATGGTGTAAATCGATGTTAACTGTGCTGCAGCACTCGGTATTATTTTTCACTGTTTGTTTTAGACAGCTGGCTTTTCTTTTCCAGCAATTTACAAATGGAATATCCTCACTATCTACTCTTTCAGTCTTGCAGGAACTGCATTATGCCTTGAATGGTTTTGGTTTAAATAACACTGGTATTGTTACTAGCTTGATATTGTTACTGCGGCACAGTGGTGCAGTGGTTAGCACTGCAGCCTCACAGCTCCAGCGACCCGGGTTTAATTCTGGGTACTGCCTAGTGGAGTTTGAAAGTTCTCCCTGTGTCTGCGTGGGTTTCCTCCAGGTGCTCCGGTTTCCTCCCACATGCCAAAGACTTGCAGGTTGATAGGTTAATTGGCCATTATAAATTGCCCCGGTATAGATGGGTGGTAGGGAAATGTGGGGACAGGTTGGGATGTGGTAGGGATATGGGGTTGGTGTAGGATAAGTATGGGTGGGTGGTTGATGGTCGGCACAAACTCGGTGGGCCGAAGGGCCTGTTTCAGTGTTGTATCTCTAAACTAATCTAAACTAAACTTATTCTCTGTATTGAATGAGATGCCTTAGCGAGGATCAATAATCATACCTTCAGGAGCTTTAAAGAGTGACATAATGTGGAACTAACCTCGAATATTTTGTTATGGATGTTTTCTCGGTGATTGATAATGAACATCTCACGGTCTTAGTGTTGCAAGGGACCAGCACAATATCCTCGCTCCCTAATAACATGGTTCAATTTAACTTGGAGGCCAATGTATTTATTGGTTATTACTGTTGTAAATATTTTTCACATTCTGTGTGTGTCTGACGCTGCTTCAGAGGTCTAGCCAATGAACTGTGTTTACTGCTGACTCTTTCACATCTCCTTCTCTGCTTCACTGTGGAGCCTTCACTTTCAATGGATTACTTTGTAAAATAAAAAAACATTGATATGATGTTTTATTGCTTTATCTTCTATCAGTTGGAATCAAGAGTCTCCCATTAATCTGTAGTTTATCAGCTGCACGCTGATTTTGGTGTTTGGTAAGTAAACAATCCCACATTCCAGCGGTGTACTTTATAATTTCAGGAGAAGGCAATTCAATGATTGTGAGGTTTTTCTGAAAGAAGCTTTTCATCCTGATTATTCAATGCATTGCAGATGAGATGAAGATTGTAGCTGAACAGGTGGAAACTTCAGTGTTCTGTAGACACATTGATATTCACAGCGATTTCACAATTCAACAAACTGATTCTGCTAATATAATCATTGGTAAACAGAACACATGCATAGAATGTTATGAATAAAACGTAAGTGAAAAGTATCATGAGGATACAGTTTGCAGGATGTGAGTACTCCAGAGAGATAGGGAGAGCGACTGTGAGAAGGAAGGGGGAAAGGAGCAGGGGGAACGAAACCGAGGGAAAGAGATAAGCAGAAGTAAAGAGAAAGAGAAAGAAGCAGCAGTGTGAATACTTCACGATCATAAAGTTCTGGAATATCCAGAACAATTAGTGACAGAAACTGTGAGTTGAAGTTGTCTGTTGTCAGATTGTTCATTTTACTGTTGAACTTGATTCACTGTGTCTACTTCTGTCAGGTCCTCATTTTTTTTGTAGGCAGTTCCTATTCCTTACTGATTGACTGAATAAACAAAATAAAATCAGTTCTTCACAGATGGTTATTTATTATCTAAATACTGAACTTTAAAATCGCTGTGACTGCTGAAATCAATGAAAAGTGAGGCTGATATCAGAAATCTCTTTCAATTTATATCTAATTGTCTTTAAAAACTAAATGTATTGACTATATTGTATAAACAATGAACTGTTCTCCAACACCAATAACCACAGGGATTATTGTTTGAATGTATTAATTGAGTTATGTCACTGGGAGCTATAAATACGATTTCCTCTAACACTCTGCTGCAGTCTCTACCTGTGAATCTCTGCCTCTCCTCTCACTGTTTTGAATCCTCTGTCTCCTCATCCACTGCTTCACTTTATCCAATTTCCCGAACCATCTGCTCCTGTCTCCCTTCCGGATCCAACAGGTCCTTTTCCCTCTCTCCCTCCCAATCTCATTCACTGGCTCGACCTCCAGCTGCCACATCCAACCTAATAGGAACATAGGAACATAAGAGCAGGAGTAGGCCATTCAGCCCTTCGAGCCTGCCTGCCATTCGAGATCATGGCTGATACGAGCACTCAAAATCAGCACCACAGTTTTCAGTATTTTCCCACTTGGCACCAGTCCCAGTCGGTTCTCTGAACCCAGAGCAACAAATCAGCTGTATTTCCCGCAGTCCCCAAACCCTCCCGAACAACAATCTGGAGCCAAATTCCGAATTAACCCTTGGATTCCATCTCTGTAAAACCCCTTTCTCATTTCCCTACCGGCCCTGCATCCTCACTCAGTACTTCCAGTCGATCCAGTGCTAAGTTTATTCACTTTCTGTATCAATTTCCCAATTCATTATTAATAATTGTCTTTCACAAATTTCACTGCGGCAAAGCACTTCCCAGGTCAATGATTCAGTTTTAACTGCTCGATGCAGCAACAAAGCTGGAAATTTCAGCTGGTGAGACAGAATAGTAACTACAGTGAGAGAGGGACACCAGCAGATGAAGATGGTGAGCAGGCCTGTAGCTGCAGTGAGACAGGGACACCAGCAGATGGAGATGGTGAGAGGAGGCAGTAACTGCAGTAAGACAGGGGCACCAGCAGGTGGAGATGATGAACCATTGCTGATGGGGACATTCCATGTTGCTGAGAGTTTGAATGTTTGCTCTATTTCGAGGAACTTAAGTTTGTGTGACACTTGTGTTACACTTCATGTAATCCTGAGATGCTTAATAAAACTATTTAAATACAATTTGTGTTAAATGGCTATGTTCCAACTTATAAACGCTTGTAAGGTTCCTGTTTGGAAAATGATTTTGAGTGATGGAAAGCCAATGCAGAAATACAACACCAAATAAAGTCCAAACAATCTGTTACAAATAGAAATAACTCTCTCAATAAGCTGTGTTGAATTTTTCATCACTAAAGATATGACATCTCTCACTTATCTTTCTTGTGCTGCTATCTTCTTTATGATCAGCGAGAGGAATTGAAACAATGATGCAATTGAATTTTGATAGTGAATATTAAATCTGCTTCCACCAACTTGTCAGACAGTGGATTCCAGACAATAACAACTTGCTGTGGATAGTTTCCCCTGGTTCTCTCCTTGTATCGATCTCCTATTATTATTCACCTTCATTCTGTGTTCTCTGCTTCGAGACCCCCGCACCCCGCACCCCCCACCCCCACCACCCACCCTGCTGTTGGAAACATTCCTTCCCAATTTAACTCCAAACTGAGTGAAATAATTGTTATCTCTCCATGGCAGCTGCAGAGTCACTGGTAGCTCCTGAATTTGGACAGTGATCAACATGTTGAAAGCATCCCTCGGAATCCTGCAAGAAAGCAGAGGACAGAAGAGTCAGGATGGAAAGTTAAACAAGTGATACATTTTTGCAGCAGCAAAAACTCTGCCAGAATTTCGAGGTAGCTATTGTTCAACTTTATAAGAACTGGAGGTGAAAAGTGATCCATACAATTTGTGGTCAGTGGTCGTTTTCCAACTTTGTAAACCTTTGTAACATTAAACTGGTAGATGTCAAGAAAATTATTTTGAATGATTCCAGGCTTATGCATAAATGCAATAACAACAAATAAATTGCAAATAATCATTTACAGATACAACTGTACAAAGAATAAAGAACAAAGAAAATTACAGCACAGGAACAGGCCCTTCGGCCCTCCAAGCCTACACCGATCCAAATCCTCTATCGAAACCTGTCGCCTATTTTCTAAGGGTCTGTATCTCTTTACTTCCTGCCCATTCATGTATCTGTCTAGATACATCTTAAAAGACGCTATCGTGCCCGCGTCTACCACCTCCGCTGGCAATGCGTTCCATGCTCCCACCACCCTCTGCGTAAAGAACTTTCCACGCATATCCCCCCTAAACTTTTCCCCTTTCACTTTGAACTCCTGTCCCCTTGTAATTGAATCCCACACTCTGGGAAAAAGCTTCTTGCTATCCACCCTGTCTATACCTCTCATGATTTTGTACACCTCAATCAGGTCCCCCCTGAACCTCCGTCTTTCTAATGAAAATAATCCTAATCTACTCAACCTCTCTTCATAGCTAGCGCCCTCCATACCAGGCAACATCCTGGTGAACCTCCTCTGCACCCTCTCCAAAGCATCCACATCCTTTTGGTAATGTGGCGACCAGAACTGCACGCAGAATTCCAAATGTGGCCGAACCAAAGTCCTATACAACTGTAACATGACCTGCCAACTCTTGTACTCAATACCCCGTCCGATGAAGGAAAGCATGCCGTATGCCTTCTTGACCACTCTATTGACCTGCGTTGCCACCTTCAGGGAACAATGGACCTGAACACCCAAATCTCTCTGTACATCAATTTTCCCCAGGACTTTTCCATTTACTGTATAGTTCACTCTTGAATTGGATCTTCCAAAATGCATCACCTCGCATTTGCCCTGATTGAACTCCATCTGCCATTTATCTGCCCAACTCTCCAATCTATCTATATTCTGCTGTATTCTCTGACAGTCCCCTTCACTATCTGCGACTCCACCAATCTTAGTGTCGTCTGCAAACTTGCTAATCAGACTACCTATACTTTCCTCCAAATCATTTATGTATATCACAAACAACAGTGGTCCCAGCACGGATCCCTATGGAACACCACTGGTCACACTTCTCCATTTTGAGAAACTCCCTTCCACTGCTACTCTCTGTCTCCTGTTGCCCAGCCAGTTCTTTATCCATCTAGCTAGTACACCTTGGACCCCATGCGCCTTCACTTTCTCCATCAGCCTACCATGGGGAAACTTATCAAACGCCTTACTGAAGTCCATGTATACGACATCTACAGCCGTTCCCTCATCAATCAACTTTGTCACTTCCTCAAAGAATTCTATTAAGTTGGTAAGACATGACCTTCCCTGCACAAAACCATGTTGCCTATCACTGATAAGCCCATTTTCTTCCAGATGGGAATAGATCCTATCCCTCAGTATCTTCTCCAGCAGCTTCCCTACCACTGACATCAGGCTCACCGGTCTATAATTACCTGGATTATCCCTGCTACCCTTCTTAAACAAGGGGACAACGTTAGCAATTCTCCAGTCCTCCGGGACCTCACCCCTGTTTAAGGATGTTGCAAAGATATCTGTTAAGGCCCCAACTATTTCCTCTCTCGCTTCCCACAGTAAACTGGGATAGATCACATCCGGACCTGGGGACTTGTCCACCTTAATGCCTTTTAGAATACCCAACGCTTCCTCCCTCCTTTTGCCAACTTGACCTCGAGTAATCAAACATCTGTCCCGAACCTCAACATCCGTCATGTCCCTCTCCTCGGTGAATACCGATGCAAAGTACTCATTTAGAATCTCATCCATTTTCTCTGACTCCACGCATAACTTTCCTCCTTTGTCCTTGAGTGGGCCAATCCTTTCTCTAGTTACCCTCTTGCTCCTTATATATGAATAAAAGTCTTTGGGATTTTCCTTAACCCTGTTTGCTAAAAATATTTCATGACCCCTTTTAGCCCTCTTAATTCCTCATTTCAGATTGCGCCTACCATCCCGATATTCTTCCACAGCTTCGTCTTTCTTCAGCCGCCTAGACCTTATGTATGCTTCCTTTTTCCTCTTAGCTGGTCTCACAATTTCACCTGTCATCCATGGATCCCTAATCTTGTCATTTCTACCCCTCATTTTCACAGGAACATGTCTCTCCTGCACACTAATCAACCTCTCTTTAAAAGCCTCCCACATATCAAATGTGGATTTACCTTCAAACAGCTGCTCCCAATCTACATTCCACAGCTCCTGCCGAATTTTGGTATAGTTGGCCTTCCCCCAATTGTGCACTCTGTCTTTAGGACCACTCTCGCCTTTGTCCATGAGTATTCTAAAGCTTACGGAATTGTGATCACTATTCCCAAAGTTTTCCCCTACTGAAACGTCAACCACCTGTCCCGGCTCATTCCCCAACACCAGGTCCAGTATGGCCCCTTCCCGAGTTGGACTATTTACAACTGCTCTCGAAAACTCTCCTGGATGCTCCTTCGAAATTCTGCTCCATCTAGACCTCTAACACTAAGTGAATCCCAGTCAATGTTGGGAAAATTAAAATCTCCTATCACCACCACCCTGTTGCTCCTACAGCTTTCCATAATCTGTTTACATATTTGTACCTCTATCTCACGCTCGCTGTTGGGAGGCCTGTAGTACAGCCCCAACATTGTTACCGCACCCTTCCTATTTCTGAGTTCTGCCCATATTGCCTCACAGGTCGAGTACTCCATAGTGCCTTCCTTCAGCACAGCTGTGATATCCTCTTTGACCAGTAATGCAACTCCTCCACCCCTTTTACCTCCCTCTCTATCCCGCCTGAAGCATCGGTATCCTGGGATATTTAATTGACAATCATGCCCTTCCCTTAACCAAGTCTCAGTAATAGCAATAACATCATACTCCCAGGTACTAATCCAAGCCCTAAGTTCATCTGCCTTACCTATTACACTTCTCGCATTAAAACAAATACACCTCAGACCACCAGTCCCTTTGCTTTCATCATCTGCTCCCTGCCTATTCTTTCCCTTAGTCACGCTGACTTCATTATCTAGTTCCTTACAGGCTTTAGTTACTACATCCTTACTCTCCACTGACCTCATTTGGTTCCCATCCCCCTGCCACATTAGTTTAAACCCTCCCCAACAGCGTTAGAAAAAGCACCCCCAAGGACATTGGTTCCAGTCCGGCCCAGGTGTAGACCGCCCAATTTGTAATAGTCCCACCTCCCCCAGAACCGGTCACAGTGTACCAAAAATCTGAACCCCTACCTCCTGCACCATCTCTCATGCCACGCATTTATCCTGACTGTTATATGGATCCGAATTGTTTTATGCAATGTCACCAATTGTACATTTTCTCTTGGCTGCATCATTTACCTGGGACTGGTTTGAGGAATTGTCAGGCAGTGGAAATGAGAATCCGAATAGAAACTATCTGTTCCTCAAACTGCAGCAAATCGGCCTCTCCAGCAAAAAAAAATCAATTTGCCAGAATTTCGAGGTAGTTATTGCTGCACCTTCTGTAAAGTGGAGGTGACTGGTGAAAGACATTTAATAAAATTTGTGTTAAATGGCCATTTTCCAAGTAGGACCCTCCAGGTTTACGTGGTAGCAGTTTTTTTTTCTGAATTCAGTTATTACTGAGGTTTTGGGGGAGGGAGAAAGATACACAGAGACAGACAGAGTCCTGGGTAGTATCATTTACGACATTGGT
The DNA here is from genome assembly GCF_036365525.1 of Heterodontus francisci. Lineage (NCBI taxonomy): Eukaryota > Metazoa > Chordata > Chondrichthyes > Heterodontiformes > Heterodontidae > Heterodontus > Heterodontus francisci. The sequence continues at coordinate 1,436,506 of NW_027141749.1, read as the reverse complement.
TAAAATATCCCTCCTCTATTTCCTGTTTACACAGGGACTCACCTTGGACTGTCCTATATCTGGGAGGAAGTGTCCAAGTGGAGGGGGCTGAGAGCTGGTTGGATGAGCTGAACATTGGGAGGACTTGGTGGTTGAGTGATAGGTTCTGGGATATTTGAGGACAACGTCAAGTCACATTCTATTCATTTCCATGCGGTGTCCGAAATTGACTTTCTGTCTCTCAGTCTTTGTGGCTCTGTGCCCAGGTAGATTGGAGCTGACTACAGTGTGTGTGCGTGTGTGTGTGTGTGTGTGTGTGTGTGTGTGTGTGTGTGTGATTCCAGCCTCAATTACCCTCTCTCTCTCTGGCCTACTCTCACCTTTTAACCTAACTCCCACCCTATTGCCACCCTGGTCCATGGTTCTGCTCCCCCCAATTCCACCATGGAAGAACTGATGGCGGGAATGGTTGAGAGTCCAACGATGGAGCACAGACTGTGTGTATTAAATCTTTAATGTCCCTCACTTCCTTTCTCCCTCCCTCATCTCAATATCTCTCTCTCATAGTGTCTCTCTCTCTCACTGTCTTAGTCACTCTCTCTCTCTCCCGCTCATGCTTTCCTTTCTTTTTCTTTGGCCCGCTCTCTCTCTCTCTCCCTTTTCTCTCTCTCCCTCTTTGTGTGTCTCGCTCTTTCGCTTTATTTCATTCTCTCACTCTCAGGCTTCCCTTTCTCTCTCATTCTTTGGCTCTCTCTTTCTTCCTCTGGCTTTCCCGCTTTCTATCTCTTTCTCGCTCACTCTCAGTCTCTCTCTCAGACTTTATTTTCTCTCTGGTTGGCTCTTTCTCTCTTTCTTTCTCTGCGTTTCTTTATTTCTCTGTCACAGTCACAGGCTCTCTGTCTCGCATTCTCAGGCTTTTCTTTGTCTCTCTTTCTCTTTATTTCTCTCTCACTCTCACTCTCACTCTCTCTCTCTCAGTCTCAGCCTCTCTCTCTTTCTCTCTCTATCTCTCTCTCTCTCTCTCTTTCGCAGGAATTGTATCTCTCCCTTGCTCTCTCTTTCTCTAACTTTATTTTCTGTGTTTTTCCCCTCTTCTTTGCCTCTTTCACTTCTCTGGCTTTCTATCTACATAGTTCTCCCCCTAACTCTTTTTCTCTCTTCTCAGCTTTGTCTTCACCGCTTCTTTCTCTTTTACTCAGTATTTATTTCTCAGCATTTTTTGTTCCCTCTTTGTTGCTTTTTTTTCCTTTCTTTGGCTCCTTCTCTCTTTCTTTTCCTTTTTTACTCTCTTTCTCTCTCACTCTCTCTCTCTCAGTCTCAGCCTCTCTCTCTCTCTCTCTCTTTCTCTCTTTCTCAGGATTTTTATCTCTCCCTTGCTGTCTCTTTCTCTAACTTTTTTTTCTCTGTTTTTCCCCTCTTCTTTGCCTTTCACTTCTCTGGCTTTCTATCTCCTTATTTCTCCCCCTAAATCATTTTCTCTCTTCTCAGCTTTGTCTTCACCGCTTCTTTCTCTTTTTCTCAGTATTTATTTCACAGCCTTTTTCGTTCCCTCTTTGTTGCTTTTTTCCTTTCTTTGGCTCCTTCCCTCTTTCTTTTCCTTTTTTATTCTCTTTCTCTCTCTCTCTGTCTCTGACGTTCTCTTTTACTCACTCTCTGTGGCTTCCTGTCTGGCTCTTTATTTGTCTCAATGTCTTTCTCCTTAGTTGTTTCTGTGACTTTCTTTCTCTTTGCCTCTTTTTCTTACTCTCTTGCTCAGGATTTGTATCTCTCTCCAGCTCTTTCTTTCTCTAACTTTCGGTTTCTCTGGTTTGCTTTTCCCCTCTTCTTTGCCTCGCTCACTTCTCCTGCTTTCTCTCTCCTATTTCTCACCCTAACTGTTTTGCTCTCTTCTCAGCTTTGTCTTCGACGCTTTTTCTCTCCTCAGTATTTCTTTCTTTCTCTGCATTTTTTGTTCCCTCTTTGTCGCTTTTGTTTTTCTGTCTTTGGCTCCTTCTCTCTTTCTTTGACTCTCCCGCTTTTTTTGTTTTGCTTTTTTGCTCTCCTCCTCTGTCTCTCTGACTTTCTCTTTTTCTCACTCTCTGCAGCTTCCTTGTTGGCTCTTTATCTTTCTCAATGGCTTTCTCTTTAGTTGTTTCTGTGACTCTCTTTCTTTGTGCCTCTCTCTCTCTCTCTCTCTCTCTCTCTCTGGTCTTCTCTGCAGCTGTTTCTCTGAGTTCTTTTCTCTCTGGCTCTTACTGTCTCTCTCTCTCTATCTCTTTCTGTGTGGCTTTCCCAGTCTTTCTAGATTTCTTTCAACACCCTCACCCCCCGGAAAATGTTGATGCCCCCCCAAATCTCCCCCACAAATTCCCCCTTCCCCAGCCACCATCACCGCCCCGCTCCCCCCACCCACCCCCCACCCCGCGCCCCCGCAAATTTCCATCTGCAAATTTCTCCTTGGCAAATTTCACTCACGCAAATTTCCCACACCCGCAAATTTCCCCCTGGGATTCAGAAAGAAACAGAGAGCGAGAGACTGGGATTCAGAGGGTACAGTTTTTATTTCAGATTTCCAACATCCGCAGTAACAAACATGGACGAAAATAGTAGTAGACTTCAGGATGATCGAGAAAGTCTGGTGAAATGGTCAGACACATGGCAGGTTAACTTCAATGCTGAGAAATGTAAAATGATGCATTTTGGAAGGAAGGCTGAAGAGAAGCGATCTAAACCAAATGGTACAATGATAAAATGGGTGCAGGGACAGAGAGATCTTGGATTTCATTTGCGTCAACTTTTATATCTTAAAGATTTAATGTTAGGCTTCAAACCTTTCGACTGGATCTAGCTTCATCCTGAAAAGTGTTAGCAAACGTGTTGGGAAATGTGTCAAAAGCTGTTCCCATTCAGATAATCCTGCATTGTGGAAGTGTCAGCTATCGTTGCAGAGACAGTAAATAGGGGTGTTTGAATGGACCTGCAGGTTTTGGTTGATGCAATAAGGTGAGAATTGGAATTGTGTCCCTTGCAGATCCATAGAATTGAAGGCATTTAAAGAACACCATATGAAGTAGCTAACCAATGTCTGATAAACTTCAAAGCCTTCAGACACACGGAAGAAGAGGAGAAGGGAATAATATACAAAACTTGAGACAGACAGACAACAGCAGCAGGCAAATTAATCTCTTGATATGGGTTTTGATATGAAGGCCTGAGCTGATGATTGAAAAAGCAGGAGTTCAAATCCTACACTGGGCTGTTGTTAATTTACATTCTGATTTTTCTTTATAAAAAACGTAAATCTGGAATTTAAAAACAAAACCTCGAGGATGAAATGATTCCCTTCTGTCTACGAATGCAAAGCCCGTGTGTGGCTCAGTTTTTCTGTATTTATTAACGATATAATATAATGAGGTGGATTGTCAAATACCAATGTTGCAAATGACACAAAAATAGGCAACGGTGTACGCAGTGTAGCTGGAAGCATAACATTGCAACGAGATACTAATATCTTATGTGAATGGGCAAAGCTGTGATAGATGCATTTCAATGTCAGCGCAAAAGACTCGAACATAGTACTTTACAAATGATGAAAGGCTAGAAACTTTGGACATGCAAAGAGACTTGGTAGGTCCATGCACATTTGAGTGCACTGTAGATTTACCAGCGTGATAAGTGAACTCCAAGGGTTAAATTACGAGGTGATATTACACAAACCTGTGATGCATTCCATGGAATTTAAGAGGATCAAGATGATTTGATCAAAGTTGTTGAGATATTAAGGGAAACTGATGGGGTAGTTTGGGAGAAACTATTTCAGCAGTTTGGGAAGATAGGAACAGGAGTAGGCCATTTAGCCCATCAAGCCTGCTCCGCCATTCAATACTATCATGGCTGATCATACACTTCAATACACTTTTCCCACACTATCCAGATATCCCTTGATATCATTGGTATTTAGAAATCTGTCAATCTCTGCTTTCAACATAATAAATGACTGAGCTTCCACGACCCTCTGGGCTAGAGAATTCCAAAGATACACAACCCTCTGAGTAAAGAAATGTCTTCTCATTTCAGTCCTAAGTGGCTTCGCCCTTATTTTGAAATTGTGTCTATTGTTTCTCGACACCTGAACCAGGGGAAACATCTTACTGGCATCTACCCTGTCCATCCCTTTAAGCATTTTATAGGTTTCAATAAGATCACCTCTCATTCTTCTAAACTCCAATGAGTACAGGCCCAACCTGTTCAACCTTTCCTCAGAGGACAGCCCCTTCATCCCAGTAATCAGCTAATGAACATTTTCTGAACTGATTCCAATGCATCCAGGCCTCACCATTTATACACTTGCAAAGATGCCAAACACCTTAATATTTCCCCTCTCACTCTGTTCATCCCATCCAATATTTCACACTCCTCCTCTTTAACTACAATGTCTGCATCGTTCCCCCGCTTTTATGAAGACAGACACAAAGTATTCATTACGAACCATGCCCACATCTCCCACCTCCATTCAGACATTCCCTTTTTGGTCCCTAATACTCTATCCTCAGTTATCCTCTTGCTCATCGTGTATTTATAAAACATATTTGCATTTTCCTTGCTTTCACTTGGTAATATTATTTTCCGACTATCTCTTAGCTTTCCTAATTGTCCTTTTAATTTAACCCCTGAACTTCCTTCACTCCTCTCGGCATTCTGTGGTATTGAACTGTCGGTATCTGACATAAGCTTCCCTTTTGTCCCTATCCAAAGGGCTCTTGATTTGGGTGTCCCGCCCTATTTGTCTTTGTGTGAAAATATTTGTTCTTAACCCTCACTCACTCTCACTGCATTGACACCTTCAGGTAGCTGTCTTCAGTCCACTTTGCTAAATCCAAAGAAGGGTCACTGACCCGAAACGTTAACTCTGCTTCTCTTTCCACAGATGCTGACAGACCTGCTGAGTGGTTCCAGCATTTCTTGTTTTTATTGCTAAATCCTCCCCTCCCTGGAACTACCATTTCCTCTGATCCCCCTGATGAACCCTCACATCCTTCCAAATGTGTGGTGACCAGAACTGGATGCAATATTCTAGTTGTGGACTAACCAGAGCGTTGTCAAGGTTCAGCATAACTTCCGTGCTTTTGCACTCACAATTATTTATGAAGCCCAAACTCCCCTATACTTAGCTGACGAATCTCTCAATATGATCTTTCACCTTCAAAGATGTAAGTACATGTACACCCCGGTCCCCTCTGCCTCTGCCCACTCCATGTGCTATTAAGGCTACATAGCGTTTCCCTGTCTCTTCTGCGAGAAGGAGAGCTGGGGCAGGGGGTGGGGCGAGGGGCAGAGAGAGAGCTGGGGAGGAGAGAGTGTGGGGGAGAGACAGCGAGTTGATGAGAGCGAGACGGGGGCAAGGAATGGGGACACAGAATGAGAGAGTGTGAGAGAGAGGGGGAATAGAGGGAGAAAGAAAAGGACGAGAGGGGGAGTGGAGGAGAGCGAGCGAGGGGGCAGAGAGTGAGAGAGAGAGATGGGGGAGAGAAACCATGGGGGAGCGAGGGTGAGAGAAAGGGGTGCTATGGTCGTATGAGAAAGGTGTCTACTGGCCTGTTACTGTCTTCACCTGGTCTTATAGTAACAGCGTTTTATTTTAAATGCACTGTCTTGTGAAATCCCCCTTGGTGAATCCTTGTTCACCGCTTTCCAATTATAAGGCGACGGATGAGCACAAACAGGCTTTCTTAGGTTTGAAGTAGAAAGATGAAATTTATTAAACCTTATACTTAAACTCTAATACGGTTAACGCCTACGGACTAACGACTCGCCCACGCCGGCATGCACACGCAATATAACATGCGATTAGGGACAAAAAAGAGCAGACGGAAAGATAAGTAGAGTAGTTAGAGACAATATCTTCCTATTGTTTCTCGAGCTCGCTGCAGTCCTTGTTTGAAGAAATGGTCTTGCATTTCATTGGAGCCCAGTGTTCCTTTTAAACCTGTTTCACGTAGGAGACTTTTTTCTCTTTGAGTTTACGTGTCTTCAATGGTTTCCGAAGCTCGTGCCAGCGAGATGAGGGCAGACAGGAGAGAAGTCTTATCAAAACAGGCGCCAGGAGTTTTCTCAGTTCGAATCCTTTGTTGGAAGTTCAAATCTCAACAGCCAACTAGTAACATGACTATGTTCAGTATGGAGAAAGACGATGTAGATGTAAAGCTCAGGGAGGCAGATTGTGATATACTTCAGCAAATTAGCAATGAAAGGTGGTGGGGTGGGGGGTGGAGATATTGGCGGTTTGTGCGAGCTTAAAAGTGGATAAATGCCCAGGCCTAGATGAGATGTATCCCAGGCAAGGGAGGAGATAGCAGGGGCTCTGACACAAATTTTCAAATTCTCTCTGGCCACAGGAGAGGTGCTAGAGGACTGGAGGACTGCGAATGTGGTACCATTAGTCTATGGCACCAGAGTTAAACCAGGTAATTACAGGCCAGTGATCAGACCAACATCAGTGATAGGCAAATCATTGGAAAAAATATGAGGGACAGGGATAACCTCACTTGGAGAAGCAGGGATTAATCAAGGATAATCAGCATGACTTGGTCAGAGGGGGATCATGTCTAACTAACTTGTTTGAATTTTTCGATGTGAGTAGGTGTCTAGATAATGGTAAAGCAGTTGTTGTAGTCCACATGGACTTCAGTGTGGCTTTTGATAAGGTCCCATATGGGAGATTGTCAAGAAGGTAAGAGCCCATGGAATCCAGTGCAATTTGGCAAATTGAATTCCAAATTGGCTTAGTGGCAGGAGGCAGAGGGTGATGGTCGAAGGTTGATTTTGTGATTGGAAGCCTGTGACCATCAGTGTACCACAGAGATCGGTGCTTGTTCTGGTGCACATTAATTAACATAAAGGAGGTATGATCAGTAAGTTCGCAGATGACTCGAAAATTGATGGTGCCATAAATAGTGTGGAGGAAAGCCTTAGACTGCAGGACGATATTGATGGGCTGGAAAGATGGGCAGAACAGTGGAAAACAGAATTTAATCCTGAGAAGTGTGAGGTGATGCATTTTGGAAGGACTAACAAGGCAAGGGAAAATACAATGGATGGTAGGATCCTATGAATTACAGAAGGTCGGAGGAACCTGGTGTACTTGTCCATAGATCACTTAAAGCAGCAGCACAGTTAGACGAGGTGGTCAGGATATTTGCCTTTATTAGCCGAGGCATAGAATATAAGAGCATGGAAGTTATGATGGAGTTGTATAAAATGCTATTTCAGCCACAGCTGGAGTACTGTAATCAGTTCCAGTCGCCAAACTATAGGAAGGATGTGATTGCACTGGAGAGGGTGCAGAGGGGATTCACCAGGATGTTGCCTGGGATGGAGCACTTCAGCTGTGAAGAGAGACTGAAAAGGCTAGGGTTGTTTTCCTTAGAGCAGAGCAGGTTGATGGGGGAGCTGAGTGCTGTATACAAAATTATGAGGGGCATAGATAGGGTAGATGGCAAGAAACGTTTCCCTTAAGAGAGGTGGCAATAACCAGGAGGTATAGATTTAAGGTAAGTGGCAGAAGGTTTAGAGGGGAATTGAGGAAATAATCTTTTCACTCAGAGAGTGCTTGGAATCAGGAACACATTGCCTGAAGGGGTGGCAGAGGCCTGAACCCACACAACATTTAAGAAGTATTTAGATGAGCACTTGAAATGCCATAGCAGACAAGACTGCGGTCGAAGTACTGCAAAAGGGATTAGAATAGATAGGTGCTGGATGGCCTGCACGAACACGATAGGCTGAAAGGCCTCTTTCTGTGCTGTATATCTCTATGACTAAAACTGCTTTGTTCCGACCACTTCTTCTGTGTATTCGGGAAGCAACTCCTGGATTTTATTTGTTCCAACATTGCTAGTACTATGCAAATAGCCTTCCTGTCAGGGGCTTGCAATTTTAAGTGTTAATGTTCATGTGATGAAATCATGTGTGCCTCAGTCTTGGCAGGTGGGAGTTTGCCTGACAGGTGGGAACAGGGAGCGAGAGAAGGGGATGCGGAAGATGTACAGAGAGAGAGAGTGAGAGAGAGAAAGAGGGGAGGAGACAGAGAAGGAGGTGGAAAAGAGAGAAAGAACGAGTGGAGCAGACAGAGAAAGTGAGGGGTGCAGAGAGAGAGTGGCGGTTGGATATGGAGATAGAGGTAAGGGAGAGGGAGAGGTGAGGGGGAGAGATGCGGAGAAAGAGAGGGGAGCAGTGACAGCAAAAACGGAGGAGGGAGAGAAGGGGAGAGTGAACGGGAAGAAAAGCGGGAGCAGAAAAAGAAAGAGAGGGAGAGAGAGAGAGCACATCACAGAATGGGGCAGAGAGAGAGGAAGGCAGAGAGTGAAAGAGGGGAAAGAGAGAGGGAAGAGAGTGAAAAACAGAGAGGGAGAGATAGGGTGAGAGAGGGGGCAGAGAGAGAGAGAGTGTGTGCGGACAGAGAGAAAGAGAGGTACACAGAGAGCGAGGACGACATAGAGGGGAGGAGAACAGCACAGAGAGGGGGGAGCAACACAGAGAAGGGGTACATAGAGATAGAGAGAGAGGGAAAGAGTGATCAAGATCACTCCTGACTTTCCCTCCACCGTAAGTTCAGAAGTGGGGATGTTCACTGATGATTGCACAATGCTCAGCACCATTTACGACTCCTCAGATACTGAAGCAGGCCTTGTCCAGATGCATCAGTGCATGGAGAACATTCACAGTTGGGCTGATATGTGGCAAGTGACATTTGCACCACACAAGTGCCAGATAATGACCATCTCCAAAAAGGGAGAATTCAAACATCTCTCCTTGACATTCACTGGCATTACCATTTCTGAAACCCCACTATCAGCATCCTGGAGGATACCATTGACCAGATACTGAACTGGACCAGCCACATAAATTCCGTAGCTACAAGAGCATGTCAGAGACTAGGAATTCTGCAGCATGTAACTCATCACATGTCTCCCCAATGCCTGTCCACCATCGATAAGGAAAAATTCAGGGTTGTGATGGAATACTCTCCCCTTGCCCTGATGGGTGCAGGTATAAAACACTCAAGAAGCTCGCCACCATCCAGGACAACGCACTCCTCTTGATCGACAACCCATCCACCAAACATTCACTCCCTCCACCACCAATGCCCTGTGGCAACAGTGTGTACCATATGCAAGATGCACTGCAGCAACGAACTAAGACTCCTAAAACAGCACTTTCTAAACCCGCGACCAGAAGATTATATAAGTTCGGAGCAGAAGTAGGCCATTCAGTAAAATCATAGATGATCGATTTCTATCTCGAATGTCATGCTTCCATCTACAGTCGATAATCGTTCATTCTCTTGTCTAACACAAATCTCCCTGGGCCCGCTTTAAAAATATTCAATGACCAAACCTCCACCAGCTTCTGAGGCATCGAATTGCAAAGTCACAAAACCCTGTGAGAGAAAAAACAATCTCCTTGCCTCCGTCTTTTTAGGGTGACCCCTAATTTTAAAACAGTGCCCTCTTGTTCTGGGCTCACCCACAAGAGGAAACATCCTTTCCACATCTATCTTGTCAAGACCGTTCAGGATCTTCTATACTTCAATCAAGTCTGCCCTCACTCTTCTAATCTCCAGTGAAAACAAGCCCAGTCTGTCCAACATTTCCTCATACGATAACCCGCTCATTCCCAGTATCAATCTCGTAAACCTCCTCTTAACCGCCTCCAACGCATTCACATCCTTCCTCAAATATGGAGACCAAAACTGCACACAATATTCGAGATGTGATCGCACCAATGCCCTGTATAACTGAATCATGACATCCTTACCTTTATCTCAATTCCTCTCGTAATAAAGGATATCACTCCACTGGCATTCTTTATTACTTGCTGTACCCACAAACTATCTTTTTGCGACTCATGCACCAGAACACCTCGATCCCTCTGCACCTCGGAATTCTGCAGTACTTCCCCGTTTAAGGCACACTTTGTGTTTTGATCTTCCTGCCAAAGTGAACAACTTCACATTTTACCACATTTTACTCCATCTACGAGATTGTTTGCCTACTCGCTGAACCTATCCATAACGGTCTGCAAGCTCTATATACCCTCTTCACAACTTCCTTTCCACCTATATTTATGTCATCTGCAAATTTAGCTACTATGCCATCGCTCCCCTCATCGAAGTGATTGATATAAATTGAAAATTGTTGAGGCCCGAACACAGACCCCTGCGGGTCTCCACTCGTCACATCCTGCCAATCAGAAAATGACCCATTTATGCATGCTCTATGATTTTTTGCCAGCCAGCTAATCTTCTATCCATGCTAATATATTACCCCCTACACCGTGAGCTCCCACTTTGCGCAATAACCTTTTATGTGGCACCTTTTCAAATGCCTTCTGCTACTCCAAGTACAGTATCCACAGCACATGTCACTCATTCAAAGAACTGCAATAAATTGTTTAAACATAATTTCCCTTTCAAAAATCCATGCTGACTATTCACGATTACCTTGATGTTTTTCTAAGGGCACAGCTATAACCTTCTTAACGATCGATTCAAACAGCTTCCCCACGACAGACGTCAACCTAACGGGCCTCTCGTTACTCGTTTTCTGCCTCCCCACCTTCTTGAATAGAGGGGTGATATTTGCTACTTTCCAATCTGATGGAACCTTTCCATCAAGTGAATTTTGCAAAATTAACACCTACACATCTACTACCTCTTTAACACCTCTTTTAAGACCCTCAGATGAAGCCCATTAGGATCCTGGGACTTGCCGGCCCGCAGCTCCATCACTTTGCTCAGTACTGCTTTCCAGGTGATTGTAATTTTTGCAGTTCCTCTCTTCCTTCCACCTCCTGATTTGCAGCTGTTACTGGAATGTTTTTTGTATCCTCTATAGTGAATGTAAAAGTAAAATATTTGTTCATTTCATCCGCTATTTCCTCATTGTCTACTATTAACACTCACTTCTCACTCTCTAGCGCAACAACACTCACTTTACTTAATCTTTTCATTTTAAATACCCGTAGAAACTCCTGGTATTCGTTTTTATATTTCTAGCTAGCCTCCTTTCATGCTCCAATTTCTTCCTCCTGATTAACCTTGTAGTCATGCTCTGCCATTCTTGGTATTTTGACCTGCCAATCATCTTTGCACATTGATATGCTTTTTCATTACGTTTTATGGTTTCCTTAACTTCCTCAGTTAAACACGGATGGTGGGTCCTCCCTTAAAATCTTTCTTTACAGTAGGCATATACATATTCTGAGTATTCTGAAATATCCCCTTAAATATCTGCCACTGCTTCTCTATTGATCTGTCAGCTAGCCTAGTTCATTCAGCCAGTTCAGCGTATATGCAAACATAGTTGTCCTTCATTAAGTTTACAGTACTAGTCTTCGACCAACTTCTCTCTCTTTCAAACTGGATGCAAAATTCAATCATTTTATAGTTACTGCGAGCTAGATGTGCCTTTACTCTGCGGTCATTAATTAATCATGTCACATTACACAATGCCACGTCTAATATAACCTGCTCTCTGGTTGGTTCCAGATAGATAGGTAGAGAGACAGATAGACAGAAAGATAGACAGACAGACAGATAGATAGATAGATAGATAGATAGATAGATAGATAGATAGATAGATAGATAGATAGATAGATAGATAGATACATGGATAATAAAAACAAAACACTGCAGATGCCGGAAATCTGGAATAAAAACAAGAAATGCTCGAAATACTCAGCAGGTCTCGCAGCATCAGTGCCGAGCGAAGCAGAGTTAACGTTTCAGGTCAGGTACTCAGCAAAGTGCTCAATTCTATCCCCTTATGCCTCTATCTCATTGAATTCCCTGATCGGCAGGGAACTCGAGCCCCCCGGGCACACATCTTTTACCAGGAGTCCTCCCCCAGATCAGCGGACCCATTCAAGCACCTCCAGCATTCCGCCTGTAGCTGGACCCGTCCCTTTGGCTTCTTACCTGCTCTTGATCTTTTCATTGAAACCTGTCGGCGAGATATCGGCTGTCTCAATTTCTCTGCCCCCTCACTCACTCTAACCTTCCCCCCTCTAAACTTGCCGCATTCCGGTTTCTCACGTCTAATCCCGACATGGTCATCAAACCTACAGATAAGGGTGGTGATGTTGTTGTCTGACGCACCGTCCTCGACCTTGCCGAGGCTCAGCGCCAACTCTCAGACACTTCTTCCTGCCTCCCTAGGACCATGACCCCACCACCGAACATCAGGCTACTGTCACTGATCTCATCTCCTCTGGACATCTTCCCTCTACAGCTTCCAGCCTCATAATCCCGCAAACCCGGAGAGCCCACTACTATTTCCTTCTCAAAATCAACAAACAGGACTGTCTCGGCAGACCCATTGTTTCAGCCTGTTCCTGCCCCACTGAACTTATTTCTTCCTGTCTTGACTCTATCTTTTCTCTGCTGGTCCAGCCTTTTCCCACCGACATCTGTGACTCTTTTGACGCCCTACGTCATTTTGACAATTTCCAGTTTCCTGGCCCTAACCGCCTCCTCTTCACTATGGACATCCAATCTCTCTACATCTCCATTCCCAACCAGGACGGTTTGGGGGCGCTCCGCTTCTTCCTTGAATAGAGGCCCAACAGTCCCGATCCACCACCACCCTCCTCCACCTGGCTGAACTTGTTCTCACATTAAACAACTTCTCCTTCAACTGCACTCACTCCCTTCAAGTAAAAGGTGTTGCTGTCGGTACCCGCATCTGTCCCACTTATGTCTGTCCTTTTGTGGGATATGTTGAACATTCCTTGTTCCAGTCCCACTCAGGCCCCCATCCCCAACTCTTTTTCCGGTACATTGATGACTATATCGCTGCCGTTTCCTACTCCTGCCCAGAACGAGAAAACTTTATTAACTTTTCTTCTAATTTCCACCCTTCTCTCACCTTCACATGGTCCATATCTGACACTGTCCTTCCCTTCCTCAACTTCAAGTTTCGGGAAACTTGGATAATGCGGGATATTGTGAGCCTCGTCAAAAAGAAAAAGGAAGCATTCATAAGGGCTGGAAAGCTCGGAACAGACGAATCCCTTGAGGAATATAAAGACAGTAGGAAGGAACTTAAGCTAGGAGTCAGGAGGGCTAAAAGGGGTTATGAGAAGTCATTGGCAAACAGGATTAAGGAAAATCTCAAGGCTTTTCATGCGTATATAAAGATCAAGAGGGTAACCAGGGAAAGGGTTGGTGCACTCACGGACAGAGAAGGGAATCTATGTGTGGAGCCTGAGGAAATGGGCGAGGTACGAAATGAGTACTTTGCATCAGTATTCAACAAGAAGAAGGACTTGGTGGATGATGAGCCTAGGGAAGGGAGTTCAGATAGTCTCAGTCATCTCATCATCAAAAAGGAGGAGGTGTTGTGTGTCTTGAAAAGCATTAAAGTAGATAAGTCCCCAGGGCCTGATGGGATCTACCCCAGAATACTGAGGGAGGCAAACGAAGAAATTGCTGGGGCCTTGACAGAAATATTTGCATTCTCATTGGCTACAGGTGAGGTCCCAGAGGACTGGAGAATAGCCAATGTTGTTCCTTTGTTTAAGAAGGGTAGCAAGGATAAGCCAGGAAATTATAGGACGGTGAGCCTTACATCAGTGGTAGGGAAATTATTAGAGAGGATTATTCGGGACAGGATTTACTCCCATTTGGAAACAAATGGGCTCAGTTGCGAGTGGCAGCATGGTTTTGTAAAGGGGAGGTGGTGTCTGACTAATTTGATTGAGTTTTTTGAGGAAGTGACAAAGATGATTGATGAAGGAAGGGCAGTGGATGTTATCTATATGGACTTTAGTAAAGCCTTTGTCAAGGTCCCTCATGGCAGACTGATACAAAAGGTGAAGTCACATGGGATCAGAGGGGAGCTAGCAAGATGGATACAGAACTGGCTCGGTCATAGAAGACAGAGGATAGCAGTGGAACGGTGCTTTTCTGAATGGAGGGTGTGACTAGTGGTGTTCCACAGGGATCAGTGTTGGGACGTGTGCTGTTTGTAGTATATATTAATGGTTTGGAGGAAAATGTAGCTGGTCTGATTAGTACGTTTGCGGATGACGCAAAGGTTGGTGGAGTTGCAGACAGTGATGAGGATTGTCAGAGGATACAGCAGGATATAGATCAGTTGGAGACTTGGGCGAAGAAATGGCAGATTGAGTTTAATTCGGGCAAATGTGAGGTATTGCATTTTTGAAGGTCTAATGCAGGTGGGAGGTATATAGTAAATGGCAGAAGCCTTAGGAGTATTGACAGGCAGAGAGATCTGGGCGTACAGGTCCACAGGTCACTGAAAGTGGCAACGCAGGTGGATAACGTCGTCAAGAAGGCATATGGCATGCTTGCCTTCATCGGTCGGGGCACAGAGTATAAAAATAGGCAAGTCATGCTGCAGCTGTACAGAACTTTAGTTAGGCCACACTTAGAATATTGCGTGCAATTCTGGTCGCCATACTATCAGAAGGACGTGGAGACTTTGGAGAGGGTACAGAAGAGGTTTACCAGGATGTTGCCTGGTCTGGAGGGCATTAGCTATGAGGAGAGGTTGTACAAACTTGGATTGTTTGCACTGAAATGACGGACGTGGAGGGGCGACATGATAGAGGTTTACAAAGTTATAAGTGGCATGGACAGAGTGGATAGTCAGAAGCTTTTTTCCCCAAGGTGGAAGAGTCAGTTACTAGGGGACATAGGTTTAAGGTGAGAGGGGCAAAGTTTAGAGGGGATGTGCGAGGCAAGTTCTTTACACAGAGTGTGGTATGTGCCTGGAACGTGATGCCGGGGAGTTGGTGGAAGCGGGTACCATAGAGACATTTAAGAGGCATCTTGACAAATACATGAATAGGATGGAAATAGAGAGGTATGGGCGGCACCGTGGCGCAGTGGTTAGCACCGCAGCTTCACAGCCTCACAGCTCCAGCGACCCGGGGTTCGATTCTGGGTACTGCCTGTGCAGAGTTTGCAAGTTCTCCCTCTGTCTGCGTGGGTTTTCGCTGGGTGCTCCGGTTTCCTCCCACATCCAAAGACTTGCAGGTGATAGGTAAATTGGCTGTTGTAAATTGCCCCTAGTAGAGGGAATATGGGATTACTGTTGGGTTAGTGTAAATGGGTGGTTGTTGGTCGGCACAGACTCGGTGGGCCGAAGGTCCTGTTTCAGTGCTGTGTCTCGAAATAAAAAACGGAAGTGCAGAAGGTTTTAGTTTAGGCAGGCATCAAGTTCGGCGCAGGCATGGAGGGCCGAATTGCCTATTCCTGTGCTGTACTGTTCTTTGTGCTTTGTTCTCTGCTAACATCTCTGGGTATAGGCTGTCTACGAATATCCATCATAAGCCCACCGGCTCCCACAGGTACCTCGACGACACTTCTTCACACCCTGCCTCCTGGAAGGGCTCCATTCCATTCTCCCCGTTTCTCCATCTCCAACGCATCTGCTCTGATGATGCTACCTTCCACGACAGTGTTTATGATATGTCTTCCTTCTTCCTCAACCGAGGACACCCCGCCCCCCCCCCGCCAACACCCCACACAGTATGGTTTGTTTGTTTAGTTTGTTTCCAGTGTGCCTGCCGACTGTTTTTTTTTTAATGTGCTTTTTATGTTTCTGATTGGTGAGCTCTGTGCTTTGCAGTCAATCACATTCTATCACTTTGTCTTTCAGCACATCATTAACATACCATCCGCCTTCTTTCCATGCCCTTCTGGTCAGTTATTCACTGTGACCCTATCCTATCAACATCTTCACCTTTGTTATCTCCTCCCCACTCCGCTTTACTTGCTTAAAACCTTTCACATTTCTTACATTTGCCAGTTCTGACGAAGGGTCTCTGACCAGAAAGGTTAACTCTGCTTCTCTCTGCACAGATCCTGCCAGACTTGCTGAGTATTTCCGGAATTTCTTGCAGATAGATGGGTAGATAGACAGATAGATAGATAGATAGATAGATAGATAGATAGATAGATAGATAGATAGATAGATAGATAGATAGATAGATAGATAAATAGACAGATGTGGTAGACAGATAAATAGGTGGGTAGAGAGATATACAGGAAGATAGATGGAGACTCAAGAAATATGGAGACACATGGTAGATCGATGCATAGATAGACAGATAGATAGATAGATAGATAGATAGATAGATAGATAGATAGACAGACAGACAGAGAGGTACAGATACCGTGGTTGCCATACTGCTGGTATTGGCTTCACAGGCAGAAAAGGGAATGGTTGACCACCAGGCACAGACGTATGTTCAGATTGGTACTGCAGGAATCCCCTGTGAACATCCAACTCTCGAACTGATATATAACTTTGAATCCTGTTGGGGGGATGGCCTCCCACGGGAAAGCAGCAAGCGCCAAGTACGTGGCACCAAGGATGGCTCCGCTGAACAGCTGGGGAGGGGGGCTGGTGGAAGACTGCAAGAGCCAAAGTGAAAGGAGATTCAATAGTAAGGGAAACAGACAGGCGTTTCTGTGGCCACAAACGAGACACCAGGATGGTATGGTGCTTGGGTTAATTATTTCTCGGAGCGGCTGCGGGACATTCTGAAGGGGGAGGGTGAATAGCTTGTGGTCGTGGTAAATGTCAGTAACAACGATATAGGTAAAAAGAAAGGATGTGTTCCTGAAAAATGAATTGAAGGAGTTAAGAGCTAAATTAAAAAGCAGGACCGCAAAGGAAGTAATCACGGTATTACTTCCTGTGCCACGTGTTAGTGAGTATAGGAACAGCAGAATGGACCAGATGAATGCATGGCTGGAAAAAGTGGTGCAAGAGGGAGGGATTTAGATTTTTGGAGATCGGGACTGGTTCTGGAGACGGTGGGACTTGCTCAAGCGGGATGGCTTGAACTCAGGCAGGAGAGGAACTGATGGCCTCGCGGTGGCATCTGCTAGTCCTGTTGTGGAGGATTTATACGAGAATGGCAGGGGGTTGGGAACCTGAGTTGAGAGACTGAGGAGGAGGAAACAAGTATAGAAGCGAAAGACAGGAAACAATAAAGTCAAAAGTGGAAGACATAGAAATCATGGGAAAGAAACAAATAGGGCCACAGTGTAAAAGAATGATAAGATGACTAAAAATGTTAAAAGGACATGCCGAAAAGCGCTGTGTCCCAATGTGTGGAGCATTCACAATAAGGTAGACGAGTTAACCACGCAAATAGATATAAATAAATACAATACAGTTGCAATTACGAGACATGGATTCCGGGTGACCAAGGATGGGAACTGAACATTCAAAGGCATGAAATATTTAGGAAGGACAGGCAAAAAGGGAAAGGAGGTGGAGAAGCGTTGTTAGTAAAAGAGGAAAGCAATACAATAGTGAGAAAGCATATTAGCTCAGAGAATCCCGAAGTGGAATCTTTATGGGTGGAGTTAAGAAACACTAAAGGGCAGAACACGTTGGGGTTGGTTCTATATAGACCCCCAAGCAGCAGTGGTGATGTAGGGGATTATAATAAACAGGAAATTACCAATGCATGCAATAAGGGTGCCACTGTAATTTTGTGTTACTTTGATCAACATATAGATTGGAAAAAACATATTAGCAATAATACTGCAGAGGAGGAATTCCTGGAGTACGTACGTGATGTCTTTTTGTGGAACAATACTTTGAGGAACCAACTAGAGAACAGGCCATCCTAGGCTGGATATTGTGCAATGAGAAAGGATTAGTTAAAAATCTTGTTGTGTGGGGTCCCTTGGGGAAGAGCGACCTTAACATGATAGAATTGTTGATTAAGGTGGAGAGTGAGAGAGTTCATTCCGAGACCAGGGTCCTGAACCTAAATAAAGGAAATTATGAAGGTATGAGGGGCGAGTTGGCTATGGTTGATTGGGGAACGTTACTTAAAGGATTGATAGTGAATAGGCAATGGCTAACATTTAAAGATCACATGGCTGAATTACAAAAAATGTTCATTTCTGTCTGGCACAAAAATAAAACAGGAAGGATGGCTCAACCGTGGCTTGCAAAAGAAATTTGGAAGAATATTAGATCCAAGGAGGAGAAATATAAAATGGCCAGAACATGCAGCAAACCTGATGATTGGGAACAGTATAGAATTCAGCAAAGGCGGACAAAGGGATTGATTAAGAAGGGGAAAATAGAGTATGAGAGTAAGCTTTCCGACTGTAAAATTTTCTATAGTTATTTGAAGAGAAAAAGATTCGTGAAGACAAATGTGGGTCCCTTACAGTAAGAAACGGGGGAACTTATAATGGGGAACAAAAAAATGGCTGACAAATTAGATGCATGGTTTAGTTCCGTCTTCACAAAGGAGGACACTATTTACCTACCAGAAATGTTGGGGAACATTTTGTCTAGTGAGAAGGAGGAACTGTATGAAAACGGTATTAGTCGGGATATGGAGTTAGGGAAATTCATGGGATGGAAGGCCGATAATTCTACAGGGCCTGATAATCTACATCCCAGAGTGCTTAAGGAAGTGACCCTAGAAATTATAGATGCAACGCTACTCTTTTTTTTGTTTAATTCTATAGATTCGTGAACATTTCCAACGTATTGGAGGTCAGCTGATGTAACCCCACTATTTAAAAAAGGAGGTGGAGAGAAAACAAGGAATTATAAACCGGTTAGCCAGACATCAGTAGTGTGGAAAATGCAAGAGTCCATTATAAAAGATGGAATAGTTGAGCACTTGTAAACTAATGACTGGATCGGATAAAGTCAACATGGATTTACGAAAGGCAAATCATGCTTGACAAATCTAACGCAATTTTTTGAGGATGTAGCTAATAGAATAGGTAAGGGATAAGCAGTGGATGTGGTGTATTTGGACTTTCAGAAGGCTTTCGATAAGATTCCACACAAAAGATTAGCGTGTAAAATTAAAGCACATGGGACTGGGGGAAAGGCGCTGACATTGATGGAGAACTGGATGGCTGACAGGTAATAAAGAAGAGGAATAAACGGGCCTTTTTCTGAGTGGCAGGCAGTGATTGGTGGATTAGCACAGGGATCAGTGCTAGGACCCCAGCGATTCACAGTATATATTAACGATATAGATGAGGAATTAATTGTAATATATCCAAGTTTGCAGACGACAGAAAACTGGATGGGAGTGTAAGCTATGAGGAGGATGTAGAGAGGCTCCTATGCAATTTCGACAAGTTGAATGAGTGAGCAAATCCATGGCAGATGCAGTATAATGTGGATAAATGCAAGGCTATCCACTTTGGTGGCAAAAACAGAAAGGCATTTAGATTGGGAAAGGGGGACGTGCAGCGATAACTGAGTGTCCTTGTGCACCACTTGCTGAAAATAAGCATGCAGGTGCAGCAGGCAGTTAAGAAGGCAAACGGTATATTGGCTTTCATAGCGACAGGATTCGAGTACATGAGCAAGGTCGTCCTGCTGCAATTACAGAAGTCTACATGGTGGGCGACACAGTGGCGCAGTGGTTAGCACCGCAACCTCACAGCTGCAGCGACCCACGTTCAATTTTTGGTACTGCCTGTGTGGAGTTTGCAAGTTCTCCCTGTGCAAGCGTGGGTTTCGGCCGGGTGTTACAGTTTCATCCCATGGACAAAGACTTGCAGGGTGATAGTAAATTGGCCGTTGTAAATTGACCCGAGTGTAGGTAGGTGGTAGGGGAATGTTGAGGATGTGGTTGGGAATATGGGGTTAATGTAGGATTAGTATAAAAGGGTGCTGGTTGGTCGGCACAGACTCGGTGGACTGAAGGGCCTGTTTCAGTGCTTATTCCCTAAACAAATATAAAATAAATAAAAAAGTCTTTGGTGAGCCCACATCTGGATTGTTGTGTGTAGTTTTGGTCTCCTAATCTGAGGAAGGGTGTTCTTGCTATGGAGGCAGTGCAGGGAAGGCTCACCACACTGATTCCTGGGATGACAGGCCAGAGGTATGAAGAGAGATTGTGTCGATTAGGCTTGTAGTTGCTAGAGTTTAGAAGAATGAGAGGGGATGTCATGGAAACCGACGCCATTCTAACTGGACTGGACAGGCTAGATGCAGGAAGGATGTTCCCTATTGTGGGGAGTCCAGGACCAGGGGTCCATGTCTAAGGATTAGGAGTAAGCCATTTAGGACTGAGAGCAGGAGAGATTTCTTCACCCAGAGAGTGGTGAACCTTTGGAATTATCTACCAAGGAAAGCATTTGAGAACAAGTCATTAAATATGTTCAAGAAAGAGTTACATATAGTTTTTAGGGCGAATGGGATGAAGGGATAGGTTACTGAGCTTGGACGATCGGCCATGATCGTATAGAATGACGGAGCAGGGCCGAATGGCCTGCTCCTGCTCCTATTTTTCTATGTTTCTATGTTTATTCCATCACATTGCTGATACCGACAGCACACTGATCTGGTCGCATTCACCTGGTTCAGTTGTTCCTGCCTTTTGTGGAGAGGACATAGCGGGACAGTTTTCCACATTGATGCGTAGCTGCCTGTGTTGTAACTGTTCTGGAACGACATTTGGGGACATAGCCAGTTACATATGAACATACGAACATGCAAATTAAGAGCAGGAGTAGGCCATTTGGTCCCTGGAGCCAGCTACGCCATTCAATAAGATAATGGCTGATAGATTTGTATCCTCAACTCCACATTGCCGCCTACCCTGAATAACCTTTCACCCTCTTGTTTATCAAGAATCAATCTACCTCCGCCTTAAAAATATTTAAAGACTCTGCTTCAGCGGTCTTTTAAAGAAGAGAGTTCCAAAGACTCACGACCACTTGTGAGAGAAAAAAATCCTCATCTGTGCATTAAATGGGCGTCCCCTTATTTATAAACAGTGATCCTTGTTCTAGATTCTCCCACAAGAGGAAACATCATTTCCAAATCCACTCTGTCATGACGCCTCAGAATCTTTTATGTTTCAATCAATTCGCCCCTTACTTTTTCTAAATCCAGCGGGTGCAAGCCTATCTGTCCAACCATTCTTCATTAGATAACCCGTCCATTCTTGTAAACCTTCTGTGAACTGCTTCCAATGCATTTATATCCTCCCTTAAATAAGAAGACGAATACTTTATACAGCAAAGCAGATGTGGTCTCACCAATGTCCTGTATAACTGAAGCATAACATCCCTACTTTGTATGCAATTCCCTTCGCAATAAATGATAAACGTATTTTAGCTTTCCTTATGAATTGCTATACCTGCAAACTAACCTTTTGTGGATCATGCACGAGGACACCCATCGCACTTTTCAATTACTCATCATTTAGATAAATAATTATTTTTTCTTTAACCTGCCTAAATGGACAATTTCACATTTTTTCTCGTTAACTCCATTTGTCGGATATTTGCCCACTTATTTAATCTATATTTATATCCCTTTGTAGCCTCCTTATGTCCTCTTCACAACTTATTTTCCTACCTGTCTGTGTGTCACCAGCAAATTCAGCAACCATATCATCGGACCCTTGATTCAAGTCATTTATATAAGTTGTAAAAAGGAGAGGCCCTTCACTGTTCCCTTTGGTTTGCCATTCGTTACCACTTGCCAACCAGAAAAAAGACCCATTTATGCCTACTTTCTGTTTCCTGTTAGCTAACCAATCTTCTATCCATGTCATTATGATACCCCCTACTCTATGACCATTTATATTCCACAGAAACCGTTGATGTGTCACCTTATCAAATGCCTTCTGGAAATCTGAGTACAGTGCAACCACAGGTCCCCCTTTATCCACAGCACGTGTTACTTCTTCAAAGAACACCAATAAATTGGTTAAACATGTTTTCCCTTTTACCAAACTATGTTGACACTGCCTGATTCCGTTGAATTTGTCTAAGTGCCCTCTATGACGTCTTTAAGAATAACGTATAACATCTTCCCTATGACAGATGTTAAGCTAATTGGCAGCTACTTTCCTGCTTTCTGTCTCCCTCCAGTTTTGAATAAATGACTTACCTTTGAATTTTCCAGTCTAATGTAAACTTGCCCTAATGTAGGGCATTTTGGGAAATCAAAATCGACGTATCGATGATCTCACCAGCCACTTCTTTCAACGACCCTAGGATGAAGTCCATCATGACCCGAGGACTTTTCAGTCTGCAACTCCATCAATTTGCTCAGCAGCACTCCCCTGGTGTTTGTAATTTTCTCACGTTCTTCTCTGCCATCCATTTCCTGATTTACAGTTAGTTCTGGAATGCTGCTTGTATCTTCTCTTGCGAAGACCAATGCAAAGTATCTGTTCAATTCATCTGCCATCTCTTTATTTTCCCTTATTGCTTCCCGATACGCACTTTCCATAGGACCAACGATCGTTTCTTAAAAAATAAAGAGACTCTTGCTATCTGTCTAGCTAATTCTTGTCAGGTTTCTCTTGTCCGCTAATCTTTCCCTCCTTATTAACCTTTTAGTCGTTCTTTGCTGCTTTTTATATTCTGTCCAATCTTTCGACCTTTTACCCAACTGTGCACAATTATGTTTATTTCTTTCAGTTTGATACGAACTTTAACTATTTTTATTAACCACGGATGGTGGGTCCTCCCCTTGGAATTTTTCCTTCTCATTGGAATGTACCGATTCTGTGTATTTTGAAATATCACCTTGAAGGTCTGCAACCGCATCTCCCTTGACCTACTCTTCATCTACTTTGCCAGTTCACCTTTGCTAGCTCCGTTTCCATGCCCACTTAATTGCTCTCATTAAGTTTAAGCAAAGTGATTCCTGACAACGCAGCCAGCCGTTGACATCATCGGTCTGCGCCAAATGCACACATGCGTAGATGAGCTCCAGTTCTCTGCGCGTGCCTGGCGTTCCGACTTGCCAGGACTGGTTACCACATGCACTGACAACTTCAACACGTAACGTGTACATCTTCATGCAACGTGCCTGGTCGGCTCCTCTCCCCCACAGACCCCTCCTACCACGCCTCTCACTCCGGCCGCTCAGCTCCATCCCCTACCCCGCCTCTATCTACCCCCCCCCCGGCCATCCACACTCTCCCCCATCCCTCCATTCGCTAGCTCGAGGCGCTGCCACTTCCCGCCTCTCTGCCACATGCTCTTACATCGCTTGATTCTTAGGGCGGTGCGGTGCGGGAAGGAAACAGGGGGCACGGAGCGAGCGTCCAGAGTGGAATGGCACGGAAAACAATTAGAATTGTGCAGCACCGTCAGAGGTGCTATAATCTGGATTTTCATTGCGTGCTGCCATATGTTTACGTTGTCATTCTCTAATTATTTGAGCAGCACCATCTTTCGTCCTGCCAGCTGCCTTAACATCGCAGACTGTGAACTTTAAGTGGAACAGGCTGCATTTGCACATGCGCCAGTACAACGCTAACTAGTGGTTGCATTGTCAGCAAATGAAACCAGGTTTAAAATGCCAGTCTTGGACCCACTCTTCTATCGGTCAAGCTGAATGTAAAATTCAATCATATTATGCTCACTGCTGCCTAGTGGCCACTTCACGATGAGGTCATTAATTAATTGTATCTCGTTGCACAATACCTGGTCCAGAATAGCCTACTCACTAGTTGACTCCAGAACGTGCTGTTCGAAGAAACTGTCCTGAAGACATTCGATGAACTTCCCGTCTTGGATAGCTTTGCCCATTTGATTCTTTTTCCAATCTATGTGTCGATTAATTTCTGCCCTTAATTATCGCATAACTCATTGACAAGCACCTATTATTTATTTCTTTATAGCCCGCCCTACATTGTAGTTCCAGTTAGGAGGCTTGTCCAACACTCCCACAAGTTACTTTTTGCCTTTACCATTTCTCATCTCCACCCAAACCGCGACTACATACTGGTTTCCTGAGCAAAGGTCATTTATCTCACATGTGCTAATACCATCATTAATTAACAGAGTTATCCCTCCACGTTTTACTAGTTTCCTGTCCTTCCTGAATGACATGTACCCTTCACTATTCAGATCCCAGGCTATGTCATCCTGCAGCCATGTCTCCATAATGGTTATCAGATTTTACTTATTTATTTCTATTTGCGATAACAGTTCATCTGTTTTGTTTTGAATGCTATGTGCATTCAGATACAGATACTTTAGTTTTGTCCTGTTATTATTTTTGTAAACTCTAGCCTTGTTTGCTGATTTAAGCTTTGATTTGTCCTTCCTGTCCCTTCCTGTCAAGGTCTGTCTATCTTTTCCATACTCATTCCTTTCTCTCTTGCCTTGTCTATACTCTTCGATTCAGCATATCTTCCCTTGCCTCCACTCTTTAATTTGGAACCCTCTGTACTTTGCTAGTTATGTGGTTCGCTAGAACACTGGGCCCAGCATGGTTCAGGCATAGACTGTCCCTCTTTCCCCCATTCTGGTGCCAGTGCTCACGAATAGGATTCCACTTCGCCCACAGTCTTTGAGCCACACATTAATTTCTCTAATCACATTTGCCCTGTTTATGTTTGCACATGGCGCATGTAATATGCATGAGATTATTACATTTGCGGTTCTGTTCTATAATTTGTTGCCCAGCTCCTCATACTGACTAAGCAGAAACTCTTTCCTTGCCCTCCTTATGTTGTTATTACCCACATGGTCCACGATCACTGGATCCTCCCCATCCCACTTAAACTTCCTGTGCAGCCCTGAGCGGAGTCCGAACCCTAAACACAGACAGGCAACACAGCCTTTTGAACTCTCCCTCATTACTGCAGAAAACAATGTACATTCCCCTCACTATACTGTCTTCTTCTACAACGACATTTGATTTTGCTCCCGCCACTTGAACGGCTTCCTCTTCCATGGTGCCATGCTCAGTCTGCTAATCCACACTACAGCCCTCTCTTCTGTCTCTCCAAGTTGCAAGAACCTCGAACGTTTTGCACAATTGCAGGGGCTGAGGCTCTGCCACTGCGACATTCCTGACCCCCTTCCCTGTCTGACTCCCAGTCACAGCGTCCTGTCCTTGATCACTGACCAAAACAGGTGACCCTATCCAAAGGGACTGTCTTCAGGAACAAAGTGTCCAGGTAACTTTTCCCTTCACTGACACATCGCAGTATCTCCGTTTCGGCCGCCAGCTCAATGATTTTGAGCCATAGCTCCTCACGCTGCAGACACTTATGACAGACATGGTTGCCATGGATTTCCCACATAATGCAGCCGTGGCATATCACTTGTCTTGTCATCTTCAGTGCTAATTTAATAACATTTATTTCCTTTTAATTAATTTGCAGTTACCCCCCACCCCCCCCCCCCCCCATAACCGAACACCATCACTGAAGATACTCCCTCTTCTCACTCTGCCCTCCAGCAGCTCTTAGTGCAAACGCGCTGCTCGAAGACTCCACTGAATTTACACTCTCTGAAAACAATGATCTGTCAGCTTTGCTGGAGCTCAGAAACCAGTTTATGCTAGCTACCTAATTAACTAGCTACAGCTTGTCTTAGAGAGCTTGCACGTCCCTGTTTAAAATTGTAAGAAACCTCACTTGCCTCTTAACGTAAACAGTAATTTCAATTAATTGCCAAATGTAAACACAATAAAAACTAGACTTTAAAGAGGTACAGCCTTAAAAAATAATCACTTACCAAACTCTCTTCTGTGCCCTCCTGCAACACTGAGTAGAGGCTAAAGGGCTGCAAAGATTTATACATTGCTATCAATTGTTATGAAGGATATTAAGGGCTACAAAGGACTAAAAAGTATTCGAAAGGATTATGAAAGTAGTTAAAGAATTTCAAAGGATTGTAAAGGATTATAAAAGATTTGAAACATTAAAACAGCTTCTAAAGATTCTGAAGTTTAACCACGCTTTATAAAGGTTTTAGCTACTATAAACAGTTATACTGTGCTATAACTATTTATGAAGGATAATGAGGTGTCATAAAGGGTTACCATGTGCTATGAAGTGTCTGAAGGGCTATAAAGGATTATAAATAATTTTAAAGGATGGCAAAGGATTGTAAAGGCTAACATAGTGTTATGAAGTGTTAGAGCAGGTCATAATGCGTTATAAAGTATTACAAAGTGGTACAAAGAATTATAAAGTGTTCTAATGTGTTGGAAATGATAATGAAGAATTCAGGCTGAAGATTCCCACTATCTTTTCTCTTTCAATTGTTTTTATCCCAGTTGCAATGGAGACGGCTGGTAGGTGGGGCCGCACCTGACGGGTTCCCCTCACGCTGTTACTCCGCTCCAATGCATGAGGACGGGGGGAGTGGCTAGGTACCTCAGACCCCGCCCCCTGTCCCTGCTGCCTTCACTATTGGGAACAGGCGTCTCCCCCACTCTGGTCACCAAGGGAAGAGTACTCGCCCCCACTCTCCCATTACCATGGGAAAAGGAACCTGTAGCAAAGCCTCATCCCCATGAGGAATAGGTCCCACCCCCGCCCCCGTCACCCTGCGGAACAGCCCCGACCCCATTCCCGCATCACTTTGGAGAACTTGTCCCGCGGCCATGACCCCATCACCACGGAAAAGGCACTCCTTCCCCGCCATGTCACCATATAATGACTGGTCCCGCACTTGCTCTTTTCCAATAGCGAAGCGCCCCGCTCCCACTACCCAGTCAGCATGCAGAACAGGCCCTGGTGAACTACCCCTTCCACATGTGGAGCAATACCAGCCAACTATCTCCACAGCATGCGGAAGAGGCCCGGTCAAAGTACCCCATTAGCATGAGCAACAATAACTGCTCAACTATTCCGTCACCATTTGAAAAGACCCAGCCCCTGTTGTGACAGACCCAGCCCCCTGCTGTTTGAAAAAATGAAATAAAATATGAATCTTTTAGAAACGGTCAGTGATTACAGTCCCTCTTATCATGGAATGAACTTAACAATTCGCATAAAAGGATATTTCAGCATTTTCTTCAACTGCTCTCTGAACTGAGTCTGGGTCACGGCATAAATCACAGTGTTTGTGCAGCAGCTAAGCGGCTGCAGCATGAAGGCCATTTCCCACACAAAACTAGGAATTCCAGCCACAGACCCAGAATGAAAGTTCATATACTGTATTCTGGTGCATATCAAAACCACCGTTAGCATTGCCCATAAAAGTATGAAATTGGCTGAGATAACTAACAGTAAAATGATAGATTTCCATCGGCTCTCCATCTCTGGGTCTCTCAGACTCTTGGCACTGCTGTGAGCCCGGAGTCTCCTGCGCCCTCTGCTGCTCACCAAAATGTGTCTGATAGTGAGAGCATTTAACAGCAGAATCACCACAAATGGGACCCCCGGGGTTAGAATGTTATGGAGGAACTCGATTGCTGCCCAGTCCCGAGAGAAGGCAGCATCCTCTGTTATATCACAAAACCAGGGTTGGTTGTACAAAATATACTGACCTGTTAACATAAAATACCAGAATATGTTCTTTAAACAGCTCAGCACAGTCTCTGTTCCCAGAACCACAGCTGCGGTTTTCTCGGTGCAATATTTTCTTTTCATCTTCAGGCAGCAAATGGCCACAAATCGATCAAAGGTGAAAGTGACGGTGAACCAGACAGAACAGTCTGTGGCTGCATAAAGCAGGACGGCATGGATATTGCAAACGTGGATGGACTCCCGGAAATAAAACTGTTCATGGTAAACAACGGGAATGTGCCTCAGTATCACGTCGAATATAATGACCAGTAGATCCGCTGCTGCCATGGCCACCAGATAGTGAGTGACACATTTGGAAAGACCACACTTGCCTCGAGCCAGGATCCCAATCGTCGCCAAGTTTACTGTGAAGAAGGAAATAAACAGGCAAATTATTTATCAGCCTGGGAGTAAATTTACCAGTTTGATTGAGGACTGACTGAGATTTTCAGGTGTGTTACTGTGTCCAGCGATTCATTGATTGACAATGAAGCAAAAAATGAGAATACCTGTGACAACTTGGAAGGAGGGAGAGATTAAAAGACAAAAGGATGATGCTGAAGTTGTTCAACTCAACGCTGATTATAATCCTCCCCATCCGGCCTTTCCCTGCCTGATTTCACGACTGTTCTGTCTCAAGGAACTCGCAGTCCTGACAAAGGGTCAGTGACCTAAACGATTAAGTCTGTTTCTCCCACCACAGATGCTACCAGACGTTCTCAGCATCTCCAGCACTTTCTGTGTTTTTTTTTAATTTCAGCTTTCCAGCATCTGCTGCACTTTGGTCCTGTACAGAACGTTCAGTGCTGGATTGACTGAGAGATTCCCTCGCCTGTGACAGGGTCCCCATGGCAGGACAAAAAGGTGAACGAAACCCCGCCGTGGTCTTTTGGACCATCCCACTTCTCAGTTGAGCAGCACTAGGGCAATTAACTGCCTGGTGCCTGGTCCCGGTCTATTTAATCATGGAGATCCCTCCTGCTTAAACGAGTTAAACAGTCACAGGACCAATAGCTCAGTACTATTGGCAATGCCACTGGAAGCAGTGGAGCTGATGGTACTACAGCAGGCCTGTGATGACAACCATCACTGGAGACCAGACTCCAGATAAATGCGTCAGCACCACTGCGACCCATCAGGTAGTGGCGCCACTAACGATACTACACCAGAAATGGGAACAGATGAGTTGCTGGAGCTGAAGACCACAGTTTAGACTGGCAGGGTTGCTGGCACCAGCCAGTTAGCATGGGCCACTGACGGTACGAAACCAAGCCATGGGCCAGGACCATTGTTGGGGATACAGACCCAGATTTGTGTGGTGGGGTCACAGGGAACAATCATGGCGGGAGGACCACTGCCAGTAATACACCAGGCCTGCGAATGGGACCATCGCAAGATCCTCAGACCCAGGTGAGTGTCGGAGAGTCACTGGGGCCTGTCAGTGAGTTGGGGTCACTGCTGGTACTGGGAAAAAAGTTTACTGCTGTAGTTTAGGCCCCAGGTAATGTGGTGCGGCCACCAGGTTCAGTCATGGTGCAGGCAATTCTACCATTAGAGCACTAAGCCTAGGAGCAGGGCAATCACTAGAGACCAGGACCACTACCGGTACTGAACTAGCCTTGGGAGCAGGACCATCGTGGTGACCTGATCTCCAGGGAAATATGGCGAGGTCACCGGGTCCAGGCAGGGAATGGCCGAATGCTCGTACGGCACCAGACCTGGAAGGTGATACATCGCTGGAGCCATGGACCAGATAAAAGTGAGACAGATTTGCTGGGAACAATAGGGAGTGGGTGCTGCCAGCACTAAACCGGGATTGAGCCCAGGAGCATTGTTGGAGACACGGAACCCAGGTAAGTGAAGAAAGGTGGCCGGGAGCCATCAGGGTGCAGGGGAGCCACTGCTGGCACCACACTCAGCCCGTTACCAGGACCATGGCTGGAATCTCGACTTCAGTAAAGTGACGCAGGGTCAACAGCGACAGTCAGGGATAGGAGGCCACAGGTTATATTGTGACAGCCCTAGGAGAAGATCCAGCAAAGAAGGTACAGACTTCAGTTGAGTACCGCAGCATCTCCAGGGCCATAGAGGGTTTGGGGCATTTAAACAAGAAATGCTGGAAGTACTCAGCAGGTCTGGCAGCATCTGCACAGAGAGAAGCAGAGTCAACGTTTCACGTCGGGACCCTTCTTCAGAACTGGGTTTGGGGCCACTGCAGGCACTAAACCAAGCCTGTGAATAGGACCATAGCAGGAGAATCGGACCATTGATAAGGGTGGTTGTGTCACTGGGGCCTGTTCGGGCGTAGGGGCCATTGCCATTATTGCAGCAGCCTTAGTCCAGGACCATTTCAGGGCATATGAATCCCCGAGAAATGTTGCAGGGATGCCAAAAGCAACCACCGAGCAGCAGCCACTGACAATTCTACATCAGCCCTCAGAACCAGGCTGATCACTGGAGTCCCAAACACCAGGTGTGGCTTGGCGCCTGGACCAGTCCGGGCGTGGGACCCATTGCTGATTCGACACCTAGCCTGGCGGCAGGAACATTGCTGGTGACCTGGACCCAGCTAAGCATGGCCGGTTCACTGGGGCCAGTAACTGAGCAAGCATTACTGATGGTACTAAACCAGGCCTGGGACCAGGTCATCACTGGAGCCGCAATTGCTATTTCTTTCCATTGTGGTCACCAGAGCCGATCTGGGATGGGCGGCTGCTGCCAGTACTACACCAGGCCTGGGAGCATGCCTTTGACTGGAGACCCAACACCAGGTAGTTGTGGAGGGGATGGCGAGCCAGTCAGGAAGCAGGCCCTACTTCTTGTGCTATACAAGGCCAGGGACCAGACCCATCGTTGGATCCCTAGAAACCAAGTAAGTGTGGTCAGTCACTGAGGAAGCATCGCCACAGTCAGTTCCATACCAGGACCTGGGCCAGGTCAATTGCTGGAGACCCAGATGCCTGTTAAGTGTGGTGGTGTTCCGTTGACATCCAGGGTGCATTGCGTGTACTACAGCTGCTCTGGAACCATAACCATCGCTGGATACCCGGATCTCCTATGATTGTGGCAGGGTCAGTGAGCACAGACAGGGAAGGCGAGCCCTTGCCATTAATTAAGAGATATCCTTCTTTTTCTTTCATTAAATAAAGCTTAGAGTTTAAAACGTAGAGGCATTTCAAAGTAAATCAAAAATAAATTCCATATTCTGCACAAAGCATTGCATTTATTTTTGTAAGACATTTGACCAGGTCCCAAAAGGCAGACTGATCAGTGAAAAGAAAACCTATGAGATGCAGGAGAATTTTGCACTTTGTATCCAAAATTGACTCAGAGATAGGAAACAAAGGCAAGTCATCGACCGTTGTTTTTGCGAATGGAAAGCTGTTTCCAGAGGCGTTCCACAGGGCTCAGTGTTGGGATATTTGCTGTTTGCGGTATATGTTAATGATTTGCAATTAAATGATTGGCAAATTTGCTGATGACACAAAAATTGGCCGTGCAGTTGATAGTGAAGAGGATATTCATAAACTCCAGAAAGATATCAGTGGTTTGGTTGAGTGGGCAGAAAAGTGGCAAATAGAATAAACCCAGATAAGTGTGTGGTGATGCATTTGGGGAAGGCAAATAACGCAAGAAAATATACAGTAAACGGGAGGATATTGATCGGGTTGGAAGAGGTGAGAGACCTTGCAGGTCGCTGAAGGTGGAGGTAGATCGGCAGACGGAGTGGTGAATAAGGCACATGGAATGTTTTTCGTTATTGGTCAGGTATAGAATACAAAAACAGGGATATAATTCTGCAACAGTATAAAACAGTGGCTGATCACAGCTGGAGTACTGCATACAGTTCTGGTCACCTCATTGCAGAAAGGACATAATTGCTGTGGAAGAAGTACATAGGAGATTTACAAGAATGTTGTCAGGGCTTGAAATTTCAGATATGAGGAAAGATTAGATAGGCTAGGTTTGTTTTCTTTAGAATAGTGAAGGCTGTGGGGTGAATTAATTGACGTGCACATAATGATGAGGGGCCTAGATAGAGCAGACAGGAACGATCTGGTTCCCCGAGTGGAGAGGTGAATTACTAGGGGCACAGATTTAATGTGATTGGTAGAGGGATTAGTGGGGACATGAGGAACGTTTTTCACCAGAGGGTGGTGGGTGTCCGGAATTCACTGTCAGGAACGGTGGTGGAGGCAGAAAGCATCAATTGTTTTAAAAAGGTACCTGAACAAACATCTGAAGTGCTGAAACCTGTAAGGCTATGGACCAGGTGTTGGAAGGTGGGATTAGATTGGGCGGCTAGTTTTTTTTGGCTGTCACAAGCACGATGGGCTGCATAGCCTCCTTCTGTGCTGTAATTTTTCTATGGTTCATTGTCAGACACCTCTCGGTCCAAGAAAAATTTCTTTGTACAGACGGTGGAGGCAGGGTATTGAATATTACTCAAGGCGAGGTAGATAGATTACTGTTAGGTGAGGAAATCAGTGGTTATCGGGGGTCGATGACATTGTGGAATTCGAGACACAAACAGATCAGCACTGATCTTATTGAATAGTGGAGCAAGCTCGAGGAGCCGAATGGTTTACGTCTATTGCGAACTATATTACTGTGATGGGGCGTCTCAGATGGATGTCTCTTGCTGAATGGGGGATCCATTGGTGTAAGAAAAGTTATCCTATTTGTACTGGAGTGTAATCAAGAACTGTCTCACAGCCTGTCTGTGTTGAAGGGAACCAGATTACATCCCCTTCTTCCTCCACATGAGGTGGCCTCCCGATTACTGTGTTGTCATGATGGCAATGATTTGAAGTGTGCAGCAGAAAACCACAAAGTTGGGCACCTGTTCCAGCGTATACTACAGGGCTCCCCATGAGCGGTTCATGCATTGGAAGCAGTGTTTCATCACGCCCCTTGTTTGCTGCATGATGCATCTGTTGGGTCCATTTTGCACGTTACACCGGTGTTATTTTTGCATGGTTCCTTGGCGGCAGAGGGGGTGTGTTTGGGCGAGGAGAATTCATTGACTATGGAGAGTGTTGGTGGTGTTTTTCTCTGGAAAACCACATTTTGGTTTGCCTTGGAGGGTCGCAGACGTTGGGAACACTCACTGCTTCAGAATGAAGGTATCACGGCTGCTGCCAGACAAGTGGACATTCACCGAAATGATATATTGTGCATGGTCACATGGCGACTGTTCAGTAATGGAGTGAAAGTTCTTTCAGATCCTGTACCTTACCCCATTGACAGATGAGGCTCCACAGAGCCACGTGCACCATTGGGAATCCCACTTATTTGGAAAAGCCATTGAACCTCACCTCGTGCTGCTCCTGCAGAGGGAGAAAACAATGAATTCACCTCATCCAGTATAGATGACATCTGTCATCTCCCAGAAGCATCGATGAACAGTATACAGTGAGACGTTGGATACGTTGCCGGCTCCTGCCTGGATAGCTCCTGGTGCAGAGAAGTTCAATGAAACTGGAACATTAAAGGCCACTGGCCACGCCAGCACTGCCCTGATGCGCATATCCAGCTCGTGTTGTAGGAAGTGCGACAGTTCTGTGACTACCTCCTTATTGAATCAGTGTTGCCTCACGCACTCATCCTGGGTTAGTTGTAGGTCGAACATTTGCTCTTGGCTAAGGCTCGGTAGGTAGGAAAGATTCCGCCTCTACCTCCCCCTCATTCTTTGCAGAGATTCTTCTCCTTGCAACCTTTGCTCCATTCGGTGATCAATGTTACAGACCAAGATGCACTGTCTCCTACCTCGTCCATAACTGAGTCACCAAATCCTCTGGCCTCCATTCGTGTATGCAGCAGCTCACAACAACCAATAACAGCCCCTACACCGCTGACCACGCCCCTCCCCTACCCCCCGCCACCCAGTGCAAGAAACAATATTCACAGAACAACCACCAGCTTTTCCATAGCAGAAGTAAGCCAACAGCCCCTCACCTGCATGCTGAATGCCTGGACCTTTTAAATAACGCTGGAAGCGGTGTTCCTGGTGCTTCCAAACGCATTTCCACCTGAGATTGACTAACACAGGTGGTCAGTGGACACACAGAGATCAAGCTTCCAAGACGTGCATCAACGCTGCAAGAATCCACTGCCCAACATGGAGCACAACATGAGACATTGCGGTAGTGGCTGGCAGATTGTCCCATACATTTGCATAGTTTCTGGTTTTGCAGCACGGGCATCAATGTCTCTATGGAGCCCAAAACAACGGTCAGGGAGCGATACAGAGGGAAACATATTTTCTTTGAAAAGTGAATTGATGAATGCTTAAAGGGGGACAACTTGTAGAAATATGGGGAGCGGATAGGGGAATGGGATTAATTAGAGGGGAAGGCCATGGATGGATTTAAACATAAGACTGAGAGTTTTAAAACTGAGGTTCTGCTCGATGGGGAACCAATGTAGTTCAGTCAGCTCAGAAGTGAATGTCGATTGGGATTTGTTGTATCTGGGATAGGAGCAGTACAGTGTTGACTGGGCTGTGATTTATGAAGGTTGGATCTGGGAGGATTGACCAGAAACTGTACTGGAGCAGCCATATACATTTCCGTGGCGACAAGAGAAGGTCAAAGGCTCGGGATTTCCGGAGAGTAACTCAGCTCCTGACTCCCAAAACATATCCATCACCTACAAGGCACAAGTCAAGAGTGTGATGGAATGCTTTCCAACTGACGGATTTGTGCGGCTCCAACAACATTCAAGAAGCTCATCAACATCCCAGACAAAACAACACAGGCGGCACACTGGTGCAATGGTTAGCAACGCAGCCTCACAGCTCCAGCGACCCGGCTTCAGTTCTGGGTACTGCACTGTGTGGAGTTTGAAAGTTCTCCTTGTGACTGCGTGGGTTTCCGTTGGGTGCTCTGGTTTCTTCCCACAGCCAAAGCCTTGCAGGTTGATAGGTAAATTGGCCCTTGTAAATTCCCCCTATTGTAGGTAGGAAAATGGGGTTGGATGTGGCAGGGAAAAGAGTATTCAAGTAGGATTGGTATAAATGGGTGGTTGTTGGTCAGCACGGACTCGGTGGGCTGAACGGCCTGTTTCAGTGCTGTATCCCTAAATCAGAAATAAGTAAACCTGCTTGATTGATATCCCATCCAAAAACATTCGTTCCCGCCACCACTGACACATAGTGGCATTAGTGTGCACCATCGACCAGATGCACTGCAGCAACACACCAACGCTCCTCAGACAGCACCTTCCAAAACCACGACCTCTACCAACGAGAAGAACAAGGGCAACAAATGCATGGAAACATCACCACCTGCAAGTTCCCCTCCAAGCCACACACCATCTTGACTTGGAGCTATTTCACCGTTCCTTCACTGTGAACGTGTCAAAATCCTGAAACCTTCCTTTCTAACAGCACTTTGGATGTACCTACCTCACATGGACTGCAGCAAGTCAGCCCACAACCACCTACTGAAGGGCAATTTGGGATGGGTGATATATGCTAGCCTAGCTAGCGACGCCCGCATCCAATGAGTAAATAAAAACATAAATAAATAGGAGTCTTAAATGAGAAGAAGAGTAATTCTATGAAATGTAGTCTTCACATATAATGCATCACTTTTACAAATCTCATAGCTACATATAGAGTCTTACCAGAGACACCAACAGCAGTAAAGATGAGAGTATGTGAGAAGAACAGTTAGCAAAGTTTTTTTAGATTTCAGGCAAATGCAGAGACTTACCAAGAATAGAAACAACAAGGAGGGCAGAGTAAATGACAGGAGAAGTAATGCAGTTGAAGATGGTTTATAAATTCAATAGCTGGATAGCGAAGCTTACCAGGGACAGCAACAATAGCCAGGATGGGGTAATAAAAGTACTGAATAATCGCAAGTGAGAGCGAAATCCGCCAGTTTAAAGATAGTTGATCATAGTATGCAGAAAGATAGACAATCTCCCAGGAGAAACTCCTGTCTATCGTTGCAGCATTCCGATCTATTGTTCTCAGATTAAGTCCGATTCTTGTAACATTCCAATCTATTGTTCTCAGATTTTGACCCATTGTTGCAGCATTCCAATCTATTTTTCTCAGACTCAAATGTATTCGCTCCCTGTCTCTGATGCCACTGATCTCTGTTGGTGCCAGAGGTGATGTTCGCTCTAACACGATGGGGTAACACATTGAAAGGAGTCCCTTATTAATAAAAGAGGTGAAATCTCCAGCGACACAATTTGGGTCCATGGAGGCTATCATTAATCACAGTCACTGAACAGACAGATGCAGTTAACTCCTTCCAATCTTCTTTTGGGCCTCCTTATCTCGAGAGACAATGGATATGCGCCTGGAGGTGGTCAGTGGTTTGTGAAGCAGCGCCTGGAGTGGCTATAAAGGCCAATTCTGGAGTGACAGGCTCTTCCACAGGTGCTGCAGAGAGATTTGGATGTTCAGGTCCATTGTTCCCTGCAGGTGGCAACGCAGGTCAATAGAGTGGTCAAGAAGGCATACGGCATGCTTTCCTTCATCAGACGGGGTATTGAGTACAAGGATTGGCAGGTCATGTTACAGTTGTATAAGACTTTGGTTCGGCCACATTTGGAATACTGCATGCAGTACTGGTCGCCACATTACCAAAAGGAT
Source organism: Heterodontus francisci (assembly GCF_036365525.1). Lineage (NCBI taxonomy): Eukaryota > Metazoa > Chordata > Chondrichthyes > Heterodontiformes > Heterodontidae > Heterodontus > Heterodontus francisci. The sequence continues at coordinate 1,400,619 of NW_027141749.1, read as the reverse complement.
GTAGATGCTTTGGAGAGGGTGCAGAGGAGGTTCACCAGGATGTTGCCTGGTATGGAGGGCGCTAGCTATGAAGAGAGGTTGAGCAGATTAGGATTATTTTCATTAGAAAGACGGAGGTTGAGGGGGGACCTGATTAAGGTGCACAAAATCATGAGCGGTATAGACAGGGTGGATAGCAAGAAGCTTTTTCCCAGAGTGTGGGATTCAATTACTAGAGGTCACGAGTTCAAAGTGAGAGGGGAAATGTTTAGGGGGGATATGCCTGGAAAGTTCTTTACGCAGAGGGTGGTGGGTGCCTGGAACGCGTTGCCAGCGGAGGTGGTAGACGCGGGCACGATACCGTCTTTTAAGATGTATCTAGACAGATACATGAATGGGCAGGAAGCAAAGAGATACAGACCCTTAGAACATAGGCGACATGTTTAGATAGAGGATCTGGATCGGCGCATGCTTGGAGGGCCGAAGGGCTTGTTCCTGTGCTGTAATTTTCTAAAAAAAAAAACACAGCTTGAATTACAATAAAATAGTGCTCGAGGGCTGGGGGAGGCAAATGTTAAACCCTCTTTTAAACAGTAGACATGTGATAAGCCATGTAATTACAGGCCTATCAGTCAATCCTCGGTGAAATGTTGGGGACATCCTTCCAGTCTATAATCTGGGACAAGGAAATTGTGCTCTTCAGAAAGCATCAGATTATAAATGAGAAGCAACACAGATATGTTAATTGTAAATCATGTCTGCCAATGGCCGTCTATTCCTTTGCTGATGCATTGGAGAGAGTTAATGAGGATTGCACGGTTGATGCTTTGTATTTGGACTATAAATTGTCAGAGGGATGCGAAACTGAGAGGGACCTCAGATTGGAGAAAGTTATACTGATAACTTGTCAGGGGTGTAGGAGGCAGGAACAAGTATCAGAGAGGAATGCCAAAGAGTTCAGAATACTCGGGAAGATAGACAGCACAATAGTAGGGAATTGTACATTATTAGGTGGAGTCAGAGTAACGGAGAAAGTACTAAAGTCTGTATCAGGGTTAATGTGCATGCATGTGAATATACAGAGTGTGCTTAATAAGACTGACGAGGTACAGGCGCAGATTTCCATTTGGAAATATGATGTTGTGGCTATAACAGAGACCTGGCCCGAAGGGGGCAGGACTGTATGTTAGATAGACTTGGATAACAGGTGTTCAGGAAAGATAAGAACGGGAAAAAGAAAGAGAGAGGGGTGGTGGCATTGGTTAATGAGATCATTGCAGTTCTAGGGAGAAAGGATGTCCAAGAGGGGTCGAGGACAGAATTAATTTGGATTTGGCTAGCACTCTGGAACACAAAAGGTGCAGTTACATTGCTTGGTGTTGTCTATAGGCCACCAGCTGGGCGAAGGATGTGGAGGAACAAATTTGCAAGGAAATTGCAGAGAGGTACAAAAATTAGAAGACAGTTATAATGGGTCTTCAATTGTCCAAACAGAGCCTGGGATAATTGCAGTGTAAAGAGCCATGAGGGGCAAAAGCTTCCAGAGTGTGTTCAGGAAAATGTTCTACAACAGTATATTGCTGGTTGAACGAGAAAGGAAGCACTGCTCGACCTCGTTTTTGGGAATGATAGGGCCAAGTGGATCAAGTAATAGTTAGAGAGCATTTAGGGGATTATGATCATTGTATCATAAGGTTTAGGCTGACGATGGAAAAGGACAAAGAGCAATCCAGGGCAAGAATAGTTAACTGGGGGACGACCAACTTCAGTGGGGTAAGAATTCAGCTGGGCCGGTTAAATTGGAGTCAAAAGCTGGCAGGAAAACCGATGGAAGAACAATGCGCTACCTGCAAAGTAGAGATAGATCGGGCACAGTCAAGGTATGTTGCTTCGAAGGGGAAAATTAGGGCAAACAAATCCAGAACCCCCTGGATGACAAAATTGGTAGAGATTCCGATAAAGAAGAACAGTTTGCTTTTGACAGATGCCAGGTAGAAAAAAATATTGACAACCAGGCTGAATGTAGAAGATCCAAGGGGATGTGAAAAAGTAAATAAGAGAAGTAAAGAGACAGTATGAAAAGAGACCGGCAGCTAGCATTAAAGGAAATCCCACAGTTTTCTACAGGCATATACATAGCAAAAATTTGGTATAAGGAAGAGTAGGGCTGATCCCACAGCAGAAGGTGAATTTGAATTCAATTAACAAATGTTGAATTAAATGCTAGTCTAATGATAGCCATGAAACCATTGTCGATTGTTGTAAAACCCCATCTGATTCACTTATGTGCTTTAGGGAAGGAAATCTGCTGTCCTTATCTGGTCCGATCTACAGGTGACTCCAGACTCACAGTAATTTGATTGACTCTGAAATTCCCTTTGAAATGGGCAGTTGTATCAAACCGCTGCAAAGTCAATAACGGCACAAAAGGCGGCTCACCATCTATTTCTTAAGGGTATTATGGATGGGCATGAAATACTGTCCCAGCCAAAGACACCCACATCCCATGAACGAATGAAGATAAAATTCAAACTCATCAGGGGTCTGGACAGAGTAAATAGAAAGAAAATGTTTCCTCCCGTGAAAGGATCGAGAACGAGAGGGCAGAGATTTAAAGTGTTTGGTAAGAGGATCAAAACTGACATGGGGAAAAACCTTTTCATGGAGCGAGTGATTGAGGTCTGGAATGCGCTCCCTGAGAATGTGGTGGAGGCAGATTCAATTAAGCATTCAAAAGGGAGCGAGACAGTTATATGAAAAGGAAGAATGTGCAGGGTTATCGGGAGAAGGCAGGGGAATGCAACTGAGGGAACTGTTCTTTCAGAGAGCCAGTGCTAACGCGATGGGCCGAATGGCCTCCTACTGCGCTATAACGATTCTGTGAAGTCTCTTCGAGTGAGGGTGATGAACAGTTGTGATTGGTAGGCGTTCAGGGCAAATCGTCTGCTGCAGGCATCACATAGGTAGTTCAGCAGGGGTGCAGTGACAGGTCTGCTGGGGCTCAAAGTAGCAACATAGCAGTGTCTTCACTGTTACTCAAAGTGTTTTCTTGAGGAGATCAATCCCTTGGCTGACCTCTTTAAAATGATGGGGTTCCTATTGTTGTATACAAAGTCAACATCCAAAACTTCCAGCTATTTGCAGGTGTCCAAGTCCTCTGAAAATCGTTTTCTTTTCATGTTACTAACACACCGAAGTGTGAGACTTTAATAGACAATCTAACATTCTGTAATTTCGTAACTAAATGGACACAGTTGAACAGTATAGATACATCACAGGGAACAGTGGAGCAGCTCTCAGTGAGGCATTCTAACATTTGTTGCTTAATTGATGAATGGTCGTGGTTAAAGATGAAAGCCACATTCCAGAGTGCCGTAGATCAGTCCTGAGTGGGGGTCCAACGTTTGAAATTTAATTTTTGAATGGTCTCAGTGATAGAGAAGATCCAAATCCCATAGTATAGTAGAGCAGCCATGAGAGAGACACCTTACCATTTGAAATTTCAATACTGAATTGCAACAGTTAAAGAGGACTGCCACATCTCGGATTGCAGTAGATCTGATGTGAGAGAAGGGCTCAGAAATTTGGAGATTGATTATCGAATAAAGCAGTTACAGAGGAGAGCCACATCCATGGGTGTAGTAGAACAGCCCTGAAAAAGACACCCAAACTGTTGGAATTTACTTACTGAATGGCCGTGTTGACCGTGGAGAGCCACCTCCCAGAGTTCAGTCGATCGGCTCTGAGAAATAAACTAACACGTGGAGCTTAATTAATTAAGGGACACAGGTAACGTGGACAGCTGCATCCCAGACAGAACCCTGCCTCTCAAGGATTGGCCTTCACAGCCATCAACAAAGGTGCACCAAGAGAAGACACCCCATTTAAATGGATTGCTTGTGCTTGTCCATCACCTTTCGTGTATGGAAGCATGCCATCCATTATAAAGGATGTGAAAACTAGACATTTAGAAAATAATGATGTGTTTCGGCAACGCCAACATGGGTTTATGAAAGGGAAATCATGTTTGTCATACCTGTTGGAGATTAATGAGGATGTTACTTTTAGGATTGATAAAGGAGAATGAGTTGATGTGGTGCATTTGGATTTTCAGAAAGTTTTTGATAAGGTCCCACACAAGAGGTTAGTAAATAAAATTAGATCACATGGGATTGGGCGTCATATACTGCTATGGATTGAGAAATGGTTAACAGACAGAAAACGGAGAGTAGGAATAAATGTGTCATTCTCAGGATGGCAGGCTGTTTGTAGTTGTGTACCGCAAGGATCAGTCTGCGGCAAGGGCCGCAGCTATTCACAGTCTATAAAAAATAGTAATTTCGATGTGGTGACCAAATGTAATATCTCCAAATCTGTTGAAACAAACTAGTTAGAAATGTAACTTGTGAGGATAATACAAGGTTATTTCAAGGAAACTTGGACAGGCTAAATGCATGGCAGATGGAATATAATACGAACAGGTGTAGTTGTCTATTTTGGTAGAAAAAAGGAAAGGCAAAGTATTTCTTTCATGGTAAGAGTTTGGGAAGTGTTGCTGTCCAAAGGGACCTGGGTGTCCTTGTTCCAGAGTCACTAAAAGCTCGCAGCAAGCAATTAAGTCGATAAATGGCATGTTGACCATCATCGCAAGGGGTTTTGAATACAAGAGTAAAGATCAAAGATTGCTGGAAAGACTCAGCATTTCTGTGGAGAGCGAAGCAAAGTTAACGTTTCTGGTCTGCGATCTTTCATCAGAACTGACAAAGGTTAGAAAATAATTCACATTGTATTTTTTAACCATGTGCTTGCTTTCCATGTAGTCAGAGCTGCTCAGTATTCTGCTATTAACACTCTCTCTGGACTGATGCTTTGTCTTTCACCACAAGCACTAACACACTGTTTGCCTTTTTTCCAGCGCAGCTTTGTTACTTAACGTCGCCTTCCCCCTGCCCTATCAAACAACTTCATCTTTGTCCTTTCTTCCACCCCACTCCCCCTCACTTGCTTAAACCCTAATTATTTCCTAACCTTTGCCAGTTCTGATGACAGTTCACAAACCTAAAACATTAACTTTGCTTCTCTCTTCACAGTTGCTGCAATATCTGCTGGGTATTTGCACCACTTTTTATTTTTTTAGATTTCCAGCATCTGCAGTATTTTGCTTTTAGCTGCTTTGTCAGCAATCCAAATGCTTCATTCCCTCCACGACACCCTGGTCCACACCCCCAGTACCCCAACACCACGTCCCTTTCCCACAGCACCTTCCCATGCAATCGCAGGAGGTGTAATACCTGCCCAGTTATGTCCTCTCTCCTCACTATCCCTGGCCCCAGACACTCAGGTATAGGAGCTATTTACTTGTACTTCTTTCAATTTAGTACTGTATTCGCTGCTCACAATGTGATGTCCTCTACACTGGGGAGTCCAAACGTTGGTTCGGTGACTGCTTTGTGGGACAGCTCCACTGATCCAGAATCGTGACGCCGAATTTCTTGCCATTTTACCACCCCCACGCCCACCAACGCCATCCCCCACCTCCCACCCCGCGCACGCCCCGCTCCCATGTCCACAGTTCTTTCCTGGGCTTGCTGCAGTGTTCCAGTGAACAGCAACGCAAGGTCGAAGAACAGCATCACAGGTACCGATTAGGCACGATTTGGTTCAATAATTTCAGAGCCTGACGGGTCCCTTTTTATATTTGGTTATTTTTTAATATTCTACATTACTTCAATTTGTATATGTTATTTTAGTTTGTTTCATCGTTCATTTTTTTTTTTTTGCCATGTGCTTAACCAGGGTTTTTTCATGTTTGAGCTTTAGGCCAGGGTTCTTCATTTTTCTGCCAATTTACACCGTCTCTGCATGAACACTTTGGCTTTCAAAACATCATTAACATACTGTTTTCCTTTGCTCCATGACCTTCTGGTTACTATTTCTCTGTGACCCTCTGTCCGATCAACACCTTGTCTTTCGTTATCACTTGCCCCATCCCTGCTTTGTTTGCTTAAAGCTCACTACATTTCTAACATGTTCTGATGAGGGGTCACAGACCTGAAACGTTAACTTTGCTTCTCTCTCCACAGATGCTGCCTGACTTGCTGAGTATTTCCACCATTTCTTCTTTTTAATTCAGATTTCCTGCATCTGCAGTATTTTATTTTTTTATTAAAGTCTGTAGGGATAAGCCAGGATCTACAACCTAAGCAACTGTAAAACAGTATCCTTACCACTAAAGCCCAGACTAACAGGAACAAGTAAAAGCAGAAATCCAATACATGCTGGAAAATAATTTAATTGAACCTAGACAAAGCAACTTGAATTCCCCAATAGTCTTCGTGCCTAAACCTGCTGGGTAAAACCGACTTTGCATAGTCTACAGAAAAGTCAATGCAGTAACGATGTCAGACTCCTGTTCAATTCTCACTTAGAAGATTACATTGACAGAGCGGGCAGTGCCAGGTTTCTTACAAAGATCGATTAGTTAATGGGATACTGGCAAGTTACTTTGAGACTTCAAGCTAAAGAAATATCACACCAGACGGACTTTATCAGTGCTGGGCGATGCCATTCGCGTGAAAAATGCGCCAATTGCAGGATGACGAATTGGGCATAGAAAAACCAGCCGGGTACTTTTCAAGAAAAGTAAGTAGCCACCGAAAAAGGTATTCCACAGTGGATAAAAAGAAACGTTCGGGCTATTGCTGGTTCTAAAACATTTGCAGTATATACCAGCCACGGATACAAAGAAACACTGATACACATCAACTATAATCCATTAACCTTTCTTCAAAACTTAAAACAAAAATGCCAGAAAATTCAGCTGGCGTTTATTGTTACAGCCTTATTACTTAAACAATTTACACAATTCCGGTAAAAAAAAAATGTTCTCGCAGATGCTTTATCAAGAATTTAACTTCTTTGAGTTGCACGAGTAACCATGGTGCAAACAAAAATTGTGCTAACTACCAGCATAGTAAATGAGGGGCATGAGTACGAAAAAAAGTGTAACATTTTTTCCTTTTATGCTTCACGTTGTAATGCAATGCACTGATGAATGGCGTTTCATTTCGCCAAGGATGAAGACGTGGCAAAATGTTTTATTTTTTCAACCAAAATCTTGGACTTCTATGTGTTTCGAAAAAAGTGAAAAAGGATGTTTCTCAGTGAAAGACACCTGCAAAAATTATTTGACTTTCTGCAATATTTTGAAACGAAGTTCAGAACAAAGAGTTGAACGTTATGGGCGTTTTGAAAGGAAGTTGAACTTGCAAAAGGACAGGAAGATCAGAGATTCAAGGAAATCACAGGGAAAATATTTCTTCAGAGCAGCTTGAGTAACAAGGGGTGACAGTGTGTCTGGTCATGAGACCTTATTCAGGAAGGTATTTTTTTTCTTTTTGGACCCTTTAAAGTCCTGTGAATTGGACAAAGAGCAGGCTTGTTTTAAGAGAGTAAAGACGCAGAAAAGTGCATCTTTTGTAAAGGAATTCAGAATTTGAAAGGTAGCAGAATCCTTTTGCCTCTGGTCTCTGAAGAATTTCTGCATCCACTGAAATTCCTGTTGTCTTCTGTGTTCGAAAAAAATCCTGTAATCTGAAAAATTCTTGTACTGCTAGTCTGCTGCTTCAAACGCCAAGCAGACCTATTGCTACACCAATGATGAAAGACGTCTGTCACGCCTGCTGCAGTGAAATTGCCATGAACCCCTACCCATCACAGTCTGTTAATCAAACCCTGAGAGAACATCGTTTGACATCCGACTATTTTACTGTGGGACATCTGACCATACCGGAAACATCCTACCAGGACGTGAAACACATTTTAAAAAATTATTTCTTCTATTCCCATGAAGCAGTTATAACACAAAGTCCCCTTTTGAAACCAATTAACTATTTCTTTTTGAATGTATGTGGGTGTTTGTGCATGAGGGTTAGGGGAATAAGGGTTTTTTCATGTTTAAATTTATCTCGTTAGCAGTATTTCTAGTAATAAGGTAATGCTGTTGTTGTTTAAAGGAACCTGGGTTGGTGTGCGTTACTCAGTGGAAAAATACAGCGTTTAATTTGGCTAGTCTTGGATTCGTGGGAAACTTTATTTGATATGTACTGACCTGTGGAGTCGTGGGACTGCATTAACAGTGCATTACTCCCACATTGGTCCTGACAGCATTAACAGGGTGTTACAGAATGCGGAAATGCACAAATCACCCATCTCCATTTAACAATCCAATCACATCTTTCTGACCCAGATAACTGTCATTTCCACAATGCTGGAATGAACAAATCCCCATCCTTATTGGACAATACCAGCACCTGTCTCTGACCAAGATACCAGAAAGTTACACAATGCAGCAATGAACAAACTTCATGCCTCCACTTATCAATCTCAGCTGCTCTTTCTGACATGGATAATAGGCAGTTCCGCAATGCAGGAATAATCATGCCCCCATCTCCATTGTGCAATCACAGTCCTCTCTATGACACTGATAACAGACTGTTCCACAATATGGGAATGAACAGACCCTCAATCTCCATTGAACAATCACAGCTCCTCTCTGTCATCGGACACCAGGTCGTTCTACAAAGCGGAATGAACAGATCCCATCCATATTTAAAACTGCCTGCTCCTCTCTCTGGCCTGGACAACAGGCAGCACAACAATGCGGAAATGAACAATTCCCCAGCCTTCTCTGAATAATCCCAGCTCCTCTCTCTGGCCTGGAAAACAGACATTTCCACAATGCTGGAGCGAACAAACTCCCATCTACATTGGGCATGCCCAGCTTCTCTCTCAGTCTTGTGTATGTGCGAGTTGTGTGGTCTCAGTGTCTCTATCTCAACCTTTGCAGCTTTCAAGCCTCTGCTTGCGAACTGGGATTTGGTGTGATGAGATATTTCTAACAGGTTATCTGTGTAACTGCGAGAGGAAGCTCTGAGATCTTCCTGTACCTTATCTTTCCTCTTGCTTTGATTTACCCAATTTGGTTTTCCCACTCCTCATTTCCTTTTCTTTGGGAGACAGTAATGACAAGATACAAAGAGAGTGAGAGCATTTTCTGATAAAGCAGGTTATTGAGCAGGATCTTCCTCCACCTTGGATAAAGGCCTTCAGCCTGAGGCAGCATTAAATGGGTCTACGTGTGATTGTGTCTGTTTATTACACTGGGGGTGAATTCCCTCTCCAGGACACTGGTTGATAATGCCTCGGCTAAACGTGTTCCTGTTGTTTTGCAGCGCTTGGGTTTTAAAGCTGGTCAAAGCTTTTTTTTTCAGTTTAGAACTGGTCATTCAATGTGACACAAATATGTCAATCTACGATGCAGTGTTCATCCTCATAGAGAGGATACTGTATTCCTCAACAAAAACCCGTGTGAATGTTTCTTATAGTTCCAGAATAGTGCTTCCGTTTCTGGCAATGCAATGAATTTGAAGGTTCAGAGATATGCATGGCATCCTTTTTAAATTGAGCATATCTCTTAACCTTCGAATTTATTTAAATGATCTGCAGTGGTCACTTAAAGTGATATCTGTCTTGGCGTGATTTTATATGATATGCAGACCTGCCATTTAAGTGGCATGCACTGTGGTAATTTTAAGTCACATGTGCTGCGGCCATTTTTCGTTATGTTCACCACAGTGAATTTAAGTGGTGTGCATGGCAGGTATTTGCACTGGTAAGCACTGTGGCCAATTTAAGTGATATGTGCTGTCTCCTTTTAAGTGATATTTCTATGAACATTTCAAGTTATTTTCATGTTGTTCAGTTCAAGAGATACCTGCTGTCACCATTTTCAGTGATATGTGCGGAGGCCATTTTATCTGATATGCACAGTGGCCATTTTAAATGACATTTATCGTGGTCATTCTAGAAGAAATGGTGTTCGGGCTAGTTTAAATGATATTTGCTGCAGCCATTTAAGTGATATGAAATAAAGAGAAGAAGGAAAGTTATGCATTTCGATTGCCACTTCACAACTACTGAACGTCCCAAAGTGCTTTACAGCCAATGACGTATTTCTGAAGTGCAGTCACTATTGCAATGTGGAAAACACTGTTTACAATTTGTGCACCGTAACTTATTACAAGCAGCAATATGGAAATGACCAGATCACCCCTTTGTGTCATGTTGATTCAGGAACAACTATTGGCCAAGACATTGTGGTGAAATGCCCTGCTCTTCCTTAAAATAATGCCATGGGATCTTCCACCTATAGCTGAGATGGAAAAGTGGGGGTGGGGTGCGGCAGTTTAAAGTCTCATCTGATAGAAGACATCTCCGTCAGTGCAGCCAAGCCTCAGTGATGTTTCACTGATAGTGTGGCGCTCCCTCACTACTGGTCCTCGTTTCGTGCGCTCACTCAGTACTGCACTGGAGTGTCAGCCTTCATTTTTGTGCTCAGTTCCCCCTATATATTGGTTGTGTTTGGAGCCCAGAGATGTGCACATTCCTTTTCCAGCCTCCATCCCTCCGTCTATATATCCAGTATCTGGAGTCTAGAGCTGAACGCAAGCCATACCCAGACTCCCTCCCTCCAGCTATATATCTGGCATCTGGATTGTAAAGCATTCTATTGGTACCTCGCGCTTTAGAATGGATTATGGCAATGTTACAAAGGATTCTAAAGTGTAATAATGAGTTATGAAGGTTTTTGAAGTTTTATGAAGGAGTATAAATTTCCATAGGGGCTTTAAATCAAGGATGCAAAGGTTATCAGGCAGTGTAAAGCATTATAAAGGATGATTAAGGATTACCACCATTTATAAAGTATTGGAAAGGTGTATTAAGGATGAATAAGCTTTATAATGGTTAGAAAGGAATTTAAAGTATTATCAAAGTGTATCAAAATGTAAGCAGATTATGAGGAGTTTCAAATGGTTATCATGTATTGTAAGGAATTAGGAATGTTTAGAAAGAAGGATAAAGGGTTAGAAAATAATTATTCAGTGTGTTGAACAATTTCAACAACTTCACAAAGAAGTTTTTTTCCTATCAAACATATTAGTGCCCCTCATAATCTTCTGCACCACAATCATGTCCCCCATCAGCCTTCTCTGCTCCAAGGAAAACAACCCTCGCCTTTTCAGTCTCTCTTCATAGCCGAAATGCTCCAGCCCAGGCAACATCCTCGTGAATCTCCTCTGCACCCTGTCCAGTGCAATGAAATGCTTCCTGCAGTGTGGTGCCCAAAACCGTACACAGTACAACAGCTGTGAGCTAACTGGCGTTTTATACAGCTCCATCATAACCTCCCTGCTCTTATATTCTATGTGTCGGCTAATAAAGGGAAGTAGCCCATATGCTTGCCTAACCACCATATTTACCAGTACTGCTGCCTTCAGTGATCTCTGGACAAGTACGCCAAGGTCCCTCTGACCTTTTGCCTTCCTAGGGCCCTACATCCATTGTACATTCGCTTGCCTTGTTAGTCCTCCCAACATGCATTACTGAAAAGGCAAGGACTGTTTTCCTTCGAGCAGAGAAGGCTGAGGGGAAATATGATTGAGGTAGACAAAACTGTGAGGGGCATTGAGAGGTTCGATAGAAAAAAACGTACTTGCCGTACTGGAAGTGTCAAGTCGGCGATGGCATAGTGGTATTGTCACTGGACTAGTAACCCACAGACCCAAAGTGTTTCTTTGGGGGAAGAGATTCGAATCCCACCACAGCAGAAGGTGGAGTTTGAATTTAATTAATAAATCTGGAATTAAAAAGCTAGTCTAATGATGGCCATGAAACCATTGTCGATTGTTGTAAAAATCCATATTTTCACTAATGTCTTTGAGGGAAGGAAATCTGCTGTCCTTACCTGGTCTGGCCGACATGTGACTCCAGACCCACAGCAATGTGGTTGACTTTTACATGCCCTCTGAAATGGCCCAGCAAGCCACTCAGTCCAAGGGCAATTAGGGATGGGATATAAATGCTAGCCTGGCCAGCGACGCCCACATCTCATGAATGAATAATAAAAAAAAGAACCGGGGCAATTGATTTAAGGTAGAATGCAGGAGGTTGAGAGGGGATTTGAGGGGAAAAATCACCCAGAGGGTGGTTGGAATCTGGAATACACTGCCTGAAGAGGTGGTAGAGGCAGAAACGCTCACAACATTTAAGAATTAGTTAGATGAGCACTTGAAACGCCATAGCATACAAGGTTACGGCTTGGAAAATGGGATTAGAATAGTTAGCAACTTGATGGCCTGCACAAACACGATGAGCCAAAGGGCCTTTTTCTGTGGTGTATGACTCTATGGAGAGGCAGAGGCATTAAGGGAGGTGGACAGCTTGGCGGCTGGGGACATCACAGTTTTGGAATCAGAGGAAAAGATAGGGTTGTATCGTGTGCCTGAAGGTGACAGCAGAGAAAGCGAGCTGCTGCGGCATGGAAGGATATGAACAGGAGGATGAAAATTCTATGGCACAAGTGTTTGCAAACTGTGCACCAATATAAGTCAGCGAGAGCAGCGGTGCTGAGCGAGGAGACTTCATGCAATTTAAGATTCAAGCGTAGAGTTCTGCATGAGCCCAGCATACGGGACATATGGTCCAGCCTGGTTTATACAATGGCAAGATTCCAGCTTTAAATTTGAGCCTTTCTATTGGCAGGAAATGAGGTATTTGCTGCTTTCTATGACTGAGCGCTAATAGTTAATCCAGAATGAGGACTGTCTGTGAGCATTGAGTTAGAGGGAGAGGCTGAGCTGGGAGGAAAAATAGAAAATGATAGAAATACTCATCACATCAGGCAGCATTGGAGAGAGAAAAGAAAGTGAAAGATTGTCTCAAATGTTGCCTGACCTGTTGAGAGTTTTTGTTCTGTCAAAACATCGGTTAAGCCACATTTGTTTTTATTTCTTATGATTTGTTCTTGTTAGAGTCACACTCCACACTGGGAGGGACACACACTGAATACAGAGACAATTACTACAGTGTCTGACTTCTCATTGGAGACACATAAACGCAAGCACAATAGACCCAATCTCAGAAATACCCGGGTCAAGCCGGGCTTTGTCACTTGGCCAACTCTCTTCTCCATTTTGCTTGCTGCAATGCGACACCTCAGCTCCAGCCAGCTACGTGCAGGCGTGAAAATAATCTACAGAACAGACGGGAAACTTTACCTTGCACCGCTTTCAATCCAAGACCAAAGTCACTCCAACCTCAGTCAACCTTTGTGCTTGCGTGTGCACTCATTCTGAAAATGAGCTCAAAATCATTGTCGACTCCTTCTCCAAAACATATAAAAAGAGGTATTTAACTAAACACTGTCAAAATGGATGGAGATCTTCCAACCAGCTCCCACAAAACCAGCTGGGCGGGACTTGCCATTTGCATCCATGGCACCGGATCCTGAAGCAGTTGTTCAACTCAGAACATGGTCGCAGCAGAAAACGCCGAGGAAGACAATGGAAATGGTTTGGAGCATTTTGAAAGCATCCCGGAAGAGATCAAATACCACATGGACTCATGGGGGACCCTCGATCATGACTCTCTTACAAGGAGAAAGTTTATTCGCGAAGGCATCGTGCACCTCGAGCGATTTCATGAAGAAGATGTGGAGGTGAAGGTGAGGCGTCAGATGGAGTGCGCAAACCTCCAAAGTACCCATCAACTGACCACTCAAACACCACCTGCCCATCATGTGGCAAAGTCTGAAGATCACACATTGGACTTAACAGTCACCTCAGTACCCATCGAACTAGAGTGGGAGCAAGTAACCCTCGATCCAGAGGGGCTGCCTGAGAAGGAGAAGGAAAGAAGGACACAGTCCAAATCCAGACTGGGAGAGACACACAGCAAAGAGGGAAGCATGTTATAGTGCAGCTATAATTTAAAATCCTCAGCAGGCTCCTGTTTACACTCATGCCAATTTGCCCATTTCCCTTCTGTACACATGTTTACTGCCCAAGGAAGGGTGTAGTGAAAGATTCTTTCATTAATCTAGGGGACACGGTTTCTTAGGAAACCCAGAGTTGAATTTATACCAATGTACTTCTGATTTCCCAATGTACTCCTGCCTCTCCCTTTCAACATCTCACATCTCTGTATATTTTGCTACACGACCCCCTCTGTCTTTACAGCCCCTTTATCCCTGTACCTCGACATGAATCTCCCCTTCCATCTCCCTATGCTGCTCTCTCCATCTCTATCCCTTTCTTTATCTTTCCCTCGATCTATCTTTCTGCCTACCTCTACCTTCCCTTATTCGCTTTGTACGTCTTTATCTATACATCACCCTCCATCTCTCTCTACATCGCCATTCACGCCTCACCCTCTATTTCTCTATTGTGTACCTCAATCCCCTCTCTCTCGCCTTCTCTTTAACTGTAGCATTCCCTTCATCTCTCTTTCCACAGCTCTATCTTACTGCATCCTTCGGTGTATCCGTCTCAGTATCTCTCTGTCCAAACATCTGACTCCTTTCTGCCTCTTGAGTTCCTGGTCCCAAGTCTTTCTCTGTCTCTCTCTCTCTCTCTCTTTCCCTGTCTATCTTTTGTTGTCTCTCGCCCCATCAACATCTTTTTTCTGGATCCCACTTCCTCCATCGCTCCCCAATTCTCTTGTTACCTGTCTACACTTCTGTGTCTCTCTATCTCTCCCTCATTCAATTTCCCTCTTTTTCTGCCCACAATGTTCTCCATCGTTCTCTCTCTCTCTCTCTTTGATTATCTTGTCATCTCATTCCCGAGCTCCCTCTCACTATCTTTCTACATCGACACATCTCTCCTTCTGCACCTTCTCCTATCCCTGTAATACCCTCCTGTCCCTCCAGTTTACTCTCGCTAGTTTATGCTCTTTGTCTGTCTCTGCTGCTCTATCCATGTCTGTTCCCATTACTCTCTGTCTTTAGATCACGCTCCTCATTTCTGTCCCGCGCGTTTCACTAGGTCGCCATCTCTCTCGTTCCTACCCACTGTCAGTCGATGTTATCTGCCTCTGAATCTCCCGATCTGGCACCTTATTTTCTCCTTCTGTATTTGCTGTCCTTCTCCGATGTGTGTTCTCTCTCTATCTATTCTCTCTCACTCCCACTAACTCTCATTCGCACCCTCTCTTTTACTCTATCTCTGCTATCTTTCACACCCACTACAGTGTCCGTGTTCTGTCTGCCTCTGGCATTCTCTCTCACTCTCTCTATCTACCTCTTTATCACTCTCCCTCTCCATCTAGCTATCTCACTCTCCATCTCCTCTCCAGTTCCTGCTCTGTCTCTCTCAATTATTCTCCCTCTGTCTCTCCCGCTCTCTTTCTGTTTTCATCCCTAGTTCCTCTCACTCCTATTCCCCGCTACCAAGTTCCTGTCTGCCTCTCCTATTCTCTCCCTGTTTCTCCTACCTCAATATTTCTGTATTACAGGATATCAAGCTTCCCTTTTCTAACTGGTTGTTTGTATCTCTTCATTTCTGTGTATCCCTCACTTTCTGTGCTGTTTTCTACTAAAATGCATCACTCCCTCTTCCTGCCCCTCCTATCTCGTGTGGGACAACGCTTTTCGGTTCATTTCGATCTCCTAATTCGGCCGCTCTGTCACTTAATACACCTTTCTGCTCGACATTCCTTCCTTCTTGTTTTGAATGTTTTTCTGCCTCTTTAGCTTCCTAGCTCACTTTGTAGTATTTGTGTGTTATCTTTCTACACATCTCTCAATCTCTGAATATCTATCTATTTCTGAATCTTTCCCTCCATCTGCTCTCTCTCTGTCTCCCCCTCTATCTGTAAATGCAGACCAACGTTCTGACTCCCCCTGTTGAGTCTATAGATGATAGACCCACTCTGAGAACTCCCCATGCAGTCGCTGTAGACGCAAACCCGCTCTGTTAGCATCCCGTGGTGTCCCTGAAAGAAGAACTCCTCTCTGTGACTCACCCCATGGAGTCTCTTAAAGTGCAAACTATCTCTGTGACTCCCACTTTGTATTAGCTGTATGGACAGATGCATTCTGTGACTCCCCTGTGGAGTGGCATCAAAGAACAAAGAACAGTAAAGCACAGGAACAGGCCATTCGGCCCTCCAGGCCTGTGGAGATATTGATGCCTGCCTAAACTAACAACTTCTGCACCTTCGGGGCCCTTATCCCTCTATTCCCTTCCTATTCATGTATTTGTCAAGATGTCTCTTAAACGTCGCTTTCGTATCTGCCTCCACCAGCTCCCCTGGCAGCAAGTGTCAGGCACTCACCACCCTCTGCGTAAAAAAACTTGCCTCGTACATCCCCTCTAAACTTTGCCCCTTTCACCTTAAACCTATGCCCCCCCCCCACCCCCGTAACTGACTCTTCCACCCTGGGAAAAAGCGTCTGACTATCCACTCTGTCCATGCCGCTCATAATTTGTAAACCTCTATCATGTCGCCCCTCCAACTCTGTCGTTCCAGTGAAAACAATCCGAGTTTTCCCAAACTCTCCTCATAGCTAATGCTCACCAGACCAGGCAACGTCCTGGTATACCTCCTCTGTACCCTCTTCAAAGCCTCCAAGTCCTTCTGGTAGTGTGGCAACCAGAATTGCACACAATATTCTAAGTTTGGCCTAACTAAGGTTCTGTACAGCTGCAACATGACTTGCCAATTTTTATACTCTATGTCCCGACCGATGAAGGCAAGCATGCCGTATGCCTTCTTGACTACCTTATCCATCTGCGTTGCCACTTTCAGTGACCTGTGCACCTGTCCGCCCAGATCTCTCTGCCTGTCATTACTCCTAAGGGTTCTGCCATTTACTGTATACTTCCCACCTGCATTAGACCTTCCCAACTGCATTACCTCACATTTGTCTGTCTTAAACTCCGTCTGCCATTTCTCCCCCAAGTCTCCAACCGATCTATATCCTGCTGTATCCTCTGACAATCCTCAACACTATCCGCAACTCCACCAACCTTTTTGTCGTCCACAAACTTACTAATCAGACCAGCTACATTTTCCTCCAAATCATTTATATATACTACAAACAGTAAAGGCCCCAGCACTGACTCCTGTGGAACACCACTAGTCACATCACTCCATTCACAAAAACACCCATCCACTGACACCCTCTATCTTCGATGACCAAGCCAGTTCTGTATCCATCTTGCCAGCTCACCTCTGATCCCGTGTGACTTCATGTACAGAGTAACTCTGTCATTCACACCTTGGCCTTTCTGTGTGGACAGATGTACTCTGCGATTCTGCCATGGAGTCCCTGTTAGGAAAGACCCACTCTATGCCATCTTCTGTGGAGTCGCTGCACCGGAAGACCCAATTTGGGACTCCTTGCTCCGTTTCCCTGAAGCTCTGAATTTTATTTTCTGTGATTTAGGAGTTTCAAGTTCATATCTAGTTCAACATATACTTTGAGACAGAAAAGGTTGGATTGTAAGGCGCTAACTGAACTTGTTTGCTCAGTGGGAGTAATTGGAATAAATAGTCACATGAAACATATTTCGATGAGTCTGTTTTTTCAACAAACGTAATTAATGCCAGTTGTAATAACAACTTTATTCTCTCCCTCGGGGATTTCTCTCTGCTCTAAATAAGGGTTTTCATTCACTGTGTCACCTGATACCATCACCACATTGCCTCCAACAGAAATTCCAACAGCAACTTACACAGAAGTGAAGCCATGGATCTAAACGATTTTCTTGCATCTTATAATGAACATTTGAGAATAAAAAGAATATTTCAGAATATTGAAAAGATTTACTATCCAATCCTTATTGCTGTTGGTGTTCTTCGTAAATATCAATGTCCAGTTAGTAATGTTGCAATCCATGTTACACTGTAATATTAATCTGGTTATCAACATTACAGGCTCAGCTATTGATGGTATTCTATGTTTCAAATTGTTCCATCTTTATTAACACATGAATTGTTGCATACAGATAGTGTTTTTGCCCCTGAAATGCCGCTACATCTAGACACTAACGCTATAAACCATGTTAAACTCTGTGACTTGCTATGTAATTCCCCAACCCATGTGCAACTTTGTGGGCTGTTGATGCTGTTCATGAAACCGTATTACCAAGGTTCAGATGTTCTACATCATCTCAAGCAGAGTCTATGTATTGCATTCTGCTGTCTATTATGAACATCTGTAACAGATCAGAAGATTTTTTCATGGTTTAGGAGACTTTTCACCAAATCTCATAAGATCACCGACCTGAACCATTAACTCTGTGTCTCCCTCCGCAGATACTGTCTGACCTGCTATGCATTTCCAGTATTTTCTGCACTTATTTAAGACTTCCAGCATCCGCTGTTGTACACTTCGCTTTTCACTAATGATTGGCATGTTTTCTTCGACAGAACAACATAAACAAATTCTGGAGGATCCCACATACACACACTTACATTTTTACATGTCTGAAGTATCATTCATTTGCAGTTAGTGTCTCTTTTCCCGCCATCTTCAGTTCTAGAATATTGTGACACTACATCTGACTGCTGGACTAGGCTTGTAAGATTAACTATCATTCTTGTTCAATCGTCACTCTATTGGAGTTCAGTACATTTATTTACAATTAATGTTTTGAATAAACATTTGCATATACAATTGGATCCCATGCCAATCCAGCACAGTCCAGTCGAGCCTCATATATTTCTTTTCATTTCATTTCATCTGCTCATGTTCGAAACCAAGAAGTCACGAACTATATGGTGAATCGTTTCTGTTTGCATTCAGATACTTTACAGTACAAAAACTGTTGGCGCTCTGCTTTTTAAGTTGTATGATCTGGATGCTAATAATGTCATGCTCAATTATATCGAAGTTACTTTAATATTTTAAGCTATTTATAGCTAAACTGGCCTTGGTGCTTATTACCTGATGCTTTGCTTATTAAATCACAGTCTTTTCAACGCAATTAATTATTCTAACCCTTTGATCCTCTGATTAGGCTGCATCTGGATTATCGTGTCCAGTTCTGCTCACCACACATTAGCAAGGATGTGAAGGTCCTTGAGTAGGTGCAGGGGGCATTTGCCAGAATTATTCCATGGATGCGGCTTTTTTGCTACTATATTAGGTTGGAAAACGGGGGTTGTTCTCCTTGAAGTAAAGGAGCATGAGTGGACATTTGGTATAGGTGCACAGGTTTTATAAAGTAGACAAATAAAAGCTGGTCCCATTCGTTGATGTCACAAGGACCGGAGGACATTATTTTAAGGTTTGGGGAAACATGCAGGAGGAATGTGAGGGTGAACATTTTTATGGTGTGACGTGGTAATGACCTGGAACTCATTGTATAGGCGGGTGCTGGAGGCAGAGACAATCAATGATTTCAAAAGAAAGTTGGGTGGGCACTTGTGGATGATAAACATGCAGAGCTACAACGATTGAGCCTGGGAATGGGACTGATTGGATTGTTCTGTGGAGATCCAACATGAAGTCAATGGGTCGAATTGCCTGATTCGGTGCTGTTTTCACTCCATGACTATGACTCCATAACGATGAGTTGCAGGTTTCACCACAAATTCCAGCATTGCTTTTGCTCCCAGCCTGATGTATAGCTTCACTGTTTATTGCTATTCCCCCACAGTGAACTTACTGACCATTGTGGTCCTATCACGGTGGTCTTTCCAAACGTGTCACTCGCTATCTGGTGATCATTCCAAAAGCAGATGTACTGGTTGTTATCATTGACCTGATATTGAGACACATTCCCATTGTTTATCATGAGCATTTTCATTTCCTGGAGTCCATTCCCATATGCACTATCCACATGACCCTTCTTTATGCAGCTACAGACTGTTCTGTCTGGTTAACCGTCACTTTCATCTTTGATCGATTTGTGACGATTTGTTGCCAAAAGCTGAAAACTAAATGTTGCACCATGAAAAGGGCAATTTTGGTGTTGCAGCTGTGCGTGCTGAGCTGTTTGAAGACTGCCATCTGGTATTTTATGTATCTGGGACACTATCTGTCCTTAATCAGCCCGCGTTTTGTGCTGTCGACCTATGTGATAGCAATATGGGGATCAATTGAAATCTTTCACTATATTCTCAACCCTTGTGTACCATTTGTTCTGATTCTGCTGCTCAATGCTTTAACCGTCAGATATATTTTATTGTCCAGCAGAGGCTGAAGGAGACTCGATGGTCACAGCAGTGGGGAGACCCAGAGATAGAGAACCGACAGAAATCCATCATTTCACTCTTTGTTATCTCAGGACATTTCATACTGTTATGGACACTTTTCACGGTGGTTTATATATGTAACCGAATGGCTGATTTGGGTTATGTGATATATCAGCCTTATTTCCTTCAAGAGATGGGCTTCATGCTGCAGATCCTGAGATGCTGCAGAAACACTGGTATTTAAGCTGCATCCCACACTGAGTTCAGAGAGCAGTTAATAAATGTGAAGAAATATCTTTTTACTCTCATTGTTACATTCAATAAACGATGAGAAGAACTGTAAGTTTTCCAGCATTACAACCAGAATTCTGCCTCATATTATGCCCGACCCATTCTCCCTCATTGGTCCAGTGATACAGGTTAATATTAAAACCCTCACTGACACACTGTGCAACCCATCACCTGAGACATACTGTGAAATATAAAACACCCCCACCAACTTCAAACATATTAATACCCTGACGGAGAAAACAGGGGAATATTAATGGGCTCACTGGGACAATGTGTCATATGACAGGTGTTAACTGTGATCAATCAAAACTCCCACACACACTTGTCTGATATTTACAATGAGAGTGAGAGAAACCCTCCTGTTAATATTAGTCCAGTCTCCATGCAAGTAATAACTAAATCGCAGAAATCTCTGCAGACTTTAAAAAAGTACCGGAAATATTTTTGTGCATTTAGTTTCTCCTGCAAAACTGGAATAAATACTACCTCAATTATCGAGTCACATATTTCGTAGGAACAGAATGTCATGGCTATCCTCCCGGCAATTATCATTCACACTCTTTCCTTATCTGCCTCATATCTTTCTTTCTCTATCTCTCACTCACTTTCATGACTTTCCCCACATCTCTCTCTCTCTCGCTGTCTCTCTGTCACACACATACACACACACACATCATGTTCTGGCTTGGGGCTTGTCTCATATTTCTAATTGTCATTCTCTCTCAATCTGATCTGGCCTGCCTCGTACCTCTCTCTTTCTACCTCGTTCCCTCGCACACACATGGGCACACTTCATCTATCCTTTTCTGCTGTCCTGCCCGACATCACTCTCTCGTGCACATTCATTCACTCTCTGCCTCAGCGGTCTGCCTTTCTCCATTCTGTCTATCTATCTATCTATCTATCTATCTATCTATCTATCTATCTATCTATCTATCTATCTATCTATCTATAGGATGCGTATAAAGGAAAAGGAGGATGTGTAGTGCTGTTAATAAGGGATGGGGTCAGTTCATTTTTGAGAGGAGATCTTATATCAGAAGTTTAAGATATTGAAGCAATTATAGAGTCATAGATTCTACGGGAGGAGCTAAGGTGCAGAGAGAGGCAGCATACATTGGTGGGAGTTGCTTATAGGAAATATAAATCAAGAAGTTAGAGGGGCATGTTAATAGGTAATACAGTAACCACGGGAGATTCCAATCTATATATAGACTGGGTAATGCTATTGAGCACTAATGCTATGGCAAATGAACTCCTGGAATGTACAGAAGATGGATTTCTAGAAAAGTATGTTGAGAAACCAACTAGAAAACGGGTTAGTTTATATCTAGCGTTGTGTAATGAGAAAGGGCAAATTAATCATCTCGTTGTGAAGGAGGCTTTAGGGAAGAGTAATCAGATGTAATAGAATTGTGCATTATGTTCGAAACTGATGAAGTTCAATCCGAAACTGGGGTCTTAATTCCAAACAAAGGAAACTACTCAGGTATGAAGCGAAAATATTTTGGGGTAGACTAGGAAACTATATCAAAATGAATGACAGTACACAGGCAATGGCTGTCAATTAAATAATTAACACATTGTTTACAGCAAATATACGTTCCTTCGCGGCACATAAACCCAACAGGATAAGCAACCCAACCCTGGCGACCAAGTTACATTAAAGGTAGTTACCTGGTCTGGCCTACATGTGACTCCAGACCCACAGCAATGTGGTTGATTATGAAATACCCTCTGAACTGGCCGAGCAAGCCACTCAGTTCAAGGGCAATTAGGGATAGGTAATTAGCTTGGGCCTAGTCAGCGACGCCTACATTTCACAAACAAATGAAAAAAAATCAAAGGAAGGTTGAAAAAGTTGCCAAAAAACATTAAGCCCGAGCATTGAGTGAATTTTAGAATTCACAAAATGAGGACCAAGAAACTGACAAATAAATGAAAAATGGAATATGAAAGTAAACTGCAAGAAATGTAACAACGGACTGTAAAAGCTTCTATAGGTATATAAAAATGAAAATATTAGCAAAGACAAATGTGGGCCCATCACAGGCAGAGACAGGGGCATTAATAATGAGAAACCAGGAAATTGCAGAGAAAGTAACAAAATACACGGTGCCTGTCTCACGGAGGAAGATACAAAAAAACTCCCAAAAATATCAGATAACCAAGGGACTAACGAGAATTAGGAACTGAAAGAAGATAGTATTCATTCAAAAATTGCAGTAGATAAACTAATGGAACTGAACGTTGGTAAAGGCCTGGACCTGATTATCTACATCCGGGAGTGTTTAAAGAGTTAACTGTAGAGAGACTGGATGTATTAGTGGTCATCTTCCAAAATTCTATAGATTCTGAAACGGTTCCTGCAGATTTGAAGTTAGCAAATTTAACAAAGGAGGAGAGAGAAAATAGAAAACGACATACCTATTAGCCTGGCAGCGGTAGCAGGGACAATGCTAGAATCTATTATAAAGGATGTGATAACTCGACACTTTGAAAATAATGGTAGGATTGGGGGAATCGACATGGATTTGTGAAGGAGAAATCATGTTTGACAAACTGTTAGAGTTTTGTGAAGAATCATTTTTATTTCTACGTTCATGGTATGTGGGCAATGCTGGTTTGACCAGAATTTATTGCCCATCCCTAATTGCTTTTGAAACGATAGTGGTGAGTCACCTTCTTGAACTGCTGCAGTCCTTGCAGTGCAGGAACACCAACAGTGCTGTTAGGAAGGGAGTTCAAGGATTTTGACCCAGAGACAGTGAAGGAGCAACGATATAGTTCCAAGACAGGATAGTGCGTGGCTTTAGGAACATAAGAGCAGGAATACGCCATTCAGCCCATCGAGCCTGCCCCGACATTCAATATGATCATGGCTGATCATCCATTTCAATTTCTTTTTCCCAAACTATCCTCATATCACCTTATGTCATTTGTATTTAGAAATCTGTCAATCCCTGCGTTAAACATAATCAATGACAGCCCTCCACAGCCCTCTGGGATAGAGAATTCAAAAGATTCACAACCCTCCAAGTAAAGAAAGTCTCCTCATCTCTGTTCTAAGTGGCTTCTCCCTTATTTTGATATGGTGTCCCCTGGTTCTATACTCCCCAACCAGGGGAAACATCTTACATGCATCTATCCTGTCTATCCCTTTAAGCATTTTGTAGGTTTCAGTTGATCTCCTCTCATTCGTCGAAGCTGTAGAGATAACAGGCTCCGTTTCCCCACTATCTCTCCATTGGGCAGGCCCGCTATCAGGGGAACAAGGCTGGTTGCACTCCCGAAATGGCAACGATATCCTTCCAAAGGTAAAGTGACTAAGACTGCACACAGTACTCTAGGAACAGTCTAAGCAATGCCCTATAAATTGAAGCAAGACTTCACTACTCCTGTACACAAATCTTCTTGCAATAAAGGCTGACGTACTGTTATGATCCTGTAGGTTTTTCTTCGAGGAAGAATGCAGTGGCTGGAAAATGAGCCGTACTGGTTTAAGGTAGCAAACTCGAAAGACTTAGTCAAAGAAGGCATTCTCGTTTTAAAAACAAGAAATGCTGAGGATACTCAACAGGTCTGGCAACATCGGTGGAGAGAGAAGCAGAGTTTTGATGAAGGGTCACTGACCTGAAGCGTTAACTCTGCTTCTCTTTCCACAGATGCTGCCAGACCTGCGGAGTATTTCCAGCATTTCTTGTTTTTATTTCAGATTTCCGGCATCTTCATTCACGTTTCCTTGGATACAGTCACTCGGACAGAGCATCAAGCAATACATTTGTTATAATTTAATTTTGAACTGGCTTATAGTGCAAACAGCCTGTTTTAACTGAGGAAACAGACAGACAGCTGTGTGCTAGCATCTGAAAGAAAAGTTCTCATCCCATTTAAACTGAAGGAAGAGAATTTAGTCTCTTTATTTATTATTCTCTCTCAATATTCTGGAACACTCTAGCTAAAACGGAGACCTCTGATAATGTAAACTGAAGGAAGGGAAGTTAAACTGTCACAATCTCTTTTCCCTCAAACATTCTAAAGCCAGATTGATTCTATTGAAAGTGTTTGCGAGTTGCTGATCTACTGTGATCATCGCTGGAGAAGGCAAACACCACTTACTGCTAGAATTAAACTATGGACAGTTATAATGTTGAAGAAACTTTTTTTTTAAATTCCCTAGGTTGGCTGTGAGGACTTGGACTTTTTCACCTCCGGCAGTAGCGTTAATTTGCAAGACACTTTTTGTTTTCTGTTTTACATGCAGTCTATATCTTCATGGTGTTTAAGAATTTACTTTTTTAATTAAACAGTTAATTTGTTGATTTAAAGCCACCTGCTTTGGTTAGCCTCATTCTGGGGTTAATAATTGGTACAGTTTAACTTGTCTTCCTTTAATTTGGAAAGTTTAAGATGATATGTTCGGCGATCTGTGGAGGGGCGGGATTCAATTAACAGTGCGTTTCTCCCACCACAATCAGAGTCGTATATTTTGATTGGGGGCTTCGACTGGAGTGGTCAGTCGTAACAATACCATGACCCTTCCTACTTGCTTGCTGCACCTTCATGTCTGCTTTCAGTGACTTATTTGCAAGGTCATTTCGGTCCGTTTAAACATCTATACTTTCTAAACTCTTACCATTTAAGAAATAATCTGCACATTTATTTCTCCTCCCAAAGTGGATAACCTCACATAGTTCCAGATTATATTCCAACTGCCACATTCTTATCCACTTACTAAGTCTGCTCAAATCTCTTTGAAGCCGCTTTGCATTGTCCTCACGACACAATCCCAGCTAGTTTTATGTTGGCCGCGAACTTGGAGATATTGCATTTGGTCCAAACATCCAATTCATTGATATATGTTGTGAACAGCTGGGGCCCAAGCACTGTTCCCTGCGGTACCCCACTAGTCACAGCCTGTCAACTTGAGAATGACCCGCTTTTTCCTACTCACTGCGTTCTGCCTGTCAAGGAATGTTTAATCCATGTCCGTATATTACCTGCTGTCGCATGTACTTCAATTTTGCGAACCAACCTCTAGTGGGGGACTTCATCGAAAGTCTTCTGCAAATCTTAGTATACCACGTCCATCGAATCCCCTTTATCAATTCTGTTAGTAACATCCTCGAAAAACTCCAACAGGTTCCTCAAATATGATATCCCTTTCATAAATACATGTTGAATATGCCCAATCAGATGCTTTAGATTGTAGCATTTTCAAAACGATTGATGTAAGGCTAACTGGTCTGTAATTCCTGATTTCTCTCCCCCTCTCTAATGCTTTGAAGGGGACCTCTGCAGGTGGTTATGTTCTCATACATCTGATGCTCATGTCATTAAGGTCATAGAAGTCGCATGTTTGGAATCTGCTGTCTAATGAGCCTTGGTGAGTTGCTGCACTGCATCTTGTTGGCTGTACACAAGGCTGCCAGAATTCATCGGTGGTTAAGGGAGTGAATGTTGAAGATGGTGGATGGGGTGTCTATCAAAAGGGCTGTTTTGTCCTGGATGGTGCCGAGCTTCTTGAGTGGTGTTGGAACTGCACCCAACTAGGCAGTGAAGAGTATTCCTTGTAGATGGTGGACAGGCACTGGGGAGACATGAGGTGAGGTTTGCCCTGCAGAATGCCGAGTCTCTGACCTGCTGCTGTAGCCACAGCATTTGTGTGGCTGGGACAGTTCAGTTTCTGGTCAATGGTAACCCCCAGGATGTTGAAGGTGAGGGATTCAGCAATGGTAATGTCATTGAACGTCGAGAGGAAACGCTTGGATCCTCTCTTGCTTGAGATGGTTGGATGCCTGGCACCAGTGCAGCACAAATGTCACTGGTGACGTATCAGCCCAAGACTGAAAGTTGTCCTGCTTTTGTTGCATTTCTACACGGGCTGCTTCAGTATTTCAGGAGTCGCGAATGGTGCTGAACATTGTGCAATCATCAGCAAACATCCCCAGTTCTGACCTTATGATTGAAGGAAAGTCATTGATGAAGCAGCCGAAGATGGCTAGGCACAGGACACTAACCTGAGGAACTCCTGCAGTCTTATCCTGGAAATGAGATGATTGACCTCCGACAACCACAACCATATTCCTTTGTGCTCGTTCTGACTCCAACCAGTGGAGAGTTTTCTTCCTGATTCCTATTGACTTCAGTTTTTTTTCGGGGATCCTTGCTGCCGTATTCTGTCAAATTCTGCCTCGATGGCAAGCGCAGTCACTCTGACCTTACCTCTGGAGTTCATCTGTTTTGTCCATGTTTGGACCAAGGCTGCAATGAGGTCAGGGTCAGGTTCGGACTGGCGGAAGCAAAATTGAGAATCAGTGAGCGGGTTATTGCCGGGCAAGTGCTGCTTGATTGCACTCTCGACGACCCCTATTCTGATGATCGGGAGTGGACTATTAATGTGGTAATTGGCCTGCTTGGATTAGTCCTGCTTTTCATATACAGGACATACCTGAGCAATATTCTACATTGCCAGGTAAATGCCAGTGTTGTAGCTGTACTTGAACAGTACAGGGGGAGTGCTGCACTGTTGGAGGGTCATTCCTGAAGGAGCGCTGCACTTCTCCAACCCCGACAGCCCTCCCTACCTCTGTAACCTCCTTCCGCACCTACAACCCTCCCTATCACTTATCACCCTGCAGCGCCAACAACCCAACTTATCCCAAATCTAAATTTGCTGGCGACACAAAAATAGGTGGAGAGACATGTTGTGATGAGGAGACAAAAAATCTGCACAGGGATAGGTTAAGTGAGTCGGCCACAATTTGGCAGATGGGATTCAATGTCGGAAAGTGTGATGTAATTCACTTTAGCAGGAAGAATAAAAAGGCAGATTATTATTTACATGGAGAAAGACAACAAAGTACTGCGGTCCAGTGGGATCTGGGTCTTCTTGTGCATGAAACACACAGCAAGTGCAGCAAGCAATTAGGAAGGCAAATGGAATTTTGGCCTTTTTGTTAGGGGGTTAGAGTTTAAAAATAGGGAAGTTCTGTTGCAACTGTACCGGGTGTTGGTTAGACCACATCTGGAGTACGGCGCACAGTTTTGGTCCCCGTATTTAAAAAAGGATATGCTCGCAATGGAAGCAGTTCACAAAAGGTTCACTAGGCTGATGCCTGTGATGAAGAGGCTGTCTTATCAAGAGCGGCTAAACAGGTTAGGCCTTTATTCATTGGCGATTAGAAGAATGAGAGGTGATCTTACAGAAACATTTAGGATTTTAAGGGGGCTCGACAAGGTAGATGTTGAAAAGATGTTTCCACTTTTGGGGGAATCTCGAACTAGGGGACATATTTATAGAATAAGGAGGCACACATTTCAAACTGAGATGCGAAGGAATTTCTTCCTCAGACGGTGGTGAATCTTTGGAACTCTTTGCCTCAGAGAGTTGTGGAGGCGACGTCACTAAATATACTTAAGGATGAGATAGGTAGATTTTTGAAACCTCGGGGAGTCGAGTAGTCCCGAAAGAGAAGTTGATGGCTGGGATAGATCAGCCAGGATCTTATTGAATGATGGGGCAGGCTTGAGGGGCTGAATGGCCTATTCCTGCTCCTATTTCTTATGTTCTTATGCTCTTATCTCTGAAACATCCTCCAGCCCCTGCAACCCTTCCTATCTCTTAAACCTCTCCAGCCCCTACAACCCTCCCTATCTCTGTAACTTCCTTCAACCACGACTACCTGCCCTGTTTCTTTACCTCCACCAGGCCCAAAAATCTTTTCTTTCTCTGTCACCTCATCTAGCCCCTACAAACATGCTTATCTCTGTAACCTCCTTCAGTCCCTGCAATCCTTTGAGACCTCTGCGCTGCTCCAATTCTGGTCTATTCACCATCTACAATTTCCAACGCTCTACCATTGGCGACCCTGCCTTCAGCTGCCTGGGCAGTAAGTTTTGGAATTCCCTCCTTAAACCTCTCCACCACTCACCCCTTCCTTAAAACACAGTTTAAAAACTACCTCTGAATGAGCTTTTGGTCTAACGATCGAATATCTCCTTTTGTGAGCTCAATGTCATATTTTGTTTTATAGTGCTTCTTTGGGACTTTTTATGATGATAACATACTTTGGACGAATAAGTTGTTTTTTTATGGCACTTCATTGGTTGTGGGGCGTTTTGGGAAGCATTTTGTCGGCAACATAGCTGCCAGACTATTCACAGCAAGCTCCCACGAAGAGCAATGATAGACATCAGCTTTGTGAGCGATTTCTGATGAGGGAAAAATATTGGCCCTGCACAGTGGGTTTATCAGCCCTGCCACATATTAGATATAAAAGACCCTATGGCTCCATGGTTACATTGATTAGAATGCGGTGGCAACCATGTGTGGTTGAGACGCTGGCGATCCCCTGAAGGACACCCGGGTATGTTGAATTTAATCGGTGCTGAAATCTCATGTATACTGCATGCAAGGATTTAAGCTTTATTATGCCATTAACTTGCTAAGTCAAGGGCGTTTCAATATTTCCTCGCCCTACATCTTGTATTAGAGGTCGAGGTGACATGGAAAAATTCTATAATACTCCATATTAGGGCAATATGGACATTAGATAATAGTCTACAGTACCACAAGCCAGGGACAGAGGGATATCTGACAATAGCATATAATACCCCACATCAGGACAGAGGGTATATCTGACAATATTATGTAATAACCCACCTCCGGTTAATAAAAATATTTGGCAATGTTCTCTAATACTCCACATCAGGACAAGAGGGATAACTGACAATATTCTATAAAACCCCACATCAGGACAAGAGGGATAGCTGAAAATATTCCATATTGCCCAGTATCAAGGCAATGGGAATACCTCACGAATATCAATAGGACATGTGACATCATGCTGTTGAACCCCACGTAACGTCGATAGGTATGTATGACAATGTCATATAGATATGAACATAAACACATAACAACATATAGAACATAAAACATAGAACACTACAGCACAGTACAGGCCCTTCGGCCCACGATGTTGTGCCGAACCTTTAACGTACTCTAAGATCTAAGTAACTACCTACCCTTCATTCTACTATCATCCATGTACCGATCCAAGAATCGCTTAAACTCCCCTAATGTATCTGCTTCTACTACCACCGCTGGCAGCGCATTCCTCGCACCCACCACTCTCTGTGTAAAGAACCTACCTCTGACATCTCCCCGAAACCTTCCTCCAATCACCTTAAAATTATGCCCCCTGGTGATAGCCCTTTCCGCCCTGGGAAAAAGTCTCTGGCTATGCACTCTATCTATGCCTCTCATCATCTTGTATGCCTCTATCAAGTCACCTGTCATCCTTCTTCGCTCCAATGAGAAATGCCCTAGCTCCCTCAATCATTCTTCGCAGGACATGCCCTCCAGTCCAGGCAGCATCCTGGTAAATCTCCTCTGCACCCTCTCTAAAGCTTCCACATCCTTCCTATAATGAGGCGACCAGAACTGAATACAATATTCCAACTGTGGTCGAACCAGGGCCTTACAGAGCTGCAACATAACCTCGCGGCTCTTAAACTCAATCCCCCTGTTAATGAAAGCCAACACACCATACGCCTTCGTCACAACCCTTTCCAATTGGGTGGCAACTTTGAGCGATCTATGGACCTGGACCCCAAGATCCCTCTGTTCCTCCACACTGCCAAGAATCCTGTCTTTAAGCCTGTATTCCGCATTCAAATTTGACCTTCCAAAATGAATCACTTCACACTTTTCCAGGTTGAACTCCATCTGCCACTTCTCAGCCCAGCTCTGCATCCTGTCAATGTCCCGTTGCAACCTACAACAGCCTTCCAGACTATCCACAACTCCAGCAACCTTCGTGTCATCGGCAAACTTGCTAACCCAGCCTTCCACTTCCTCATCCAAGTAATTTATAAAAATCACAAAGAGCAGAGGTCCCAGAACAGATCCTTGTGGAACACCACTGGTCACCGAGCTCCATGTTGAATACTTTCCATCTACCACCACCCTCTGACTTCTATGGGCCAGACAATTTTGTATCCAGAGAGCCAACTTTCCCTGTATCCCATGCCTCCTTACTTTCTGAATGAGCCTACCATGGGGAACCTTATCAAACGCCTTGCTAAAATCCATATACACCACATCCACTGCTCTTCCTTCATCAATGTGTTTTGTCACATCTTCAAAGAATTCAATAAGGCTTGTGAGGCATGACCTGCCCCTCACAAAGCCATGCTGACTGTCTCTAATCAAACCATGCTTTTCCAGGTAATCATAAATCTTGTCTCTCAGAATCCTCTCCAATAATTTGCCCACTACCGATGTAAGACTGACTGGTCTATAATTCCCAGGGTTATCCCTATTCCCTTTCTTGAACAAGGGAACAACTTTTGCCACCCTCCAATCATCTGGTACTACTCCAGTGGACAGTGAAGACGCAAAGATCATCGCCAAAGGCGCGGCAATTTCTTCCCTCGCTTCCCATAATATCCTTGGGTATATCCCGTCTGGCCCCGGGGACTTATCTGTCCTCATCTCATTCAAAATTTCCAGCACATCCTCCCTATTAACCTCAACCTGTTCAAGCATATCAGCCTGTTCCACGCTGTTCCACGCTTTGAACAAGAAGCACGAGCCGGCCCCTCCAGCCGTCTCTGTCATTCTATAAGATCATGGCTGATCGGTTTATGGACTCAACTCCACGTTCCTGCCTAGTCCCAATACCGATTAACTCCCTTGTTTGTTAGGAATCTGTCCATCTCTGTTTAAAAAAAGAACATTCAGTGATCCTGCGTCCACCGCTCACCGCTGAAGAGATTTCCACAGACTCACCACCCTCTGTCATAAATGGAAGACCTCATATTTTTAAACTGTGTCCCTAGCTTTAGTCTCTCCCACACGGGGAAACATCCTTTCAACATCCACGTTGTCAAGTCCTCTCATGATCTTACATGTTTCAATAAGATCAATTTTAATCCTTCAAAACTCCAATGAATACAGACCCATTCAATCCAGCATTCTCTCATACCCAACAGGAAGATGTATTACACGCACCAGATCTGATATCGCACTAGGATCAAGGGAACACTGAACACAGCTGCAACTCTGATCTCCACATCATGTATTACCTCCCCCAGTGAACGACAGTGGCATTAAATTCTCGACATGATTGCCATCCTCAATTATCCTGATGATTACGCCGAGAACTCCCAGTGCCAGTACAGAAACCAGTTTGAGCAGGAGCTTGAGGTGATGCTAAGGTTCATGGAGGATATTGAGCTTCAAGCTGTTGCATCTCCAACGTCTTAAAAGTACAATCCTCTTGAACAACAGGGTCCACTCATCCCTGCAGCAATTGCATTAATAACAGGAGGAGGTCATTCAGCCCCTATCGAGCAAGTTACACAAGAACAGGAGGAGGCTATTCAGCCCCCCGTAAGCCTGGTACACATGAATATCCGGAGGCCGTTAAGATCCTGTGGAGCATGAGGAGCTATTCAGCCCCTCTCGAGCATGTTACACGGGAACAGGAGGAGACCATTATGCTAGTATGTTTGGTTATGTATACTTACTTGCATACACATGAGGTGCAAATACAACTTAATATTTTACTATGGAGTGCAAACAGTACTCCTCCATCTGGGATTAGCACAGGCCTCGATTGGATTATCCATTTCCTTTTGTATGAGTGGGATTCAGTACCACTCGAACTGGAGTTGACACAGGCCTGGTTTGACTGGCACTTTCCTGGTGTGTAAATTGGGCACAGTACCATTGCAGCTGGGATTAGCACAGACCTGGTTTGAATTGGCTTTTTTCCTGGAGTGTAATTATGACTCAGTTCGATTCCAAAAAGACTGACACCGTCCTGGTTTGAATTGGCCCTTTCCTGACGTGTGTTGGACTCTGTAACAATCCAGCTGGGATTAACAGGTGTGTGAGTGGGTCTCAGTACCCCTCCAACTTGGATAAACGCAGGCCTGGATTGAATTGGCCATGTTCTGGTTTGTGAGTGGGACTCAGAACTACTTTAGCTGGGATTAACACAGGCCTGGTTTGACTTTCCCTTTCCTGCAGTGTAATTGGGACGCACTATCATGCCACATTGGTTTAACACAGGACTGGTTTGAATTACCCCTTCCCGGGTATGTATGTGTCACTTATTATCACTGCAGGTGGGATTAACACAGGCCTGCTTTGAATTGGCCTTTTCATGGTGTGTGAGTGGGCGTCAGTACCACTCCAGCTGGGAATAACAGATATCTGTTTTGTATTGGCCCTTTCCTGGAGCGTGTGTGAGACTCAGTACCTCCCCAGATGGGATTTGCAAACGTTTGGTTTGATTTGGCCATTTCCTGATGTTTGACTGGGTCTCAGTACCACTCCAGCTGGGATTAACACAGGATAGGTTTAAGTGACTTTTTTGGGGTTTCTGAGTGTTGCTCAGGACCACTCCAGCTGGAAATGACACAGCTCTGGCTTGCATTGCCGCTTTCCTGGTGTATGATTGGGTCACAGTCCCATTCTATCTGGGATTAATACAGTCCTGGTCTGAATTGGCCCTTTCGTCGTCTATGATTGGGTCTCAGCACAACTTCAGATGGGATTAACACAGCCTTGGTTTGTATTAAACGTTTCCGGTGTGTGAGCAGGAATCAGTAGCCATTCAGCTGGGATTAGCACAGGCGTGTTTCGAATTGGCCATTCTCTGGATTCTGATTGAGACCCAGTACCACTCCAGCTAGGAACAACACAGATCTGGTTTGAATTGGCCTTTTTCAGGACTCTGTGTGAGACTCAGTACCACTTCAGATGGGATGAACACATGCCTGGTTTTAATTGACGATATCCTGGTGTGTGAGTCGGACTCAGTACCACTATAGATGGGTTTAACACAGCCTGGTTTGAATTAGCCCTTTCCTGGATCGTGTGTGGGACTCAGCACCACTCCAGCTAGACGTAACAAAGGCTAGGTATAAATTGGTCGTTTCCAGGTATGTGAGTTGGACTCAGTACCCTTCCAACTTGGATAAACGCAGGCCTCGATTGAATTGGCCTTTTTCTCGTTTGTGAGTGGGACTCAGAACTACCACAGCTGTGATTAACACAGGCCTGGTTTGACTTTCCCTTTCCTAGACTGTAACTGGGACTCGCTGCCATTACCAATGCGGTTGACAGAGGCCTGGTTTGAAATGGCCCTTTCTAGGTTTGTGAGTGGGTCACAGTCCCACTCCAGATGGGTTTAATACAAGCCTGGTTTGAATTGCTCTTTTCGTGGGATTTGGGTTGGACTCAGTACCATTCTAGACTGGAGTAACACAGGACAGGTTTCAATTACCCATTCCCTGGTTTGTGTGTGCCACTCAATACTATTGCAGATGGAATTAACACAGGCCTGATTTAAATTGACCCTTTCATGGTGCGTGAGTGGGTGTCATCAGCACTCCATCTGGGATTATCAAATGCCTGTTTTGTATTTGCCCTTTCCTGGAGCATGTCTGAGAGTCAGTACATCCCCAGATGGGATTTACAAACGCCTGGTTGATTTGGCCATTTCCTTGTGCCTGACTGGGTCTCAGTACCACTCCAGCTGGGATTAACACAGGCCAGGTTTAAATTGGCCATTTTCGGGTTTCTGACTGTTACTCAGGACCACTCCAGCTGGACATAACACGGGCCAGTCAATACCACTGCAGATGGGATTAACACAGACCTGTTTTGAATTGTCACTTTCCAAGTGAGTGAGTGGGACCCAGTAGCACTCCAGCTGGGATTTGCACAGACTTGGTTTCAATTGGCCATTTCCAGGAGTCTTTGTGAGACTCAGTACCACATCAGATGGGATTAAAACAGTCCAGGTATAAATTGGCCTTTGTTGGGTTTCTGAGTGTTGCTCAGAACCACTCCAGCTGGAAATGACACAGGGTTGGCTTGCATTGGCGCATTCCTGTTGTATGATTGGGTTTCACTGCCACTCCATCTAGGATTAACACAGTTCTGGTTTGAATTGGTCCTTTCATGGCGTGTGATTGGGACTCAGTACCACTCCAGATGGCATTAACACAGTTCTGGTTTGCATTAGACCTTTCCCGTTATGTGAGCAGGGATCAGTACCCATCTAGCTGGGATTAGCAAAGGCCTGTTTTGAATTGGCCATTTTCTGGATTGTGATACGGACTCAGTACCTCTCCAGTTTGGATTAACAAATACCTGGTTTGAATTAACACTTTCTCGGTCAATGAGTGGGACTCAGTACCACTCCAGATGGGATTAACACAGGCCTGGTTTGAATTGGCTTTTTCCAGGAATCTGTGTGAGGCTCAATACCACATCAGATGGGATTAACACAGCCTGTTTTGAATTGGCCCTTTCCTGGATCGTGTGTGGGACTCAGTACCACTCCAATTTGACGTAACAAAGGCCAGGTTTGAATTGGCCCGTTCCAGGTGCGTGAATTGGACGCAGTACCCCTCCAACTTGGATAAACGCAGGCCTAGTTTGAATTGGCCATTTCTGGGTTGTCAGTGGGACTCAGAACTGCTGCAGCTGGGATTATCACAGGCCTGGCTCGACTTTCCCTTTCCTGGAGTGTAAGCAGGACTCACCACCATTACCGATGGGATTGACACAGGCCTGGTTTGAAATGCCACTTTCTAGGTTTGTGAGTGGGTCACAGTCCCACTCCAGCTCAGATTAATACAAGATTGGTTTGAATTGGCCCTTTCCTGGTATGTGTTTGGGCCTCAGTACCAATCCAGATGGGATTAACACAGACCTGGTTGGTATTAAATGTTTCCCGGTGTGGCAGCAGGATTCAGTCCCCATCCACCTGGGATGAGCACAGGCCTGTTTTGAATTGGCCATTTTCTGGATTGTGATTTGGACTCAGTACCACTTCAGCTGGGATTAACAAATACCTGTTTTGAATTGACACTTTCCAGGTGAGTGAGTGGGACCCAGAACCACTGGTTTGAATTGGCCTTTTCCACCAGTCGGTATGAGACACAGTACTGCTTCAGATAGGATTAACACAGGCCTGGTTTTAATTGATGATATCCTGGTGCGTGAGTCGGACTCAGTACCACTCCAGATGGGTTTAACACACGAAATGGCCCTTTCCTGGGTTGTGTGTGGGACACAGAATCTCTGAAGCTGGGATTAAAACAAGCCGGGTATGATTAGCCCTTTCATGGTTAGTGAGTGGGCCTCAGTACCATTCCAACTGGGATTAACACAGGCCTGGTTTGAACGGGCCCCTTCTTGGTGTGTGAATGTGACTCAGTACCATTCTAGCTGGAATTAACACAGTCCTGGTATGAATTCGGCTTTTCTTGGTATGTGAGAGTGTCTCAGTAGCACTCCAACTGGGATCAGCACAGGTCTGGTTGGAACTGGTCCTTTCCTGGTATTAGAGTGTGGGTCTGTACTGCTCCAGATGGGATTAACACAGTTCTGGTAAAAATTAGTCTTTTCCAGGTGTATGAGGGGGTCGCAGCACCACTTCCACTGGACGTAACATCGGCCTGGTTTGAATTAGCCCTTTCTTGATGTGAAAGTGGGATCAGCACTCCTTCAATAAAAGCAAAATACTGCGGATGCTGGAAATCTGAAATAAAAACAAGAAATGATGGAACCAGTCAGCAGGTCTGGCAGCATCTGTGGAAAGAGAAGCAGAGTTAATGTTTTGGGTCAGTGACCCTTCTTCGGAACTAACAAATATGAGGTGGGGTGGGGCAAGAGATAACAAAGGAGAAGGTGTAGATTGGATAAGGCCACATAGCTGACTAAAAGGTCATGGAGCAAAGGCAACCAATATGTTAATGGAGTGTTGAAAGACAAAGTATTAGTACAGATAAGGTGTTAACGAACTGAAGATTGAACAGCAGCAAGTACAAACATGAAAAAACAGTGGGTAAGCAAACTGAACAAACTAAGATAAAATGAAATAAATGCAAAAAAAAGAAAGATTGTAAAAAATGTAAAATATAAAAAAATAAAATATAAAAAATATCGAAAAATGAAACTAAACTGTGGGGCCCGTCATGCTCTGAAATTATTGAACTCAATGTTCAGTCCGGCAGGTTGTAGTGTGCCTAATCGGTAGATGAGATGCTGTTCCTCCAGCTTGTGTTGATGTTCACTGGGACACTGCAGCAATCCCAGGACAGAGATGTGAGCATGAGAGCAGGGGGGAGTGTTGAAATGGCGAGCAACCGGAAGCTCAGAGTCCTGCTTGCGGACTGAGCGGAGGTGTTCCGCAAAGCGCTCACCCAGTCTGCGCTTGGTCTGCCCAATGTAAAGTAGACCACATTATGAGCAGCGAATACAGTATACTACATTGAAAGAAGTACAAGTAAATCGCTGCTTCACCTGAAAGGGGTGTTTCGGGCCTGCGATCGTGAGGAGAGAGGAGGAAAATGGGCAGGTATTACACCTCCTGCGATTGCAGGGGATGGTGCCATGGGAGGGGGAAGAGGTGGTGGGGGTAATGGAGGAGTAGACTAGGGTGTCGCGGAGGGAACGATCCCTTTGGAATGCTGACTGGGGAAGGGAGGGAAAGATGTGTTTGGTAGTGGCATCACGCTGGAGGTGGCAGAAATGGTGGAGGATGATCCTTTGGATATGGAGGCTGAAGGGGTGGAAAGTGAGGACAAGGGGAACCTTGTCACGGTTCTGGGAGGGAAGGGAAGGGTTGAGGGCAGAGGTGCGGGAAATGGGCCGGACACGGTTGAGGGCCCTGTCAATAACAGTGGGGGGAACCCTTGGTTGAGGAAAAAGGAGGTCATATCAGCAGCACCGTCATGGAAGGTAGCATCATCAGAGCAGATGCGTCGGAGAAGGCGAAACTGGGAGAATGGAATGGAGTCCTTACAGGAGGTAGGGTGTGAAGAAGTGCAGTCGATGTAGCTGCGGGAATCGGTGAGCTTATAATGGATATTAGTGGACAACCTATCCCCAGAGATGGAGACAGAGAAGTCGAGGAAGGGAAGGGAAGTGTCAGAGATGGACCATGTAAAGGTGAGAGAAGAGTGGAAATTAGAAACAAAGTTGATAAAGTTTTCCAGTTCTGGGCGGGAGCAGGAAACGGCACCGAAACAGTCATCAATGTACCGGAAAGAGAGTTGGGGGAAGGAGCCTGAGTAGGACTGGGACAAAGAATGCTCGACATATCCCACAAAAAGACAGGCATAACTCGGACCCATGCGGGTACCCATAGCGACACCATTTACTTGAAGGAAGTGCGTGGAGTTGAAGGAGAAGTTATTCAATGTGAGAACAAGTTCAGCCAGGCGGAGGAGGGTGGTGGTGGATGGGGACTTTGTCTTTCAACACACCATTAACATATTGTTTGCCTTTGCTCCATCATCATTTTGGAAAGCTTTGTGGCCTGGTCCAATCTACATCTTCTCCTTTGTTAGCTCTTGCCCCACCCCCACCTCACTTGCTTATAACCTGTGATATTTCTAACATTTGTCAGTTCCGAAGAAGGGTCACAGACCCGAAACGTTAACTCTGCTTCTCTTTCCACAGATGCTGCCAGACCGGCTGAGTGGTTTCAGCATTTCTTGTTTTTATTTCAGTACTCCTTCTGATGGGATTAGCATAGGCCACGATTGAATTGGCCATTTCCTTTTCTGAGTGGGGTTCAGTACCACTCAAAGTGGGGTTGACACCGACCTGGTTTGACTAGCACATTCCTGGTGTGTAAGTGGAGCACAGGACCATTCCAGCTGGGAATAGCACTGACCTGGTTTCAATTGGCTTTTTCCTGGAGTGTAATTGGGACTCGGTACGGTTCCAAAATGTTTAACAAAGCCCTCGTTTGAATTTGCCCTTTCCAGGTGTGTAAGTATGACTCAGTGCGCCTCCAACTTGGATAAACGCAGGCCTGTTTGGATTTGGCCATATTCTGGTGTAAGAATCTGTATCAGTACCACTCCAACTGGTATTAACGCAGGCCTCGGTTGAATCGGCCATTTATTGGTGAGTGAGGGGGACTCAGTACCACTCTAGATCAGATTGACCCGGGCCTGGTTTGAACTAGCCCTTTCCTGGTGTGTCACTCAGACTCTGTAACACTCCAGCTGGGATTAACACAGCCTGTTGAATTTGCCTTTTCCAGCTTTGAGAGTTGGACTCAGTATCAGTCCAACTTTGATAAACGCAGGCTTAGTTTAAATTGGGTATTTTGGTTTGTGAGTGAGATTCAGATCTACCCCAGCTGGTATTAACACAGGCCTGGTATGTCTTGCCCGTTCCTGGAGCGTAAGTGGGACTCAGTACCATTCCCAATGGGATTAACAACAACATTGTTTGTATTGACCCTTTTCAGTTGTGTGAGTGGGTCTCAGTACCACTACAGCTGGAATTAACAGCGGCCTGGTTGAAATTGGCTCTATCCTAGTGTTTGAGTTGGAGTCAGTGCCAATCCAACTGAGACAAACACAGGCCTTTCTTGAATTGGCTCTATCCTGCTGTGTGAATGGGACTCAGTACTACTCCAGATGGTATTAACGCTGACCTCGATTGAATTGGCCTTTCCTGGTATGAGATTGAGTCTCAGTACCACTCCAAGTGGTATTAACACAGGCCTTGTTTGAATTGGCACTTTCCTGGCTTGTGAGTGGGGCAGTGTAGCACTCCAGCGGCGATAGCGCAGGCCTGTTTTGAATTGACCATTTTCTGGTTTATAAGTGGGTCTAAGTACCTGTCCAGCTGGTTTTAATACAAGCCTGGTTTGACTTGCCCTTTTATGCAGTGTAAGTGGAACTCAGTACGATTCCCGATGGGATGACCACAGGTCTGGCTTGAAGTGGCCCTTTCAAGGTGTGTGAGTGGGACACAGCACCAGTCCAACTGGAAGTAACACTGGCCTGGCTTGCATTGGCGCTTTCCTGGTGTGTGAGTGAATCTCAGTAAAACTGCAGATTTGATTAAAACAGGCTTGGATGATTTGGCTCTTTCTTGGTGTGTGAGTTCGTGTCAGAACCACTCCGCTGTGATTAACACACTTGCTATTTCATGGAATTTATGTGGGACTCAGTATCACTCCAACTGGGATTAGCACAGGCCTGGTTTGAATTGGCTCTATCCTGGTGTGTGAGTGGTTCTCACTGCCATTCTGCCTGGGATTAACACAGTTCTGTTTTTTCTTGTCCCTTTCTTGGTGAGTGAAAGGGACTCAGTAGCACTCCAGCTGGGATTAAGACAAGCATGCTTTGAAAAGGCCCTTTGCTTATATGTAAGTTTGACTCAGTACCACTCCAGATCGGAGTAGCACAGGCCTGTTTTGAATTAGTAGTTTCCTGGTGTTTTGTGGGGTTCAGTGCTACTCCAACTGTGATCGACAAATACATGGTTTGAATTGGCGTTTTCCTGCTGTGTGAGTTCGACTCAGTGCCAATCCAACGAGGATTAACATAGTCCTGCTTTCAATTGGCCCTTTTCTGGTGTGTGCATGGGACTCAGTACCACTGCAGCTGAAATTAGCATGGGCCTGGCTTGCCATGGCACATTCCTGGTATGTGGATGGAAATCAATACTACAGCAGCTGGGAGTAACACAGGCCTTGTTTGACTTGCCCTTTCCTGGAGTGCAAATTGGACTCAGTACCATTCCCGATGCGGTTGACATAGGCCTGGTTTGCATTGGCTCTTTCAGTTGTGTGAGTGAGACTCAGTACCACTCCAGTTGTGTTTAACGCATGCCTGTTTTGAATTGGCCATTGTCTGGTTTGTGAGTGGGTCTCAGCACCACTCCAAATGGGATTAATACGAGCCTGGTTTGAAGTTGCTCACTCCTGGTGTGTGATTGGAACTCAGTACAGCTCCAGATGGGATCAACACAGGCCTGTCTTGCATTGGCGCTTTCCCAATGTGTGAGTGGGTCTCAGCGTCACTCCAACTGGGATAAACACAGGTTTGCTTTTGATTGGCCATTTTCTGATTTGTGAGTCGAGTTCAGTACCACTCTACCTGAGATCAACACAGTCTTGGTTTGTATTAAACCTTTCTTCTTGTGTGAGAAGGACTGAGTAACACTCCAGATGGTAATCACACAGGCTTGTTTGGAATTGGCAATTTTATGGTTTGTGAGTGGGACATAGTACATTCCAGCTGTGATTAACGAACAGCTGGTTCGAACTTGCCCCTTCCTGGTGTCTGCATGGGACTCAGTACCACTGCAGCTAAAATTAGCATGGGCCTGGCTTGCCATGGCACATTCCTGGTATGTGGATGGAAATCAGTACTACAGCAGCTGGGAGTAACACAGGCCTGGTTTGACTTGCCCTTTCCTGGAGTGCAAATTGGACTCAGTACCATTCCCGATGCGGTTAACATAGGCCTGGTTTGCATTGGCTCTTTCAGTTGTGTGAGTGAGATTCAGTACCACTCCAGTTGGGTTTAACGCATGCCTGTTTTGAAATGGCCATTGTCTGGTTTGTGAGTGGGTCTCAGCACCACTCCAAATAGGATTAATACGAGCCTGGTTGGAATTGGCCCACTCCTGGCGTGTGTGTGGGACTCAGTACCACCCCAGCTTGGATTAACACTTGCTAGGATTGAATTGGGCCTTTCCTGGTGTGTGAATGGGACACAATACCACTCCAAACGGGATTAGCACAAGCCTGATTCGAATTGGCCCTCTCCTGGTGTGTGTGTGACTCAGTACCAGTACAGCTTAGATTAACATGGGCCTGGATTGAATTGGACCTTTCCTGGTGTGTGAGTTGGAGTCAGTCCCACTCCAGCTGTGATGAAGACAGGCCTGGTTGGAATTGGCCCATTCGTGGAGAGTGAGTAGAGTTCAGAACCACTCCAGATGGATTTATCACGTCTGATTTGAATTGACTCCTTCCTGGTGTCTGAGTGGGACTCAGCACCACTCCAAATGGGATTAACACAAGACAGGTTTGAATTGGCCGTCTCCTGGTGTGTGAGTGGGCCTCAGTACCACTCCATCTTGGATTAATACGGGTCTGGATTAAATTGAGCCTTTCCTGGTGTGCGAGTGGGAGTCAGGACAACTCCAATTGGAATTAACAAAGGCTTGCTTTGAATTGGCCGTTTACTGGTGTGGGAGCCGGATCCTGTACGACTCCATCTGGGGTTAATACAGGCCTGGATTAAATTGGGCCTTTCCTGATGTGTGAGTGGGACTCAGTACCACTACAGCTGGGAGTAACACAGACCTGTTTTGAATTGGGCCTTTCCAGCGGAGTGAATTGGTCCAAGGACCCATCCAATTCGGATAATCTCAGGCCTAGTTTGAATTGGCCATTTTCTGGTTTGTGAGGGGTACTCAGTACTACTACAGCTGGGATTACACAGGCCTGGTGTAACTTTCCCTTTCCTGAAGGGTAAATTGCACTCAGTACTGTCCCGATTAAACTAACGCATGCCTGGTGTAAATTGGCCCTTTCCAGGTTTGTGTGTGCGTGTGTGGGACTCAGGACCCCTCGAACTGGGAGTAAAGCAGGCTTGGTCTGAATTTGCTCTTCTCTCATGTGTGAATGGGACTCAGTACCTAACCAGACGGGAATAACACAGGCCTGGTTTGAATTTGCCCTTTCCCGGTGTGTGATTGGAACTCAGTACAGCTCCAGATGGGATCAACACAGGCCTGTCTTGCATTGGCGCTTTCCCAATGTGTGAGTGGGTCTCAGCGTCACTCCAACTGGGATGAACACAGGTTTGCTTTTGATTGGCCATTTTCTAATGTGTGAGTCGAGTTCAGTACCACTCGACCTGAGATGAACACAGTCTTGGTTTGTATTAAACCTTTCTTCTTGTGTGAGCAGGACTGAGTAACACTCCAGATGGTAATCACACAGGCTTGTTTGGAATTGGCAATTTTATGGTTTGTGAGTGGGACATAGTACATTCCAGCTGTGATTAACGAACAGCTGGTTCGAACTTGCCCCTTCCTGGTGTGTGAGTGCGACTCAGTACGCACCAACAGGCGTTAAGACAGCCCTAGTTTGCATTTGCACCTTCCTGGTGGCTGAATGGGACTCAGTGCCACTAGAGCTGGGATTAACACGGGCTTGGTGTGCATTGGTCATTCCTGGAGTGCGACTCGGACTCTGTACCACTTTAGATGAGATTAACTTTGACCTGGTTTGAATTCACGAGTTCCTGATGTGTGAGTTGGAATCAGTGCCACTCTAGATGGGATTAATGCAGCCTGTTTTGAATGGGCCCGTTCCTGAAGTGTGTGTGGGACTCAGAACCACGTCAGAAGTTATTAACACAGGCCTGGTTTTAATTGCTCCTTTCCTGGTTTGTGAGTTGGACTTAGTCATACCAGAAATGTTGGGGAACACAGGGCTTTATGAGAGAGAGGAAATGAAAGAAATCAGTATTAGTTGAGAAATGGTGTTGGGGGAATTGATGGGATTGAAGGCCGATCAATGCCCAGGGCCTGATGGTATGCATCCCAGAGTACTTAAGGAAGTGGTCCTAGAAATAGTGGATGCATTGGTGGTCATCTTCCAAGATGCTATAGACTCTGGAACAGTTCCTTCAGATTGGAGGGTAGCTAATGTAACCTCACAATTTAAAAAGGGAGGTAGAGAGAAAGCACGGAAAGTAAGACCAGTCAGCCTGACGTCGGTAGTGGGGAAAATTCTTGAGTCCATTAGAAAAGATTTTATAGCACAATACTTGGAAAACAGTGGTAGAATCGGGCAGATTCAGCCTGGATTTACCAAAGTGAAATCATGCTTGACAAATCTATCAGAATTCTTCGAGGATGTAACTGGTAGTATTGATGAGGGCGAGCCAGTGGATAAGGTTTATTTGGGATTTAGGAAGACTTTCAATAAAGTCCCACATAAGAGATTATCATGTAAAATTAAAGTGGGCTTGGGGGTAATATATTGCGATGGATAGAAAATTGGTTCACGGACAGAAAACAAAGAGTAGGGACAAATGGGTCTTTTTTTCCAATGACAGGCAGTGACCAGTGTGGTACCGCAGGGATTGGTTCTAGGACCCCAGCTATTCACAATATACATTAATGATTTTAGATGAGGGAACTAAATGCAATATCTCCAAACTTGCAGATGACGCAGCAATGGGTGGGAGTGGGGGTTGTGAGGAGGATGCAGAGAGGATTCAGGGTAATTTGGACAAGTTGAGTGACTGGGATAATGCATGGCACAAGCAGTATCGTGTGGATAAATGTGAGGTTATCCACTTTGGTAGCAAAAACAGGAAGGCATATTATTATATGAACGTCTATAAACTGAGAGAGGGGAATAGGCAACGAGACCTGGGTCTTCTCGTACACAAGTCGCTGAAGGTAAGCATGCAGGTGCAACAGGCGGTAAAAAAGGCAAATGGTATGTTGGCTTTCATAGCGAGAGGATACGAGTACAGAGGCAGGGATGTCTTGCTGCAATTATACAGGGCCTTGGTGAGGCCACACCTGGAATATTGTGTGCCGTTTTGGTCTCCTTATCTGACGAAGGATGTTCTTGCTATAGAGGGAGTGCAGCGACGGTTTAGCAGACTGATTCCTGGGATGGTGGGACTGACGTATGAGGAGAGAGTGAGTCGGTTAGGATTATATTCGCTGGAGTTTGGAAGAGTAAGGCGGGATCTCATAGAAACCTATAAAATTCTAACAGGGCTTGACAGGGTAGGTGCTGGGAAGATGTTCCCGATGGTGGGGGAGTCTAGAACCAGGTGTCATAGTCTAAGGATATGGGGTATACCTTTCAGGACTGAGATGAGGAGAAATTTCTTCACCCAGCATGTGGTGAACCTGAGGAATTCGCTACCACAGAAGGCGGTTGAGGCCAAAACATTGTATGTTTTCAAGAAGAAGTTTGATATAGCTCTTGGGTCTAAAGCAATCAAAGGGTATGTGGCA
Organism: Heterodontus francisci; assembly: GCF_036365525.1. Taxonomy (NCBI): domain Eukaryota; kingdom Metazoa; phylum Chordata; class Chondrichthyes; order Heterodontiformes; family Heterodontidae; genus Heterodontus; species Heterodontus francisci. Next base: position 1,356,461 of record NW_027141749.1, on the reverse strand, counting down.
AAAGCAGGAGCCGGCTACTGAGTTGGATGATCAGCCATGATTATTACGAATGGCGGAGCAGGCACGAAGGGCCGAATGGCCTACACCTGCTCCTATTTTCTATGTTTCTAAGTACCCCTCCAACCTGCATAAACGCAGGCCCAGCTTGAATTGGCCATTTTTTGGATTGTGATAGGGACACAGACCTACTCTAGCTGGGATTAACACAGGCCTCGTTTGACTTAACCTTTCCTGGAATGTAAGTGGGACTCAGTATCGTTCCCGATGGGATTATCACGGGCCAGTTTTCAAATGGCCCTTTCCAGGTGTGGGAAAGGGACTTAGTACCATTCTTCCTGGGATTAACTCATGTCAGGTTTGCATTGTCCATTTCCTGCTTTGTGAGTGGGACACAGTACCACTCCAGCTGTGATTAACACAGGCGTGGTTTGACCTGACCCTTTCCTTTTATGGCAGTGGGACTCAGTATCACTCCAGCTGGGATTAACAACGGCCTGGTTTGAATTGGCCCCTTTCATAGTTTCAGAATGGGACTCTGTATCACTGCAGCTAGAATTAGTACAGTCCTGGTTTGAACTGACCCTTTCCTTTTGTGTCAGTGTGGCTCAGAACCACAATAACTTGGATAAACGCAGGCCTAGTTTGAATTGGCCATTTTCTTGTATGTGAGTGGGATTCAGAATTACTCCAGCTGTGATTAACACAAGCCACGTTTGACTCCCCCTTTCCTGGAGAGTAAGGTGGACACAGTGCCATCTTCATTGGGATTAACACGAGCTTGGTCTGAATTGGCCCTTCACAGATGTGTGAGATGGACTTAATACCACTCCTGGTGGTATTAACACTTCCCTGATTTGAATTGGCTCCATACTGGTTTGTGTGTGTGTGTGTGTGTGTGTGTGTGTGTGTGTGTGTGTGTGTGTGTGTGTGTGTGTGTGTGTGTGTGTGTGTGTGTGTGTGTGTGTGTGTGTGTGTGTGTGTGTGTGTGTGTGACTCAGTACCATTCTGCCTGAGATTAACACATGGCTGGTTTATGTTGGCCATTTCCTGGTGTATGAGTGGGACTCAGTGCCACACCAGATGGGACTAACACAGCCTGGTTTGAATTGGCCCTTTCGTGGTGATTATGTGGGGTTTAGAAGCACTCAAGCCGGATTTAACGCAGGCCTGGCTTGAATTGGCCATTTCCTGGTGTGCGAGTTGTGCTCAGTACCACTCCAACTGGGATTAACAGAGGCCTGGTTTGAATTCCCCACTTCTCGTTGTTGTGTGTGGGATTCAATACCACTCTAACTGGGATTAACAAAGACTTGGTTTGGCTTGCCCATTCCTGTTGTGTTAGAGGGATTCCGTACCATTCCAGATGCAATTAACACAGGCCTTGTTTGAATTATCCCTTTCTTGTTATGTCCAAGGGTCTCAGTACCTCTCCAACTAGGAATAACAGACTCATGGCTTGAACTGGCCCTTTGCCGGTTTCAGAGTGGGACTCAGTATCACTCCAGCTGGGATTAACAATGGCCTGGTTTGAATTGGCCCCTTTCTGTCATGTGTGTGGGACTCAACACCAAACCAGATGTGATTAACGAAGGCTTGGTTCGAAATCGCCATTTTCATGGATTCAGAATAGGACTATGCACCACTCCAGCTGGAATTAGCACAGTGCTGGTTTGATCTGGCCTTTTCCTTTTGTGTCAGTGTCACTCAGAGCCACAGTAACTTGGATAAAAGCAGGCCTATTTTGAATTGGCCATTTTCTTGTTTGTGAGTGGAACTCAGAACTACTCCAGCTGTGATTAACCCAGGACACGTTTGAATTGGCCCATTCCAGGTGTGTGAGAGGGGCTGAGTCCCACTCCAGCTGCAATTAACACAGTACTGGTTTGAATTGGCCCTTTCCTGCTGTTTAAGTGGGACTCAGTTCCACTCCAACTGGGATTAGCACAGGCCTGCTTTGTGTAGGATATTTTCTGGTGTGTGAATAGGACTCAGTACCACTCCAGGTGGGATTAACGCAGCCTGGTTTGAATTGGCCCTTTCCTAGAGTGTGTGTGGGACTCAGAACCACTCCAGTCAGCATTAGCATAGGCTTGTTTTGTAGTGGCGGTTTCCTGATTTGTGAGTGGGACTCAGTCCCACTTCAGATGGCTTAGCAGCAGGATTGAATTGACCCCTCCAGTTTGGATAAGCGCAGGCCTAGTTTGAATTGGCCATTTTTTTGGTTTGTGAGTGGGACTCAGAACTACTCCAGTTGGGATTAACACAGGCCTGGGACGACTTTCCCATTTCCTGGAGTGTAAGATGGACTCAGTTCCATCCCCGATGAGATTCACACGTGCCTGGTTTGATTTGGCCATTTACAGATGTGTGAGGTGGACTTAGTACCACTCCAGTTGGGATTAACACAGCACTGGTTTGGATTGGCTCTATGCTGGTGTAAGAGTTGGAGTCAGTACCACTCCAACTGAGATAAACACAGGACTGATTTGAATTGGCTCCATCACGGTGTGTAAGTGGGTATCAGTACCATTCTGCATTGGATGAACACATGGCTGGTTTGTTTTGGCCATTTCCGTGGCATGCGTGGGACTCAGTACCACTCCAGCTGGATTAGCACCAGCCTGTTTTGACTTGACCCTTTCCTGGTATGGGAGTGGGACACATTACCACTCCTGATGGGATTAACACAGGCCTGGTTTGAATTGGCCGCTTCCGGTTGTGTTTCTGGGACAACACCACTCCAACTGGGATTAACAAAGGCTTGGTTTGTCTGGCCGGTTCCTGGTGTATGCGTTGGACATAGTACCACACCAGTTGCAATTAACAGGCCTGGTTTGAATTAACTGTTTGCTGGTGTGTGAATTGGTCGCAGCACCAATTCAGGTGCGATTAACAGACACCTGGTATGAATTTTCCCTTTCATGGTGTGTCAATCGGATTCAGTACCTCACCAGCTGGGATTAACACAGGCCTGGTTTGAATTCGCTCTTTCCTGGTGTGTGAGCGGGACTCAGTACCAGTCCAGCTTGGATGAACACAGGGCTGGATCGAATTTGGCCTTTCCTGTTGTGTGAGTGGGAGTCAGTAGAACTCCCACTGGGATTAACACAGGCTTGGTTTGTGCTGGACATTTCCTGGATTGTGAGTGGGATTCAGTACCCCATCAGATGGCTTTAATGCAGGTCTGGTTTGAATTAACCACTTTTCTGATGTCTGAGTGGTATTCAGTACCACTCGAACTGGGATTACCTCAGGCCTGGATTGAATTAGGCCTTTTCTGGTGTGTGAGAGGGGGTCAGTACAACTCCAGTTTGAATTAAGGCAGGCCTGGTTTGTTTTGGTCATTTCCTTACGTGTTAGTGGTACTCATTACCACTCCAGCTGGGATCAACACAGTCCTGGATTGAAGTGTCCCTTTCCTGGTGTGTGAGTGTGTCTCAGCGCCATTCCAACCAGGCGTATCGTTCTGAAGAAGGGTCACTGACCTGAAACTTTAACTCTGCCTCTCTCGCCACAATACTGCCGGACCTGCTGAATATTTCCAGCATTGCTTGCTTTTATTTAGGATTATCGCAGGCCAGGTTCGAAACGTCACTTAGTTGGTGTGTGAGTAGGAATCAGTACAACTCTAACTGGAATTACAGCAGGCCTGGTTTGAAATAACTCTTTTCTGGTTTACGAGTGGTACTTAGTACTACTCCAGATGCGATTACCAAAATACTGGTTTGTTCTGGCCATTTCTTGGTCTGTGAAAGGAACTCAGTTCCACTCATGCTGGGATTAACACAGGCCTGGTTTGAATTCGCCCTTTCCTGGCGTGTAAGTGGGACTCTGTACAAAATGCAGCTGGGTTTAACACAGGCCTGGTCTGAAATGGCCCTTTCCTGGTGTGTAAGCGGGACTCTGTACAAAATGCAGCTGGGTTTAACACAGGCCTGGTCTGAAATGGCCCTTTCCTGGTGTGTAAGTGGGACTCTGCACAAAATGCAGCTGGGATTAGCACAGGCCTGGTCTGAAATGGCCCTTTCCTGGTGTGTAACTGGAGCTCTATACCATTCCAGCTGGGATTAACACAGACCTGGTTTGAATTCGCCCTTTCCTGGTGTGTAAGTGGGACCCTGTACAAAATGCAGCTGGGTTTAACACATGCCTATTCTGAAATGGCCCTTTCCTGGTGTGTAAGTGGGATTCTGTAACGTACCAGCTGGGTTAACACAGGCCTGGTCTGAAATGGCCTTTTCCTGGTGTGTAAGTGGGATTCTGTAACGCTCCAGCTGGGTTTAACACAGGCCTGGTCTGAAATGGCCCTTTCCTGGTGTGTAAGTGGGATTCTGTAACGTTCCAGCTGGGATTAACACAGGCCTGGTCGGAAATAGCCCTTTCCTGGTGTGTTAGTGGGACTCAGTATGAATCGCGCTGGGATTAAAACAGGCTTGCTTTGAATTTGACCTTTCCTGGTCTGTGATTGGGAATCAGTACCAATCCAAGAGGGATTAATATAGGCCTCTCTTGACTGGCCCTTTCCTGTTGTTGAGTGGGGGATCAATTCCACTGCAGATTGATTTAACACAGGCCTGGTTTGAAGTCGTCCTTTCCTACTTTGTGAGTGGGGCTCAGTACCAATCCGCTGGGATTAACGCAGCCGGTCTTGAATTGGCTCTTTCCTGGATGGTCTGTGGGACTCAGAACTATGCCAGCTGGGATTAACAGAGGCCTGGTTTGAATTGGCTCTTTCCTGGCTTGTTAGTGGGGCTCAGTCCCATTCCAGCTCGGTTTCACAAATGCCTGGATTTAATTGGCCCATTCATCGTGTGTGAGTGGGCCTCAGCACCACTCCAGCCGGAAATAACACATTTCTGGTTGAACTGGCCCCTTTCTGCAGTGTCAGTGGACTTAGTACTACTCCAGCTTGGATTGACACAGGCCTGGTTTGAATTGACCCTTTCCTCTTAGGTGTGTGTGACTCAATACTACTCCAGCTGGGTTTAACAAGGGTTCGTTTGGTTGGTCCTTTTCTGGTGTGTAAGGCGGATTTAGTACCAATCTCGATGCGATTAGCACAGGTCTGCTTTGAATTACCCTATCCTGATGTGTGAGTGCGACTAAGTCCCACTCCAGCAGGATTAATACAGGCTTGTTATGAATTGGCCCATTCCTTTTGTGTGATTTGGTCTCAGTACCGCTCCAGCTGGGAATAACATAGCACTGGTTTGAATTGACTCTATCCTGGTGTGTGATTTGGAGTCAGTAGCACTTCAAAAGAGATAAATGCAGGCCTGATTTGAATTGCCTCTACACTGGTGTGTGTGCGTGACTCAGCACCATTCTGGCTGGGGTTTACACATGGCTGGTTTGTGTTGGCCACTTCCTGGCAAATGAGTGGGCCACAGTACCACTCCAGATGCAATTAACACAAGCCTTCTTTGAATTGGCCCTTACCTGGTATGTGAGTGCGACTCAATAGCGTTACAGATTGGAGTTAACACAGGACTGGTTTGAACTGGCCCTTTCTGATGTTTGAATGGGACTCAGTAACACTTCAGCTGTGATTTCCACAGACCTGGTTTGAATTGTCTCTTTCCTGGTATGGGAGTTGGACTCAGTACCTCTCCAGCTGGGATTCACAAAGGATTGGATCTTCTGGTCCTTTCCTGGTGTATGCGTGGGAGTTAACACCACTCCAGCTGCGATGAACACAGGCCTGGTTTGAATTAGAGCTTTGCTGGTGTCTGAGTGTGACTCTGTACCGCGCTGGGTGGATGAACAGAGGGCTGGTATGAGCTGGCCCTTTCCTGCTGTGTGAGTTGGTCTCAGTATCACAACAACAGGGATTAGCAGACTCCTGGTTTGATCTTGTCCTTTCCTGGTTTGAGAGTGGGGTTCTGTACCACTCCAGATGGGGTTATCACAGGCCGGGTATGAAATTCGCCAGTTCCTGCCGTATGAGTGGGCCGGAGCACCAAATTAAGTCACCCCTTCCAGGTACATGTGTGGGACTCAGTACCACTTAAACTGGGATTAAATCAGGCCTTGTTTTAATTTTCTCTTTCCTGATGTGTGAATCGGACCCAGCACAGCTCCAGCTGGGATTAACACCGTCCTGATTTGAATTCGCTCTTTCCTGATGTGTGAGTGGGACTCAGTACAACTCCAACTGGGATAAACAAGGTCTAGTTTTAATTGGCCCTTTCCTGGTGTGGGAGTGATACAGAGTACCACTCCAGATGGGATTAACACAGGCCTGGATTGAATTTTGCCATTCCGGTGTGTGAATAGGGTTCATTACTGCTCCAGCTTGGACTCACGCAGGCCTAGATATTATTCGCCCGCTACTGTTGTGGTGTGTGGGACTCAATACCACTCCAGCTGGTATTAACAAAGGCTTGATTTGTCTGGCCCTTTCCTGGTGGGTGAGAGGGGCTCAGTATCACTCCAGATGTGATTATCATAGGCCTGGTATGTACTGGACATTCCCTGGTGAATGAGTCGGACTCAGTACCACCCCATCTGGGATTAACACAGGCCTGGGACGACCTTCCCTTTCCTGGAGTGCAGGATGGACTCAGGACCATTCCCGATGGCATTACCAGGGGCCTCGTTTGAATTAGCCCATTCCAGATGTGTGTGAGGTTCTTAGTACCACTCCAGCTGCGATTAGCACAACACTGGATTGAATAGGCTCTCTCCTGGTGTATGAGTTGGAGTCAGTACCACTCCAACTGAGATAAACACAGGCCTGATTTGAATTGGCTCTATCACAGTATGTGTGCGGGACTCAACACCATTCTGCGTGGCTGGTTTGTTGAGGCCATTTCCTTGGCATGGGTGGGACTCTGTACCACTCAAGCTGCGATTAACACAAGCCTGCTTTGAATTGTCCCCTTCCTTTGTGTGTGTGGGACTCAAAACCACTCCAAATGGGATGCACAAAGTGTTGTTTGTTTTTTCTCTGTCCCATTCCTGGTCTGTGCGTGGGATTTAATACCACACCAGCTGCGATTAACACAGGCCTGGTTTGAATTAGCCCTTTGCTGGTGTGTGAGTGCGACTCTGTAACAATCCAGCTGGATTAACAGAGAGCTGGCATGAATTGGCCCTTTCCGGTTGTGTGAGTAGATCTCAGTATCACTCCACACGTGATTAACAGACTCCTGGTTTGAACTAGCTCTTTCCTGGATTGAGAGGGGGGCTCTGTACCACTCAAGATTGGATTAACAGTATGAATTCACCCTGCTGAATTCCTGCTGAATTAGTGGGTCGCAGCACCAATTCAGATAGGATTAACAGAGGCATGATTTCAATTATCTCAGTCCTGGTGTGTGAGTGGGACACAGCACCACTCCAAATAGGATTAACACAAGCCTGGTTTGAATTGGCCCTCTCCTGGTGTGTGAGCGGGACTCAGTAGCAGTCCAGCTTGGCTGAACACAGGCCTGGATAAAATTTGGCCTTTCCTGTTCTGTGAGTGGGAGTGTGTACAACTCCAACTAGGATTAACAAAGGCCTAGTTTGTGCTGGCAATTTCCTGGATTGTGATTGGGACTCAGTATCCCGCCAGATGCGATGAATACAGGCTTGGTTTGAATTGGCCCTTTCCTGATGTGTGATTGGCACACAGTACCACTCCAGATGGGATTCACCCAGGCCTGGATTGAATTGGGCCATTTAACATAGAACATAGAACAGCACAGCACAGTACAGGCCCTTCGGCCCACGATGTTTTGCCGAACCTTTAACCTACTCTAAGATCAAACTAACTACCTACCCTTTGTTCAACCAGCATCCATGTAGCTATCCAAGAGTCTCTTAAATGCCGCTAACGTATCTGCTTCTACGACCACCGCTGGCAGCGCATTCCACGCACCCAACACACTCTGTGTAAAGAACCTACCTCTGACATCTCCCCGAAACCTTCCTCCAATCACCTTAAAATTATGCCCCCTGGTGATAGCCCTTTCCACCCTGGGAAAACGTCTCTCACTATCCACTCTATCTATGCCTCTCATCATCTTGTACCCCTCAATCAAGTCACATCTCATCCTTCTTCGCTCCAATGAGAAAAGCCCCAGCTCCCTCAATCTTTCTTCGTAGGCATGACCTGCCCCTCACAAAGCCATGCTGACTGTCTCTAATCAAACCATGTTTTTCCAAATAATCATAAATCCTTTCTCTCAGAATCCTCTCCAAAAATTTGCCCACTACCGACGTAAGACTGACTGGTCTATAATTCCCAGCGTTATCCCTATTCCCTTTCTTGAACAAGGGAACAACATTTGCCACCCTCCAATCATCCGGTACTACTCCAGTGGACATCGAAGACGCAAAGATCATCTCCAAAGGCGCAGCAATCTCTTCCCTCGCTTCCCGTAATATCCTTGGATATATCCCGTCTGACCCCGGGGACTTATCTGTCCTCATATCATTCAAAAGTTCCAGCACATCCTCCTTCTTAACCTCAACCAGTTCGAGCATATCGGCCTATTCCACGCTGTCCTCACAAACGACCATGTCCCTCTCACGAGTGAATACTGAAGCAAAGTATTCATTTAGGACCACCCCTACCTCTTCCGACTCCAGGCACAAGTTCCCTCCACTATCCCTGACCGGCCCTACCCTCAGTCTGGCCGTCCTCTTGTTCCTCACATAAGTGTAGAACGCCTTGGGATTTTCCTTAATCCTACCCGCCAAGACTTTTTCATGTCCCCTTCTAGCTCTCCTATGTCCATTCTTCAGTTCCTTCCTGGCTACCTTGTAACCCTCTAAACCCCTGTCTGATCCTTGCTTCCTCAACCTTAAGTAAGCTTCCTTCTTCCTCTTGACTCGCTGTTCCACATCTCTTGTCATCCAAGGTTCCTTCCCCCTGCCATCCCTTCCCTGCCTCATCGGGACAAACCGATCCAGCAGTCGCAGCAAGTGCTCCCTAAACAACCTCCACATTTCTGTCGTGCATTTTCCTGAGAAGATCTGTTCCCAATTTATGCTCCCCAGTTCCTGCCTAATAGCATTATAATTCCCCCTCCCTCAATAAAATATTTTCCCACCCCGTCTGCTCCTGTCCCTCTCCATGACTCTAGTAAAGCTCAGGGAGTTGTGATCAATATCACCGAAATGCTCTCCCACCGAGAGATCTGCCACCTGTCCTGGTTCGTTGCAATGCACCAAGTCCAACATAGTCTCCCCTCTAGTCGGCCTATCTACATATTGAGTCAGGAAACCTTCCTGGACACACCTGACAAAAACTGCTCCATCCAAACTATTTGCATTAAGGAGTATCCAATCAATATGAGGGAAGTTGAAGTCACCCATGACAACAACCCTGTTACCTCTGCACCTTTCCAAAATATGCTTCCCAATCTGTTCCTCCATGTCTCTGTTGCTATTGGGGGGTCTATAGAAAACTCCTAACAAAGTGACTGCTTCTTTCCTGTTTCTGACTTCCACCCAGACTGACTCAGTAGACAAACCCTCCTAGACGACTTCCCTTTCTACAACTGTGACACTATCCCTGATTAACAATGCCACTCCCCCACCTCTTTTCCCTCCCTCCCTATTCCTTTTGAAACATCTAAACCTCGGAACATCCAACAACCATTCCTGCCCCTGTGAATTCCACGTCTCCGTAATGGCCACAACATCGTAGCTCCAAGTACTGATCCATGCTTTAAGTTCACCACCATTATTCCTGACACTTCTTGCGTGTGACTGGGAGTCAGCACCCATGCAACTAGGATTATCGCTGGCCTGCTTCGAATCATCACTTACCTGGTGTATGCGTGGGATTCAGGACAGCTCCAACTGAAATTACCAATGGCCTCGTTTTAAACGGCTCTCTCCTGGGTTGCGAGTGGTACCCAGTACCACTCCAGATGCGATTAACGAAATCCTGGTTTGTACTGGCCATTTCATGTGATTTGAAAGGGACTCAGTGCCACTCCTTCTGGGATTAACACAGGCCTGGTTTCAGTTCGCTCTTACTGATGTTTGATTGGGTCTCAGTAATACCCCAACTGGGATTAACGCATGCTTGTTTTGAATTCGCCCTTTCCTGGTGTTTGAGTGGGGCTCAGTACCACCCAAACTGGGATTGGAGCAGACCTGCTTTGAGTTGGCACTTTTTTGGTTAGTGAGTGGGACTCAGTACCACTACATCTGGGTTTCACATAGGCCTGGTTTGTATTGGCCATTTTCTGGTGTTTGATTGTGACCCAGCAGCACTCCAGCTCGGATTAACATCGGCCTGGTTTGAATTCGCCCTTTCTTGGTGTGTGAGTGGGTTTCAGTGCCACTCTAGCTACGATTAACATAGACCTGGTTTGTATTAGCCATTTGTTGGTGTTAACTGTGACCCAGTACTACTCCAGCTGGCAGTAACAGAGGCTTGGTTTGAATTGGCAATTTCCTCCTGTGTGAGTGGCACTCAGTCGCACTCCAGCTGGATTTAACATAGGCATCTTTGAATTTGTCCATTCCTGGAGTGCACTAGGGACTCAGTGCCATTCCAGCTGGTACTAGCACAGGCCTTGTCTGAAAAAGCCCTTTCCTAGTGTGTAAGTGGGCTCAATACTACTCGAACTGGGAATAAAACTGGCTTGCTTTGAATTTGACCTTTCCTGGTCTGTGAGTAGGAATCAGTACCAATCCAACCAGGATTAATAAAGGCCTCTCTTGACTGGCCCTTTCCTGTTGTTGAGTGGGTATCAGTTCCACTCCAGATTGACTTAACACAGGTTTCAATTGGCTCTTTCCTTGTGTGTGAGTGGGACTCAGCACTACTCCAGATGTGATTTACAGAGGCCTGGTTGAATTGGCCCTTTCCTGGTATGTGAGTGGGTCTTAGTAATAATCCGCTGGGATTAACACAGGCCTGGTTTGAATTGCCCATTTCCTGGTGAATGAGTTGGACTCAGTATCACTCCAGCTTGAAATAACACAAATTAGGTTTGAATTGTGGTTTCCTTGTTTGTGCGTGGGGCTCTGTACCAGTCCAGCTGGGATTAATACAGGCTTGGTTTGAAATCGCCCTTTGCTGATGTGAAAGTGGGACTCAGTGCCACACCACATGGGCTTAACATTGCCCTGCTTTGAATTTGCACTTTCCTGGTGTTTGTGCGGAACTCGGTGCCTTTCCAGATTGGATTAACAGAGGACTGATTTGAACTGGCACTTTCCTGGTTTGTTTGTAATCTGTAGTGCGATCATTTTGCATGATATTTGGCATTGCCATTTGAAATGATGTGCACTCTTGCCTTTTTATGTGATAAGCATAGAGCATTTTAAGTGACAGGCAGTGTCTCCAATTTTTGTGATGGGCCCTGCGACCATTTTAAGGAACATGCACTGTACCCACTTTAAGTGATATGCAGTCTTTCCATTTTAAGTGACATGCCGTGTGGCCCTCTGGACAGCAGCCATTTTAAGTGATTTGCACTTTGGCAATTTTTGATGTTATACTCTACGGCCATTTCAAGTGTTATGCAGTGCAGCCATTTTAAATGACCTTCCCTGCGCCTATTTTAAATGATCTGCAGAGCGACTATCTTACGTGACATGCTCTATGGACATTTTAAGTGATATGCGCTGCCGCCATTTTAAGTGACATGTACTGCGGCCACTTTACGTGATAAGCTGTATGACCATTTTAAATGATTTACAGTATGGCTATTTTAAGTGACCTGTCCTGCAACTTTTCCAAGTGACATGCCGTGTGGCCATTTTAATTGACATGCACTGAGACCATTTTAAGTGATATGTACTTCGAACATGTGAAGTCTTATGCAATATTACCATTTTAAGTGATATAACGTGTGGCTATTGGAAATGACCTGCACTGCAGACATTTGAAATGATATGCCCTGTGGTTATTTTAAATGATGTGCACTGTGGCCTGGTGGAATTAGATCAATCCACTGTGATGATTTTCAATGTTTTCTGTCCACGGCAGCGAATGTATGAGCTGCAACGGGTTAGAAAAGACCATAAAGGCTCATAATGGATAATAACTCATAAACGATTATAAAGATTTATAAAGTATTATGAATAATTATCGACAGTTTATAAAGGTTATAAAGGGCTGAAAAAGTTTATAAATGATGATAAACGGTTATAGAGGCTTATTTGCATTATAATGTGATTATCAAGATTATCTGATTATGAAGGACTCTGGCTGCAGCGTTCTGTTACCCTGGGAATCAGGACCCGCCTCCACTCCCCATCACCTTTGAAACAGGCGCAATCCCCGCTCCCAGTCACGCTGGGAAACAGGCCCGGCACATTATCCCGGTCACCATGTAAAACGTTCCCTGCCCGCCACACCGCATGAACCTGGATACATTCCCCGCCCCGACTACCCGCCACACTGGATACAGGTCCCGCCCCCTCTCTGTCACCGTAGTGACCTGCCCTGCCACCCTTTGCCTCCTCAACGGCAGGCAGGGCTCCGCTCTGTCTCCATAGCGGCAGACCACGGACCCGCTCTGTCACCGTAACGACAGGTTCCGCACGCCCTGGTTCTATAGCGACAGGCTCCCCTCCCCGCTCTGTGGCATCGTGACAGGCCCCGCCCCGCGTCTCTCTCGAACGACAGGCCCTGCTCCGCTGTGTCGCCACAGCGACACGCCATGCCCCCATTCTGTGTCCAAAGACGCAGGCGCCGCTCCCTCCTCGTCTCCACAGAGAAAGGCCCGCCACGCTCTGTCTCCACAGTGACAGGCCCCGCCTTCCGACTGTTGGAAATAGTCCGTGATTCAGTTCCTCTCATCTTGAATGAATTTAACAATTGGAGTAAAGGGATATTTCAGCACATTCTTCAACTGCTCTCTGAACTGAGTCTGGGTCACAGCGTAAATCACAGTGTTTGTGCAGCAACTCAGGAGTTGTAGCATGAAGCCCAATTCCAGCAGAAACAGGGGTAGATGCACAGACTGATACCCTAAATCACGCATCCGTCTCGATATCGTATACCCCATTAACACGGCCCACAACAGGATGAAATTAGCCGAGATAACTAACAGCAAAATGATGGATTTCCTTCGGCTCTCCATCTGTGGGTCTCTGCGAGTCTCCCCACTTCTGAGAGCCTGGAGTCTTCTGCGTCCTCTGCTTCTCACTAAAATGTGTCTGATGGTGAGAGCGTTGAGCAGCAGAATGACCACAAATGGGAGCCCCGGGGTGAGAATGTTGTGGAGGAACACGATTGCTGCCCAGACATGAGATTCCACAATAGCCAGTGTTACAAAACAAAACCAGGGGACGTTCATCCTCCAGTACCGGCTTGTGAACATAAAATACCAGAAGCTATTCTTTAAACAGCTCAGCACAGTCACTGTTCCCAGAACCACAGCGGCCATTTTCTCGCTGCAATATTTGCTTTTCACATTCTGGCAACAAATGGCCACAAATCGATCAAAGGTGAAAGTGACGGTGAACCAGACAGAACAGTCTGTGGCTGCATAAAGCAGAACGGCGTGGATATTACACACGGGGATGGACCATAGGAACCGAACCTGTTCCCAATAAACAATGGGAATGTGCCTCAATATCAGGTCGAGGATAATGACCAGTAGATCCGCCGCTGACATGGCCACCAGGTAGCGAATGACACATTTGGAGAGACCGCACTTTCCCCGAGACAGGATCCCAATCGTCAGCAAGTTAACTATGAGGAAGAGAAATAAGTAGATAAATTATACATCAGGCTAGGAGCAAAGTTACCAGTTTGACTGAGTATTATTTGAGATTTATAAATGTGTTCCTGCATCCAGTGATGGATTGAAATGATTGGAACTGAAAGAACAAATGGGAAGGTCTGTGATACGTTGGAAGGCAGGAGAGATTAAATAATAAAAGGATGATATGATCATTGTTAAACTCAATGTAGATCATAATCTTCCCACTCCCTCCCTCCCCTGTCTGGTTTAAAAACTGTTCCATCTCTAATCTCTCCCAGTTCTGATGAAGTGTCACTGACCTGAAACTTTAACTCTGTTTCTCTCTCCAAAGATGCTGCCAGACCTGTTGAATATTTCCAGCATTTTCTGTTTTTATTTCAGATTTCCAGCATCTTTGTTCTTGTATAGAAAAAATTAAATGTTGGACTGACTGATTGTCTCACCTGTGACAGGCAGCACGGAATTCAATTTTTCCAAAGCAATAATTGGAAATGAGTCTAATCAGAAATCAATGAAACAAATAATCTCAATCGTCACTAAGTTAACTGTAAACAGCGGGAATTAGCGAGAATTAATGCATCAGATTGGGAGCAAAAACAGCAGTTTGAAGGATTTCGGGGCGACATTTGTACATGTGTTGCCACATTCATTATGTGCTAATTATTGTGCTAGTGACAGTGATTTCTGCTGGAAACAGGGAGCTGAATTTAGCGGAGCCAGCGGGGTCCCGACGATGGACTAAAAGGTGAGGAGATCAAAACCTCAGCAATTCGGAGCCACCGCCGTGTGCACATCAGTGGCGCTCAGGCAATTAACTGCCCAGTGCCGTGGCCCACATGCCTTTAAGGATGGGGATTCCGCCTGCCAAAGCTGCTGAACAATCAGAAGTAGTGTCAGTAACTCCACCGGGAGCCATGGAACTGCCACGACTGCACCAGGCCTGGGATCAGAGACATCGCTGGCGCCTTAGTTCCCAGGTCAGTGTGTCGAGGACACCAGGGCTAGTAAGTTGCCGGAGCCACAGCTGCTAATGAACTAGGGCAGGGACCACGAACCTGACTGGAGACCCGGACCATGGATAGATGCGGCAAGGACACCCATGCCAATCATTATGTCTGCTTGTGTGTGTGAGTAGCTGGCTCTGTGTTTGGGCTGTGATGTGTGTGCGTGTGTCAGAGTTATTGTGTGTGTATGTGTGTATCTGGTTTAGTGCCTGTGATCTGCTGTGATTTGCTGTGCGTGCGCGTGTGTGTGTGTGTCTGGTTCCATGCCTGGGGTGTGATTGGTCTGCGTGTGTGCCAGTGTGTGTGTGTGTGTGTATGTGTGTGACACAGTCTGTCTTTCTGACTGTGTGCCTGTAATGTGGTCTGCATGTGTGGATGTGTGTGTGTGTGTGTATCTGACTCAGTGCCTGACGTGAGTCTGTGTGGCTCAGTACCTCAGCTATAATGTGTGTCTCTGAGCGTGTGAGTGTGCGTGTGCGGATGAACAAGTATGTGTTTGTGTGCATATCTGGTTCTCTGCCTGGGGTATGATGTCATGCATGTGTTTGTGTGCGTGTGTGTGTGTGGACATGTGTTTTGTGTGTGTGTGTGCATGTGTGTGTGTATCTGCGTGCGTCTGGCTGAGTGGCTGCGGTAAGATATGCGTGTGTGTGTGTGTGTGCATGTGTGTTTCGTTGTGTGTGTGTACGTGTGCCTTTGTCTCCAGGCCTGGGCTGCGTGCGTGTATTTGTGTGTGTGTGTGTGTATGTTTGCGTACCTGTGTTTGTGTCTGTGTGGGTGTTCCTCAGTGTTTGTGTTGTCTCTGTATCGGTGTCTCAGTGCCTGGGGAATGGTGAGTATGTGTGTGTTTATATGTGTGTTTGCATCAATGCACGTGCATGCAAGGATGTGTGTGCGTGTGCGTGCATTTTTGTATCTGGCTCTGTGCCTGGCGTGCAAAGATTGTGCATGTGTGTTTGTGTGTGTGTCTGTGCATGACTCATCGCCTGGTGTCTGAAGGGTGTGTTTGTGTGTGTGTGCGTCTCTCTCTGTTTGTTTGTATCTTACTCTGTCGCTGGCGTATAAATTGTGTGTATGCATGGAGAATTCACGAGGTGGATAATATTGTGGATATCGTATAGAGAGGGAGCCACACCGCAGGCTCAGACTCCACAGGCAGGAAGGAAATGGGATACCACAAGGCAGAGCAAGATGACTCGGCAGGAATCCCCTGCAAAACAGATATACTGCTTTGGATACTGCAGGGTGGCCCCTCAGGGAAAAAGAACAATAGCCCAATCCGTTGCACCATGGTTGGCTTTGCTGCCCGCGGGAGGAGTGAAATATCACTCGGCATCGACGTAAGCACCGGAAACGACAACGGCAAACCCAGCCCTGTCGACCCTGCAAAGTTCTCCTTACTAACATCTGGGGGCTTGTGGCAAAGTTGGGAGAGCTATCCCACAGACTAGTCAAGCAACAGCCTGACATTGACATACTAACGGAATCATACCTTACAGACAAAGTCCCAGACACTGCCATCACCATCCCTGGGTATGTCCTGTCTCAGCGGCACGACAGAGCCACCAGATGTGGTGGCACAGTGTCATACAGTAGGGGGGGCGTGGCCCTGGGAGGCCTCAACATCGACTCCGGAAACCATGAAATCTCATGGCATCAGGTCAAACATGGGCATGGTAACCTCATACTGATTACCACCAACCGCCCTCCCTCAGCTGATGACTCAGTACTCCTCCATGTTGAACACCACTTGGAGGAAACACTGAGGGTGGCAAGGGCACAAAATGTACTCTGGGTGGGGGACTTCAATGTCCATCACCAAGAATGGCTCGGTAGCACCACTACTGATCGAGCTGGCCGAGTCCTAAAGGACATAGCTGCTAGACTGGGTCTGCGGCAGGTTGTGGGGAAACCAACACGAGGGAAAAACATACTTGACCTCGTCCTCACCAATCTGCCTGCCGCAGATGCTTCTGTCTGTGACAGTATTGGTAGGAGTGACCAGCACACAGTAATTGTGGAGACGAAGTCCCGCCTTGACATTGAGGATAACATCCATCGTGTTGTGTGGCACTATCACCGTGCTAAATGGGATAGATTTCGAACACATATAGCAATGAAAAACTGGGCATCCATGAGGCTCTCTGGGCCATCAGCAGCAGCAGAATTGTACTCAACCACAATCTATTACCTCATGGCACGGCATATCCCCCACTCTACCATTACCATAAAGCAAGGAGACCAACCTTGGTTCAATGAAGAGTGCAGGAGGGCATGCCAGGAGCAGCGCCAGGCATACCTCAAAATGAGGTGTCAACCTGGTCAAGCTACATCCCAGGACTACTTGCATGCCAAACTGCGTCAGCAGCATGCGATAGACAGAGCTAAGCGATCCCATAACCAACGGATCAAAGAACAAAGAAGAACGAACATTCCAGCACAGGAACAGGCCATTCGGCCCTCCAAGCCTCCGACGATCTTGATGCCTGCCTAAACTAACACCTTCTGCACTTCCAGGGCCCATATCCCTCTATTCCCTTCCTATTCATGTATTTGTCAAGATGTCTCTTACACGTCGCTATCGTATCTGCTTCCACCACCTCCCCTGGCAGCAAGTTCGAGGCGCTCACCACTCTCTGTGTAAAAAACTTGCCTCGCGCATCCCCTCTAAACTTTGCCCCTCGCACCTTAAACCTATGTCCCCGAGTAACTGACTCTTCCACCCTGGCAAAAAGCTTTTGACTTTCCACTCTGCACATGCTGCTCATAAATTTGCAAACCTCGATCGTGTCGACCTTCCACCTACGTCGTTCCAGTGAAAACAATCCGAGTATTTCCATGCTCTCCTCATAGCTAATGCCATCTAGACCAGGAAACATACTGGTAAACCTCCTCTGTACCCTCTCCAAAGCCTCCACGTCCTTGTGGTCGTGTGGCGACCAGAATTGCACGCAATATTCCAAGTGTGGCCGAACTAAGGTTCTGGACAGCTGCAACATAATTTGCCAATTTTTGTACTCTGTGCCCCGACCGATGAAGGCAAGCATGCCATATGCCTTCTTGACTAGCTTATCCACCTGCGTTGCCACTTTCAGTGACCTGTGGACCTGTACGCCCAGATATCTCTGCCTGTCAATACTGCTCAGGGTTCTGCCGTTTAATGTATACCTCCCACCTGCATTAGACCTTCCAAAATGCATTACCTCATACTTGTCCGGATTAAACTCCATCTGCCATTTCTCCGCCCAAGTAACCAACGATCTATATCCGGCTGTATCCTCTGACAATCTTCATCATTTATCCGCAACTCCACCAAGCTATGTGTCCTCTGCAAACTTACTAATCAGACCAGCTACATCTTCCTCCAAATCATTTATCGATACGACAAAAAGCAAAGGTCCCAGCACTGATCCCTGCGGAACACCACTAGTCACATACCTCCATTCAGAAAAACACCCATCCACTGATACCCTCTGTCTTCTATGACCGAGCCAGTTCTGTATCCCTCTTGCCAGCTCACCTCTTATCACGTGTGACTTCACCTTTTGCACCAGTCTGCCATGCGGGACTTTGTCAAAGGTTTTACTAAAGTCCATATAATAACATCCAATGCCCTTCCTTCATAAATGAGCTTCGTCACTTCCTCAAAAAACTCAATCAAATTAGAAAGACACGACCTCCCCTTAACAAAACCATGCTGTTTCTCCCTAATAAGTTCGTTTGTTTCCAAATGGGTGTAAATCCTGTCCCGAAGAATCCTCTCTAATAGTTTCCCTACCACTGACATCCGGCTCACCGGCCTATAATTTCCTGGATTATCCTTGCCACCTTTCTTCAACAAAGGAACAACATTTGCTATTCTCCAGTCCTCTGGGACCTCACCTGCAGCCAATGAGGATGCAAAGATTTCTGTCAAGTCCCCAGCAATTTCCTCCATTGCCTCCCTCAGTATTCTGGGGTAGATCCCATCAGGCCCTGGGGAATTAACTACCTTAATGCTTTGCCAGACACCCAACACCATCTCCTTTTGGATAATGAGATGACTGAGACTCGCTGCACTCCCTTCTCTAGGCTCATCATCCAGCAAGTCCTTCTCTTTGGTGAATACTGATGCAAAGTACTCATTTAGCACCTCGCCCATTTCCTTTGGCTCCACACATAGATTCCCATCTCTGTCCTTGAGTGGGTCAACCCTTTCCCAGGTTTCCCACTTGCTCATTATATACGTATAAAAAGCCTTGGGATTTTCCTTAATGCTGTTTGCCAATGACTTTTCTTGACCCCTTTTGGCCCTCCTAACTGCTTGCGTAAGTTCCTTCCTACTTCCTCAAGTGCTTCGGATCAGATCTGAGCTCTGCAGTCCTGCCACAATCCAGCCGTGAATGGTGGTGGACAACTAAACAAGTAACTGGCGGAGGTGGCTCCACAAATATCCCCATCCTCAATGATGGGGGAGCCCAGCACATCAGTGCGAAAGATAAGGCTGAAGTATTTGCAACAATCTTCAGCCATTAGTGCCGAGTTGATGATCCATCTCGGCCTCCTCCTGAAGTCCCCAGCATCATAGATGCCAGATGTCAGCCAATTCAATTCACTCCGCGTGATATCAAGAAACGACTGAAGGCACTGGACATTGCAAAAGCTGTGGGCCCTGACAATATTCCACATTAGTAATGAAGACCTGTGCTCCAGAACTTGCCGCGCTGCGAGCCAAGCTGTTCCAGTACAGCTAAACACTGGCATCTACCCGGCAATGTGGAAAATTGCCCAGGTATGTCATGTACACAAAAAACAGGACAAGTCCAACCCGGCCAATTACCGCCCCATCAGCCGAATCTGAATCATCAGGAAAGTGATGGAAGGTGTCATCAACAGTGCCATCAAGCGGCACTTTCTTCGCAATAACCTGTTCCCTGACGCTCAGTTTGGGTTCCGCCAGTGCCACTCTGATCCTGATCTCATCACAGCCTTGGTTCAAAATTGGAAAAAAGAGCTGAACTAAAGAGGTGAGGTGAGAGTGACTGCCCTTGACATCAAGGCCGTGACCGAGAATGGCATCAAGGAGACCTAGCCAAACTGAGGTCAATGAGAATCAGGGGGAAAGCCATCCGCTGGCTGAAGTCATACCTAGCACAAAAGAAGATGGTTGTGGTTGTTGGAGGTCAATCATCTGAGCTCCAGGACATCACTGCAAGAGTTCCTCAGGGTAGTGTCCCGGGCCCAACCATCTTCAGCTACTTCATCAATGACCTTCCTTCAATCATAAGGTCAGAAGTGGGGATGTTCGCAGATGAATGCACAATGTTCAGCACCATTCGTGACTCCTCTGATACTGAAGCAGTCGGGGTAGAAATGCAGCAAGTCTTGGACAATATCCAGGCTTGGGTTGACAAGTGGCAAGTAACATTCGCGCCACACAAGTGCCAGGCAATGACCATCTCCGACAAGAGAGAATATAACCATCTCCCCTTGACATTCAACAACATTACCATCGCTGAATCCCCCACTATCAACATCCTAGGGGCTACCATCGACCAGAAACTGAACAGGAGTAGCCATATAAATATCGTGGCTGCAAGAGCAGGTCAGAGGCTAGGAATCCTGAGGTGAGTAACTCACCTCCTGACTCCCCAAAGCCTGCCACCATCTACAAAGCACAAGTCAGGAGTGTGATGGAATACTCTCCACTTGCCTCCTTGTGTGCATCTCCAACAAGACTCAAGAAGCTCGACTCCATCCAGGACAAAGCAGCCCGCTTAATTGGCACCACATCTATAAACAATCACTCCCTCCACCACCGACGCACAGTAGCAGCAGTGTGTACCATCTACAAGATGCACTGCAGCAATGCACCAAGGCTCCTTAAACAGCACCTTCCAAACCCGCGACCTCTACAAACTAGAAGGACAAGGGCAGCAAATACATGGGAACACCACCACCTGCAAGTTCCTCTCCAAGTCACACACCATCCTGACTTGGAACTATATCGCCGTTCCTTCACTGTCGCTGGGTCAATATCCTGGAACTCCCTTCCAAACAGACCTGTGGGTCTACCTACCCAAAATGGACTGGAGCGGTTCAAGTAGGCAGCTCACCACCACTTTCTCAAGGACAATTAGGGATGGTCAATAAATGCTGGCATAGCCAGTGACGCCCACATCCCATGAATGAATAAAACGAAATGTGGGAATGTATTAGATATAGGGTTTTCAATTTGAAGTGGGATAGTTAGGCTTTCCTGTGGCCGCAGTTGGGACTCCAAGAAGGTATGTTGCCTTCCTGGTGCTATGGTCAAGGATGTCTCAGAGCGGTTACAGGACAATCTGAAGGGGCGGGGAGGGGGCGGGGGTGGCGGCGGCTGTACATCTACTGGCCATGGTACAGATTGGTACAGATGCCATAGATACAAAAAAGGATGACGTCCTTAATGCAGAATATAGGCAGTAAGGAAGTAAGTTGAAAAGTAAGACCGATAGTAGTGATCTCAGGATTATTACCAATGCTATGTGCTAGTCAGAGTGGAAATAACAGGATACATAGGTTGAATGCGTGGTTGAAGAGATGCGATGAGGGGAAGGGTTTTAGATTTCTGGGGCATTGGGACCTGTTCTGGGGAGGTGGGACCAGTACAACAGTTACATCTGGGCAGGACCAGGACTCATGTCCAAGGGGGAGTATTTGCTCAAGTGTTTGGCGACAGCTTAAACTAAAATGGCAGGGGGATGGGAACCTGTGCAAGGTGTCAAAGGAGGTGGATAAAAGACAAGAACAATAGACAGTCATGAGCATAAGAAAAGTGATAAGCAGAGAAATAAAGGGCCTAAATCAAACAGGGCCACCGTGAAAAATAGTGGGAAGGTGACAAGTAATTTTAAAAATTGAAGCCTGACGACTGTTTGCCTTAAAGCACAGAACTTTCACCATAAAGTGGAAGAATTAATCGTGCAAATAGATATAAATGGGTATGAAATAGAGGGATTACGGAGACATGTCTTCAGGGTGAACAGGGATGGGTAATGAAGATCCAGGGATATTCAGTATTTAGGAAAGGCAGACAGAAAGTAAAAGGCGGTGGAGTTGAAATGCCGTTTAAATCTAACACAGTAGTGTGCAAGGATGTGAGCTCTGAATATGTGAACTCTGTATGGGTAGAGCTGAGAAACACGAAAGGGCAAAAACGTTAGTGGGGGTTGTATATAGAGCTCCAACCTGTAATGGTGATGCGAGGAATTGCATTAAACAGGAAATAATTAGAGATGCATGCAATAAAGTAACATCTGTAATTATGGGTGACTTTAACCTGCATACAGATTGAGCAAATCAAATTAGTCACAATACCGTACAGGAGGAATTCATGGAGTACATACAGGATGGTGTTCTGGACCAATACATTGTGGAACCAACTAGAGAACAGGCCATCCTAGACTCGGTATTGTGTAATGATAGAGAAATAATTGACAATCTAGTTGTCTGAGACCCCTTGGGGACGAACGCCCAGAATATGATAGAATTCTTAATCAAGACGGAGAGTGACATAGTTAATTCTGAGACGAGGGTCCTGAATCTTAATAAAGGAAACTCCGAAGGTATGAAGGGCGAGTTAGCAATGATGGATTGGTAAACGTTACTTCAAGGGATGAGGGTGGATAGGCAATGGCAAACATTCAAAGAGGGCCTGGATGAACTTCAACAACTGTGTGGCGCAGAAGTAAAACGGGAAAGGTAGCCAAACCATGCTTACAAGGGAAATTAGAGATAACATAAGACCCAGAGAAAAGGCATGCAAATTCTCCAGAATAAACAACAGACCTGAGGATTGGGAGCAGTTTCGAATTCAGCAAAACAGGATCAAGCAATTGATTAAGAAGTGTAAAATAGAGTATAAGAGTAAGCTTGCGGGGAACATTAAAAAACTGTAAAAGTTTCTGTAGGTATGTGAAGAGAAAAAGATTTGTGCAGGTAAATGCAAATCCCTTACAGTCAGAAACTGGGGAATTTATTATGGGGAAAAAAGAAATGGCTGATCAACTAATTGCATACTTCGGTTCTGTCTTCACAAAGGAGGGCACAAATATCATACCAGAAATGTTGGGGAACGCACGGTTTAGTGAAAGGGAGGAACTGAATCAGTTTTAGTAGAGAAATGGTGTTGAGGAAATTGATAGGATTGAAGGCCGATAAATGCACAGGGCCTGATGGCATGCATCCCATAGTCCGAAAGGAAGTGGCCCTAGAAATAGTGGATGCATTGGTGTTCATCTTCCATGATTCGATAGACTCTGGAACAGTTTCTACAGATTGGAGGGTAGCTAATGTCATCTCACTATTTAAAAAGGGAGGTCGAGAGAAAGCAGGGAATTTTCGACCAATCAGCCTGACGTCGGTAGTGGACAAAATGCTCGAGTCCATTAACAAAGATTTTATAGCAGAGCACTTAGAGAGCAGTGGAAGAATCTGGCCGAGTCGGCAAGGATTTACGGAAAGGAGAGCATGCTTGACAAATCTGCTAGAATTCTTCGATGATGTAACGAGTAGAGTTGATAAAGGGCAGCCACTGGATATGGTTTGTTTGGACTTTCAGAAGGCTTTCGACAAAGTCCCACATAACAGATTAGCCTGTAAAATTGCAGGTACAACAGGTGGTAAAAAGGCAAATGGTATATTGGCCTTCATAGCGAGAGGATTCGAGTACAGGAGCAGGGATGTCTTGCTGCAACTGTAAAGGGCCTTGCTGAGGCCGCACCTGGAATATTGTGCGCAGTTCTGGTCTCCTTATCTGAGGAAGGATGTTCTTGCTACAGAGGTAGTGCAACGAACTTTACCAGACTGATTACTGGAATGGCGGGACTGACGGATAAGGAGAGATTGAGCCGGATAAGATTATATTTGCTGGAGTTCAGAAGTGTGAGGGGGGGATCTCATAGAAACCTATAAAATTCTAACATGAATTGACAGGGTCGATGCAGGAAGGATGTTACCGATGGTGGGGGAGTCCAGAACCAGGGGTCATAGTCTAAGGATACGAAGTAAACCTTCCGGGACTGAGATGAGGAGAAATTTCTTCACCCAGAGAGTGGTGAGCCTGAGGAATTCGCTATCACAGAAAGCAGTTGAGGCCAAAACATTGCATGTTTTCAAGAAGGAGTTAGATGTAGCTCTTGGGGTGAAAAGGATCGAAGGATATGGGGGAAAAGCAGGAACAGGTTACTGAGTTGGATGATCAGCCATGATCATTATGATTGTTGGAGCAGGCTCGAACGGCCGAATGGCCTACTCCTGCTCCTATTTTCTTTCTTTCCATGTTTCTGTGGCTGTGTGTGTGTGTGTGTGGGTGTGGGTGTCAGGCTCAGTGCCCGTGGCACGATCTGTATGTTTGTGTGTGAGTGTGTTTGTCAGTTCCTGGGGTGTGAACTCTGTTTCTGTTTGTGTGTGTTTCTGGTTCATTGCCTGAGGTGTGATATGTGTGTGTGTGTGTGTGTGTGTGTGTGTGTGTGTGTGTGTGTGTGTGTGTGTGTGTGTGTGTGTGTGTGTGTGTGTGTGTGTGTGTATGTGTGTGAGTGTGTGTGTGTGAGTGTGTGTGTGTGTGTGAGTGTGTGTGTGTGTCCTTTTTGCATCTGGCTCAGTGTCTGTTGTGTAAAAAGTTAATGTGGGTGGTGTATCTGTTTCAATGCCTGTGTTGTTTGTTTGTGTGTCTCAGGAACTGGGCTGTGCTGCCTGTGTGCATGTGTGTGTGTGTGTCTGCAAGTTTTGCTCAGTGCCTGTGGTATAATCTTCGTGTGCGTGTGTGTGTGCGTGCGTGTATCTGGTTCAGTGCCTGGGTGTGATGCGATCCATGTGTGAGTGTGTGAATGTCTATGTGTGCGTGTGTGTGCGTATGCCTCAGGCCCTCTGTTATGCTTTACTTGCGTGTGTGTATCCCACGGCATAGGCTGTGCTCTCTGTGTGTGTTTCTGCGTGTGTCAGTCACGGTGTTTCTGTGTGGCTGTGTATTTGCATCTGTTTGTGTGTATGTGTGTCTCAAAGCATATGTTGTGCTTTGTGTCTTCGTATGTGTGTGTGAGTGTGTACGTGTGTGTGTGTGTGTGTGTGTGCACGTGTGTGCGTGTGAGTGTGTGTGTCCTTTTTGCATCTGGCTCAGCGTCTGTTGTGTAAAAAGTTAATGTGTGTGGTGAATCTGTTTCAAAGCCTGTGTTGTTTGTTTGTGTGTCTCAGGAACTGGGCTGTGCAGCCTGTGTGTATGTTTGTGTGTGTGCCTCAGGCCCTCTGTTATGCTTTGCTTGCGTGTGTACATCTCAGGGCCTAGGCTGTGCTCTGTGTGTGTGTGTGCGTGTGTCAGTCACAGTGTTTCTGTGTGGGTATGTATTTGCATGTGTTTGTGTGTATGTGTGTCTCAAAGCATATGTTGTGCTTTGTGTCTTTGTGTGTGTGTGTGTGTGTGTGTGTGTGTGTGTGTGTGTGTGTGTGTGTATCTGATTCAGTTCCTGGAGTGTGATGTGTGTGGGTGTATGTACATATACATGCGTGTCTGGAACTGTGCCTGGGCTGTGACCAATGTTTGTGTGTGCGTATGTGAGCGTGTGATTGCGTGTGTGGGTCTGGCTCATTGCTGGTGTGTTATCTCTGCGTGACTTTGAGTGACTGCATGTATGTCTCTTTGTCTGGGTATCTTGCTCCGTATCTGCGATGTGACGTGATGTGTGTGTGCGTGCGTGTATGTGTCGTCTATGTGCGAGAGTATGTGTGTGTGTATGTTCGTATCAGTTCCTTTGTTAAAGTGTGCGTGTGTGTGTTTGTGTGACAGGGCGTGCGTTTGCTGTGTATCTGTATGTTTGTGTGTCTGTGTTTCTATATGCATCCGTGCGTGTGTGTCTGTGTTTCTGTGTGTGTGATTGTGTGTGTTTGTGTGTGTGCGCGTGTCGTATTAAAGGTGGGAGTTCTGCTGTGTGGTGTGTTTGTGTATCAGGACCTAGATTGTGCTGCGTATCTTTGTGTGTGTGTAAGTGTTCAGTGTCTCAGGGCCTGGGTTGTGCTCTGTGTGTGTGTCTATGTGTTTGTGTATGTGTGTAATATGCATTTATGTGTCTCAGGGACTGGGTTGTGCTGTAGTGTTTTTGTGTGTGTGTGTTTTGTGTCTCAGGGACTGGGTTGTGTGTGTGTGTTTTTGTGTGCATGCGTTTGCCTCTGGCATTGGGTTGTGCTGTCTGTCTGTGCGTGTGCTTGTATGACTGTGAGTTTATGTACGCTGGTGTGTCTCAGAGCCTGAGTTGTGCTGTGTGTGTGTGAGTGTGTGTGTGTGTGTGTGTGTGCGTGTATGTGTGTGTGTGTGTGTGTGTGCATTCCTGTATTTCAGACCTGCATTGTGCTGTAGTGTGTTTGTGTCTGTCTGTGTTTTGTGTCTCAGCACCTGGGCTGTGTTACGTTGCTTTGTGTCTGTGTGTATCTATGCGTGTGTTTCGATGATTATTGTGTATTTGCCCGTGGTAGTGCGTGTGTATGTCTGTCGTGTGTGGATGTGTGCGTGTTTTTGCCTCTGGGATTGAGTTGTGCTCTGTGTGTGTCTGTGTTTGTATGTCTGTGTGTTTCTGTATGCTTGTGTGTACCAGGGTCTGCGTTGTGCTATGTTTATGTGTTTTTGTGTGAGTGTGTGTGCCTGCGTGTGTGCATATGTTTGTCTGTGTGTGCATCTCGCATTAAGGGCGTGCATTCTGCGGTGCTGTGTGTTTGCGTATCAGGACCTCGATTGTGCTGTGTGTCTGTGTGTGTTTTGTGGCTCAGGGCCTGCGTTGGCTGTGTGTGTGTGTGTGTGTGTGTGTGCGTGTGTGTGTGTGTGTGTGTGTGTGTGTCTTTTGTGTCTCAGCGCCTGGGTTGTGCAGTGTTTCTATCTGAATATGTGTGCCAATGTGTGTGTGTCTATGTGTGTGTGTGTACATGTGCATGTCTCTGTGTGTGAGTGTGTATGTCTGTGTGTGTGTGTGTGTTGTGCATCTGTGCTTGTCTGGCTCAATTCCTGGGTTGTCATGTATGTTTGTCTGTGTGACTATGCATGTGTGCATGTGTGTATGCCTGACTCAGTGCCTGTGATGCCAAGTGTGTGCGTGTTTGTCTCAGGGCCTGGGTTCTGCTATATGCCTTCGTCTGTGTGTTTGTGTGCATTAGTCTGTGTGCACGTGTGTGTGTCTGTTTCTGCCGTGTTTATGTTGTGCTGTGCATTTGTGTGTCTGCCTCAGGGATTGGGTTATGACCTGTGTCGGTGTGTGTGCGTGTGTGTGTGTTTGCACGTGTGTGTTTGCACGTGTGTGTGTGTTTGTGTGGATCCGTCTGGCTCAGTTCCTGAGGTCTGATCTGTGTCAGTGTCTTTGTGTCTGTATTTGTGTTTGTTTCTCTCTACTTGTGTGCATGTATTTGTTTGTAGATCAATCTGTCTCAGTGCCTGGAGTCCGATCGGTTTGCATCTGTGTGTGTGCGCGCGTGTTTTTATCCCTTTTTGGCACAGTGCCTGTGTTTGGATTGGTGTGTGTGTTTGTGTGTATCTCTGTGTGAGCACGCAAGTGTTGCTGCCTATATGTGCGTGTGTTTACGTGTGCGTGTCTATGTCTGTTAGCCTGGGGTGTGATCAGTGTGTGTGTGTGTATGTGTGTGTGTGTGTGTGTGTGTGTGTGTTTGCATATCAGTCTGGCGCACTGCCAGGGGTCTGATCGGTGTGTGTGTATATGTGTACGTTCCTTAATTATTTTTTTTTACATCTTTGGCTGTGTGTTTGTTTGTGTGTGACGTCTGATTGCGCGTGCGCACTTGTGTATCTGGCTGACTCAGTATCTGGGGTCTGACTTGTGTGTGTGCGTGTCGGATCACTGGGGCCAGTCTGGAATGCCTTGGTGAGGGGCATTGGATGGGCAGTCTGAAAGCCCAGCGAATGGCGTGTCCTGGCAGGCTCATTGTTTACTGCATGGGCCCCTCCGTGAGCCACAGATAGCCAATGCAGGAGGGAGACTCCCCAAGCCTGCAGGGAGGGAACCCCGTTTTACAAGGTGCCCTCTCCATGACACATAAGTACCCCTGCCGCTCGTTAGATCTCAGCAATCGTGGGAGAGATCGTTAAGTGGTCACTTAAGGGCCTCATTTGGCCTCTGGTGGGAAAGTCATTGTCGGCCTATCCGCACCCCGCGAAGATCACTTGGCGATGGGATAACCACAGGCCTTCTTCCACCACAGCCATCGCGATTCCCTGGGCCACCCGCCTCCGAACTCATTTTACGGGGGCCCATAAAATCCAGCCCAGGATGTGGTGAGACCATGGATGAATTTGAAAACAAGGATGAGAATTTTAAAATCAAGTCATTGTTTTAATCGACAGCCAATCTGTGTCAACAAACACAGGAGTGATAGGTGAACGGGAGTTACTGTGATTTAACACATCAGTAGCAGAGTCTTGGATGACTTGAAGTTTACAGACAGTGGGATGTGGGAGATCAGCAGGAGGGCATTGGAATGGTCAAGTCTAAAGGAAATGAATACATGAATGAGGATTGTGAACAGAGTTGCGAGACAGAAGTGAAGTTCAGAGATGTTATGAAGAACTTTTTTGGCCCGTATTCAGGAGAACCTGCAGCAAATCCAACAAGAGAGGGCTCAGTTTTAGACTTAGTTTTAGGAAATTAAGATGGGCAGGTGGAAGGACTGGCAGTGGGAGAGCATTTTGGTGGTCGTGATCACTATTTAGTTATTTTTACCATAATTAGGGAAAATGACAGAGATAGGACAGGAGTTAGAGTTTTCAATTGGGGCAAGGCCAGTTTTACTAAACTGCGGAGTGATTTAGCGAAAGTGGACTGGAAACAGCTACTTGAAGGTGAATCAGTGTCAGATCTTTGGGAAGATTCAAGGTGTTCAGAGTAAAAATGTTCCCACAAAGAAAAAATGGCGAGATGGCCAAATCTACAGCCCCATGGATGTCAAGGAGCCTGCAGGGAAAGATATGGCCGGAAAGGAATGCTTATGTCTGACACTGAGAACGCGATACTGGATAAAACCGAGAGTATAGGAAGGGGATGGCTCAGATCAAAAAGGAAATTAGGAAAGCAAAGTGAGATCATGAAAGAATATTGGGAAGCAAAATCGAAGTGAACCCAAGGATATTTTTTTACATTACAATGAGAGCAAGAGGATAACGAAGGGGAAAGTAGGGCCCATAATAGACCAAAAAGATTACCTATGTGTACGCGAGGAAGATACTGGTATTGTTCTTAATGAATACTTCGTGTCGACCTTCACAAAGGAGGGGGACGATGCAGATATTGTAGTTAAGGAGGAAGAGTGTGAAGTATCGGATGTGATAAACATAGGGAACGAGGAAGTGTTAGTAGGATTAGCATCCTTGAAAGTTGATAAATCACCAGATCCGGATGAAATGTACCCCATACTATTAAAAGAAGCCAGAGAGGAAATAGCAGAGGGTCCGACCATCAATTACCAGTCTTCAATGGATACACATGTAGTGCCGGAGGATTGGAGAATTGCTAACATTTTATCTCTGTTTAAAAAGGGAATGAAGGATAGACCGAATAATTACAGGCCAGTCAGTCTAACCTCATTAGTAGGCAAAATATTGGAATCAATTCTGAAAGACAGTCTGAAAAATGTAACTTCAAAAGGCACAGGTTAACCAAGAATCGGCAGCATGGATTTGCTAAGGGAAGATCGTGTCTGACTAACTTGCATGCATGCTTTGAAGAAGTAGCAAGGAAGGTAGATGAGAGTCGTGCAGTTGATGTGGCCTACATGAATTTTAGCAAGTTTTTGACAAGGTCCCACATTGAAGACTGGTTAACAAAATAAAATACCATTGGATCCAGGGCAATCTAGCAAGGTGGGTGCAAAATTGGGTCAGTAGCAGGAAACAAAGGTAATTGAGCCTTTTACTTTGTGGCTGGTCAGCTGTTTCCAGTGGCGTTCCGCAGGGCTCAGTACTGGGTCTCCTGCTTTTTCACGTGCGTATTAACGATTTGGACCTAAATGTATAAGCATGATCAATACGTTTGCAGATGATGCAAAGATATCTAGGACGATAGCTGTAGGCTGCAGGAAGATATTGATGGTCTGATCAGATTGGCAGAACAGTGCCAAATGGAAATCAACTTGGAGAAGTGTGAGGTCATGCATTTGGGGAGGTTCACAGATGTTCACAGATCCCTGAAGGTTGCAGGAGACGTCGATACAGTGGTTAAGAAGGCATATGGAATAATTTCCTTTGCTAGCCGAGATATAGAACATAAGAGCAGGGAGGCTATGCTAGAGCTATATCAATCATTAGTTAGGCCACAACTTGAGTCCTGTGTGCATTTCTGGTCAACTCATCACAAAAATGATGTCATTACACTGGAGACAGTACAGAGGAGATTTCAGAGGATGTTGCCAGGTCTGGAAAAATGCAGCTATGAGGAAAGTTTGGAATAGGCTGTGATTGTTCTTCTTGGAACAAAGAAAGCTGAGGGGAGATCGGATTGTAATGTAAAAACTGTAGAGGGAACTGGATGGAATAGAGGTGAAGAGTCTATTCCCCTCAGCAGAGTAGTCAGCCATGAGGGAACATAGATTTAATGTGATTGGGAGAAAGATTGGAAGACATATGAGGGGAAAAAAACACCCAGAGTGTGGTGGGGGTCTGGAACTCACTGACTGAAAGGATTGTCGAGACCGAAACCTTCATCTCCTTCAAAAGGTGGCTTGATGCGCCTCAAGTGCTGTAATCTGCAAGGCTACGGACCAAATGCTGGAAGGTGGGATTCGGCTGGAGGCTCGTTTTTTTGGTGGGCAGAGACACATTGGGCCAAGTGGCCTCTTGCTGTGGTGTAAACATCCTATGATTTTCTTGGTGCACTTAGGATGTTTTAGTGAAGGTCTGAAGCCTCCTCCACCTCCTCCTCAGGTGCCCTCTGGATTCCTGGTGTCAATGCCTGTGTCCGCATGATGGTGATGATATGAAGGGTGCAGCAGAACACCATGAACTTGGACACCTGCTCCCGTGTGTACTGGAGATCTCCCCCCGGGAGATTCAGACATCGGATGCATTGCTTCATCAGACCAATGGTCTGTTCCATGATGGTCCTGGTAACTCCATTGCTCACGGTAAACACATGTTAATTGCATAAGGTTCGTTGACAGTGGGAGACTGGTTTGTCTGTGGGAACATGAGCTGCATGTATAGGGGTTTCCTTTGTCTCCTTGGAGCCACATTCTGATTCTACATGGCAGCCCCAAGTGTTGGGACTGGCTGACTGCTTCCGAATGAATGTATCGTGGCTGCTGCCAGGATAGTGGACATTCACCAACATGATGTGCTGGGCATACTCACACACAAATTGTACATTAATGGATTGAGAGTTCTTTCAGTTCCTGTACCGTTCCCTGTTGACACTGGGGCCCCGCAGAGCCACCGACACCGTCAGGAATCCCGCTCTCCAGACAAAGCCAAAATACCTCTCATCCTGCTTCTCCCAGCTGAGGGAGGAAATGATGACATAGATGGCCACCCCCACCTCCCAGAAGTATCAATAGACAACACACAGGCCGAGTAACTACTGCCCACTTGGTTTAACATCAGTTCTGAGTAAGTTTTTAAAAACAATAATCATGAGAAAAATCAACATGCAATTTACGCACTTGGAGAAGTCTGAGTTAATTGAGGATTGTCAGCAGGGATTTTTAAGACGCAGTCATGTTTGACTAAGCTAATTGATTTTCCTTGATGAAGTAACAGAAGGTTGACGAAGGGAATGTGGTGGATGTTGTCGACGTGGATTTTAAGAAAACGATTTATGAAGTAGCACACAAAGGTTGGTTCTCAAAATCGAAGCTCATGGAATAGCATCCAATTGGATCAAATATTGTCTAAAGGACAGAAAAGAGCGAGTCGTTGTAAATGGCTGTTTTTTCGAGTGGAGGACGGCAGGACAGTGATGTTCCCCAAGGGTCAGTGCTTTTTGTTTGCTAAAAATGAATGATCTGGATATTGGAATAGAGAGTGAAATACCAAATTGTCTGATGATACCAATATTGGGGAGTGGTACACAGTGAGGATGCTACAAACAGCCTGCAACGGGATATAGATTGGTGAGCAGAACTGACAGAGAAGTGGCAGATGAAATTTATGATTTAGGATTCAGAGGTGATGCATTTTGACAGAAGGAATAGGAAGGCAATATAGACTTAATGGCACAATTCTAAAGAGTTTTCAGCAAAAGAGGGGCCCATGGTTCCATCTGGATTGATCTTTGAAGGTGGCAGGACATATTAGGAACGTGCTTAACAAAGCGTATCATATCTTGGGCTTCATCATCAGAGGCAAAGATACAAAAGCAGGGCAGTTATGCTGAAACTTAATGAAGCTTTGGTTTGCACCCCAACTAGAGAACTTTGTCCAGAACTGGTCATCGCACGTTAGGAGGGATGTGAGGGTGTTTGAGAGGGTGCAGAGGAGATTTATCAGAATGGTTCCAGGGATGGGCGTTTTAGTTACAAGGTTAGTTTGGACAAACTGGAATTATTCTCACTGGAGCAAAGAAGATTGAAAGAGATTTGATAGGGGTCTGCAAGATTATGATAGGCTTAGATAGATAGACAAGCAAAATCTATTCCCATTAACTGATTAAACATGGATGAGGGGACACAGATGGAAGATATTGGGCAATAGATGCAGGGGGAAAATGAGGAAGCTTTTATTGTACACAGTGGATGGTAATGACCAAAAACTCACTGCCCATAAGGGTGCTGGAATCCGAGACAATCAGTGATTTCAAAAGGATATTGCATGGGCACCAGAAGGAAATTAAATTGCAGGGCTACGGGAATTGAGTGCGTGAGTGGGACTGATTGGATTGTTCCACAGAGAGCCTGAATGGTTTTGATGGACCGAATGGTCTCCTTCTGTGTCGTAAATGACTCTATGACTCCATGAATCTCTACTGCTCTGTATTGGAAAAGCCAGCTGCTCCTGCCTGGAAAGATCCAGATAGATAAAAGTTCAATGAAGCTGTGATCTTAACAGACACTGGCAGCTCCCTCCTCACCCTGGTGTGAGACTGCAGCTATTGCTACAGGAGGCAACACATGTTGCAGGAGGCAACACAGCTCTGTGACCATTTCCTTATTGAATCAGAGTTGCCTCACATATTACTCCTTGGTTTGTTGCAGGGAGGATAAGTGCTATTGGAAAACATGGGGTGGGTAGGGCAGAGCCTCCTCCTCCTCCCTCTTTACAGAGTTCCCCCTCTTTGCAGCCTCTGTTCCATTTGTTGGTCATGTTACAGACCCACAGACGCTGCAACTACAGTACCCATACCTTGGCCAGAGTTCGGTCACCAAATCCTCTGTCCTTCCTGAATGTCTGCAGCGGCTCACAACACAACATCCAAAAAAACATCCACAATACCTCCACTAACTTTACAATAGCAGAAGTAAGTCAAAATATTCCCACCTGTAAGCTTGTTCTTTTAAACAACCATAGAGGAAGTTCCTCGTGCTGCTTCATGTATGTTCTGCTGAGAATGACTAACACAGGCAGGCAGGGAACATGCACAGACCAAGTTTCAAAGACGTACATCAAAGCTGATGGAATGGTACATTGACATCACATTCAAACCCCTCCTCATATGAGCAGCACATAGCTGGTATGACTGAGCTGGAGCTCTTCCCAGCATCGGACACTCTTCTGGCCAGACTAGAAGTGCTAGCTGTGCAGATCACACTAACAGCTCATACGTGATACACCCAGGCTAGAGCCCTGCCCAGCATGGGGCACTACACAGGTCACACTAGGATTGGCCGGATGTACAGATCACATGAGCAGCACATGCATGGTACGTCTGGGCCAGAGCCCTGCTCAGCATGGGGCACTCTGCTGGCTACACTAGAGCCCTGCCCAACATGGGACACTATGCTGGCCACAGTAGAAGTGGACAGCTGTGTGAGCCAAATCATTTTATGGATCCCAGCTTCTCTGCCGTCAGCCCAAGTCACAAATGGTGGCTAAGGACAGATACAGCGAGAAAGAAATTCACTTTGGAAGGAAAATTGAAAAAAAAAGATTGAAGGCAAAAGATTTGCAGGAACATGGAAATGGACAGAGGAATGGGACTAATTGGAGGGGTGAGGCCATGGAGGGATTCAAACACAAGAATGATAATATTAAAATTAAGGTGCTTCCAGCTAATGTGGATCAGTGAGCAAAGAGATGACGGGTGATTGGGATTTAGTGTGAGTTAGGATACAGGCAGCAGAATTCTGGTGGTTTATAGAGGTTTATAAGTGAGGGGTGACGAGGATAGCATTGGAATAGTCAAGTGTGGTTCAATAAAGGCACAGATGAGGGTTTATGCAGCAGATGGGCTGAGGCAGAGGTGGAGACGGGTGATATTACAGTTTTGGTAGTAGACAGGATTGATGATGGAGAGAATATGGAGATGAGCTCATCTCAGGTATAAATAGAACACGGGGTTGTAAACAGTCTAGTTCAGCCTCAGACATTGGGCAGTGAGGGGTACGTGGTTCATGGATAGGGGCTGGAAATTGCAATGGAGACCAATGGCACTGGCTTCACTCTTCCCAAAAATAGCATCGCATAAAAATATTTCAGTGAACCAGGGTTTGCAGATCTTCTAGCTGGAAATAGAGACAGCAGCAACAGCAGCAAAGATGAGATTGAATTACACAAGCTAGAATACAGTCAGCAATGGGTTATAGAGTGAATAGCTGGAGATAAAGATTCACCAGGAATAACAACAGCAGCAAGATGGGCAGATTAAATTACTGGAGCATTAATGCAGTTAAACATGGTTTATTGAATTAATAGCTCTGTAGAGTGACTTACCAGGGACACCAACAACAGCGAGCATGGGATAGTAAATGTATTGAATAATCTGAAGTGCATGATCGATCCGATTGTCTCATGAGAGCCAATCATAATATGTAGAAAAAAAGTAAAGATCCGAGGATAAGCTCTTGCCCATTGTTGAAGCATTCAAATCCATTGCTCTCAGATTCTGATTTATCCTTTCCCTATCTCTGGAGCCGCTGATCCCTGTTAGTGCCGGGTTTCATGCTCCTGCTGACACTATGGGATACACATTGAATGGAGTCCTGTATTAATAGAAGATGAAAACCCTCCAGTGACACAATAAGGGTCCATGGAGACTGACATTAATTACAGTCACTGAACAAACAGGTTCTGTTAATTCCTTTCAATCCATTACTTTTTGTACCACAATAAAGTAGAACATTTACCCAGTCTAGATGGATGTATGAGGGCTGCTGAGGGGAGGAATGGTGGAATAACAGAGGCACTAGCCAGAATCTTCCAATACTCCTTGGATATGGGAGCGATGACGAAGGACTGGAGGGTTGTAGATGTTACACCTTATATAAAAAGGAGAAATGTGATATAGCCTGCTCCTCCTGAGCAGTCAGACTAGCGTCACAACTGAGGAAATTTCTAGAGGTGACCACCTAGGAGAAAAATATTTGTTGCTTGGAAAAACAATGGATAGTAACTGGATAGAAACCAGGATATGCTAATGACAAATGATGCCTGTCAAATTTCAGCAGCAACAACAACTTATATTTATATAGTGCCTTTAACGTTATAAAACTTCCCAAGGTGTTTCACAGTAGTCTTATGAAGCAAAGTATGACACTGAGACACAACAGGCGATGTTAAGTCAGAGGACCAGCAGCTTGGTCAAAAGAGGAAGGTGTTAAGGAGTGTCTTAAAGGAGGAAAGCGAGGTGGAGAGGCGAAGAGGTGAAGGGAGGATATTACAGAGCTTTGGACCCGCCAGTTGAAAGCACGACCGCCAGTGCTGCAGTGATTAAAATCAGGGGTGCACAGGAGGCCAGAATTAGAGGAGCACAGATATCTCAGTGGGTAGTGGAGTTGGAGAAGATTACAGAAGTAGAGAGGGGCGAGGCCATGGAGGGATCAGTAAACAAGGATAAGAATTTTAAAATAAGACAATTGCTTGACTGGGAGCCAATGTCAGTCAGCGATAGATGAACTGGACATTTTGTGAGCTAAGTCATGGGGAGAAGAGCATTGGATGACCTCAAGTTTACGGACAGTAGCATGTGGGAGATCAGCCAGGAGTGAGTTGGAATAGTCACATC
Organism: Heterodontus francisci; assembly: GCF_036365525.1. Classification (NCBI taxonomy): domain Eukaryota; kingdom Metazoa; phylum Chordata; class Chondrichthyes; order Heterodontiformes; family Heterodontidae; genus Heterodontus; species Heterodontus francisci. The sequence goes on along the minus strand of NW_027141749.1, from coordinate 1,320,635 downwards.
GAGAGGTGATGAAGGCATGAATGAGGTTTTTTCTTCACCTGTCGTCTCTCGCGCTCTCTCCCTCTCTCTAAACTTCTCCCTTTCTTTCTCTCACACTCGCTGCTACCCAGTCGCTCTCTTTCCCTCTCACTTTCTACCTTCTCTCCCTCTTTCCTGATCTCTAAGAAGATATGGCGATAAGAAACGGGAGCAAGACTAGGCCATTCAGCCCTTCGAACCTGATCTGCCATTCAATAAACTCGAGGCAGATCCTGCACCTCTACTCAACCTTCCCACACTCTGCCATATTTCTTAATTCCCTCAGTACCCACAAATATATCAATCCTGTTTTGAATATATTCAGCGACTGAGCATCCACAGATCTCACATTTCCCCTCATCTCAGTCCTAAATGACTATCCCCTTTTCCTGAGACTGTGACCACTGTCTATACTCAATAGCCAAGGGAAATGGCACACCCCTTCCCACCACCTTTGCAGACGGCACAAAAGTTGGTGGAGTCACGGATAATGTTGAGGATTGTCACAGGATACAGCAGGATATAGATCTGTTGGAGACTTGGGCGGAGAAATGGCAGATGGAGTTTAATCCGGACAAATGTGAGGCAATGCATTTTGGAAGACATAATGCAGGTGGGAAGTATGCAGTAAATGGCAGAACCCTCGGGAGTATTGACAGGCAGAGAGATCTGGGCGTACAGGTTCACAGGTCACTGAAAGTAGCAACGCAGGTAGATAAGATAGTCAAGAAGGCATACGGCATGCGTGCCTTCATCGGTCGGGGCATAGAGTATAAAAATTGGCAAGTCATGCTGCAGCAGCACAGAACTTTAGTTGGGCCACACTTATAATATTGCGTGCAATTCTGGTCGTGGAGGCTTTGGAGAGGGTACAGAAGAGGTTTACTAGGTTGTTGACGGGTCTGGAGGGCATTAGCTATCAGGAGAGGTTGGATAAACTCAGATTGTTTTCACTGGAACTATGGAGGTGAATGGGCGACATGATAGAGGTTTACAAAGTTATGAGCGGCATGGACAGAGTGGATAGTCAGAAGCTTTTTCCCAGGGTGGAAGAGTCAGTTACTAGGGGGCATAGGTTTAAGGTGAGAGGGGCAAAGTTCAGAGGGGATGTGCGATGCAAGTTGTCTACGCAGAGGGTGGTGAGTGCCTGGAACTTACTGCCGGGGGAGGTGGTGCAAGCAGGTACGAGAGCGACGTTTAGGAGGCATCTTTGACAAATACATGAACAGGATGGGAATAGAGGGATACGGTCCCCGGAAGTGCAGAAGGTTTTAGTTTCGGCAGGCATCAAGATCGGCGCAGGTTTGGAGGGTCGAATGGCCTGTTCCTGTACTGTACTGTTCTTTGTTCTTTGTTCACCCAATATCTATCTTGACTAACCTCTGAAGAATTGCATTTGTTTGAATTCGATCATCACTCATTCTTCTACATTTTAGGGAATGTTGTAAGAAATGATCATTGTAATAGTGCTATAGAATTCCAACAACCTGCATAAAAAGTGGTTGTTTGATAACAATGGACTCTATCTCACTTTATGTATAATTCTTCAGCAACCTTCAAGACTTAACACAGACAAAGAACAGTGCTTTGATGTAGATTAAGTTGTTCACAAGGGTTGTTATTTAGTCATGGACATAACTCTGGGCACAGGTCCTTGTGTCGACTTTCCTGGACCTGATAATGTGGAACTTCATGTCCACATATCTAACAACTGTTAGGTGGATGCAGTAAACATTTGCACTCGACTGATTAAATCGCTGATTTGTAGATAAGAATAACAAGAAATAAAAAGACAACACTCAAAGCTGAAATTAAACAATAGTGACTTTACTAGATTCGGTAGGAATACTACTAGTTAACAGGAATATAAAAACAGCCATTTACAGTACATCTATTATCAATAAACCCATTAGTGACAAATACGTTACCAGGAGCCATACATGCATGATCACGCTGTGAGCAGACGCCTCCCCGCTGATCATTCTGTTCAGTAGCTGACCAATTACCCGACAGAAACACTGAATAACTATTTGCAATGATTTTTCTGGATGTTTCATTGACAAGATCACACTGTCCGACGAAAATGCACCTAAAGCGACAATGTTCGAATGAGATGTCCAATTCTTTGTTTAGTCTATGATATGAGAGACTGCTTTGACATTGAGCATGTGTTTACATTTCTTTCAGTAATTTCAACTCCCCTTGTGGATGTTACACATGTCTCAGGATCGGTATCAGCACATACAATAGCGGCTTCCTTTCCTGGTCACAGAAACAAATTTAAACTGCAGGACAATTAAACTATCCAAGTCGCTTAAATTCCTGACATCTTCCACATGTTGCTTAGAGAAATTCTCGTTTCTTTGCGTTCCAAAGAAAAGTTAACCCTGACGTCATCAATCGATGTCAGTTTATGTCGATCTCTTGCAGCGTTTCAAAACAATTTGGGCCACTTAGGGCAGCTGCATTGCTATTTTCAACTATGCTCAGCCATGCCAATCTCTTCATGTTTCTAGACACCATGATTGCATGTGTTTTGTGAAAGTGAAGCTTCTGTAAATTTCGAACTTTGCATCAAAGTGAAACATTACTTTCAAGTCCGCCTCCATTGGTTTTGACACGATGTTTATGATACTGTCAAAGATCAGGTCTGGAACCCCTGTGCCAGTGAAAGAATGCCTCAGTGCACTATTTTAATTGTTACTGCCTGCTTCTCGATGCTATTGACTGAAGCAATAGGTGGATTAGTAAGGCTGACAGTAACTGTGATTCCTGCTATCCTCCAGGCTGGGCCACTGTGCCTGTGACAGCTGCAACAGGCACCATGGTGATTTATTTATGTATTTATTAAGAGATACAGCACTGAAACAGGCCATTCGGCCCACCGAGTCTGTGCCAGCCATCAGCCACCCATTTACACTAATCCTACATTAATCCCATATTCCTACCCCATCCCCACCTTTCATCAATTCCCCTCCCATCTACCTATACTAGGGGCAATTTATAATGGCCAATTTACCTATCAACCTACAAGTCTTTGGCTGTGGGAGGAAACCGGAGCACCCGGCTGAAACCCACGTGGTCACAGGGAGAACTTGCAAACTCCGCACAGGCAGTACCCGGGTCGCTGGAGCTGTGAGGCTGCGATGCTAACCACTGCAACACTGTGCCGACAGATGCTGACAGTAACAGTGATTCCCGCTATCCATTGAGACTGAGGGGTCCTGACCTTGTTCAGCAGCGGCTGGAGAGGATGGAGGCAGCAATAGAGCCTATGCAGATTAGTAACGGAGCTTCATCAGTTCCCGCAGTGCATCAGGTACCCGGACAAATAGCTCGAGATCTTCAGTGACAAAGACACGTTCACTACTAACTCCCTGATTTAGATTTTTTTAGTTTTAGAGATACAGCACTGAAACAGGACCTTCGGCCCACCGAGTCTGTGCCAACCATTAACCACCCATTTATACTAATCCTACACAAATCCCATATTCGTACCACATCCTCACCTGCCCCTATATTCTTCTACCACCTACCTAAAATAGGGGCAATTTATAATGGCCAATTTACCTATCAACCTGCAAGTATTTTGGCTGTGGGAGGATACCGGAGCACCCGGAGGAAACCCATGTAGACACAGGGAGAACTTGCAAACACCACACAGGCAGTACCCAGAATTGAACCCGGGTCGCTGGAGCTGTGAGACTGCGGTGCTAACCACTTCGCCACCCTGTTAGAAAACCAGATGGAAGCTGGTGACTGACTATTGACCACAAGAAACACACTTTGGTCACTCCTGTGTGCACTGGTTGTCGAGAGACACCACCCTACACTCCCGGATTCCCAACTGTCTTCTCCACCCTAGAAATCTCTAATGTTTTTTGGAGCATACCAGTAATAATAGAGAAACAATTTAAATTCACATTCACTTATGACGACCAGAGATATCCCAAGATATGTCTGCCACCAGGAGGTCCACAGTAATTCCATTATTTTCCACCAATGTATGACTGGGTCCAGAATGAGTTTTCTCAGCTTTCCTGCTTGATGCAACATGTTGATGAACTCCTCCTCATCACCACAGACCGTGTCAACACACTTCACCCTTTTCCAGGAACTGCTGCAGCTACTTTTGGAGCTGACCGCAAGACCATCCACGCAAGGCCCAGCTGGTGGAAGATGGTGTCATGGAGGATGGCGTCACTTTTCTAGGTGTCCATATTGGAACATACAGCATCAGGCCAGACCAGCATCATGTCACGACCTTCCAGTGTCCACCCATGTCCAACTCAAAGCCTGCCCCGGTCCCTACCTCAGGCTGGTGGTGTATCAGTGGATGCTCCTCCAGTAGCTACCACTGTCCACCTCAAAGACTGCCCTTTGTCCTATCCGCAGGTTGGTGGGGTATCAGCGGATCCTCATCCCTCGATTTGCAGAGACTATGCCTCCTCTTTATGAACTACCTAATAGTGATGATGACCAGGCTTAATCCTGTTGGACTGAAGACAGCACGGAAGCAGTAACACAACTGAAGAAAACTGTTGCCCAGGCAACGTGTTTTATCTCACCTAACATTGACAAGGCTTTCCACACGAAGGCGAAGGACAGAGAGAAAAGCCTGACTGCTGTCCTATGCAGGGAAAAGCAGGCGAAACTACTCCCCATTGTGAATGACTGCAGAATTGTCAGTGGGGCTGTACTGATTTACACTGTTTGTGAAGGACGTTTGTTAACCACGCTCTGCGGCATCAAACATTTCACTTACATCACGGGGTTCAACAGGGTGATACTGCCCAGTCCATGGTAAACCTTATCAGTATAGGAAAGCACAAGTCATCGCATTTCCTGTCACAGAGTCGTAGAAACATAGTCATTTCAGCACAGAATGAGGCCATTCGGCCCATCGAGTCCATCCCAGTTATTTGCAGATAAATCCCCTCAGTCTTATTCCCCAGCTCTGTCTCCATATTCCTGACAGTTTATTTCCCTCCAGTGGTCATTCAGTATCCTTTTTGAAATAATTCACCATCTCTGCTTTCACCACTCTCGACGACAGTGATTTCCAGGTCATTCCCACTCGCTGTGTAAAAACCTTGTTCCTCACATCGTCCTGTATTTCGTGCCCACGACTTTAGCTCAAGTCCTCGTGCCATTAGCTAATGGGAACATATTTCCCTGTCTCCCTTATCCAAACATGTCTTCGTTTGCACCTCTATCAAATCTCCCCTCAATCTCCTTTACTGCAAGGAAAATAATTCCAGCTTTTGCAGACTAACGTTGTAACTAAAACCCTCCATCCCTAGAACCATTCTGGTCATTCTCCTCTGCACCAGGTCAAGGATCCTCACATCCTTCCTGAAGTGTGGTAATTAGAACTGGATGCAGTACTCCAGCTGGGGCCTAACCAGAGCTTTATAAAGGTTCAGCATAAATTTCCTTCTTCGGAACCGCTATTTATGAAGCCCAAGATCCCATATGCTTTACTAACGGCTCGCTCAGTATGTCCTGCAACCTTCAAGGATCTATGTACATGAACCCCATGTTCCCCTCCCCCTGATCACTCTTTCGAACTGTACCATTACGTGTATATTGCCGCTCCCTGCAATTTCTGATAAAATGCATCAGCTCACACTTGTCTGTATTAAATTCTATCTGCCTCTTGTCTACCCATTCTGCTTGCCTATCTATGTCCTGTCGCATCGATTGTTATCAAGTTCACTGTCTGCCCCGCCTCCAAGTTTGGTATCATCAGCAAATTGTGAAAAGTTGCTCTGTATTCCAATATCCAAATCCGTTATACATATCAGAAAAAAAAAAAAAACTGTGGTCCTAACACTGAGACTTTCGAAACCCCACTGTGTACTTTCCGCCAGTCTGAAAAACATCTATTTACCACATCTCACTGTTCTCTGTAATTCAGCCAGTTTTTTTTTTCTCTACCCAAGCTGACTCTGTCCCTCCTGTTCATAAGCATCAACTAAATGCCGAGCTGTCACAAAGAGACTGAGAAAGAAACTACAACTTCAGCTTAAAATTATGTGAAATGATACATGTGAAAATTTACTAAATTTTGGAAACAGATAAACTCTGAAATTTCGTAAAGTTCAGCCTCTCATTAACTTTAATGCATTTAATACTCTGTAAAAGCAATACTCCCAGAAACGGGACTGTGTGAAACTTACTCTATTTAGGGTTTAGGGAGGGAATTCCAGAGTTTCGGGAAGAGAACAGGAAGTGCTGAAAATACTCAGCGGGTCTGGCAGCATCTGTGTAGAGAGAAACAAAGCAAACGTTTCTGCTCTGTGACCCTTCATCAGCAATCTCAAAAGTTAGAAATGTTACAATCTTTGAGCAGGTGAAAGAGGGGAAGGGGAACACGAAGGCTGGACTATGATGGGACAGAGAGGGGAGAGATTAAATGTCAGACTGTTTTAATAGAAGTTATCCAGACTTGAGGAGTTGTAGTTATGTAGCTGGTGTTGTTATGCTTAGAGCAGAGATCTTAATGAGGAGATCTAATTGAGGTGTTTAACATTATGAAGGTTTAGATAAATTAAAAAAAACAAAATCTGTTTACAGTGTCCAAAGGGACTCTAAACCGAGGGCACAGATGTAAGGTGATTGGCAAAAAAAAACAAACATGAGGAAATAGCAGTGACATTGAGCAATTGCTTTATGCCAGTCTACACCACGCTAGAGAACACAGAAGACACAAGTTGCGTACCTGAAATAAAGGTTAACCTAGAGCCTGAAAATAGAAAATTAAGGTAATTAATATCTGTGGCGAAACTTACTGGACGGTTCACTTGGTAACAAAACCATGGTCATTCGAACCAAGAAGGGAGCACATTCGCCTCACTTAACTGTTCAACTGGTAACATATCCCGTGTGTATAATCCATCAGGTGGGGCACACTTACCTCACTTATACTGTTCAACTGGAAACATGCCATGTGTGTATGAAACCATCAGGGGTGTACACTCACATCCCTTATACTGCTCATCTGGTGACATGTCCCGTGTGTATTTAACCATCAGGGGAACACACTCGCCTCACTTATACTGTTCACGTGGTAACATGCCCCGTGCTTATAAACCATCAGGGGAGCCCACTCACCTGACTTATAATGTTCAATAGTAACGTGTCCTGTGCCCAACTTCTCCAAATGTACCTTAATGGGGTGAGAGTTCTTTCAGTTCCTGCACCTCTCCCTGTTGACATGGGGGACCCCACAGAGCACCATCGGGAATCCCGCTATCCCGACAAAGCCACGGGACGTCTCATCCAGCTTCTTGCTGCTGAAGGAGAAAATGATGTATTCACCTTACCCAGCATAGAAGGCCTTCGTCGCCTAATGGATTCATCAATGGACTGGGAGATAATGGATATGTCGACTCCTCATGCCTGGAGAAATCTGGATCCATTGAAGTTGAATGAAACTGTGACCTTAACGGCCTCCGTCCTCACTCTGGTGTGAAGTTCCAGGTCGTGTTTCAGGAGGTGACACAGCTCTGTGACCACGTCCTTATTTAATCAGAGTCACGTCACAAAGTGCTCAAGGGTTAGGTTTAGGAAGGAAAAGTGCTCTCAATAAACCTGGGGTACGAAGGGCAGAGCCCATCCTCTTCCATCCCTGTTTGCAGACTCTGCTCCATTTGTTGGTCCTGCTGCAGACCCAGATACACTGTAACTACCGTCCCCATACCTCGTCCAAAGTTAGGTCACCAAATCCTCTGCCCTCCCTGAATGTCTGCAGCAGCTCACAACACAACATCGGGCAACAACGTCCACAAAAGCTACACTAACTTTACAGTCGCAGAAGTAAGTCAAAAGCCCCTCACATGTAAGGAGGATGCCTAGTCCTTTAAATAATGCTCGAGGGGTTTTTTCGTGCTACTGAATGTATTTTCAGCTGAGAGTGACTAACACAGGTGGTCCGGGGTCATGCACAGACCAAGTTTCAAATACGTACATCAAAGCTGCCATCATGGCCCATTGGAATCACTTCAGACCATGTGCTCGGGCTGCAGCCCTGCCCAGCATGGGGCACTGTGCTGGGCACACTAGAAGTGGTCGGCTGTGCGTTGCATGCCATTTTATCGTTGCAGGCTTCTGTAACGCTGGCACCAGTGCTGCCGTACAGTGCAAATCGCAGCCGGGAGAATTAGAGAGAGAAAGCAACTCACTTTAAAAAGGGAACTGGAAAAAGACTTGAAGGCATAAGATTTGCAAGAACATGGAAAATGGACAGGGGAATGGGTCGAATATGAGAGGTGACACTATGGAGGAATTCAAACACCAGAATGAGAACATTAAAATTAATGTGCGACCAGACTGGGAGCCAATTCACATCAGTGAGCAAGGAGGTGAGCCCATGACACTGTGGTAAGAGAAGCAATTGAGAACGTATCTCATTTGTACACTGGACGTTCAGCAATGTTTAAAGCCAGAGGTTAAGATTAACTTGTTTTCTGATGAAGACAACAGAAGAAAGGAGAACAGAAGGGGCTGGTGAGGCAAGTTTTATTTTATTTTTTTATTTAGAGAAACAGCACTGAAACAGGCCCTTCGGCTCACCAAGTCTGTGCCGACCAACAACCACCCATTTATACTAACCATACAGTAATCCCATATTCTCTATCACCTCCCTTCACGAGGGGAGATTTACAACGGCCAATTTACCTATCACAAGTTGTCGTGACAACTTGTTTATCGGGTAATATCATCCCGCTGTGAGCACAGACCTAACCTGGTTTCCATCAGTCAATTGCATGCTCATTGATTTTATTCCTATATTATTTCATGTCTATTTGTTCTCAAGATATGGGTGACACTGACAGGGCCAGCATTAACCATCCCCGGTTACCATGAGAAAATTGTGGGCCTTCATCTTGAACCCTTGCAGTCTGTGTGGTGAAGATGCTCCCACAATACGGTTATTGAAAATATTTCAGGCCTTTGGCTCAGTGTCGAAGAAACAACGCTGACATATGTCCAAACATATATGGTGTGTGGCTTGGAGGAGGGGAATGTGAAAGAGATGGCGATTTGTGTTAGAGTCTTTGCAGAATTCATATCCCATCCTGTGTCTCCTGTCCCCTTGATGCTAATTGTAAGAATCCTACTGCAACCCTGGACTTGAGAAGTACGCATGGTAAAATACAAAACGCAAACACAATGACGGTTAACATTTTGGGATACAGTTCACTTTCGAGTGATTTGTCATTACAAAGACACATGTCATTTGCAATGAGCTACGGCTGAACAGGACGATATGAAGTAAAACTGAGACATTACCAAACCAAGAGTCAAGGTAGGTCAGCGGGCACAGTGTGAATGGGTGAACGGGTCTTGGTGCAAGTGAGGATACAGGCAGCAGAGTATTAGATGAGCTGACGTTCATGTAAGGGACAAGGTGGGAAGCAAGCGAAGAGAACATAACAATAGTCGAATGTGGAGCTGAGAAAGGCACAGATGAGGGAATCAACAGCAGAGGAGCTGAGGCAGAGACAGAGACGGTGACGTTATGGAGGTGGAAGCAGGTGATCTGGGTGATGGAGAGGATCTAGGGTTGGAATCATGAACAACGATGCTGATGGATTGGAGGCGGAAGTAGGTGATCTGCATGATTTGAGGATCTGGGGTTGGAATCAGGGTTATAGACGGTGATGTTATGGAGGTCGAAGTATACAATCTGGCTGATGGAGAGGATCTGGGGTTGTAATCAGAGACAGGGATAGTGATGTGATGGAGGTAGAAATATGTGGTCTGGGTGATGGGGAGGATCTAGGTTTGGAATCAGGAACAGAGCCTGTGTTGTTATGGAGGTGGAAGTAGATGGTCTGGGTGATGGAGAGGGTATGGGTTTAGAAACTTGGTGACAAATCCTTTGTCCATTAAACCATCAGCAGAGCACACCCGCCTATCGAATAGTCTTCACCTGGTCACAGGTCCTCTGTGTAGTAAAAATCAGAGGAACGCACTCTCCTCACTTTTACTGTTCACCTGGTGAAATGTTACATGTGTATCTAAGCATCAAGGGGACAAAGTCTCCACACGAATGATGACTACCTCGTAGTATATCCACTTTGGACTACATAAACAGTGGAGCACAATAGCCTCACTTATACAGCCCACCTGGCAACATGCCCCACGTGTTTTAAAACATCAGGGGAGAACAGTCGCCTCACATATACCGTTCACCAGGTTACATGTCCCATATGTATTAACCATCCAGGAGCACACTCACCTCCGTTACATTGTATCCCCGGTCCCTTGACCAGTGTATATGAGATCATTAGGAGCGCACAATCGCCTCACTTATAGTGTTCACCTGGCAACATGACCCGTGTGTATTAATCTATCAGGGCAACACAGTCGCCTCACTAATAGTGTTCACCTGATAACACGTCCCGTGTGTATTAAACCATCAGGGGAACAGACTCACCTCACATATATTTTTCACCTGGTAACATGTACTGTCGGTTAAACCATCAGCGGAAATGACTCGTCTCACTTATACTGTTCACCTGGTTACTTCTCCCGCGTGCAATAAACCATCAGAGGAACAAACTCACCTCACTTTTAATGCACACATGGGAATCTGTCCCGTGTGTATTAAACCATCAGCAGAACACACTCGCCTCACGTATACTGTCACCTGCTAACACGTCTTGTGTGTTTTGAACCATCAAGGGGGCAAACTCCCCTCATCTATAGCTTTCACCTTGGAACATGTCCCGTGTGTATTAACCATCATGGGACCCCACTCACCTCACTTATGCAGTTCACCTGGCAATAGGTCCCGTGTGTATTAACCATCACAAGAGTAAACTCACCTCATTTATACTTTTCGCCCGGTGACAGGACCCCTGTCTATTAAACCATAATGGAAGCACTCTTGCCTCACCTCTACTGCTCACTGGTAACATGTCCCTTGTATATGAAACCATACAGGGAGCAGAACAGTCGCCTCAATTATACTGTTCACCTGGTTCCATGTGCCATGTATAATGTTACGACCGTGGCGGGAGTAATGCACTGTCAATACCGTGCCAATACTCCACAAGTCGCAGCATATGCTTAAAGTTTTCATACTTGTCAGAAATTCGCCAAATTAAACACTGTACTAACCCCACAAAATTAAACACACTGAACCAGGTATCGTTAAGCAACATAACAATTTGTGAAGAAACTAGATCTTAAATATTATTGAGATAGAACTCTATCTAAGATATGTTAAGACTTCTTATTCGGTTTAACGCCTCACACCCACACACATCCATTCAAAGAAACAACGGCTAACCAGTTTTAGAATGGTGTTTTTTAAAGTAGCAATCTCATCGGAATAAACAAATCGCTGGGTTGTAAGTCCTGGTGAATTACGTTCCATATTGGTGATCCCATATATCAATGATCTAGGCATTGTTGTTTGTAGATGTTACGACATTTGGAACAATTGTGAACTGTGAGGAGGATAGTTTAGAACGTCAAAAGGTCAGAGACAAGTTGATAAAATCAGCAGGCAAGTTGCAGTTGAAGTTTAATGCGGTGAAATGTGAAGTGATTCATTTTGGTAGGAAGAACATGGAGAGACAATATAAAATAAAGGGTACACCTCCAAAGAGGGTGCAGGAGCTGAGGGACCTGGGTGCATATGAGCATAAGTCATTGACGGTGGCAGGATAAGTTGAAAGAGTAGTTAATAAAGCATACAGTGCTCTGGGCATAACTAATTTGGGTATGGAGCACAAGAGCAAGGAAGCTATGTTAAACTTGTATAAGACTCAAATTTAGGATCAGCTGCAGTATTGCTTCCAGTTGTGGGCACCGCATTACAGGAAAGACAGAAGGGCAATGGAAAGAGTACAGGAAAGATTCCCAAAAATAGTTCTGATGATGTAAAACTCCAGATATGATGATATATTGTCGATGTTGGGATTGTTTTTTGCTGTAGAGAAGGCTGAGAGGTGATTTGATATATGCATTCAATACCATGATGTCTTTGTAAGAGTAGATAGCGAGAAACTGTTCCCACTCGTGAAAGAATCAAGAACGAGAAGGCACAGATTTAAATTAATTCGTAAAAGATTTGAAAGAAACATGTGGAAAAGCATTCATGCAGTGAGTACTTAGGATCTAGAATGCACTGCCTGAGTGCGTGGTGGAGGAAGGCTCAATTGAGAAATTTAAATTGGAATTAGACTGTCATCTGAAAAGGAAGAATGTGCATGGGAACGAAAGGGACAGCAGAAACATGGGTACGAAATTGGCTGAGTGGTAGACGGCAGAGAATTGTGGTTAATGAATGTTTTTTTTTTCTGCTGGAGGAAGGTTTGCAAAGGAGTGCCCCAGAGGTCAATGTTGGGACTCTTGCTTTTTCTGATATATATTAATAATCTGGACCTTGGTGCACAAGGCACAAGTTCAAAGTTTGTGAATGATATGGTTCTTGGAACAATTACAAACTGTGAAGAGGATAGTAAGGGACTACAAAAAGACATAGACAATTTGCTGGAATGGGAGACCAAATGGAAGATGAGGTTCACTCCGCAGAAATGCGAAGTGATACAGTAGGGGGAAAAGGCAGGGGAATGGCACTCGATGAATTGTTCATTCGGAGAGCCAGTGTATAAATGATAGGCCGAATGGACTCCATCTGAAATGCAGCGCTTCTGTGATTCCATGATCCAGTGTGACCTCTTTCTTTACATCCCACCCCCAATCCTTCACTCCTCCCTCCCCTTCTGATTTGATACTTCCCAATGATCACCCAAAACGGCCAGTTTCCCAGTCACAGCAGTTTCCAGGAGACAGAGACAGAGAGCAGCGGCACAGCACTGATGGTCAAGCCCCATCACTTGGCCTGATACTCGCAGCCACCAGAACAAATTCTTACATTGCATGTATCCTGGAGCCTGGTAAATAGTCGGAATCTGCACGTGGTGAGTCACTGAGCACGAGTGAGCTGCAGCCAGGCCAGGGAGAAATGATAACTCATGCATCAACTCACTGGACAGCGAGGTAAAAAATGGGCTATGTTATGAAGTACTCAGAGGACATAGAATCACCTCCTGCACCGCCACATCCCACTTGTATATATAATGTATAGTAATGGACACACAGTCCCACCTCCCGCACCGACGCAACCCAATTATATATATAACAGAAAATAATGGACTCACTGTCCCATCCCCAGAACAGACACCTCCCACAGCTATAAATAATATGTAAATGATGGACACACGGCCGCACATCCTGTACTGACACATCCCACAGTTATGTATATTGTGTAATAATGGACACACAATCCCACCCGTACACTCTCATCCCACAGTTATATATAATATGCAATAATGGAAACACAGTTCCCCCTCCTGTACTGACACATCCCACAGTTATGTATAATGTACAATGATTGAACAGAGAACATAGAACAGTACAGGCCCTTCGGCCCACGACGTTGTGCCGAACCTTTAACCTACTCTAAGATCAAACTACCGACCTACCCTTCATTCTACTATCATCCATGTACGTATCTAAGAGTCGCTAAATGTCCCTAATGTAGCTGGTTCTACTACCACCGCTGGCAGCGCATTTCACGCAACCAGCACTCTCTGTGTAAAGAACCTACCTCTGACATCTCCCCGAAACCTTCCTCCAATCAAATTAAAATTATGCCCCTTGGTGATAGCCGTTTCCGCCCTGGGAAAACGTCTCTGGCTATCCACTGTATCTATGCCTCTCATCATCTTGTACCCCTCTATCAAGTCACCTCTCAACGTTCTTCGCTCCAATCAGAAAAGCCCTAGCCCCCTCAATCTTTCTTCGTAAGGCATGCCCAGCAGTCCAGGCAGCATCCTGGCAAATCTCCTCTGCATGCTCTCTAAAGCTTCCACATCCTTCCTATAATGAGGCGACAAGAACTGAACATAATATTCCACGCGTGGTCTAACCAGGGCTTTATGGAGCTGCAGCATAACCTCGCGGCTCTGAAACTCAATCCCCCGTTACTGAAAGCAAACACACCATACGCGTTCTTATCAACTCTATCAACTTGGGTGGCAAATTTGAGCGATCTATGGAGATGGACCCCAAGATCCCTCTGTTTCTCCACACTACCAAGAATCCTGTTTTTAAGCCTGTATTCTGCATTCAAATTCGACCTTCAAAAATGAATCAAATCACACTTTTCCAGGTTGAACTCCATCTGCCACTTCTCAGCCCAGCTCTGCATCCTGTCAATGTCCCGTTGCAACCTACAAGAGCCTTCCACACTGTCCACAACTCCAGCAATCTTCGTGTCATCAGCAAACTGGCTAACCCAGCCTTCCTCTTCCTCATCCAAGTCATTTATAATAATCACAAAGAGCAGAGGTCCCAGAACAGATCCCTGTGGAACACCACTGCTCACCGAGCTCCAGGCTGAATACTTTCCATCTACTACCACCCTCTGTCTTCTATTGGCCAGCCAAATCCGTATCCAGACAGCCAACCTTCCCTGTGTCCCATGCCTCCGTACTTTCTGAATGTGCCTACCATGGGGAACCTTATCAAACACCTTGCTAAATTCCATATACACCACATCCACTGCTCTTCCTTCATCAATGTGTTTTGTCACAGCGTCAAAGAATTCAATAAGGCTTGTGAGGCATGACCTGCCCCTCACAAAGCCATGCTGACTGTCTCTAATCAAACTATGCTTTTACAAATAATCAGAAATCCTGTCTCTCAGAATCATCTCCAACAATTAGCCCACTACCGACGAAAGACAGACTGGTCTATAATTCCCAGGGTCGTCCCTATTCCCTTTCTTGAACAAGGGAATAACATTTTCCAACCTCCAATCATCTGGTACTACTCCAGTGGACAGTGCGTAATCAAAGATCATCGCCAAATGCGCGGCAATCTCTTCCCTCGCTTCCCATAATATCCTTGGGTATATCCCGTCTGGCCCCGGGGACTTATCTGTCCTCATATCATTCAAAATTTCCAGCACATCCTCCCTCTTAACCTCAACCTGTTCGATCAGATCAGCCTGTTCAACGCTGTCCTCACGAACGACCAGGTCCCTCTCACTAGTGAATATTGAAGCAAAGTATTCATTTAGGACCTACCCTACCTCCTCCTACTCCAGGCACAAGTTCCCTCCTCTATCCCTGATCGGCCCTACCCTCACTCGGGCCATCCTCTTGTTCCTCACAGAAGTGTATAATGCCTTTCGATTTTCCTTAATCCTACCCGCCAAGAATTTTTTCATGTCCCCTTCTAGCTCTCCAAAGTCCATTCTTCAGTTCCTTCCTGGCTACCTTGTAACCCTCTAAAGCCCTGTCTGATCCATGCTTCCTCAACCTTAAGTAAGCTTCCTTCTTCCTCTTGACAAACTGTTCCACATCTCTTGTCATCCAAGGTTCCTTCACCCGACCATCCCTCCCTTGCCTCATCGGGACAAATCTATCCAGCAGTCTCAGCAAGTGCTCCCGAAACAACCTCCACTTTTCTGTCGTGCATTTCCCTGAGAACATCTGTTTCCAATTTAACCTCCCCAGTTCCTGCCTAATAGCATTGTAATTCCCCCTCCCACAATTAAATATTTTCCCATCCCATCTGCTCCTGTCCCTTTCCATGACGAAAGTAAATGTCAGGGAGTTGTGATCACTATCACCGAAATGTTCTCCCACCGAGAGATTTGTCTGGTTCGTTGCCATGCACCAAGTCCAACATAGCCTCCACTCCAGTCGGCCTATCGACATATTGAGTCAAGAAACCTTCCTGGACACACCTGACAAAAACTGCTCCATCCAAACTATTTGCACTAAGGAGGTTCCAATCAATATTAGGGAAGTTGAAGTCACTCATAATAAAAACCCTGTTACTTCTGCACCTTTCCAAAATCTGCCTCCCATTCTGTTCCTCCGTGTCTCTGTTGCTATTGGGGGGTCTATAGAAAACTACCAACAAAGTGACTGCTCCTCTCCTGTTGCTGACTTCCACCCATAATGACTCAGTAGACAAACCGTCCTCGACGACCTCCCGTTCTGCCGCTGTGATACTATCCCTGATTAGCAATGCCACTCTCCCACCTCTTTTCCCTCCCTCCCTATTCCTTTTGAAACATCTAAACCCCGGAACATCCAACATCTATTCCTGCCCCTGTGATATCCACGTCTCCGTAATGGCCACAACATCGTCGTTCCAAGTACTGATCCATGCTCTAAGTTCTTCACCCTTATTCCTGACACTTTTGCGTTAGAATAGACACACTTCAACCCATCATACTGGCTGCAACTTTGTCGGATCAATTGTGCAACCATCCTCACAGACTCTCTGCACTCGGTATCTGCCTGTTCAACAGCTACCCCATGCACTGATCCGTAGCTCTGGTTCCCATCCCCCTGCCAAACTAGTTTAAACCCTCCCGAAGAGCGCTCGCAAACCTCTCGCCCAGAATATTGATGCCCCTCCAGTTCAGATGCAACCCGTCCCTCTTGTACAGGTCCCACCTTCCCCAGAGGCTATCCCAATGATCCATATATCTGAAGCCCTCCCTCCTACACCAGCTCTGTAGCCACGTGTTCAACTATACTCGCTCACTGATTCTATCCCCACTAGCACTTGGCACTGGTATCAATCCTGAGATTACTACTCTGCTCGTTCTGCCTTTTAGCTTCCAACCGAACTCCCTATATTCGCTTTTCAGGTCCTCATCCCTTTTCCTAGCGATGTCATTGGTACCGGTGTGTACCACGACCTCTGGCTGCTCCCCCTCCCCCTTATGAATCCTGTAGACTCGATCCGAGACATTCCTGACCCTGGCACCCGGGAGGCAACATATCATCCGGGAGTCTCATTCGCGACCATTGAATCTCCTATCACTATCGCTCTCCTAATCTCCCCCTTCCCTTCTGAGCCACTGAACCAGCCTCAGTGCCAGCCACCTGGCCACTGTGGCTTTCCCCTGGTAGGTCGTTCCCCCCAACTGTATCCAAAACTTATTATTGAGGGGAAAGGCCACAGGGGATCCCAGCACTGCGCCTATTCCCTTTCCCTCCCCTGACGGTCACCCAGGTACCTTTATCCTGTAACTTTGGTGTCACTACTTCCCTCTAACTGCTCTCTATCACCCCCTCAGCATCCTGAATGATCCGAAGTTCATCCAGCTCCAGCTCCAGTTCCCTAACGCAGTCTGCGAAGAGCTGGAGTTGGGTGCACTTCTCACAGGTGAAGTCAGCAGGGACACAACTGGAGACCCTTATCTCCCACATCCTGCAAGAGGAGCATGCAACTGCCCTAGCTTCCATCCCCTCGGCACTAAATTGTCAACAGAGATTAAAGAAAAATGAAAAACTTACCTTACCAAACCCTCCACACGAGTCCATTTTTTTGGTTAGAGGAGAAGGATGGGTGGGAGACACGACACCTGTAGTGTTTCGGGTTTAGCCACTGCCCGAATACATAAGTTTACTTACACAGCAGTCCCCGTGTCCGCCGAAATAAAAGGTAAGTACTTGAAACTGAAACTTACCTTCCCAGATGCCCCCTCGCTCGCACTATCGCTGATGTAAAAGAAGCTGCGGAAACAAAAGGTACGTACTTGAAACTGAAACTTTCCTTCCCAGATTTCAGACAGGAGAAATACAAAACTGGTAATGGTAGTAACAAAGGAAGTAAGTGAAAGCGGAAGGCAGCAGAAACGAAGGCCACTATCAAATCAGGTCAAAATACGGGGAAACAAGTTACAAAGGCCAAATTTAAGGCACTCTATCGACTGCATGCAGCATTCGCATTAGGGTAGAATCGATGAATTGACGGAACATTAGTTACCAAGGACGATCTTTTACGGAACCGTGGCCTCAGCTGACCAAAGCCGGGAACTGAAATTTCAAGGGTATTCACTATTTCAGAAGGATAGGAAAAAGGAAAAGGATGGGGGGTAGTATTGGTAATGAAGAATTAGTTGCTGCATCAGTTTAATTCTGCAATGCATCGTCACAAATAACTCGTTTTAATCACTTAATTGAAAGCCCAAAGTTAAAGAAGCAGCCATGTCCCACAATGAAGAAGAGCTGCCTTGAGAGAGATATTCAAATCTTGGTATTTAATTACAGAATGATCAAAGGTAAAGGGGACATCCAGAATCCAAAGTGAAGTAGAGCAGCCCTGAAGGAAACATCCACACATTTGGAGTTAAATTGCTGAATGGTCACAGGCGAGTGAAGGACATCACTGAAACAGCATGAGACTAGAGAAAAAATTTAGATTTAGATGTACAGCACTGAAACAGACCCTTCGGCCCACCGAGTCTGTGCCGACCATTGACCACACATTTATACGAATCCTACACTAATCCCATATTCTTATCACATCCTCATCTGTCCCTATATTTCCCTGCCACCAACCTATACTAGTGACAATTTATAATGTCCAATTTACCAATCAACCTGCAAGTCTTTTGGCTGTGGGAGGAAACCGGAGCACCCGAAGGAAACCCACGCAGACACAGCGAGAACTTGCAAACTCCACACAGGCAGTACCCAGAATTGAAACCGGGTCGCTGGAGCTATGAGGCCGTGGTGCTAACCACTGCGCCACAGTGCCGGAAGATGTGGTGGATGATGTTTGAAAGTACAAACTCATTGCTAGGAGAATAAAGCTTCTAATTTCCATGAGATAATTGATGTGATTAGAATAGTCCAGTCTTGGCAGTTTTCCAGTTCAACTTCAGAAACATATGTATTTAAATACAATAGGGACTGAACTCGATGTCGTAATCTATTTGTTCAAATTTTTAAAATGTTGCAATTTCAAATTCCCTTTGGAGCTACCACAGGGTATAAATTATAGGCTGTGGGAATGCATCACCTCAGAGTTTAATATAGATAGATTGCCTGCAGTACAAAGGGCCAGCTCACTTCATGCAGAAAATGCTTGGAACACTGATCAGTATCAGGAAAATATATTACCTGATCCTTGCCAGCATTGGTGTTCCTGGGAAGTGAACATAACCATTGAAGTTGTGTAAAACAGTGTGTGAGTTGTTCTCTATTTCTTCTCTGATAAAGAATGCTACTTGGGGATCTAGTGGGCAGCGATATCCAGACAACCGATCACTAATATCATTTTATTATGTCAAATATCCTGCATTATCACTGCGGTTTTATTGTATTGCCTGAACTGATAATAAACCTCTGATTGTAACTGATAGGCTCTCTGAATTATCAAGTCATTGCATTCAGTGGAAAATGTTAACTTAGATGCCACTGCAGCCAAATCTTTAAAAGAAGGTATTGTTGGGACTATCTGTCACTGTAGAATTGTACTGAGTGTGGGTCACTAACTGGAGCGAAACATCTGACTCCAGTGGTCATGTACTATTGGGAGTATCTGTCATTGTGGAATTGTGCGCAGTGTTGGTCATGAACTGGAGTAGAACACCTGATCCCAGCGAGCATGTTTTACTGTAATTACTGCAATTGTCCAATCAGTTTCTATTTTGAAATCTTTGTTTCAGATGATAGATCTCTCTATTGAGATACCTTAGGGTCTTAAGAATTCATTGCCAAGTGGAAGATGTTTACTGAGATCTTCTAATCCATGTATAAATTTAAATGTATTGATATTTCTCTGTTTCCTTTTGAAATGTTCCGACTGAAACAGATGCTAACTATTTACCGACAATTAAACCGCAGGACAGCACTGATACAATATTCTAATACTGTAATAATGACTTATTCTTAAGATGAGTACAGTTACTATAAACACTATTTATTTTATTGCTGATTAACCCCTTCACCCAACATATTCCTGCGAAGCTGTGGGTTACGTGTGCTGAAACCAATTACCTATTAATGGCACAGGATAAATATTGGGCTGTGTTTGTTGAATCGTGCACTGCTGTAACAGATTCATCTTTGACGGATCAGTTCATGTCTCACGTTCAGAATCTCACCAGATGTAACCTGTTCCAATCTCTGCCCTTGGCTCAGTGAATTGTGTCCCTATGAGGAGATACCTATAGCTAATGAACATATGTATCTGGTTTTCATAATACAGAGATCAGACCAAATGATGTAAATAATAACTTAGTAAAATATGAATGGTGAAATAAACTTCTCTCAGCTCTGGTGTCATCCTCTGAAAAATATTTGAACCATCTCGAGTGCATCAGTATCCTTTTTGTAACATGGAGACTGGAACTACACACACTACGCCAAGTTTTGTAAAACCATAGTTCTATTTCAGTATAAGATCAGCTCTTTGTTTTTGTTTTTCTATTCCAATACTCTGGAATTGAATTGCTGTGATTGTTTTGTATTTTACGGGCCTGTTAACACGTGTTGCTACTTTAAATGATTTGAGAATCTATCCCCTGTACCCCTTTTCCCCTTTGACCCCATTCAGACTCTTGTCGTCCAAGCATTATTTGAGATGCTTGTTTTTCAGAACAAAATTAAGCAGCTCACACTTAGCACTTCTCAAAATAATTTGACATTTAAATGCCCTTTGTGCAACTTTATCAACTCGTATTAATAATGTTTTCAGGTATTTAGTTGCATTCTTACTCGGTATTAACTGTACTCTGAATTTGGACTTGGCTGAAAATTGTGAAATTGTACTTCTGCTTTCCACTTCCAGATGGTTTATTTAAATGGTGAAGGACAGTATTCGCAGCGCTGACCTTTGTGGAAAACCACTTCCCAACGTCTGCCAATCTGACAAAATACCTTTAACCCTTATTCCCTGTTTTCTGTTTTTGTAGTCAGATTGTTGTCCATTCTGCTATTTGTTCCCTAAATTCACTTGCTCTGAGATTAGTCTGATACATGGTCCCTTCCTGAATACCTTTGGAAAATTATTGGCCATTACTTCAACTATATTACATGTATCTAAGCTTTCTGACATTATTCAAAAATCCAATAAGATTGGTCAAGTTTGAGCTTCATTTTGGAATATGTGCTGAATATTCTGAATTATATTCTGTGTTTTCAGGTGTTTATCCGTTGCATCTCTGAAAAGGGATTCAAGTAACTTCTGTGCCGCTGACTCTAACTGATATATAGTTATTTGGACATGTTCTGCCTTACGTGTAAAATACAACAACCACATGAACTGTCCGTCAGTCGTCTGAGACTGTTTCCTTACCTGATGATTATTAATGAACCGATAATAATGCCTCTTGTGCTTCTTTCCTATCTTTTTAGTATGTGCAGACACAATGAATCCGAACCATAGACTTTTCCCACGCTTAGTTACTTTTTCAAATATTTACCACTTCCGACCTTAAATGTTGTGAGATGTATTTTATTGGAATTTATTCACTATTATTGGACAGTTATTTCTTCCCCTCAGAGACCTCTCTTCCCCTTCTTCAGGCTCTGACGCCTCATTCCCTGGCTTATGTTGCCCTGACTGTCCCAAAAGACATGCGGCTTCCTATCTTCTGAGTTAGCAGATGTGTTCCAGAAATCCATTTACATGTTTGTCTATGTTAGTTTGTCCTGGCTGCTCCAAAGCCGAGTAAATGCGAGCTGTCCTTAAACTCAGTGGATGGGATCATTCCTGACAGACGTGATGGGCTGGGTCCTGTGCAGGAGGCAAGATTCCCAGAGTCGGCCTGAAATGTCACCCCTCACCCCTCCCCCTCCCCCGCCGCCGCCCCCAGGACCGACCCTCCTTTCTTTTCGTGTAAAGTTTAACGAGACAGGATCCCCATCCCATTAAAGGCTTTATAGGGCCGTGGGTTGCACAATCAAAGGCCGGCTGCACAGCGGTAACGGCAGCAGCACCGGGAGCGGTGGCCACTACCGGTACTAGGAACAGAACAGCAGCAGTAGGCCATTCAGCCCTTCGAGCCTTCTCCACCATTCAGTACGATCATGGCTGATCATCCACTTCAATGCCTTTTTTGCACACGATCCCGATATCTCCTTATGTCGTATTTTGAAATCTCACAATTTCTGATTTGAACATACTCAACGACTAAGCTTCCACAGCCCTCGAAGGCAGGAAATTCCAAAGATTCACAACCCTCTGAGTAAAGGAATTTCTCCCCATCTCTCTCCTAAATGATTTCATTCTTATTTTGAAATTGTGTCTCCTGGTTCTGAACTCCCCACCCATTACTTGAAATTACCCTGTCTGTCCCTTTATGTATTTTTTAGGTTTGAATGAGATCACCTCTCATTCTTCGAAACTCGAGAGAATACTCGCCCAGTTTCTGCAATTACTCTTCATAGGACTGTCCCGCCATCCTGGGAGCAAGTCTGGTGAACCTTCGTTGTACTCCCTCGATGGCAATAAGATCCTTCCGAGGGTAAGGGGACCAAACTGCACACAATAATCTTGGTGCGGTCCAGCCAATTGAAGCAAGACATCACTATTCCTGCACTCAAATCCTCTTGTGACAAAGGCTAACATGCCATTAGCCTTCTTAATTGCGTGCTGCACCTGCATGTTAGCTTTCAGTGACTTATTGACAAAGATATGGAGGTCCCTTTGTACGTCTACACTTTCTAATCTCTTGCCATTTCAGATATACTCTGCATATCTTCTGCGCCTGCCAAAGTGGATAACCTCACAATTTTCCACATTATATTCTATCTGCCACTTTCTTGCCCACTCAGTAGGTCTGATCAAATCCCCTTGAAGCCAATTTGCATATTCCGCACAACACACATTCACACCTGGTTTTGTGTCATCCGACAACTTGAAAATATTACATATGGCCACCACATTCAAAACATTAATATTTATTGTGAACAGCTGGGGCCCTTGTACTGATCCCTGTGGTACCTCACTATTTGCAGCCTGCCAATGGGAACCTGCCAATGCCATGATGCGTTTACTCCTACTCTCTGTCTTCAGCCTGTTAACCATCCGTAATCCATGCCAGTATATTGCCTCCTATCCCACGTGCTTTAATTTTGCTATCAATCTGATGTGGGTGACGATTTCAAAAACCTTCGGAAAATCAAGGTCTAGCAGGTCCACCAACTCCCCTTTCTCAATTCTATTGGTAATAATGCTCAAAAAGCTCCAAAAGGTTCGTCAAACATGAATTCCCATTCATGAAGCCATGTTTACTATGCCCAATCAGATCATCATTATTCAAGTGTCCATTTATCACATCCTGTACAATAGATTTTTATATTTTCCCTACTGCTGATGTAAGGCTAACATTTCTGTAGTTCCCGGTTTTCTCTCTCCCTCCCTTCGAAAATAGTGGTGTGACATTTGCTACCATCAAACCTGCAGGAACCTTCAGCCCCATTCATTTCTCCAATACAGTCTTCATCCTCACACTAATTTCCGTCATCTCCTCTTTCTCCCGAGTCCCTTGGATTTCTAAGTTTGGGAGAATTCTTGTATCTTCCTTCGTGAAGAAATGCACAAAGAAATAATTTAGCTTCTCTGCAATTTCTTTGTTCTAGTTATAAATTTTGCTGACACTGCCTGTAATGGACCCACATTTAACTGAGCCAAACGTTTCCTTTTTATGGACATATAGAAGCTTTTGCAGTGCATTATTTTGTTTGTTTTTTGATTATTACATTCATCTTCTGTTCCCTGTTTCTTTATCAGTTTTTGGTCTTGCTTTAATGTATTTTCAAATCTTCCCATTCAACTGGTTACGACTGTTTCTGGTAACTTTATTGGCATTTTATTTTTAGCTAATACAACCCTTAACTTCTTTTGTTAGCCACGGTTGACTGCCTTTACTGTTGGGTTTTTTGTACCTTGAGGGAATGTACAGTTGCTGTAAACTATGCAATATTTCTTTGAAGAGTATCCATTGCATCTGTACTGTCAGACCTTTTAATGCATTTTCCCAATCCACCGCAGCCAATTTGCCCCTCATACCTTCATAATTTCCTTTGTTCAAAATTAACACCCTGGCTGCAGGTTGAACTACCTCACTTTCAAACATAACGTAAAATTCTATCACATTTGGTCACGCATCCCGAAAGCATCTTTACCAACAAGATGATTAATTAGCCCTTTCTCGTTACCTAATACTGATCTATAATAACCTGTTCTCTAGTCTGTTCCTCAACATATTGCTCGAGAAAACCATTCCGAACACTCCAACGTCTCGTCCTCCACAGCATTAGTGTTCATTAGATTTACCCTGTCTATCTGCTGATTGAAAACACCCATAATCACTCTATTACACATGCTACATGTTTCTAATCTCCTGATTAATACCTTGCCCCAACTGTCACTACTGCTTGTTTGCCGATAAGCAACTCCTGCCAATGTTTGCTTTCCCTTGCTGTTTCGTAGCTCCACCCAAACAACACATGTTTTTCATACAATCTGAGATCATCCCGTACTTTTGCTTTAATCCCATCCCTTATTATAAGCGCTAAACCACCTTCCTTTCCTGCCTTCCTTTCCTTTCTAAATGTTGAATCTCTTTGAATCTTCAGTTCCCGGTCTTTGTCACCCTACTGTCACGTTTCCGTAATGACAATGAGATCATACCCATTTACCTCTATCTGTGCCTTTAAATAACCTACCTTGTTTCGAATGTTGTGTGCATTCAGGTAGAGTGCTCTGAACCTTGTCTTCTTAATATTATTCTGCATTCTAAACCGAGTTGAGGCTTGCCTTTATTTCGCCAACCTTCTAATTCTGCTGTCTACTTTTATACCTCCTGTTTTAAGCTCTACATCCTTCCAATTTGAGCCACACCTCCGGTTCCCATCCCACTGACAGGATTGTTCAAACCCTCCCCAGCAGCACTGTCCAATCTCCCTATGAGGATATTAGTTCCCGTCCTGTGAAGCTGTAGCCCCATTAATATGCCACTCCAGGGCCTCAGTTGGCCTCTGGGTGTGAAGGTATCATTTGGCCTATCCAGCTCCCAGGAGAATCAGAACCTGCAATCCTGGTGTCAGGTCCTGTGGGAAATGATTCTGCCTTGATTCTCCAAGCTTGCACTACAAAACACGACTTCGGGAGGAGAAAAGGTTCCAGCAAAATGAGTCTGATTCCCACCTAATTTCCTGATTGGTTTTGTGTCATTCTCTCACCATTTCCACTGGAATTCCACTCTTTGGCAGTGACTCTGGCCTGGGAATTAAAGCCAACCCCGTTTTGTGATTCTGACCCCTGCGCAGGAACCTGTTGTAAATTATAGGTATATAGAACATAGAACATTACAGCGCAGTACAGGCCCTTCAGCCCTCGATGTTGCGCCGACCTGTGAAACCATCTGACCTACACTATTCCATTTTCATCCATATGTCTATCCAATGACCACCTAAATGCCCTTAAAGTTGGCGAGTCTACTACTGTTGCAGGCAGGGCGTTCCACGCCCCTACTACTCTCTGAGTAAATAAACTACCTCTGACATCTGTCCTATATCTATCACCCCTCAACTTAAAGCTATGTCCCCTCGTGTTTGCCATCACCATCCGAGGAAAAAGGCTCTCACTATCCACCCTGTCCAACCCTCTGATTATCTTATATGACTCTATTAAGTCACCTCTCCTCCTCCTTCTCTCTAACGAAAACAACCTCAAGTCCCTCAGCCTTTCGTCGTAAGACCTTCCCTTCATACCAGGCAACATCCTCGTAAATCTCCTCTGCACCTGTTACAAAGCTTCCACATCCTTCCTATAATGCGGTGACCAGAACTGCACGCAATACTCCAGGTGCGGCCGCACCAGAGTTCTGCACAGCTGCAGCATGACCTCGTGGCTCCTAAACTCGACCCCCCTACTAATAAAAGCTAACACACCATATGCCTTCTTAACAGCTCTATTAACCTGGGTGGCAACCTTCAGGGATTTATGTACCTGGACACCAAGATCTCTCTGCTCATCTACACTACCAAGAATATTCCCATTAGCCCAGTATTCTGCAATCCTGTTACTCCTTTTGAAGTGAATCACCTCACACTTTTCCGCATTAAACTCCATTTGCCATCTCTCAGCCCAGCTCTGCAGCCCACCTATGTCCCTCTGTAACCTACAACATCCTTCGGCACGATCCACAACTCCACCGACCTTCGTGTCATCCGCAAATTTACTAACCCACCCTTCTACACCCTCATCCAGGTCATTTATAAAAATGACAAACAGCAGTGGCCCCAAAACAGATCATTGCGGTACACCACTAGAAACTATACTCCAGGATGAACATTTACCATCAACCAGCACCCTCTGCCTTCTTTCAGCTAGCCAATTTCTGATCCAAAGCACTAATTCACCTTCAATCCCATACTTCTGTATTTTCTGCAATAGCCTACCGTGGGGAACTTTATCAAACGCCTTACTGAAATCCATATAGACCACATCCACGGCTTTACCCTCATCCACCTGTTTGGTCACCTTGTCAAAAAACTCAATAAGGTTTGTGAGGCACGACCTACCCTTCACAAAACCGTGCTGACTATCGCTAATGAACTTATTCTTTTCAAGATGATTATAAATCCTATCTCGTCTAACCTTTTCCAACATTTTACCCACAACCGAAGTAAGGCTCACAGGTCTATAATTACCAGGGCTGTCTCGACTCCCCTTCTTGAACAAGGCGACAACATTTGCTATCCTCCAGTCTTCCGGCACTATTCCTGTCGACAATGACGACATAAAAATCAAGGACAAAGGCTCTGCAATCTGCTCCCTGGCTTCCCAGAGAATCCTAGGATAAATCCCATCTGGCCCAGGGGACTTATCTATTTTCACTCTTTCCAAAATTGCTAACACCTCCTCCTTGTGAACCTCAATCCCATCTAGCCTAGTAGTCTGTATCTCAGTATTCTCCGCGACAACATTTTCTTTCTCCACTGTAAATACTGACGAAAAATATTCATTTAACACTTCCCCTATCTCCTCCGATACCACACACAACTTCCCACTACTATCCTTGATTGGCCCTAACCTATCTCTCGTCATTCTTTTATTCCTGATATACCTACAGAAAGCCTTAGGGTTTTCTTTGATCCTATCCGCCAATGACTTCTCGTGTCCTCTCCTTGCTCTTCTTATCTCTCCCTTTAGATCCTTCCTGGCTAGCTTGTAACTCTCAAGCGCCCTAACTGAGCCTTCACGTCTCATCCTAACATAAGCCTTCTTCTTCCTCTTGACAAGCTCTTCAACTTCTTTAGTAAACCACGACTTCCTCGCTCGACAACTTCCTCCCTGCCTGACAGGTACATACTTATCAAGGACACGCAGTAGCTGCTCCTTGAATAAGCTCCACATTTCGATTGTGCCCATCCCCTGCAGTTTCCGTCCCCATACTATGCATCCGAAATCTTGCCTAATCTCATCATAATTTCCTTTCCCCCAGCAATAATTCTTGCCCTGCGGTATATGCCTGTCCCTGCCCATCGCTAAGGTAAACCTAACCGAATTGTGATCACTACCACCAAAGTGCTCACCAACTTCTAAATCTAACTCCTGGCCGGGTTCATTATCCAGTTCCAAATCCAATGTGGCATCGCCCCTGGTTGGCCTGTCTACATACTGTGTCAGAAAACCCTCCTGCACACACTGGACAAAAACAGACCCATCTAAAGTACTCGAACTATAGTATTTCCAGTCAATATTTGGAACGTTAAAGTGCCCCCTAACCACTACCCTGTTACTCTCGCTCCTGTCAAGAATCATCTTTGCTATCCTTTCCTCTACATCTCTGGAACTATTTGGAGGTCTATAGAAAACTCCCAACAGGGTGACCTCTCCTCTCCTGTTTCTACCCTCGGACCAGACTACCTCAGTGGACGAGTCCTCAAACGACCTTTCTGCCGCTGTAATACTTTCCTTGATTAACAATGCCACATCCCTCCCTCTTTTACCATCTTCTCTGTTCTTAGTGAAACATCTAAATCCCGGAACCAGCAACATCCATTCCTTTCCCTGCTCCCTGTATATGGACCTCGGGTGTAAACAATGGGATATTACACACTCAAACAATATCTCTGGAAGACTGTATGGGATAAGCAGTGCTTCATTTGCTTAGAATACGGGGACCATTCTTTGTTCCCTTCACATTTTTCCCCATAGTTTGCTGACTGTGCTGCTGCTTTTTACTTATTTTGCCTTGAACTGGAAAATTTCATCAGCTTTTTCTCTCAATATAATCCGTCCTTGGGCTTCTCATGGCCAGCTCTGACACTTCCCTTGCCTTCTTTGACCATACTGCCTCTATTTCATGGGTTGGCTATCCACGATTATCTACTTTAATCCCACCAACTCCCACAACTACCTTGATTATCTTTCATCCACCCCACTTCCTAGAAAGATTCCGTGCCATTCTCCCAGTTTCTCCATCTCTATTCCATCTGTTCCGCTGATGCGCCCCTTCACACCAGAGCTTCAGAAATGTCGTCATTATCCATCATCCAAAGATTACGCCACTGTGGTTAACAAGACCTTTCATCATGTCTATCGTATTTTCCGTGTTACTGCCTTCACCCATTCCCCTCCCAGCAAAAACCATCATGATGTTCCCCCTGTCCGCACTTTCCACCCCACTCGCCTCCACAATGAACACACCATCCTCCAACATTTCCACGATATCCGGTTAAGTCCAGCACTAAACATATATTTGGCTCTTCTTCCGCCACCCTGTTCCCTGCACCCTGGTCCACTCCTCAATTACCCACAATGTCAGGTAATTTTCCCTGTCACATTTCCATGCAAGGGCAGGAGAGGTATCCAGGGCCCCAAACAACCCTTCCCAGAGAAACAATTTGCTGTACTATTTACCATTTAGTAATAGTATTCAGTACGCATGGTGAAATCTGCTGGACATTGGGACAGGAGCAAATGCAGATTGGGTGATTGCATTGCATGACTCGTCCATTCAGTCTGCAAAATGTAACCCTGAGCTTCCAGTCACTTATCATTTTAATTTTACATCCGACTCCACTCTGACCTCTCTACCGCTGACCCCCTATCCTCTTTCATTGCAGCTCAATTTCGAATAGGTGTTTTATTGCATCGCGGGTTCAACATTTAGATTAAAATATTCAGATAATAAACATTGCTTCCACTTTCTCGGACAGCCTGTGCTGTTACTGGGGGATGGTTACACCAGAGTCAGTCAGAGTGGATGTGGTGCAGGGTTTCCCAATTCATGCACAGCTGGTGGGTTTACTCACCATTCTCAGTCACTTTTCCAGGCTCGTCTTTGCCAGATTTTCCAGGTTCCACCCTCCTTCTGTAATCTGCTGTAGCCATTTAAACAACCCACTTTTTAATCCTCTCCTGTTTCTTTGTCCCATTCGCCATATTTTTTTGTCTTTGTATCATTCCTGCCCTGCAACTGATCACAGATCTTCCCCATTGTTAGTTCCCCCCATACCAGACTTTTCACAGACTCTATCATTGCTTTAAAACTGTTAATCTTTAATATCGCCCAGTACTGGAGAAAACCTATCAGATTGAATCGTTAACACCCTTGCTGTATCCACAGGTGTTGTCTGCCCTGCTGAGTGTTTTCTTTCATTCTGCCACAGGATGTGTGTGCTGCTGGTGAGGCCAGCATTGGCTGGCTATCTCTTATTTCCCTCGACAACTGAGTTATTTGCCAGACCAGTTCAGAGGGCAGCTAAGAGTCAACCACATTGTGCTTGCACTGGAGTTAAAGGTAGTCCAGGCCAAGTAAGGATATCAGATTTCCTTCCCTACAGGACATTAGTGAAGCAGATAAGTTTTGACAATATAAATGCGAGTACCACCATTGCTGAGACTAACTTTCAATTCCTGTCTTTTGTTGACTTGCTGACTTTATTAATTATATTGAATCGAAATTCCACCAACTGCCAAGGTGGGATTTGAATCCGTGACCCCGGGGCATTAGCTTGGTCCTCTGGATTACTAGCTTAGTGGCACGACAACACATTTTCCTCTTCAACATTGTCCTATTTTCAATCAGATTTACAGCAGTGTCAATATTTTGTTTTTACTTTGGTATAGATATTAAAGAATGAATGACATACGTGGGGATAGGTGTTCCAGAGTTTTAACTGCACGCACTAACTTTTTAATCCTTGACAGGTACCCCGCCTGATGTCACACTAACAGGCTTTGCTTCCAATTGGGTAGGAAGAAGTGTCGACCAGATCTTAGGATCAGTGCTGTCCAAATACTGACCCCGTGGTATGGGAAGACCTGCCTGAAATTGGGGTCTCCAAAGGCTAACACTGGAGCGAGAGAGTGTCTTGAAATGTCCAATCACTGGGTTCCCAATCCTGAAAGCAGGGGATGGGACTCGTATCCTGAAGTGTGATCTCAGGCCAGGGCAGGATGGGTCCTGGAGAGTATGTTAGCCAAAGACGACGACTGGTCTGATCAAGGGAGGTGGGTCCAATCCTGGAGGGAATTCTGATCCCGCAAGTGCGGGTCTAATTCCGGGAGTGCGGTTTAATCTCGCCGTTCGGGGTAGAGTTCTGGTGGGGGATGGTTAGAATGGCCAAACCTGGCTTTATTTTTACATGACATGCAAATGTTCCCCATGATAACAGGGAAAGCGGGCCGGCCAGAGTTAAACCTGTCAAACACATAAAATCAGAAATTTCCAGCATCAGTAAAGTATTCCAGTTGCTAACCTGCCTCCTTGGAACGTGGGTCTGCCCATCCCCTGTCACAGCTTCATTAAAACCAGAAATGGACGGGTCAGAGGTGGGTTGTGAGATTTTTAAAATGTTAACCTCTGACGCGTCAGCAACTCACCTCTTTGAAGTGATAAAAACCTGCCCTTACTGTCGGTAAAATGTTGATCCTTAATTTCCAGTCATTATTCCCTTTTCTCCGTTCCAGTTAATTTACTCGCGATTGTTATCCTGGCTCAGGGAAAATGCGGCCTCTCCACCTGCACAACTCGTTACCTGGTGGCTATGGCAACGGCAGATCGACTGGTCATTAACACTGAGGTCATACTGTTAAGGATCAGTCCATCGTATTTCCCAGGTTCCTTCCTGAAAATCACCCCTGTGTGTAGTGTTAACATTGTCCTGGTTTGTGCAGCCGCAGACTGTTCTGTCTGGTTCACTGTCACTTTCACCTTTGATCGATTTGTGGCTATTTGTTGCCAGAAGGTGAAAACAAAATATTGCACTGAGAAAACTGCGGCTGTGGTTCGAGCAACAACCTGCATTCTGCTCTGTTCACAAAACATGCCCAACTACTTTATGCTTGGACCTATATGGATAATGGACAACGTACCATGGTTTTGTGTTATAAAAGCAAGCTATTATACTGATAATGGATGGGGGGATTTGACTGGTTTATTAAGATTTTAACACCATTGCTCCCATTCGCTTTAATTCTGTTGCTCAACGCTCTGACAGTCAGACACATTTTCATGGCCAGTCGAGTCTGTAAGGGACTGAGGGGTCAAAACAAGATAGAGAATCGCAGCGACCTAGAGATGGAGAACAGAAGGAAGTCTGTGATTTTACTCCTCACCATATCAAGCAGCTTCATACTTCTTTTGTTGGTGCATGTTATACATTTCTTATATTATAACATCACAGTATCTGATCCCAGGGATTACAACAGTTCTGAATCTATATTTCGACAAGTTGGATGGATGTTGCGGATTTTGAGTTGCTGCACAAACACATTTATTTATGGGGTGACTCAGTCCAAGTTCAGAGAGCAGTTCAAGAGCGCGGTGAAATATCCAGTTACATCAATTATTCAAATAATGAATAAACAATGCAACTGAGAGCAGTCCAAGGCGGGTCCAAGTATTTCCAGTACATGAATGTAATATTTATCCACAATGGGAAAGATGTGACTGACAGCGGGTTGACCCACAATACATTGGTGGGTTGGGGTCATGAAGAGACACTCGCCAAAGAGCAGTGCAGCAGCAGAGAAGAGATGACAGACAGCTCGATGACTGAAAAACCACTGGTGTTGGGCTTGTCACACACACCAAAGGGCAGCTGGGCACTGTGCCAGAAGTGAACATTTGGATACTGGAAATACACTGACTGGTTTTGGCAAGGTGGATGGTTGCACATGACAAATAACAATATGCTGGCGGGCAAGAATTCACCTTCGGAGCACTGGACAGTAAAGGAGGAAGATAGAGAGTCAGAATTCCCTCTGTAGAATATGAAGAGAAATAGCAATCACAGTCTCCCCTCAACTGCCACTAGTTCCATTCACAGTTCATCAGTGCTGCTCAGAAAACAAAACTTGGTCGGAGACCAGCAAAATGCTGCTGATGGTGGGAAGCTTTTTGTGTCAGTCATTATTATTAATATTATTCGTTCTTATTTTGTAGACACTTTATTGATTCCGACTCCCTTACATTCCCCCCAACCTCTCTCTCTCTCTCTCTCTCTTATCGGAGTGCAGAATCTCGGAGATTGGTAGTGGCTGGAAGAGATTCCATAGATAGACAGGATGAAGGTCTCGAGTAGGAAACAGAGATAGGGATGGTTGTAGGGTTTGTACATTTTAAAGGGATAGGGAGGTTTGTAGGGGCTTGAGGAAGTTAGAGAGATTGGGTGGGCTGGAGGGTTGGAGGATTTTACCGAGGTAAGGGGGTCGGCGGGGGGGGGGGTTCTGTACTGGCTTGAGGTGGTTGCGAAGTTAGGGGGAGTTGCAGAGCTGGAGCAGGATACAGGGATAGGGCGGGTTGCAGGGCTGGACGAAGTTTCAGCAATAGCGACTGTAATAGGGGTTGCAGGAGGTGCTACAGTTGGGGAGTATTGCTGGGGCATGTGTAGGATACAGAAATAGGGAGGGGTGAAGAGCCTGAGGAGGTTACAGAGATGGGGATGAGGTCATGGAAGGATCTGAACACAAGGATGAATATTTCTTTTTTTTAAAATCATGTTGCTGTACCAATGTTGAATGTCGGTCAGCAAACACGAGGGACGTGGGTGAACGGGACCTAATCCTAGTTAAGAGATGGGACAGCAGGGAGTTGGATATACTGAACTTTATGGAGCGTGAAAATAGGGAGGCCAGTAAGGAGAGTATTTGATTTATCAAGTTTTAGATAACAAAGTCATGTCTGATGGTTTCCACTGTAGATGAGCTGAGACAATGGAGAATATGGACATTATTCACCCTCCCGCTCACATTCAGTGGCACTGTTAGATTGAGATCGCACATTAACCCATTCATAAACCACACTTACTTACTCTCAGATCATAAGTACATACTGCAGTGTCATTCGCCACTCCATGAAAGAATAACGCTGTTTTCACAATATTTTCTGTGTAGATTGGTTCACAGCATGTGCTTCCCATTTGCAACTATGGCATTAATTGCCGATCCTTAATTGCCCCTTGAGAAGATAATTCCCAGCCTTCTGGCTTCAACTAGCTGCTCTTCCCCCGGCAATGGAGCTCCCACAGATGCTACTATTGAGCGAGTTCCAGGATATGGCTTAGTTGTACAGCCCTCTATGGTAGAATAGCCTGCCAACAAATTCTGTCTTTTTTTTCTCAGGTGGAAACTGGGCCAGTTGGATGAGGGAGTCTGAGGAATTGACAGAAAGAAATGTAACGTATTTTCTTTCATAACTATTTTAAACAAATAAAGCAATCTGCTTGCTGCAGCTGGAAAGCCACAAATTCCTCCTGGTGCTGTTGGAGAAGACAGATAATTTTGGCTCATTCCTGTCTCTTCCCGGATTCGCTTTGCCAACAATAAAGGCCTTGGCCTGTCTTGTTGTCCGTCAGCGGCCGCCATTTTTGTGAGAGACAAAGACCAAAAAAAAATAACAAATGAACTTCAAAAGGACCGGATTAAAATGCAGATCATTCCAAATGAATGAAAGAAAACTGAAAATGTTTAAACTAAAGATATTTTTAGGAGCCACATGGGTTAACACATTTAACCCAAACTCCGCTCAATGTGACATACACACAAGTACAAATGTGCAGTCACATTAATAAACACCATCTCAAAGACACACACACTGATACTAATTAAAACTCACCATGTCATTCTCACGAGCAATTAGACACGGGCAATAAATGCTGGCCTAGCTAGCCACGTCCACATCCCATTAAACAATAAAATCAAAGCACACTCACATTCACACACACAAACACTCACATTCACACACACGTACACACACAAATACACATGCACGCACACCCCTCCCCCCCCACACTCACACACACAATCCAGTGTGAGTCTTGCGACAGTCGGAACTGACTTCTCGTGGGAAAAATGTTGCTGAGAAGAGAATGAGGGGAAATGAGGAGCAGAGGATGTTGGCGTTAATGTGATAATCGTCGGTATCAGAAAAATCTACTGTGAGGCTGCTAGTACATCCAAAAAAATGATTGTTCATCATTTCTTGCACATAATAACGGGATCTAATCTGCTCAGTTTAGTTTTCTTATGACTGGTATACGTATAATTAGCTGGAGGCCATTCAGCCCTCAAGTTTCAACTGCCATTCAGTGACATCATAGCAGATCTGAATCTGAAGGCTAAAAACCGCCTCAGAGTTCATATTCCTCAATACACTTGGCGAGAGAAAAATCTATCTACCGCAGGTTTAAAATTATTCATTAAGCTCCAGCATTTCCTGATTTTTTTTTCATGGGTGAGAGTTCCACACAAGCAATATTGCCAATGCGATGCACTGTTTCCTATCTTCCATCATCAATGGCCTGCCTTGGACTTTAAAGGTCTGCCCTTGAATCTAACACCAGCAGGAAAAGGCTAATGTCCACACAATTCTTATTAATTCCTTTCATATCTGAAAAATCTTTAATCAAAACCTACACGACAGCGCTTCCTATCTCTGTAATCTCCTCCACTACTTTAACCCTCCCTATCTCAGTAATTTCTTCCACTTCCACAGCGCTCCCTATGTCTGTAATCTCCTCCGACCCTGAAACGCTCCCTATCTCTGTAAGTTGCTGAGGCCATGAGCTCTGGAATTCCCTCCAAATCCTACAACTCTCCAATTCTCTGAAAACTCCTCCAGCCCCTATACTCTCCATATCTCTGCAACTTCCTGAAGCCCCGACAATCCGACTAATTTCTGTAAGATCCTCCAGCCCCCTAAAGCCATCCCTATCTCTGTAGCCTCCTCCAGACACTACATCCATCTCGATTTCTGTAATCTCATCAGCCCTGAAAAAATAATACTACCTCTGTCAGATGAACCAGCCTCTACAAACCTCCGTATCGCTTCAATAACATCTGAAACCGTTAACCCTGCCTATGAGTCTGACCTCCTCCAGTCCCCACAGCTGATCCCGATCTTGGTAACATCCTCTAGATAATACAACCCTCCCTATTGCTGGAACATCCTTTAATCCCTACAAGGCTTCCCCGTCTCTGTAACCTCCTCACGTTTCCACAAACCTTACTATCCCTGTAATCTCCAGTAGCCCCGACAACCCTCACTACTTCTGAAAACTCCTCCAGCCCCTGCAAACCTCCCTATCTCTGTGGGCTCCACCAGCTCCGATACCCTCATGAATCCCTACCTACTCCAAGCCCTATCACCATCATAACTCTATATCTTCCACCAAACCCTGCAGCTCTCTGAATCTCTGTAACCTCTTCCAATGCCTTCCCAGCTCTGCAAAATCCTCCAGCCCCTGAAAACCTCCCTATCTCTGTAACCTCCTACAGTCACTAAACCCTCCCTGTCTCTGTAACCTGTCCAACCACAAAAAACTTCCCTATCTCTGTAGTATCCTCCAGCCTTCAAAAGGAGTCAACCGTTTTAGGCCGCATCAGGGCAAAATAAAGAAATAAATAAACGATGCAGACATTTGAAAAGTATTACAGGGTATGTTGGTGGGGAAGCTGAAGAAAGGAATTCCAGAGCTCAGGGCGTCAGCAACTGAAGACACGTCTGCCAATTGTGGAGCGACGTAAATCAGGGACGAAAATCGTCAGAACTGGATGGTCACAGAGATCTTGAAGGAATTGGAGGGCTGCAGGAAAGTCGACAGAGACAGGGCTGGATTCGATTGCAGAGATTGGGTGAGTTTACTTCTGGCCGAGGTTTCAGCGATAGGGATGCTTGTAGTACTAGGTGAGGTTACAGAGATAATGGAGGGCTGTAGATTCTGCAGAAGGTTACAGAGATAGTGAGCAGTGTGGGACTGGAGACTGTAACAGAATTAGTGAGGGTCGTAGATGCTGAAGCAGGTCACAGAGATAGGGAAAGGAGTGAGGGCCAGGGAGGGATTTGAAGAAAGAGGATCTTTTTAATGCCAGAGTTGCTGGACCAGCGGCGAATGTAAATCATCAAGCACAAGAAGTGACAGGTGAACAGGACTTGGTGCGAGTTAGAATTCGGGACAGCTTGAATATTACATTGTACGTTCGATAACGTTCCTGTCCACAGTACTGGTGAACAGCCTGAATATGTTCATCACAGTAGGCGTCCTCGTGTTTTATGTTGTATTAATACCTTTCATGTCCAGCCAAATGAAAGCATTTATCACATGGTATTGTATTGCATAGAGGAACAATCAGAGAATAAAATGAACGCAGAGCTTGCTCGATTGCTGCTCACGCTGGCCAACATAAACTCCCACTCATTCCCGTGGTTTAGACAACTGTCTTCTCTCCGCAATTTTCACGGGGTGATATCCGTCTTCAAGAAAATGTTTTAGAAACAAAGAAAAGTGAAAATATTTACAGAATAGAAGGAGGCCATTCGACTCATCATCCTTGTGCTGGATCTATCCAGTCTAATCCCGCTTTTCAGTTTTTGGGGTGTTGCTGAGATAGTCTCTGTGTCACCGAGGGTAATTCATGGGCTCTTGCTGTGCTATGTTGTTTTACAATGCCTTTTAATCAATTTGCTCTCTGTCCCTCTTGCTTTAAGGAATTTTCATTCTGAAAACTGCATCGTGAAGGTAGGGTAAGTTTGGGATGAGAAATCCTTGGACGGGAGCTTCCTCCAGAGGGGACGGACTGTGGCCTTGTCCACAGGCTGCACTCAAAGGGACCAAGTGAGTTGCCTCTCTGGGGCCCTGTGTTAACTAGCTCCTGCTGAATTGGGGCCTTAGAGTTTTAGATCGGTTGAAAGACTGGGGTTGAAGGAGCAGCCCCAGGAGGGAGTCCCATTTGCCACTTGCTCCTTCCAGCGCTGTCTGTGAGGTTTGTTGGTGCCCCTTTTAATTCATTTTACAGTAGTTCTGAGGTTCGCATTCCCTCCATCTCCGCATTCTTTTCCTTTGTCTCTATCTTGCCCATGCTTTCTCTTCTCTGTCTCGCTTTCACACTCCCCTTCTCCACTTAAACCTTTAATAAATTAATAAAAAAACACACACAGCAATGTCGTTATTTGAAATGGTGAGACAGAATCAACAGCTTGTTCCCGTTTAAAGAGGGAGTTTCACCCTTTCTGGGGACTGAAATCTGGCTATTATCACATTGCTGCTTGTGGGATCTTGCTGTGCTTCCGGTGCACTGCAGCATTACATACATGACAGCAATGAGGACTCTTTAAAATTCAGTTCCTGAGGGTCTGAGTGTGGATTTCTCTGTGTTTTCTCTCCATCTTCCTCTGCTTTTCTCTCCCCCGCACTTTCTCTATTTTAACCATGAATCAATAGGTGCCACAATGTGAGGTGTGGTTATTTTAAATGGCGATAGAGTTACTTCACAGGACAGTTCAATCCAGATTAAATCCCATAGAGAGAAGAAGAAACAGAGGTGGATGGAGTGCGGGGGTGCTGAGGGGCGGTGGGGCGATGGCGGAGCAGGAAAAAAGACAGGGAGAAGGGTGTTTGTGATTTTAAAACTGCAGGAATCTTCCTCCCTCTGGGATCTCTAAACGTACATCAAGAAAAACAGATTATCTGCATCTGATCATATTGCTGGATGTGGGATCTTTCCGTGCAAGGATTGCCTGCAGGTTTCCGACATTGCAGCAGTGATGGCTACTTTAACGAAATAATTTATTGAGTGTCAACGGCTCCTGAGGGCCAATAATTACAAGAGCTGAACGTGAAGCTGCAGAAAGAATTGTTCGAAGTTTAAAGATGGAGTTCAGCATTTTCTGAGAACTGCGATGGGATATCTGGCTATAATCACATTGTGGGATCCTGCTGTGCATACATTCCCAACATCAATTCCTACATTACAACAGATGGCGATAAAAAGAGGTAGAGTGAGAAAGAGGGGGTGGCACAGTGGCGCAGTGTTTAGCACTGCAGCCTCACAGCTCCAGGGACCCGGGTTCGATTCCGGGTACTGCCTGTGTGGAGTTTGCAAGTTCTCCCTGTGTCTGCATGGGTTTTCTCCGGGTGCTCCGGTTTCCTCCCACAAGCCGAAAGTCTTGCAGGTTGATAGGTAAATTGGCCATTATAGATTGCCCCTAGTATAGGTAGGTGGTAGGGAAATATATAGGGACAGGTGGGGATGTGATAGGAATATGGGATTAGTGTAGGATTAGTATAAATGGGTGGTTGATGATCGGCACAGACTCGGTGGGCCGAAGGGCCTGTTTCAGTGCAGTATCTCTAATCTAATCTAAGCTGAACGTGGCAGTTTAAACGCAGAGAGACAGGCGAGGGGTTGATAGATATAGGACAGACAAGTTGAGGGGTGATAGATACAGGACAGATGTGAGAGGTAGTTTCTTTACTCAGAGAGTAGTAAGGGCGTGGAACGCCCTGCCTGCAGCAGTAGTAGATTCGCCAACTTTAAAGGCATTTAAGTGGACATTGGATAGACACATGGATGAAAATGGAATAGTGTAGGTCAGATGGTTTCACAGGTCGGCGCAACATCGAGGGCCGAAGGGCCTGTACTGCGCTGTAATGTTCTAAATTCTAAATCTAAATTCTAAATCTTCTAAAGTGTGGGAGTGGAAGGGAAGGCAGAGAAAGATGGAGAGAGACAGGGAGAGAGAGGCAGCTGGGGTGTGGGTGAGGGAGGGAAGACAGAGAAAGATGGAGGAAGAGAGAGAGAGAGATAAAGGAATCCACAATCAAAACCTTGCTAAACTCAATACTGCTGCGTCACCATTGCTGGGATATTAGTGTGCACAGCTTGCCTGCAGAATTCCCTGCCTTTTAACAGTGACTGAATTTTAGAAGTGAATTCATTGTGTGTAAAGCTCTCCAGAAGGGTTGGGAGTAAAGTCCTGAGCGTGAAGCCGGTATAATTCCCGAATAATGCTGGTGTTTTGGGCAGTGCCATGAATTTGAGTGTGAAATGAAATGTGCAGCAGTCATTTGAATTGAGAGTGAGGTTCTGAGAGTTGATTTCCGTGTCTCTTTCCCTGTCTCTCCATCTGTCTTTCTGAATGAGAGTAACAAGAGGGAGAGAGACGCAGGGGAGTGAGGGAAGCATGGAGAGAATCAGAGGGGGAGAGCAGGGGTAGAGGAGAGGCAGAAACATATGGACAGAGCCACACAGTGTAATAGTGGGAGAGTGAGAGAGAGAGACGGAGTGAGACAACAGGAAATGACAGCGTAAACACATCCACACTTCCCATTCTTCAGCTCTGTGTCGGGGGATGTGTTTGTAAGATGGGGAGTCACTGAGAGATTGTTTTGTGCTTGTGAGTGAGGGAAAGATGCTTTGCTTTCTTTGAATCAATTTTATTTCCCTTATATCCAAGAAGAATCTTTTTAGAAGCTGCAGTTTTGATGATGCAGAGGGAGAATCTTCTGGCCACGTGGAGTCGTCAGACAAGAACTTTAACCTTTGAGGTAAGTAATAATAAAGATATATGTGTCATTGTCAAATTCATTTCTAGATACAGAAAAGAAGACTGTGTGTTTGCGGGGCTGAGAGAAAAAAAAATCAAGTGCTGCAAATGCTCAGTATTTCCAGCACAGTTTTTATTTCAGAATTCCAGCATCCGCAGTATTTTGGTTTTGTGCTTTCGGGGGTCTGCGATTTTTTTTTACCACAAGGGAGGGGCTGGAGGGAGCTCTGAAGCAAATAGTTTGGGAAGTGCTGCTCCAGAACAGTCAATGTAATCCCGTAGATTTCCCTCTCTACATCTCTTGCTGCAACCTGTTCCCTGCACCTTCCTCCATGTTCCGTGCTCTGTTTCTTCACATCTTTAAATCCCTATCTCTGTATCTCTCCACATACTTTCCATCTCTGGCCCTCTCTAGAGTCTCACAAGTTTTCATTTTCATTCTCTTTCTGCCACTCTCTGCATCTTTATCTGTCTCTCTCTCAGTCCCTTTCTTCACTCTGACACTTCCAAATACCTGACTCTTTCCATCTTTTCTCCTCCTTTCCTGAAAGATTATCCCTGCTTCCCCCACCCCCCCCCCCCCCCCCATGTCCCGGGGCTCCACTCGTTATTATGTTAACACATCTTACATTGTATCTCTGCCCCTCCACTTCTTTCCATCTCTGCGTCTCTCAATATCTATATCGTTGCTGTGTTCACTCTCTGCACCTCCAGCTGTCAATGTAACTCTGTTACCTCTGTTCTCAGTTTCTCTCTCACTGGTTTCTGACTACCTGCATCTGATTCTCCATCTCCTTTTCCATTTATTTTTCTCGGTGGTGGATTTGAACTTGCTGACCTAGTGTTGTACAGGGTGATTGTGAACAGGGATCCTGCTTTCCATCAGTTTAGCTCCCATTGAGGTAAAAACAGGGGAGAGATGCTGAACGGACAGCCGATTCACAACAACCCTCCTCCCATCCATCCTGGTTTGCACCATTGGCACCAAGTCCGAGTCCAGCCCAGAGTTTCTTTGTCTCTCTCTGTACCTGCTCCGGGACTGTCTCTCCCTGTCTTCTTGTGGCTCAAGGAGGGAAGGGACTGATTAGCCATGATCTAACATGGGTGGAACCGGCTCAAAGGGCTCAATGGCCTCCTCCCGTCCTTGTGTCAGTCAATGTGTGCGTCTGTGTGTGTCCTCCTCTGCTTCATTCCCTGAAGCTGACGGGAGAACAGGTGAAACGCCTTTTTGCAGACGGGGATGTGTCTGGGCTGGGATGCCGTTAGCCTCTGGGTGTTCGTCATTGCTCTATGCCCGGCCCTGCCGTTGGCCGTACATGAGTTAAAGTTGCCGGGGGTCTGGGAGCCAGTTGATGGAATTCCAGTGGCTTACCCAGACCAGGATTTAAAGAGACTTATCAATTGTCGGGAGACGGAGCCACACCCAGGAAAGTGATGGAGGTTGGAATTACACGGGATGGGGTTGGGGGAGGGGGGAATGGGGGCGGACTGTTGACTGGGATGGAAGTTACATGGGGGGCGAGGGGTGGGGATGCTCACGGGGGAGATGGTACAGGATGGGAATTAGTAGAGTGGGGCTTTTAGAGGACAGGGAGGGTATTTAGAAAGGGGGGCATTTACAGTGGGCACAGTGGGAAGAAATAGAGGGCAATATTTACACAGGGAATTAGTTATGCTAAAAATGCAAGGGGAAGGATTATCCAGGTTTAAAACTGGAGGGGGAGGATACTCCAGGTTTAAAATGGGAGGGGGAGTGCATATTCTCCAGTCTGTTCATGGGGTGTTTAGATGTGGGAATTTTGACGGGGAGGGTAGGGATTAATTACATGGGGGGGCCTGTTCACAGGTGGAGCATTTTTGGGAGTCTGTTCACAGGGGGTTTTTGATGGGAGTTTGTTCCTCGGGGTATTTAGATGGGAGCCTGTTCCTGGGAGTGCTTAGATCGGAGTCTGTTTACAGGAGGGGTGTTTAGATGGGAGTCTGTTCACAGGAGGGGTATTTAGATGGGAGTCTGTTCCTGGGGGTACTTAGGTTGGAGTCTGTTCAGTGGGTAATTAGATGGGGGAACTGTTCACAGGAAGGGTATTTAGATGTGAGTCTTTTCCTGGGGGTATTTAGATAGACGTCTGTTCCTGAGTATATTTAGATGGATGATCTGTTCACAGGACGGGTATTTAGATGTGAGTCTGTTCCTAGGGGTATTTAGATGGGAGTCTGTTCACAGGAGAGATATCAGATAGGGGTGTAGACGAGGGGTAATTAGATGGGGGCGTCTATTCAAGGGGTGGGGGGGGGGATTCGCAGTGCAGGAATTTACAAGGGGGCGAAATGTTGCCTTTTTTAAACATTGAGTTGGGAGAGGAGGACATTTGCGGGGGGTAGAAATAATTTGCGGGGGAGGGAAGAAATTTAGCGGGGGGGGGGGATAAATTTGCAGGGGGAAAATTGTGACGGGGGAATAATTTGCTGGGCGGAATTTTCAGCATTCTGAATGCACATCTTGACTCACTCTTCCATCAGTA
This sequence comes from Heterodontus francisci, assembly GCF_036365525.1. Taxonomy (NCBI): domain Eukaryota; kingdom Metazoa; phylum Chordata; class Chondrichthyes; order Heterodontiformes; family Heterodontidae; genus Heterodontus; species Heterodontus francisci. The sequence goes on along the minus strand of NW_027141749.1, from coordinate 1,278,461 downwards.
AAAACACCCACTCCCCTTCTAATGGCACCTTCCCATGCAAATACTGGAGATGCATCACCTGCCCTTTCACGTCCTCTCTTTCAACCGTCAGGGCTGCAAGCACTCTTTCCAGGTGAAACAGTGATTTACTTGTACTTGCACAGTGGTGCAGTGGTTGGCACCGCAGCCTCACAGCTCCCGCGACCCGGGTTTAGTTCTGGCTACTGCCTTTGTGGAGTTTGCAAGTTCTCAGTGTGACTGCGTGGGGTTCCGCCAGGTTCTCTGGTTTCCTCCCACAGTCAAGGACTTGCAGGTTGATAGGTAAATTGGCCATTGTAGATTGCTCCCAGTGTCGGTAGGTGGAAGGAGAATGGTCGGGAATGTGGGGTTAATGTCGGATTAGTATAAATGGGTGGTTGTTGGTTGGCACAGACTCGGTGGGCCGGAGGGCTTTTTTCAGTGCTGTATCTTTAAATAAAAAAATGTTGTATTCACGATCATTGTCCTTTACACTGAGGAAACCAAACACATGTTCAGTTTAGCTGAGCACTTCCAATAAGACTGCAAACGTGATGCTTAGCTTCCAGTCACTTGTCATTATAATTCCCTGCCCAATTCCCATGTTCACCTCTCTGTCCAGGGCCTGCTCCACGGTTTCAATCTTCCGGAATCAGCAGCAACTTCAAAAGCGCACGTGATAACTACTCCTCCATTTGTTTTTGACAGCGGGGGTTGGGAATGATTCCGCTCTCCATTCAATTATTCATGCCTTCCACCCTATCACAGTTATTCTCTTCAGTTATTTTATTCCTTTCCTCTGTTCCCCTTTTCCCACCCTCTGTTCTTACTTAAATACTGCTGCAACAGGACACTTTATCGTTCTGGCGAAAATTCTCCAGCCGGGAATTTTAACTCTGTTCCTCTTTCTAAAAATGCTACCTTGCCGACAAGGCAGTTTCAGCACTTGCTGTTAATTTCTCAGCTTCCCCGCTTCCGCAGGATTTTGCCTTTTTACAGAAGGAAATGTCATAGAATGTTACAGAAGAAGTGAGGTTGCAATTGAATGGAAAGAGAAAGAAATACATGCAATAGAAACATGACTTTGGAGAGGCTGGCAAAAAGGGGCGATGAGGGGATGAGGAAAGTGACCTCATCAGAAATACATTTTGTTACTTGCTACCTTGCTGTCGAGGGCAGCCACCTCGATTACCATTACCACATCACTGTTTTTCTTGCCCAATTTTGCTGTATCAGCCCACTGTAGAGCGGCAATGTGTTTCTGAATCGTACCTCTCAGAAATGCCGCACAATTATCCTCCATATAAGGCCTGTGTAGCTTTCGAGGGTAACTTGCCAAATCATTGAGGAAACGTAATCACTCAGTGAGACTGTCTGGAGAATCAGAACACAAAGACACACTGGCTGGTAATCAGAAGTTCCAAACATTCACCATCGTTGAACTGTGCAGGGAGGGATGTGATGTGTTCCTTGTAAGCATTACAGAATGTGTTTTATAAAAGGTGATCACTTGGAATCAACAAAAAATTTCCATTACCGAAATATATGAAAAGCAGCTCACAATCTGCAGAACCTCAGAACAGTCACTGTGTGTTTTGCTGTTCTGTTCAAATGAGAGGAAGCGCCTGACAATGTGATGATTTCTGTGACATCAACAGACTGCTGCAGGACATTTCACCTCGGACTTTGAACTTAGCTACATAAAATCCATAACGACATAGTATCGGGGGAAGAATGTGACAGCTCAGTGACTGCAAATAAACTGATCTCTTATTACAAAGACTGAATCACAGTACAAAGATACGGTAATCGGTGAACACTTTCCAAAATGTAAAACACAAAATCAACAGGTCACGATAAATGACTAAGTTCAAATTAATCAACAAAGTTAGGTAAAGCAGGAGCATCAATTCTCCCTGTGGTTTTAAAGTAAAATAGATGAACTCGTGAAATGTTCAGGCTGTTTTCTCTACCTGCATATATAGGTTAATGAAACAGCAATACTGTTAATAATCTAGTCAGGCGAGTGAGGCTGTGTTACTGTAAACGGTTAACTCCTTGTGATCCAATCACCAGGAATGTAGCCTCTAATAATGTCATTTGTTAACTCACTATGATTCAATGCAAAGATGAGAGCTGAAGGTAGATGGTTGTTTCAATAAACTGACCACTGCAACTCAATAAATAAAAATGAATGTCAGCCTGATATATCCGGGAGTAAATTTAGACCTGGAGAATGAAAATAGCCTGAAGATCGAATGCTGATCAATTAATTAGCACAGCTGAGGTTTCACTATAAAGTTACCACAAGTAGAAAACCTTGAAATGAATTCATTCCCCGGATGTGAAACAGCAACTCTCCTGAAATGGACATTTAACCAAAGAATTCACAAACTGTATTGGAACCAGGCTAATAACTCTGATAACTTTGCCATCCACTCACTGGTTTCTGCAGGGATATCGGGTCCTGTCATAATCTGATAGGTTTGTCCCCCTGAGTTATGTTTTGCAGGTATCAAACAGACTGACAATACAGTAAGTATGAGATATGTGTGTTGACAGCAACTGGTTGCCACAGCAACTTGAATTACTGGTACATAATGATGGAGGTTTAAGATGTTTGGTATGGGTCTCTTGTATCTGTGAGAAGCCGGCCAATCCTGTAAATCATAAATACTGTTACATATTCATTGAGAGATACAGCACTGAAACAGGCCCTTCGGAAACCCACTCTGTGCCGATCAACAACCACCCATTTATGCTAATCCTAAATTAATCCCACATTCCCTACCGAAACTCGGGGCAATTTATAATGGTCAATTTACCGAACAACCTGCAGGTCTTTTGCTGTGGGAGGAAACCGGAACATCCGGCAGAATCCCACACGGTCACAGGGAGAAATTACAAACTGCACACAGGCAGTACCCAGACCTAAACCCGGGTCACTAGCGCTGTGAGGCTGCGGTGCAAACCACTGCACCACTGTGCCGCCCTGATTAGCCATTAACATTCTGAAAATGGTGCAAGTAACGAAGGAACATCCAGTAAGCACTGATATTCGGATGTAACTTATGCCACACATGCAGGATCCTATATAAACGTTGAAATTCGAGGATCTCCTTGTCAACACGGTAATTTCCGAGTATCTCTGTCAATAGATAACATTAACGGGACACAATAAATACTGACAGTTGCAAGGTCTCCTGTAACGAAAATCTGATGGACACAGAAGATATTACAAGACTCCCAGAAATTCTTTTCAAATGCTGTCACTTCAATGGACAAATTGTATTCATTGATAAGCAATCCCCGAACTGTCTGTCGTTAACATAAATCCAGAGGTCTATTTGTAAATGCTGAGAATGCCCTACGATTCTGTGAAAACTAGTACATAGTCTCACTCCCAGTATTCTCTTGCAAATAAATTCTCTCACCCGATGGATCCCCTGCACACACCACTCGCAATCCAGGGATGTCATGTAATTGTTCAAATGGCGAGATGCAATTACCACCAAGAGCCGCGAATATACGTTGTTAAATGATAAAACAAATACAGTAAAGCATGCTTCAGACAGTTACTAACTGGATATTGTAGTGTTTTGACAATTGTATTGTACATATTGTTCATTTGAGGCTACCATGCACACACGAGCCAGCAGATGGCACTGAAAGAGAAAGTGAAAGAAAACAGAGCAAAGAAGACTCCATTGTGTTCAAGAGTTTTCTGACTCGGTCCTCAGTCTTTTCCTCATATGTCTTATTAAACTCTGCTAAACCACAGGCCAGTCCAGAGACAATCAGAGTCGTTGATCCTTACAAGGAACAGGCAGCAGTAATGAGGTGGTTAATGAAACAAAAACACAGTAGTTTACTGAATTAATAGTTGGAGATGGAGGCTCACCAGGAACTAACGAGCAGAGATAGCACAACCTGTGGACACTCTGAACCGCCATATGTATCATAATTTCTATATATACTATATGGCAATTTGAATATACACATTGAAACTCCCAGATCATACGCTTCCAGGCTATTGTTTTCAGATGTTGATCCATTCTCTCCCTCTTTGTAAAGCTACAGGTGCCTGCCAGTCATTGACGCAATAGTAGAGTAACATTGCAAGGAGAATCTTATTGACATCAAAGAGAAACCTTGCAGTGGCACAAATAGGTCCCTTGGAAAGTGCCATGAATCACAGTCACTAAACAAACAAGGTCAGCAACATGCTTTCTTCTGAACACGTTATATGTCAAACCGTGTACTTGCCCAGATATTGCGCAGACATGAATTGAAACTTCCCAAAGCCCAGAATATAATTTGATTGACTGTTCCACTGGTGAAAACTGCACAGCGCAATAGTTACATTGGTATAATACTGTCCATATCTGCCTGTGGATTCTGAACGGTGTCATGCTTGCATTTAAACAGTACTGCCTCCCTCTGCTGGTGAATACTGCACAGTACAATTGTTACATTGATACAGTAATACCTCCATTCTTTTGTCGGTATGACAGTGCAGTATTATATTTATATAGTAATGTTGAGTGCAAAGACTAAAATTATATAATAAAGTCTACCTCATTTGGTGAATACCAGCTTACACCTCTGGTGGGGTAGACTAAAGAGTGCACTGGCTACATTTTCACTGTGATATCCTCGTCTCTTTGGAATACAGAATAGTGCTTTGCTTATTGTTACGATCAGGTGACGAGGGGTCACACTACACCCCAATTGTCCTTCTTCTCATTTGACCGCAGCAGGGTTTACTCCTTTCTAAACACTGGATTACTTAACACTCGAGTGAGTGTTTTACCTTTGTCCTTTGTTGTGATCGTAAAAGAACCAATTGGACAAGTTTTCTTGAGTTTAAACAAGGAAGAGGTGAGTTTATTATACTTAATAATTAAACGTTTAAAGTCGGTTGCCAATCCATGAATTTAAAAAAAATCCCCTTTTTATAGCAGGTTTTCTTGACATTATGTTTAATATCATAATGCTTACCACCACTGGTAGATCCATTTCCATAAACTGCACCAATGGCTCCAACTGATGCAATATGTGTTTATCCAGTATTTCATAACTGTTTCATGGTCAAGAAAATAAATGTGCACGGCATCTATAGAATGACACATTGAACATCAACTGGCCACTAACCATAAACGGACAGTAGTTTCATAAACTGACCTCCTACGGACAAACTGAACAAGGTCAAATAAACTGACCCCGACCACACATCTAAACTATTCAGAAAATGCTGCGTGACTCACTAACTTAACAGGTCTCTAAAGCGAACACATCGCAGCAAAATACATAACCATCGACATTGATTTGTTTTGCGAAAGGTTCTCTTCTTTTCTTCTTGTCCTAGATGTGCATCTCTTTAAGGGAGCTGCGGCAAATTGTAGGTGCCTCTCCACTCTCACAGATATGAGGTTGCTTAGCCTGCCCAGTGCTCATATTTCGCTTTTACTGTCTCTGCTGACAGATTCTTCTGCACGACTATGCCCTTCAGAAGCAGGAGAACCAAGCCAGCAAGACCAATCTGAACAGTCACCCCTCTGACTTCAACACGCAGCAGTTCAGCATTTAGCACAATGCATGGGAATGATGGTGAGATAGCACAGTCTGTGCAGGGTGAAGTTCACATTGCAAGTGATTAGCACGGGTAGTGGTGAAAGGCACAGTAGAGGACAGAGGAGGCAGGCGAGTGCGCACTGACCCAAAAATTGCTGAAGATTGTGGGGAATACCAATTCAATGCCTGGCTGTTCACGCAAAGGTAATTGGAATAGTACCAGCAGAGAACGGTTGCGTGGGTAACCTGTCAAAGACTTTCAACATCATGGATGAGACTATGAAGGAGCCAACAGTCCATGAATGGCACCCGGACGTTCCTGTTCATGGAACGAGTTGCCTGTGTTCTCTTATGAAGAATGTGTTGTCCTCCACGGAAGCTTACTATGCAAGAGCCCTGGTAACCACCAAGGCCAGCTTTGATTGAAACCCAACCTGCTGCTTTTGGGGCTTTGGTTTCTACAGTGACGTCCAGCATCGAACAGTAGTGAAGCAGCGTTGACAGATTTAGTGGTTCGAATGGAGAGGAGCTTTGGTCGGATCAGTGGTGTCCTTTAGTTTTCTCTCATGCAGATCAGTGAGAGATAATGCACAGCCCCATGGGATCAGACTGGCGCTACAGCAGCTGCAGGTCGTGTCCTCTTTCAAGAGGGAAGTACATCTGTGCCCTTGACAGACCCTCGTCCATTGCCCATGCACGCACCAGCAATGTAGTCCAGATGCACCAACCAGAAGCCAGTCCCATTCTCGGTCGCACCGCCGAAAATGCCGGTTGTAAATATCTGCAGTAACATTTTTACGACAGCTGCAAGCGTCCACCACGCTGAATTAAAAGGGGCAGCTCTATAATTAGAAAATACCAGCCTTCAAGGGAACACTATTAGGTGGCACATGAATGAATATTAATTTGAGTGCAATTTATTAACGTAATATTAGTCAAACATTTATCCATGTCAATTTGTGCAAAATGTTTTCGTAATAACTTAGGGCCCTCACAGTGTGTGGGCGTGGGAATGCCTCATGCAGGGATTTTCTCTGTCCAGGTGCAGTGGAGATTTGACCTAAATGTAGGGGGAGAATCATCTTCGTGGGTCACTTGGTGCAGGGATGGGAGGAAGGGGTTTGAGTAGCATTTCAATGCAACCAATATTTAATGACTTGTTCTCAGACTTCACATGTTACTCGCTGCTTCACCGTGCAATGCCAGGCACCACGTGGTCAGCTTTCGATGTGGTCTCCAATTCTGCTGCACAATGACAGTGCAGTGACTGGCACGACAGAGCCATCTCTCAGTGTGGGCTCCAGGTCTGTCTGCTGATACATGGCAGTGGGAGGGAAATATGAAATAATTGTCAAAGAGGACCACATATCTGCCAATATGATAGGAAAGAGGAAGGTTGAGTCCAGGATAACTGCTACTGTCGTGAGTCAATAGGGGATCCGGACACCGAGCACGAACCCATACTTCCTCCAATTCAACTTGCTCGTCCATTACAAATACCCGCTATTCAAAAATACAGGAGCAATTTTAGGGCTGAAAAGTGCTAATATAAAGTTGAAGCCTCATCGAATCGCCGTTTGTTCTCAACAGAATAGACTACATTGTGAGTAACAAATACCATGTATTCAGTTCGAAGTAGGTACAATTAGATGCTTGCTGCATCCAGAAAGAATGTTTGGGACGCTCTCTGTGAAAAGGGAAGAGGGGAAAGAACAGGTGTTGCATCATTCAACCATTGCATGAGATGTTTTTGTTGCGAGAGGAGTGATTCTGGGATTGACAGAGGACTAACCAAGAGCTTGACAGAGGGAATAGTGCCTTTGGATTGTTGAATGGGGAAGGGAGGGAATGATGCCTTTCGTCGTCACATGGCGCTGGCGGCTGAAATTGCAGAAAACTATTGAATATGTAGGTGTTGCTGTGGCAAGTGAGGACAAGGCTAACTGGATCATGGCTCTGGTGGTGACGAGAAGGGATGAGGGCGGAATTGCAGGTTACGTGCCTGAAGAAGGGAACTCTTCAGCCGATCAAAGACAGAAGCCAATTCGGAAATGATGATGTGGAAGGTGGCATCATTGGAACTGCTGTAACAGAGATGTAGATACCTGGAGAAGGCAATAGAGACCTGACACGAAGCAGGATGGGGGAGGTGGGGTGCATAATCGAGCTAGGTCTCTGGGTTGGTGGCTACAGATAGACATTGTGAGCTACCTGCCGATCCTCAGTTTTAGAAATAAGATTTCGAGGAATCGAATTGGGGATGGGTCGTGTAAAGGTAAAGTAGGGCTGGCAGCTAGAAGCAAAGTTAATTCCTTTCAGCTGAGAATGAGGTCAGGAAACTACAATGAAATAGTAATCAATGTTACCAAACAAGATGTCGTGTGCTGGTGGGACGTAAAGGTGTCAAACAACTGGATGGCGAGGCGATGGATAGCGATGCAGAGAGGCTGCACGTCCTATTCAGAGATACAGGTGTAGGTGGAAGATACATCCTGGTGAAAGATGGACTGTAAAGCGACTGGATATCCCGGTGTGGGATGGAAAAGTACAGACCTGAATATTTTGAATGGGCTAAGTTGCAGATGGTTTGAACATCCTGGTAAGAGATGGACATATTGAGGGTATGGCCGTCCTGATGAGGGATGGACTTGTCGGGATCCGAATTTCCTGAATGGATTGAGTTTTAATAAGATTGATCATCCTAGTGAGAGATAGAGTTTTAAGAGAATTACATGCTCTAGAGAGAGAAAGAGAAGTTTAAAGGGAATGAACATCTTGGTGAGAGATGTAAATGTAGAGTGGTTGGACGGCCTGGGGAGAGATGGAGTTGAGGGAGTCTACATGTCCTGTTTACAGTGTTGGACTGGATGTCCATGGTGAAAAGGAAACATTTCTGGACAAAAAACCTGAGCAGCTAAAATCGTGGATGGCTGCAGAAGAAGACAAGGGGACAAAGTGCAATATAAAGAGTTAGGATCCATCGGAAAGGAACAGATTGAAATGTTGAGTCTAACGATGTAGCCTTGTTTGTGGATGTTTGGAGGATTTAGAAGGGGCTGTGCGCGGTCACAGGCACGGGGTGAAGATCTCAAGAGGAAATGAGTTCAAAGATAGTATGGGAAAGGATGACATGATGTTCAGTGGTGGACTCATGGTCTGGGGGAAGTGGAACGATATGTCAGAGAGATCGTGTTTAGGCTGCCCAAGGTAGAGGTCTTTACAACAAACAACAACAGCGATTCCATTGTCAGCAGGTTTAATGACAATGTCAGGGTTGAGAGAATAAAGTGCTGCAAATCACAGGGAGATAGATAAGAGAGAGTAAAGGGGGCGGGATTCATTTCATCAAACTTGCCTCCATCTTAACACAAACCTTCACTCTTTTACTCTCTTCAGTCCCCCTTTTTCCGTGGTTCTGTATTTGCTAAAAGTAATTAATCTCGACTAATATATATTTCTGAAGAAATAGCAATTACGTTCAAAGCTATTCCTGTGTCTCTCGCCACAGATGATATCTCAGCTGTTAAGTGTTTCCAGCATGATTCGTTTTCAATTCAAATGATGTTCGCCGTCTGCTGGTGGATACGGGTATTTCAGTAAGCCGACGAATCACAAAAATCACAATTTTCTGGAGAGTAATGCATGGTGTAGCTGCTCTCCCGACAGAGTAACAATTGCGCCCTGCTGATGACTAACTGAAATGTTTAAAATTGACGGCAAAAACGCAAGAATTTCTGACCAGTTTCTCCTGCTCTCTCACCATCCTCCGGGATAGTGCAGCGCAGGAAAACATTATATTGTATCTAGAAATTGGTGTATATTTAGTACTTGAACCACAATACAGTCGTTAATATTGACAAAGGCACAAATTCCAACTGCAACATTGAATAAATCATTTTAATTATATTTGAAGGTTATTCCCATTGTGCATCAACACTTACGTTATAAACTGCAGTAATTTGTCCATATCGAGTATGTGGTGGTGGAGGAAGAAGTTACAATAAATGCAGATTAAAGAGACAGACCATTTATTTGTCACCTGACGTGTTCTAAACCTTTTTTAACAGGATATGGCAAAGAGAATCGGTTACAAAACGAACTTTGCATAAACTCTTCATTAATAAGCACTGGTTTTAATCTCTGTAACAGTGTTGGTAATTACATGCGGAGTAATATATCTCAGTATTAGTACAGACAGAGAAAGGATCCGAAATCAATTCTGTTTGGTATTTTAATTAAACAGAAAACACGCACCTTCAGACAAAATAAAGAGAAAAGCCAAATCTAGTTATTACAAAACAATGTAAAATGATGGTTGATAAAAATAAAGTGATGTTTGTACCGTAAAACAAAGTACAATTATCATGTTCACACTGTTGGGAAAGTTCATGCCGTTCCTTCAGATTTAACACAGAATAACACATCAGTCTGTGATCCACCTCCAGACATCATACATTGGATTTGAGGCTGACTTTTACCTGAAAGGACAACAAAAACGACTTGAGAGGTTCACAGCAATGTTAACCACCAAACAAATACATCAAATACAGAATAAGATCTCCCCAGAATATTTTTGCTTCAATCAGCCTCCTATTTCTTTAGTAAGTACAGAAAATGTTCTCTTTTTTTTAGAGATAGAGCACTGAAACAGGCCCTTCGGCCCACCGAGTCTCTGCCGACCATCAACCATCCATTTTTACTAGTCCTGCACTAATCCCATATTCGTACAAGATCCCCACCTGTTCCTACATTTCCCTCCCACCAACGTCTACTAGGGGCAATTTCTAATGACCAATTTACCAATCAACTGCAAATCTTTTGGTGGTGGGAGGAAACCCAGCGAAAACCCAGACATAGGGAGAACTTGCAAGCTCCACACAGGCAGTACCCAGAATTGAACCCGGATCGCTGGAGCTGTGAGGCTGCGGTGCTAACCACTGTGTCGCCCATCATCTTTCTGATACTTTGGGATCAATATCGATATTCTTAATATCGGAAAAAGCTGGGACTGCACATTGTCAGCACAATACACGGAACAAATGATAAAACATTGGTCTTACCAGACTGATGGAGATGCAAGATGTTGAACCATACAGTCACTGCCCATCTTTGGTGTAATGTCTGCTATTGTGAACGTGTCACAGTGAACATCCTCATTGTTTTCAGGAATGGAGGGAGGCATCAAAGCGGGATCAGTGCGGGTCTGAGAGCTGTATACTGCGGAGGGAAAGATCATGGATTAAAGATTGGACTGAAAGCGGGATCAGGGCGTGTCTGAGAGCTGTATACTGTGGAGAGAAAGATTATGGAATAATGATTGGACTGAAAGCGGGATCAGTGCGGGTCTGTGAGCTGCATACTGTGGAGAGAAAGATTATGGATTAACGATTGGACTGAAAGCGGGATCAGTGCGGGTCTGAGAACTGTATACTGTGGAGAGAAAGATTATGGATTAATGATTGGACTGAAAGCGGGATCAGTGCGGGTTTAAGAGCTGTATACTGTGGAGAGAAAGCTTATGGATGAATGACTGGACTGAAAGTGGGCTCAGTGCGGGTCTGAGAGCTGTATACTGTGGAGAGAAAGTTTATGATTTAATGATTGGACTGAAAGCTGGTCCAATGCGGGTCATCTATATACGTATAACGTAAAGGGGACTGGAATTTGTTGGCCTCGGAATGTTTTCCATCTCCATTCACCGTGTTGTTTTTTTTTACCGCTGGGAGATAGCAGATGAAATGGATCATCTAAGACTGAATCAGGCTGTTCAGATTGAGCACCTGGAAGATTTCCAGTCAAAGTGTTCGCAAGAGAGATATCACACACCGAATAACATAAGGGTGTCTTTTCTAAAATATTTCAAGCATTGTTTATTCTAATTTCCTTCAATCACAACATGTATTTAAATCAGCCAGCAGTCTGTGACATCGCCGAGTGGAACGAAATTCAAAGTAGTGACACAGAGCTGGTGACTGTGGGAGTTTAACTCACCGAGAGTGGAGAGATCACCACCGGCACTTGTGAAGAGATCATCAGGACTACTGTCCAGCAACAAGTGACCATCCTGAGTGTCAATGGCTCCAGTCTCAACATCATCATAATCACCCGGAACCAGACCTGAGAGGAAATAACGATTTTCACTGAAATTAAATGGTATCACTGAATACTTAGAATTATATTATTAGACGTCAGTCGACACGGGCCAGCAAAGGTAAACTGTGATCTTCAGCCGTAGTGAGAATAGAGGCTGGCGAATGATGGGATCGTCTCGTGTCATGATAGGCGAGTCATAGCTCATGCTATGTTTAAAATGCAGCCTGTAATCGATTGAAAGGAAGGGGCAGTGTAGGATATTGGTTGGGAGACTGACAACCTGCATGTTTGGCAGATGGCGCCCAGGTTTTCGCATGCCTCCATGGAAGTGCTCCACCAGGCAGCAAGGGCAAGGAGGGAAGCGCTTTTCCATCGCGACCGGAGGAGGAGGCCAGCGAGGCAGGTGGGGAGGGCATGGCAGGAGATTGAGCAGGGAGTGAGCAGCCATGAGGTAGTCCCATGCAAGAGGTTTCAGAGCAGGAACGGTATCAATGCCCTGATGTAGTATGACAAGCTGAGTGCAGTGCCTAACATTAATTTGACAGCCTTAAATGTCACAAATGATAAAAATTAAATTAGAGAAGGGGTGCCCCACTCATTGGTTCAGATGTTCCTACACTATAGAGCACAGCTCAGTGCCCACCTTCTTGGAGAAGCACAATCTTCAGTGACACTGCTGTTCCGACATTTGCAGGAAGCAGAGCCTCTGATGGTAAGCCCTCTCTGGTGGGTAGCATTTTCTGCATTCAAGAAGCTGGTTGCGTGCGGCTGTGTGCCCTGCTCATCCACACTCTTTTCCAGCCTCATGATTATTGTCCCTGTATGGGTGCTGCAGCCCAACTCCTGGGGACTGCAGCTGCTTCCATCTCTCATTCTCCTCCACAATGGGAGGCTTCAACACCGGAGTGGGTGAGACCTATTGTAAATTGCTGCACTCACTTTTCAAGGTCTCCATTCTTTTTACTTGGTGTAGGTAAGTTTCAAGTCGGAGAGGATGCTCATCCTAAATACTGCTGTTATGATCGCCAAGATAGGTCAGCCTCCAGATTGCCAATACCGCGATACAGTATCTCTCCCCCTCCCTCCAGTGCCACAATGCTTTTCACAGCCAAAACTGACCTTCCTCTGACCTTCCCCCTCCTTATAGATGGCGAGTCTCTGAAAACTGTTGTCACCTTTCATTAAATTGTGAATGGTTTGGAAAATTGCCATGAATTTGCTGTTTATTGACTCAATTGCCTGCCCAGTGCCTTAAACTGCAGCCTCCACCCACCAGCTCGGCCGATTCCAGGAATATCACTTAACAGAGTAAATACGTCGGGCTTCCTTTGCACTGCTATCCAGCGGCAATTTGCCTCCCAGTCTGTCGCCACTGTGTGACAAAATGCTGCCCTCCGTTTTAAAGTCACATCTGTCCCATTAAATCACCCATTCAACATACACACAAATGTCACACTTCACCTCCCACACAACAGTGTCAGAAATCACAATAATTGAATATTTCATTCCATTAAAGTATTGGTTGCAATCGGTATTATTTTGCAGACATCCAAATTATTTCTCCATTTTTAAAAACTAAAATCCCTCAGCAAATCCCCATGCATTCAGCAGCATCATTTTACAGCGATTCAGTTCTGATATATTCAGTTGTTGATTTTAGATAACAGACTGCGTGATGGATTAAAAAAACGTGATGGTAACAAATAAAAATGTACCCACCCTGAATACTGGAGGAGTTCCCTTCAGGATTTTCTAATCCAGGATCCGTATCACCCAAACTGTGACTGGTGTAATATTCAATCTGATTGAGGGACTCAATGGAATCAGTAACTGTTAAACACAAACATGGATGGTTATTGGAGAGATCGATTGGGACGTTCCAGCAAATAACATAATACCGTCATCATCTGGTGACAATGTCCTGGGACTTTGTATCTGACACAGTTGTGAAACATTTATCACAGGGACTGCAGTGGTTCAAGAGCAACTAGGAATGGACCATGAATGTTGGCTCATCCAGCGAGCAGTTAAAACAATACACAGTCCAGCTGGTGGGTCAGATTTCAAACATCAGAGCAGAAACAATAGTGTAAAACATAATCAGTTAGCACATTTTCTTAACCCAGAACCCTTCCATCCTGTCCGCGTTTCTTTCCATTTCAGAGTCTCAAACGGATGGTGGTGGCTTCAAAACCGAACCCCACCCCGGATAATGAGGCAGAAAAGTGTAAAGAGTGCAAGGAGACGAATAACGGATTTGTTCTTTCCTGGTATTTTTTGCAACCTGAGAAATTAATCTCAATGGTTAAATTGCCCTCCAAATATATCGCAAGACAAAACTTTTATCGATTTGCCAGTGTTGTTGCCCCAGTATTGTGAAACAGAATGTGTAGATTAATGTTAAACTTCAGAATACAAAGTGTTCGGATATGTTTTTTGCAGGAACCACCGACTTCAGTTTAGGAGTTCCTGATGGAAGCGTGTTCCTGATCCAGAAATCCAGTCACTTAGAGAAATAAACTCTGAGTCAATGTGACTGTCTCCTCCTGAGAGCAGTGACTATTTATGGTCTAGCTTAAATGGAATAAAATGACATGATAGTTACAAGCAAACAGAAATCACGTCTTTAAGCAGTAGCAACGGGCAGAAATCTTCCCAAACTAATCTTGCTATCCGCACAGATATAGACACACTCGCACTGTGATATGACTCCTTCACCTGTGGATAGCGAGCGGATTTCTGACAGTGTTCAGTCAGTAAATTGACCATTAACATGGGGTAACTAAGTGGAAGTGACATTTGTCTTGTGAACATTCGGCATGAAATATAAAACACAGACCTGAACGCCGGATCTGATAGGAATCCTTGCCAGGTGGAATATTCCCAATCTCTTCATAAATTGCTTGGTATAAACCAGCCGGTGAACCCTTGCCACGAGTGACAGAACCTGTCAGATGGAGGGTGGGAAGATTAAAGTACAGTTGCAACCCACGAGCGTTCAACAGTAAATTATCTGCGAACACATCCAAATCACAGAGACAGAGAGAGTAAAGGGACAAAGTCGGGTACAGTGAATGCGGAGTAGTTTTGTTGTGTGTATTTTCGTACATGTCTATGTGGCAATTTTACTGCATATCCCTATGTTCACCTGCAGCAGACTGAGGACAAATGTGTTGACTGAAGAAAAAATTCAATCAAGTTTGTTAGAAACGATCTCTCCCTAACAAAGCCATGCTGACTGTCCCTGATTAATGCCTGCCTCTCCAAGTGGAGATTAATCGTGTTCCTCAAAATTTTTTCAATATTTTCCCTAGCACTGATGTTAGATTCACCTGCCTGTAATTACCTGGTTTACCCCTGCTACCCTTCTTGAATAATGATACCACATTCACTGTCCTTCAATCCTCTGGTACATCTCCTGTGGCCAGCGAGGATTTGAAAATGTGTGTCAAAGCCCCTGCTGGATCTTCCCTTACCTCACTTAACAGCCTAGGTCACATCTCATCTGGGCCTGGGGATTTTTCCATTTTAAGCCCGCGAAAACAACAAACACTTCCTGCCTTTCAATGCTAGTTTGTTTAAGTACTTCACAACCCCGCTCCCTGATCGCTACACCGACATGGTCCGTCTCCATGGTGAACACAGATGAAAAGTAATCCATTAAGGCCGCATTTACGTCCTCTGCCTGCACATTGCAGACGGCCATTTTGATCCCTAATCAGTCCCACTCTTTCCCTGGTTATCCTCTTGCCCTTGATATACTTTTAAAAAATGCATTGGGCGTTCCCTTGATCTTCCTCACCAGTGTTATTGCATGCGCCCTCTTCGCTCTCCGAATTCAATTTTTAAGTACCCCCTATACTTTCTGTACTCCTCGCGGGAGTCCGCTGTTTTTCAGCGCTCTGAATCTGCAAGTAGGCTCCTTTTTGCTCCTTATCCAATCCTCCATATCCCTTGACAAGCACAATGTCCCTGGAATTGTTCGTCCAACCCTTCAACTCTATGGGAACATGTTAGCCCTGAACTCTCAATATTTCCCTTTTGAAGGTAAGAGCCCATGGGATCCAGGGCAATTTGACAAATTGGATCCAAAATTGGCTGAGTGGTAGGAAGCAAAGGGTAATGGTCGAGGGTTGTTTTATTGATTGCAAGCCTGTGACCAGTGATGTACCACGGGGATCGGTGCTGGGACCCTTGCTGTTTGTAGTGAACATTAATCATCTAAACCTGAATATAGGAGGTATGAGGAGTAAGTTTGCAGATGATGCAAAAACTTGTGGTGTCGTAAATAGTGAGGAAGAAAGCCTAATGGGCGGCACAGTGGCGCAGTGGTTAGCACCGCAGCCTCACAGCTCCAGCGACCCGGGTTCAATTCTGGGTACTGCCTGTGTGGAGTTTGCAAGTTCTCCCTGTGTCTGCGTGGGTTTCCTCTGGGTGCTCCGGTTTCCTCCCACAAGCCGAAAGACTTGCAGGTTGATAGGTAAATTGGCCATTATAAATTGCCCCTAGTATAGGTAGGTGGTAGGGAAATATAGGGACAGGTGGGAATGTGGTGGGAATATGGGATTAGTGTAGGATTAGTATAAATGGGTGGTTGATGGTCGGCACAGACTCGGTGGGCCGAAGGGCCTGTTTCAGTGCTGTATCTCTAAACTAAACTAAACTAAATTACAGGACGATATAGATGGGCTGGTAAGATGGGCAAGGGAGCAGCAAATTGAATTTAATCCTGTGAAGGGTGAGGTGATGCATTTTAGGTGGAGTTACAAGGCAAGGGAATGGATGGTAGTACCATAGGAAGTACAGAGAGTCAGAGGGACCTTGGTGTACTTGTCCATAGATCACTGAAGGCAGCAGCATAGAAATATAAGGTGGTTCGGAAAGAATATGCGTTTCTTGCTTTTATTAGCCAAGGCACATAATATAAGAGCAGAAAGGTTATGATGGAGCAGCATAAAACGCTAGTTAGGCCACAGCTGGAGTACTGTGCACAGTTCTGGGAATTGCACTGTTGGAAGGATGTGATTGCACTGAAGAGGGTGCAGAGGAGATTCACCAGGATGTTGCCTGGGTAGGAGCATTTCAGTTATGAAGCGAGACTGGAAAGGCTAGGGTTGCTTTCTTTAGAGCAGAGAAGGCTGAGGAGGGAATATGATTGAGGTATGCAAAATTATGAAGGGTATTGATAGGATAGATAGGAAGAAACCTTTTCGCTTAGTGCAGGGGTCAGCAACCAGGGGGCATCTTTTTAAGGTAAGGGGAAGGATATTTCGAGGTGATTTGAGGGGAAAAGTATCACCCAGAGGATGGTTGGAGTCTAGAACACTTTGCCTGAAGAGGTGGTAGAGGCAGGAACCCTCACAACATTTCAGAAGTATTTAGATGAACAATTGAAATGCCATCGCATACAACACCATGGACCAAGTGCTGGAAATGGGATTAGAATAGATAGGTGCCTGATGGCCGGCAGAGATACGCTGAGCCGAAGGGACTGTTTCAGTGCTGAATAACTCTATTAATCTATGACTCTATGACCTGATCTCCTGCTTGTGATCGTTTGTAAACGACTGCCAGTCCAGTGAGGTTACAAGGCTCGATCTTATCAGCTTTAGGACTGTCTTGTTACAGAGCCTGTTCTGGTCGGGTCCTTGGCAGTGCTAGGTGCCTATGCTGTCCCAGCTATAGAATCTTTCTTTAGAGAGAGAGGTCTATTTCTATAGGAACGTTATATTATTATGAAAAGTGTCATTTATTAAGCGTCCCATTTCTTATAATAAATCAGGAGTGATTTGGATAGGTGAAATATGAGTGGAGGGCGTCGTTTTGGAATGTTGAATCACCGCTGGTGAATACAGAAGGTCCTATACAAGTATCACCTGTCAAAATAACAGTCAGACACGGTGAGACAGCTCGATATTGGATGCCCAGAGCCGGAATTTGAAAGGCTGGAACTGATAACCAATGGATGAAGGAAGATTAACAGACAAATAATTAGTTGAATGCACAGCTTAAAAAGTTGAATTAAACTTCCGGATCCTTTGTTACAATAAGTAAATTGTTCCAGAGTTTCATGTATGATGTGCTGAACTCTCACAGTGAATGTGGACACTTCAAATCACTCTCCATTTTAAATGTCCAGAGCACATTGAATGGAGAAAATCAGCAAGAAAAAATAATGTGTTTCTAACAAGGCCACTTGACAGTCCATAGAAATCTGCAAGGAACGAGAGTTTTGCATGCATATGACACAATATCTGGGATCTTTCGTTGGATCCGCGGTAAGATATGAACCTCACCTCTTCTGATTGACTTTTTCTGTACAACCACCATCAGTGAGATCAACACACAGAATAGCAGGACTCCGAAGCAGATTGCAACTAGGATGGAAGTAGTTTTATATCCCTGTTCTCAATGACAACAATACAGAAAGGTTTAACACATACACAGTCCGTCTTGCACGATAACATATTTACAAAAGGGAGTTAATAATTATATCCACTGCTTCCGCGCAATGAGTCAGGCTGAACATTCCACAATATGTGTGGTGCACATTGCACCAGAGGGAGGTGTGAGCCAGTCTAAATTACAGAGACAGTGCCCCCATGTTTCTGATGAGAACACGACAGTTCAGGGACAGCCAGAATCTGGAATTAGCGGAATTTCAACCAGACCATTTGAAATATGCGGTGAGGAAAAGATGTTCCAGTCAGTGAGAAAGTGCTCATAGTATCTTGAAAAAATTACAACAATACCAATTCAACTAATTCAAACCCTAACGCTGGCTAGGATACTAATAATGGGAAGTACCTGCAGATGTGGATGGGACAGCAATTGGAGGCACATCGAGTCCTGTGGAATATATTGCACAAAAAGTTCAGGAGGATGAAATTTCAGCAATTTCCATTTAAACGATAAATACTGTTCTTAATTTCCCGAGCTAGTGAGTCAATTTAACAAAACAATGAACCCTAACCCCACTCTCCAAACCCTGTCACCCTCACCAGAACAAATCACACTGGCATCTTCCTTGTGATCACAGTCAGACTGAGCCGGTGAAGAAGAAGGACAGTCGGCCAGAGAAGATTCGCTTCCAGTGCATTTTACCTCATCCAGCCAGATAACACCGTCACCCTGGGAAAAAGTAGCTCCTCCTGGGGCCAATAGAGCGTGACCACAACCCAGCTGTCTGCAGACAACATTGGCATCGGCCATATCCCAGGAGTCATCACACACCGTGCCCCAGCTGTTATTGCACAGTATCTCCACACTCCCGGAGCAGTTGGTGTTACCTCCAAACAGGCGCAACCAACGTCCAGAATCTGTCAAAGAGAATCAATGGTTATTATTGTTAATGTGGTATAAGAAAGAAGTACATGTCAGATAGTTGGTATAATAAAGAGGAAGTAGCACCTGGTGAAAGCAGACGTTTACAATCATATTCTCGAATGCAGTCCTTTGATCTGTGGGGTTGCTCCTTAGTTACTTTTGCTTCTGTTGAGAAGAGAAACATGCTGACTGTATCACACACCAATGTTTGAAATGACACTCGCACATTTAGAGGTTTGTTGTGTTACCTGAACAAACAACACCAGCATCCTCCCTGTGTTCACAGTTGTGTTCACCCCACGCTTTTGTTTGACACTGCCAAAGGAAAGACTCGTGTGAAATGCATTCCATCCCATCGAGCCAAATGGGTCCGGATCCTTCTCCGAATGACTGAGCAAAATAATCGATATAACTGAGGGGACCACACTGTAATTGTTTGCAGATCACTTCTGCAACAGGTCCATCTAGTGTATCCGAGCACACTGTTCCCCAGGTGCCATTGTAGAACACTTCCACTCTCCCCTCACAGCGATGCTTCCCATTCACCAGCTGCAGCTCTTTGTGCTCTGTCAATGACACAAGAAATATCCAGATAGTTAGATTGACAACTCGTTGTATGTTCATACTGCACAGCTCAACACATGCTGCACCGGTTGTGTTCACTGATTTCCAGTAATTATTTCAGAAAAGCGATAGAAAAACACCGACAGCCCATAAAGTAACAAAGAATAATCAACACGGATTTCACAACAGAAAGACAAACAACGTTATTGAATTCTTTGAAGAAGTTACAGAAAGATAACAGGGATAATGCAGTCGATGCAAAATGCATGTTTTTTTTTCAGAAGGCCTCTGACAAGGATCATGACTGAGGTCAGAGCCTGTGAAGTCAAGAGATCAGTGGAAGAATGATAGGAAACCAGCTACAAAGTACACCGTCCGGGTGCAATGTGGTAACCCAGAATGGTGGAAGTTGGGAAGTTGTGTTCCACAGGGCTGGGGTCACTGCTGCTCAACATTTACATAAACGATTTGGATTTAGACAAGGGAGACTTAATTTCAGAATTTAAGATGACGCAATTTGGGGATATAGTTAACACTAAGAAAGACAGAGACAAAATACGGGAAGACGTCAATAAACGGGCCGAATGGGCATACAATTGCCAAATAAGTTGAATAGAGGTAAGTCTAAGGTGCTCAGTGTTGACAGGAAGAATAAAGAGGCCACGTAATTCTTGTAAAATAAGAGTCAAAATGATAAAGATCAGCAAAGAGACCTCGGAATACAGAGGCACTAATCACTTCTGAAGTGACAGAGACCGAAACTTGTGACCATAAATCTAGGATAATCACGAATAAATCTAATAAGAAATTCAGGAGAATTTGTTTGTTTTTTTACCTAGGGAGTGGCTTGAATTTTGAATTCCGAACACATGCAATTGCTGAGGTGATTTGCACTGATGCCTTTAAAGTAAAGCTATACAGGTACATGAGGCAGAAAGAAGCAGGAGGATATGCAAAGAGGGTTAGGTGCAATGATGTGGGGTGATACTCGTGGGCAACGTAAACACCACATTGACCAGTTAGCCCGAATGGCCAGATTCCGTGCTGTCCATTGTATGTAATTCGTCGTAATATCTTCCCTGTGAAACCACGTGCACAACACTACGGAAAATGGGCACATGGAAGCACCTTTACCTGAACACATGATCCTCACATCTTCTTTATGAGAACAGTCGTGGTTGCCCCACGATGCTGAGGGACATTCCCAGAGAAATGATTCGTTACTGGAACACTTCAGTTCATCCAACCAAAGTGGCCCTGAGCCTGGTCCACAAGATGCAGGAAGTGCCAGGTCCAATGCCTTTCCACAACCCAGCTGTTTGCAAACCACGTCAGCGTCTGCCAGATCCCAGGAATCATCACAAACTGAGCCCCAAATCCCATTGTAATAAATCTCCACTCGGCCATTACATGGGCTTCCACCGTCAGACAGCCTTACCTGCACGTGGTCTGTTGGATGACAGTACATGAGGATTATACTTTCAATAGACATTCACATCATCACTCAATACAACTGATTTTACCATCACCAGCTCAAAAAAAGAACGTTAAATGCACCTGTGGACAGGTAAATAAAACTATACAACAGAATATCTGTTTACACTTACTTCTTACATAGAATGTAAAGAACAGCAATGTTTCAGATATGCTATTACATCTGGCTTTGACAAGTTCTGGTCTCCAGTTCCCCTCTTATGTTTTGAACGCTGTGTACGGTGTTAAACAGGCAATAACTCACACGATTAACAGTTAATTTATACTCATGTTATATAACTGTATCTGTTCCTTGTCCATGTATGTTACCCTTATTTGTTACCTTGGTCATACATTTACTGCCCTCTCCTATTTCCCTCATCTTCAATTACAAGTGACTTGCATTTATCTAGCGCCATTAACGTAATGAAACATCCCAAGGCGCGATGCAGGAGTGATATCAAAGAAATTTTAACACAGAGCACCGAAAAATATATTAGGTCAGATGACCAAAAGCTAAGTCAAAGAGTTAGTTTTTTGGAACGTCTTAAAGCAGAATGACAGGTTGACAGGCAGAGAGATTTAAGAAAGTAATTCTAGAGCATGTGACCTTCGCAAATAAAGGCACGGCCACCAATGGTGCACAATTGAAACCAGGACTGCTCAGGAAGCCAGAACTGGGAGCTGTCAATCTGGAGCCGATTGCAAAGACAGGAGCTGTGAGGCCAGGAAGGGATTTGAAAACAAGGATGAGAATTTTAAAACCTCTCGTTGCTGGGCAAAGTAGGTCAGTGAGCAGAGGGCAGATGCCTGAGTGGCAAATGGTCGAGACAGCGGAGCTTGCAGAGGTTGTAACTAGTGAAGCCAGCCAGGATTGCATTAGCATCATCGAGTCTGGAGGGAACAACGCTATCGACAAGACGAGATAAGGGCAAATGCGGGTGATGTCATGGAGGTGAAAATAGACAGTGTTAATGAGGATATGGAGATTTGATAGGAGGATCACCCTGGAGTCAAATGTAACACCAAGATTACAAGCTGTCTGGCTGAGTGACAGACAGTTGGCATGGCGAGAAATGGAGTTGGAGACAAGGAAACATGCGGTGGGGACTGATGGTTTCTATCTTTTCAATACTGAATTGGAGGAATTTTCTGCTGATGCAGTACTGAATGTCAGCCTGGAATTCTGACAGTGTACAGGCATTGGAGGGCTCAAGAGTGTTGAATGTGAGGAGAGTTGGATACGGTGAGATACATGTGGAAGCTGAGGCTGTGTTTGCGGATATCACTGAAAGGCAGCATGTAAATGAGTAATGAAGTGTCAAAGGATCGATCCTTTGGTGACACTATAGGTAACTTTGCAGGAGCAGGAATGAAGCCATTGCAGGCCACTTTCTGACCATGACTGCATAGATAATACTAGAACCAGCTGAGTGCAGTCCCACCCAGCCGTGTGTTAATGGGGAGGAATTGGAGAAGTATTTCATGATCAATCATATAAAAATTTGAGACAAGTCAATAAAGAGGAGGTGGAATCGTTTATGTATGTCACAATCACTTCGGATGTCGTTTGTTTTCATCCTGTGGTGTGGATAGAAAATTGATTTGCGGAATTGAAACATGGAGCTTCATATAAGATGAGCATGGATTTGGGAGGCGACGACACATTCAAGGACTTTGGCGAGGTCCGAACAGTTGGAGCTGGGGGAGTAACCTGCATGGACAGGTGGTCAATGGTTCCTTTCTGAGGAGAGGTGTGATGACTGCTGATTTGAAGGAGAGGAGCCTGAACATGTAGAGAGAGAGAGAGAGAGAGAAAGAGAATCGTTAATATTGCCAGCTAACATGGAACCCAGGAAGGGAATGTTTGTGTTCAGTAGTTTAATAGAAATAAGGTGTAGACAGCAAAATGTGGATACCATCAACAGCACAGGTTCAGAGAGAGAGTGAAGGATTCTAGGAGACAAACAAGAAGTGTGAATTCAGGGTGATCGTATGGGATGCGGGTGGGAACTGATAGGAAGTTAGGCCTGATGGGTTGGGGAAGAAAAGGAAGTAGTGGAGGTGACTGAACGGATGTTTTTGAACTTTGTGACAAAAAGTCTATGAGCTCCTCTCAATTATTTTTGGAGTTCAGGGTGGATGAGGCAGGGGAGTGGTTCAGGAGGAAGATTTATGATGGAGAATATTTGCTGTGCGTTTTCTTTGCCTTCCTGGATAATCTTTGTCAAACGGGAGGTTTTAGTGAAGATGAAGAGGACCCAATGATGCTTTTTGTGATTGATCCATTCAGAATTATATTACCAGATAGTTCCCCACATGTCACCGTGCCTTTCTGTTTTTGTATTATTTCAGGGAATGTTGGTGTCACTGGGAAGACCAGCAGTTTATTCCACGCTATTTATTACTTCATTATTACTTTACTGCTCCACTTCATATTGGAGAATGTAAGGTCCACAAGTACTGCCCTTAAACATCAGCCTTGCAATATGCAGTATCTTCGTGCAGAACTACGTTCTAGGGTTGTGTTGATTACTACATTATCATAAATCAATTTAATATTAATAGCATAAGAGAATCACTTACCTTTGTAAGGATGGGACTCTGTCTTTGACAAGGAATATACTTGAGCAATTTTAGAGACATAAACCGCATGTCTGAACAGAGAATATGCAGACCTGTCTGTCCAGACAGACTGCTGCAATTATGTTAAATGAGCAAACGAAACTTGTGAGGCACATTAGCAATTGCTATTGTCTGTAAAAAATCAATGAACTAAACGACTAATTCTATCAATATATGACTGTTGGACCGGACCAAAGAGGGCAGAAAACAGGATCTGTCTGCAAAATGTTGGACAGGATCAGGAAGCGCCTACAGGCAATTGGACGCCAGATGTGTAGACCTCCTGGCTAAACAGAAACCAGTATTTAATCTGGACTGGACAAAAATGATTGGACTAATTGCATCAGGCACTTTGGAGAATAAACATGATCATCAGCAATGTGACCCATCAGATACAGAAGTAGAAGACAAGGAGAAGACACATGGCTTCTGTAGGTGGGCATAAATGTTGGGTGGAGCTTAACATCTACCTAACTGAAGAACAAGATGACATACTCGACTCTGTCCAGTGACTGAGTGTGTAATAACCATTCAGCACTGTAAACTTCTGACGTGAAACGCTGGAATGTATTGATTTCCGCAGTGTCCGAAGAAAATGCTTACTGTAACCAATCGGTATCAAATCTGAATCATTAACAATCTCATATGTTGTCAGTTCCACATGTCGTATGCAAATAAATGTTCATTGGAACAACCCGAAAACATCTGCCCACACTCAAGCCAAAAGACTTGCAGGTTGTTAGGTAAATTGGCCATTATAAATTGCCCCTAGCGGTGGTAGGGAAATATAGGGACAGATGGGGATGTGGTAGGAATATGGGATTAGTGCACGATTAGTATAAATGGGTGGTTGATGGTCGGCACAGACTCGGTGGGCCGAAGGGCCTGTTTCAGTGTTGTATCTCTAAACTAAACAAAACTAAACTACACTCTGCATAATGCAACATCCCCAGAACACATGCCTGCATTAACATGCTACACAATGAAACTTTAAAGTGTCTAGTCCAAAACATCTGTCTACTTTTATACACAACCTAATGAAACTTGCACCAGACCAACTCCCACACAGCTACCTCCACTTATATACTATGCAGTAGAACTGATTGCAAGCTTGGCGCCGGATTTGATACCACAGCTGAGATTCCAATTCCGTATTCTCTTTATCAGAAGGCCGTTATCTTTCACCTCTATCATCATTCACCTCCCTTCCTGCCTCAGCCCATCTGATGCTGAAATGCTCACCCATGCTTTGTTGCCTGCAGAATCGAATATTTCAATGTTCTCCTGGGCGATCACCCATCTTGCATCCTCCAGAAACATCAGCTCATCCAAAGTTTTGTTGCCTGCCCGACATGAAGCCCCTCTCAGGAACGCCATGGCACTCGACGATCTATTGGTTTCCCTGCGATCAATACCTAGCGTTTCCAATTATGATCTTCCTGTTCAGACACCTTCATGCTCTCCCCCTGCATCAGTATAACCGTCTCCAGCCTGAATCATTTCAGGAGCTCTGCTTTTTTCTGAATACAGCTTCTTGTACTTCACCCACTTCAATTGCCCACAACTTTCAGTTTTGCCTTTAACCATCTAACCCCCAGATCTGAATTTCCACCAGAAATATTTCCGTGTCTCCAGCTCTTCAAATCCAACCATCTGACTAAGAATTTCGTCACCCACTCTAACATCTCTTTGTTTGGCTCTGTGTCAGTTTTCTCTCCGTTTACATTCCTGTTAAACCCCTTGTGATGTATGTGTTAATTGAAATTTCTGTAATACAAACGTTCTTGCTGTTTAATTGTGTCCGTGTCCTCTCTGTCTGTACACCACCCCAGCTCCCCGACCGCCCACCATCCTCTCCCACTCTCCTCGAGTGAAATTACTGGTTTGAGAAACCCAGGAACAAGTAACCGATATTATCACTTTTCTCAGCAGATTAGACATTTCACTTTTATGTTTTTGTAAAAGCAGTGAAGAATGTGCTTACCTGAACACAGGACCCCTACATCCATACTGTCAGTGAGAGACGAATTCAATGTGAATAAGATGCAGTTCTGGAGCTGCAATTCGTTTCCTTCACACTGGACATCATTCACCCAGATGGGTCCTTCACTCTCTCCGTCCTTTGAATAGTTATAAGCGGCTGTCGCTTCACCACAACCCAGCTGTGTACAGACTACGTTGGCATCATTCAGGGTCCAGTGTCTATCCTGCAATCTCCCCCAGCTGCCATTGTAGTAAATCTCCACTCGCCCATCACACCAGCTTCCCCCGTTAGTCAGTCTCAGTGACCAATTTTCATCTACAACATGAAACACATTGAGAATGGTGAAACTGAAGCAAAATATCTCAGAATTTGCTGCCACCCGAAAAGTCATTAATATTAATGGTTACTATTCCTGTCATCATTGTTCAGAAGGCTTGTTTAAAGATCATTTACACCATTACCTTTTCTCTGTAAATACATTTTAGAGACGTACCGAGTAGCTTACGGTTGCTGAACTGGGGTCAGAGGGTAAAATGAACTGTAGGTGATAGCCGAGGGACTGAAGGTCGTCCTCCTGCCCACATGCACTGATATTCCAGCTCTCGCCCTGTACTTGAAAATATCATCAAAGTTTCTTCCAATTTATCCTCCTTATATTCACATGGTCCATCTTCAACTCTTCCATTCTCTTCCTCAACATCTCTGTCTCTGATTCTGGGGATAGGTTAATAACTAATATAAAGAGTAAACCCAGTGACTCTCACAGTTACCTTGTCTATGCTTCCTCACACCACAGTTCTTCGAATGACACTATCACATTTTTTCACTTGCTCCATCTGCAATGACTGGTGATGCAAACTTCCATACCAGTGGTTCCAGATATGTATTCCTTTTTCCTCAACCGAGGACTCTCCTCACCTCCTCATCCACCCACCATAGTTGACAGGGCCCTCAAGCACGTCCATTCCATTCCCCAAACGTCTGCTTTCACCCTTTCCCCCTCCCAGAACAATGATAGGATTCTGATTCTCCTCATCTTCCACTCCATCAGCTTCCATATTCAACAGATCATCTTCCACCATTTTCACCACCTTTAATGTGGTGCCACTACAAAGCACTTCTTCCCCTTCCCTCCACGTTTAACATTCTGAAGGGACCATTCGCTCTGTGGCACCCTGATTCACTCTTCAATCATTCTCAGTACCCCTTACCCCCGGACCTTCCCATGAATGCGCAGGAGGTGCAACCACTGCCCTGTTACCTACACCTTTCTCACCATCCAAGCCGCCAAATACTGCTTCCAAGTGAAACAGCGATTTTCTTGTACTGCTTTCTCTTTCGTATACTGTATTCACTGTATTGACTGATCATGATACCGTCTCCTTTACATTGGGACAGCAAACATAATTGAGTGCTTACTTTGCACAACACCTTTGTTCAGTCTGCAAGCTTTACCTTTAGCTTCCAGTTGCCTGTCCTTTTCATTATTTATTCCGCTCCCACTCTGACATCTCTCTCCTCTTTCTCCGACACAGTTCCAATGAAGATTAACATAAGTTTGAGAAACAGCACTTCCTCTTTCCACTAGACTCTTTATAGGCTTTTGGAATGAACACTGAATTCAGCAATTCCAGGAAAGATTCGCACCCCTTTTTGGAACGATGTCTTGCCTTCCAATTTGCAGCTCCTCTCGAAATGTGTTTTTCACTTGGCCCATTCCTATCTCTTTCTGCCTTGCATTGCCCCATTTACCATTTAATTCTTCCTGCCTTCCACCATACCACAGACTGTTCCTTTCGTTATTTCCTTGCTTTCCCCTTTCTTTAAAAACTGTTAAATCTCTGAGTTCTGATGAAAGATCTGCAAACTGTAAGGTTGATTCTGTTTCTTTCACCGCAGATGCTGCCAGAACTTCTGAGTATTTTCAGCACTTACTGTTTTTATTACCTATATTTTAAATTGTGAAACGTGGGAGCAATTAGCGTTGAGCAATGTCCCATGTACAGCGATCAGTTAACTGAGCAGATAATCTGTTATAAGAGGGCGCTGGTTGAGGGATAACTGGGAGAATTGTAATTTACATCAAGTTTGTGAAATATTCAAAGACATGGCATATTGGTGAAATAACGAGTTACTTCACTCACTATCATTTTATTGCCCTTAATGTAATGGAAATTAAAATTTATCTCATGCTATTTAGCTGAAAACAAGTTCACAGTTTTTTCTATTGCACAGCTGATCTTTGCAGAGAATTCCATGATAATTCATATTTGAATGGCAAATATTGATAACATTTTCAATGCTCGAGCAACATTTCCATTCTATGGCAGTGGTCCTGAGAGCAAATTGTTGATTCTATAGCCCTTGAATAATGCCCTAGATTTACCACAAAAGAGATATTATATGAGCGATAAGTACTAATCACGAGACATTGTATGTATTCAATGTTTACTGGAGTGAAGCTCTTTGATTCATTTGTAATGCAATTCAGACCAATAAACCGACAAACAGATCTCAGAATCTTAGTGTCGAAGGAAGCATGGGATCAGCAAAACTAGTGAATCAGCGACCTGTGGAAATAGTTAATGATGATTGACAGCAGAACAGTTGGTGCATTTCAGTTCGATTGACTGAGATGACTCACCCGTACAGATGACACTGGCATCATTTTCATGGGAGCTGCTAAACTGTTCCCAGGATGAAACAGGACAATCCCACAATCGCGTCTCATTCCGCCGACACCTGTAACTTTCCTTCCACACTGGACCGGCTCCCTTCCCAAAGGGAGCTCCTCCCGGGATTGAGGTTACTGTCCCACACTGCAACTGCTCACAGACCACGTTGGCGTCTTCCAGATCAAAGTACATGTCACACAGCGTCCCCCATTGGTCTCCGTGCAGCACCTCCACCCGGCCAGAGCATCTGTTCGTCCCATCAACCAATCGAGGTCCATGTTTCCCTGTATTGGAAACCAATCCAAATCCAAATAATTTATAAATCATCCTCTGCATAGAAACAGCAAAATAGAAAATGGGTATAAAAGTTGAATCTTATGTACACGATTATCTATCCATACTTTCTACAAATTATCTATCAAAAAACAATTAGAATTACCACAGCAAAACAAAAGCAAAATACTGCAACTGTTGGAAATCTGAAATAAAAGAGAAAATGTTGGAAATACTGAGCAGGGCTCGCAGCATCTGTGGAGAGAGCAAGAGAGTTATGTTTCAGGTCTGTGTACTTTCATCACAATAATTACTACAGGACCTCTTTAAGAAGTTGGCTGAACACTCAAAAATTAACAGCTCTTCTTGCAAACGCTAATCGATTGTTGTTCTTTATCTCTTGGATTTTGCAATGCAAACGATGAAGGATGTGATGTTTCTGTTGTATCTGTTGTCACGTTTGGGCACGGCACTTCACAAAACCATTGGCTGTGGAGGTTGTTCAGGACAGTGTCACAAGAATGGCAACAATGCTTAAAGCGTTACATTATGAAGACAAGTTGCATAAACTTTGTTTGTAATAGATTTAGTTTAGAAGGATAACAGCTTATCTAGTTGATGTGTTTAAAATGGTTAAGGGGTTTGATAGATGAGCTATAGAAGATCTGGAGAACAAATACAAAACAAGCCCATTTAGGAGCTGCTTTTCTTTATGCGGATGTGGACATCTCTGGCAGAGGTGGCAGTTATTGCTCAACTCTATTTGCCCTTGTAACCGGTGTCAGGACCGTCCTCTTGAACTGCAATTGCCTGCATGGGGAATGTTCTTCTGCAATGCAGTAAGGTAGAGTTAAGGCAAAGTGTGCAAGCATGGACTGTACCTTTAGCTGCATGTGTTGTCAGCAGAGTGGGAAGTTTGGAATTTGGTAATTCGTGGCTAAGACTGAAATCTAGCCTTAACATTTAGCAATTCGCTTGGAATTAAAGACCAAACAGCAAGGCAGTTCATTGTTCGCAGTTAACAGGGCAAGTCAGGTTAGCAGTCAGCAGTCAATCAGCTGTGATTGTGTGAACTCGGGTAATTACTGTCAGCTGGAAACTGTCTAGACTGTTGCATCTCGAATGTGCCTCAAAAAGCATATAATATTGGACGTCATTGCAAGATGATTTGAGTAAAGGAGCAAGATGTTACTGCACCTATACAGGGCTTTGGTGAGACCACACCTGGAGTATTGTGTGCAGTTTTGGTCACCTTATCTGAGGAAGAATGTCCTTGCCATGAAGAGTGTGCAAAGTAGATTTACAAGGCTAATTCCTGGGATGGCAGGATTCATGTATGAGGAGAGATCGGATCGACTCGGACTATATTAACTAGAGTTTAGAAGAATGAGAGAGGATCTCAGGGAAACCTATAAAACTCGAACAGTACTAGACAGGCTATATGCAGGGAGGATGTTCCCGATGGCTGGAGAGTCCAAAACCACGGGTCACAGTCTCCGGATATGGAGTATGCTATTTAGAACCGAGATGAGGAGAAATGTCTTCACTCAGAAGGTGGTGAACCTGTGGAATTCTCTACCACAGAAGGCAGTGGAGGCCAGATCTCTAAATATATTCAAGAAGGAGACAGATATCTTTCTTAATACCAAAGGAATCAAGCGATATGGGGGAAAACGGGAACAGAGTACTGAATTAGATGATAGGCCATGACTTTTTCTGAATGGCGGAGCAGGCTCGAAAGGGCTGTCTGGCCTACTCCTACTCCTATTTTCTATGATTCTATTTTTAGACTTCAAGTAAGGCAGAGTGTAACCAAAGATTGCAATGTTAACTGAATACATTATGAACATAGTGGGAAGTTAGAGTTTGCTCAGAGTAAGAATTCGGTGCAGAGGGGGAAAAGGAGGTATTTTTTATTCTTTCACAGGGGGTGGGAATTTCGGGCAAGGAGAGCATTTATTACCAATCCCGAACTGCCCTTGCAAAGATGGTGGTGAGCCGCCTTCTTGTACCACTGCAGTGCATGCACTTTCAGTGCACTCACATTGCTGTTAGGAAGGGAGTTCCTGGATTTGACTCAGCGACAGTGAAGGACCAGTTATATAGTTCCAAATCAGGACGGTGTGTGCTACGGAGGAGAACATGCAGATGGTGTTCCCATGCATCTGCTATCCTCGTCCTTCTAGGTAGTAGAGGGTGAGCGTTCGAATGGAGGTGTTCTTTTTTGTCATTAAACTGGAGTCAGTGACTTGAGCCACCGGTTTAAAACAGCGCCACAGCCAGCAGCAGCAGAACCCATTGGAAGGGGCTGAGAGGGGCTTGTTCGCGCTGTAAACAAGAGCTTCCATCACTTTGTTAATGATTGAGAGCAAACTGCTGGGTCAGTAATTAGAAAATTGCAATTGTCACACTGCTATTTAAAGAAAGGTTTGCGAGTGAACCGAGGGAATTACGGATTGTTTAGCCTAACAGCAGTTGTCAGGGAATTACTAGAGTGTACATTTAAAGATGGAGTGTCTGATCACCTTGAAAAGTTACAGCTAATCAGAGAGAGCCAGCGTGGATTTGTAAAAGGTAGATCATGCTTGATGAACCTGATCAAATATTTTGTGGAGGTAACTAAAGTAGAGGACAGGGGAACCTCAATGGATGTTATTCAGATGAACTTCCGGAAAGCACTCAACAAAATCCCTCGTAACTGATTGTTGGCTAAAGTTGAAGCTCATAGAATTTAGGGAAAATTATTGACCTACTTAGGACGTTAGTTTATTGGCAGGAGATAGACAGCAGGGATAATGGGCAGATCATCTAACTGTCAGGATTTGATGGCGCCGTCCGGCAGGAACCTCAACTATTCACCATATTTATTAATGACTTAGATGACTGGATAGAAAGCCACATACAATTGACATATTCAATATTGCTATTGAAAGAAACCATCAGGCATATTGCAATCATGCATATTTTAAGCATAACTTTACAAAAAAAAAAGATACAGTGACTGTGTAAAACTTTTTCAATATTCTTGAATGTGAGGTCTCCAATTTGGAATTAAAAAGATTACAGTACTTTCCAAATGGTGAAAAGCCGGACGCAGCACAGGGAAAAGAGACTTCAGTGTCATGGGCAATTGCAGGAGCGAAAATCAAAACAGCCAATGGAATGCTATGCTTTATATCTAGTGGAATGGAATACAAGGGGCTAGAAATGATGCTGCAGCGAAAAAGAAAACTGGCCAGGCCCCATCTGCTGTAATGTTCAGCTATGGGCAATATGCATTGGGAAGGATATGTTGAACAGGGAGAGTGTGCAGCATAACAGATACTAGAATGATTCCTTGGCTTCAAATGTTTCTGTTTTTTATTCATTCATAAGATGTGGGTGTCTCAGGCAAGGCCAGCATTCGTTGTTCATGCCTCGTTGCCTTTCACAACAGGTGGATTTGTTAGGCTATGTAAGAGGACAGTTAAGAGTCAACAACATTGCTGTGGGTCTCTAGTCACTTGTAGGCCAGACCAGGTAACAATGGCAGATTTCATCCCCTAAGGAAATGACTGAACAAGATTTTTTTTAATGACAATCGACAATGGTTTCATGGTCACCATTACTGAGACTAATTTTCAATTCCAGATTTATTAACTGAATTTAAATTCCATTAGCTGCGATGGTGGGAATTGAACCAGCGTCCCATGAATTAGCCTGGGACTCTGGATTGCTAGTCCAGTAACATGAGCACCACGCCACTGCCTCCCCTCATTATGATGAAGGATTACACAAACTGTGGCTGGGTTCCCTGAAATTTGGAAGAGTCATGTCCTTTCACATTCCCAGCCTATCTCTTCCAGCTGCTGGAAAGTCTTTGGGAATTCTGCAGGTGAGCTTATTGCCACAGAATGCAGATCATCTGACCTGCTCCCTTCACCACTACATTATTGTGAATGGTCTAGTTCAGTTTCTTGTCAATGACAACACCCAGTAGG
Source organism: Heterodontus francisci (assembly GCF_036365525.1). NCBI lineage: Eukaryota > Metazoa > Chordata > Chondrichthyes > Heterodontiformes > Heterodontidae > Heterodontus > Heterodontus francisci. The sequence continues at coordinate 1,245,897 of NW_027141749.1, read as the reverse complement.
ATTTGATGGTGGTAGTGAATTCACTGATCATAATAGCTACGGGAGATGTTGTTGTCTCTCTTGTTGGAAATAGTCATTACCTGACACGGAGGTGGTGAGTATGTTCCTTTCTACCCATCAGCCCAAGTCTAAATAATGTCGTGATCTTGATGTAAGTGGGCATGAACTGTTTCTTAATCCGAGGAATTGTGAATGGAACTAAAGACCATGCAATCATCAGCAAAAAGCCGAACTTCTGATATTTTGATGGTGGGAAGGTAACTGACCAAGCACCAGAAGATAGTTGGGCCTCAGAGAACTATTAGGAAACATATTTTCTATAATAACAGTGGAAATCTGGAACATTCCTTAACAACTTTCAAAGTAAAGAGCTGTGGATGTTACATCTAATCTAAGTTTTCAAGACTAATATTGTTAGAATTTTGTTATCTCGGTGGATCAAGGAATCTGGCTCAAAGGCAGGTAAAGAGACTTGAAGAACATATCAGGTATGATCTAACTGAGTGATCGAACAGGCTGGTGCAACTGAAAGCTCTGTTCTGATCATGTGGATATGTGTCCGATCCTGTCATATTTAGCGGGTAAAATGCACACATTCTATCAATAACTTTGTAATCTTTCACTTCTGGCCTGATTGCACTGAGCAGTGATAGAGTACAGCCGTTCTTTTATACCCTGCCATTCAGTAAGTTAACGTGGGCACAGTGGAACAGTGGTTAGCATCGCAGCTCCAGTGACCTGGATTCAGTTCTGTGTGCTGTCTGTGCGGGGTTTGCACGTTCTCCCTGTGAATGCGTGGGATTCTGCCGCGTGCTCTGGTTTCATCCCACAGCAAAAGACTTGCAGGTCGAAAGTAAGTTGACCATTGTAAATTACCCCCAATGTGGGTAGTTGCTCGGAGAATGGTAGGTAATGTAGGATTATTATAAATGGGTCGTTGTTGGTCGACAGAGACTCGGTGGGCCGAAGGACCTGTTTCACTGTTGTATTATTAGAATAATATCGTGGTCAGGGAGGGTCAGAAGGCTATTGTAATGTCGGATCATTCCTGGTGTTCAGATTAAAGTATCGAATTAGGCCAGTGCATATTCATTTAGTCAACTCCCAACTGTTGCAGCCAATATTCAATTCTAAATATACATTCGGTGCAGTGGTAAACAAACTTGCGAAAATTTTGCTTCTTGCAGAATAAATTTTAAAATTTAGAACCATCTTGTTTACCAGTAATTGCGGGTATTTTGTACCACGTTACACCAAACCTATAGCAGTGATAGTAAGCTAGTTTAGATATGAACCTTTCAGACAGAAACATGGGAAAGACACCTTCCTCAGTTTTCCAAATATAAGCAGGAAGTTGTCTGCTTTTCAGTAAGTCTGTACTCACCCGAACAGATCACACTGGCATCGTTCCTGTGGCTGCACTCCTGCTGAGTTCCTTGAAAAAGACGGCAGTCCAATAAACTGGTCTCGTTTCCAGTGCATTCAAAGATGTCAGTCCGTACGAGGCCAGTGCCCTCTCCAAAATGGGCATATCTTGGCACAGACACGGCGACTCCACACTGAAGCTGACTGCAGACCACATTGGCGTCTTTCAGATCCCAGTCAAGGTCACACACTGTACCTCAGTTTTCACCGTACTGGATCTCCAGTCTGCCTGAGCATGGAGAGTCTCCGGATGTTAGTCTAGGATATCTGTAATCTTAATAAGCATATTATATCATAATTAGCATAATACTTTAATAATCACAATAATACAAATATTTACATTTCAATTCGCATCTGATTAATCACAGATCTGGCGACATTCGTTCTCAGATTCTGTTCAGAACAGATTATGCTGGATTTCCTGTATCACTACTGCCTATAATGTGGCAGAACTATCATGTTTAAAATGTTCCTTTATTTATTTATAACTTCCCCAGTCGCCGTCACTGTAACTGAGAAACACGCACTGTATCAGCAGTTAGAACTGGGCAAGAAGTATTGTGTGACAAGAACTGGTGCTAGGAGTAATGTTGTTCATATTTAACATAAATGATTTCGAGTCAGAAAAGGGACGTACAATTGTAATATTCACTAATGACATCTACTTGGAGCAATAGTTAATGCAAAGGCAGATTGTGAGAAAAATACTTTACGTTAACGAAATTGTAAGTGAATTTTAATGCAGATAAATGTACACTTACACATTTGGGTAGGAAGACTGAGAAGCCATATTCCTTGGACAATGATAATCTAAATTGCATCGAGGAGCAATGGGACTTAGGGGTACAGATACAAAAATTAATAAAATATCAATACATGTTAACAAAGCTCTTGGAAATACAAAAAAAGATAGAGGTTTGTTTATGAGAGATACGTTGAAAGGGGAGTAACACCCAGCACAAGGAAATATTTGATGTTGATTGGGAGTAGGTTGATTGGGTGCGAACTAGTCAGTGTTTCCCTGCTTTTCCAGGCAGTGTGTAACTGAGCAACTTTACACCATATCAGTTGAATCCCAGTGCTGTAACTGCTGTAACAGCTTGGCTAGAGTTGTCGCTCGTTTCAGAGCACTGATCTTCAGCACTACAGCTGCAGTATTTTCGGGCCCTTAACGTTTGCTTTGTGCTGTGTGCTCAGCCGCTTCTTAATGTTGTGTGCCGTAATCTTCGGAATGGACCAAACAATAGAACGCATTTGCACAGCGCTAACCCATTGACATGAATTATCACATAATACTTCTCACCTTTTGTCAGACTGAATAACTACCTTTAACCACACTTTGTTGATTGTTTTGTACCCAGTATTCTACTGTCTGTCATGATCACCCTTCAAAGCCCTTCATATGAAATTAATTATTTTGAAACCACATTCACAGTTTTAAGTTTAAAAACTGGACAGACAGTTTGTGACCAGCAAGATGCAGCAGTCAGCATATAATCATAGAATGTTCACAACACAGAAGGAGGCCATTCAGCCCGTTGTGTCCATGCTGGTCCTCTGTAAGAGCACCTCAGCTAGTCCTATGCTTCTGCCCTTTCTCCATAGCCATGCAAAGATTTTCTCTTCAGGTGCTTGTCCAATTCCATATTGAAAGCCACAATTGAATTTGTCTCCATCAGACTCGCAGGCAGCACATTCCAGATCCTAACCACTCGCTGTATAAATAACTTATTCCTCATGTCACGTTTGGTTCTTTTGCCATCCACCTTCTAACAGTGTCCTCTGGTTATTGACTTTTCTGCCAAGAGGAACTCTTCTTCTCTATCTACTCTGTCTTGACCCCTCATGATTTTGAACATCGCTATCAAATTTACTCGTAGCGTTCTCGGTTCTAAGGAGAGCAACCACAGCTTCTCCAACCTATCAATGTAACTGAAGTCTTTCATCTCTTGAACCTTCCTTGTAACTCCTTTCTACACCCATTCTAAAGCATTCACATTCTTCTGAAGTGGCGTGCCCAGAATTGTACACAATACGCCAGTTGAGGTGAACCCAGTGTTTCACAAATGTTCACAATAACTTCCTTACTTTTGTACTCGATGCCTCTATTTAAAAAGGTCAACATTCCATTGCCCTATTAACCACTTTCTCAACCTGCCATGCTGCCCTTAACGATTTGATTAGAAATACTCCCAGGTCACTCTTGGCTGCAGTCACTTTATAATTGTACCCTTGAAAAGAGACCGGCAGCTAGCATGAAAAGAAATCCCAAAGTTTTCTCCAGACAGAGAAATAGTAAAAGGGTGGTAAAAGGAGGAGTGGGGCCGATTAGGGATCAGAAAGTGGATTTACATATGGAGGTAGTGGGTATAGTTGAGGTATTAACTGGATTCTTTGCGTCTGTCTTTGCCAAGGAAGAAGATGCAACACAGGCAATGGTTAAATAGGAGGTAATTCAGATACTCGAGGGGTTTAAAATTAATAAAGAGGATGTATTAGATATAAACTGTTATAGATGAACTTACACTTTGAACATCCAAATTAGGACCAGGAGTAGGCCACTCAACCCCTCGAGCCTGCTCCACCATTCAATAAGTTGACGGTTGAACTGATGACTCTGCATTTCCACCTGCTCCCGATAACCTTCCACCCCCTTGGTTATCAAGAATCTACCTACCTCTGCCTTAAAAAACAAATCAAAGACTCTGCTTCAACTGCTTTTTGAGGTTGAGAATTCCAAAGACTCACTACCCACTGAGAGAAAGAAATTCTCCTCATCTCTGTCTTAAATGGGTGAGCCCTTATTTTAAACAGTGACCCCTAGTTCGAGATTCTCACACAAGGGAAAACATCTTTTCCACAACAACCCTGTCAAGTCCCCTCAGGATTTTATGTTTCAATCATGTCGCCTCTTACTCTTCTAAATTCCAGAGGATGCAAGCCCAGCCTGTCAAATCCTTCCTCGTGTAACAGGTCACCCATTCCAGATATTAGACCAGTAAACTTTCTCTGTACTGCCTCCAACGCATTTACATCATTCCTTAAATAAGGAGACTAGTACTGTGCACAATATTCCAGATGTGGTCTCACCAATGCCCTGTGTCGCTGAAGCATAGAATGCCTACATTTGTATTCAATTCCACTCGCGATAAATGATAACATTCTCCAAGCTTTCTTAATTACGTGCTGTACCTGCATACTAACGTTTTGCGTTTCATGCACGAGGACACCCATATCCCTCTGTATCTCAGAGCTCTGCAATCTCTCACCATTTTGATAATATGCTTCCCTTCGATTCTTGTTCCCAAAATAGACAATTTCACACTTTCTCACATTATACTCCATTTGCCAGGTCTTTGCCGACTCACTTAACCTATCTATATCCTTTTGCAGACTCCTTATGTCCTCTTCACAGGTTACATTCTTGCCTATCTTTGTGTCATTAGCAAATTTAGCAAAGATACCGTCGGTCCCGACATCTAAGTCATTTCTCTAAATTGTGAAACCTTGAGGCCCCATCACAGATCCCTATGGCACACCACTCGTTACATCTTGTCAACCAAAAAAATGACCCATTTATGCCTACTTTCTGTTTCCTGTGAGCTAACCAATCTTCCATCCATGTTAATATGTTACCCCCTACACCATGAGCTCTTATTTTCTGCAATTGCCTTTGATGTGGCAACTTAACAAATGCCTTCTGTAAATCTAAGTACAATACATCTACCAGTTCCCCTTTATCCACAGCACATGTATCTCCCTCAAAGAACTCCAATCAATTGGTTAAACATGATCTGCCTTTCACAAAGCCATGTTGACTATGCCTGACTACCGTGAATGTTTCTAAAAGCCCTGCTGTAACATCTTTAATAATAGCTTGTATCATTTTCCCTAAGGCAGGTGTTAAACTAATTAGCCTGTAGTTTCCTGCTTTCTGTTTCCCTCCCTTTCTGACTAAAGGAGTTGCATTCGCTATTTTCCAATCTAAGTGAAAATTCCTTGAATCCAGAGAATGTTGGAAGACGAAAATTAACGCATCAACTACCTCACTAGCCACTTCTTTTAACACCCTAGGATGAAGTTCATCAGTTCAGGGGGACTTGTCAGCTGGCAGCACCAAAAGTTTTCTCAGTACCTTTTCCCTGGTGCTTGCAATTTTCTTGAGTTCTCCCTCCCTTCCATTTCCTAAATTACAGCTCAAACTGGGATGTTACATTTATCTTCAATAGTGAAGACCGATGCCAAATATCTGTTTAATTCATCTGTCATCTCCTTATTATCCATTATTAATTCCCCAGGCTCACATTTTTAAAAGTTTAACGCTCACTTTGTTACCTTTTTTTCTTTTTTCAAATATATATGTAAGCTCTTACTATCTGCCTTTATATTTTTATCTGGCTTCCTCTCGTCCTCTCATGTTACCGGCCTTATCAATCTTTTCGTCATTCTTTGTTCTTTTTTAAAATTCTGTCCAATCTTTTGACCTGCCTCCCATCTTTGCTCAATGATTGGCTTTTTCCATAAGTTTGATACGTCCTTTGGCTGTGTTACGTAACCAGGGATAGCGGGTCCCACTCTTGGAATGTTTCTTTCTCGTTGAAATGTGTGTATTCTGAAATATTCCCTTAAATGTCTGCAAATGCATCTCTATTGATCTATCCCTTAACCTGATCTGCCTGTTCACTTCAGTTAGCTCTGCGTTCATACCATCATAATTTCCCTTATTGAAGTTTAAAATATTAGTCTTGGACACACTCTTCTCTCCCTCAAACTGAATGTAAAATCCAATCATAACATGATCGCTGCTACCTAGGGGCGCCTTAAATGTCAGGTCATTAATTATTCCTACTCATTGCACGTACCAGGTCTCGTATAGACTACTCTCCAGTTGGATCCACAAGGTATTGTTCCAAGACATTAGCCGAAATTATTCTATGCAGTCCTCATCTAGGCTGCCTCTGCCCATCTGATTTTTCCAGTCTAAATGTAGGCAAAAATCCGCCCCTAATTATCACTGTACCTTTCTGACAAGCTGCCATTATTTATTAATTTATACCCGTTCCCACTGTGTGGTTAATGTTAAATGACCTCTTCACCACTTCCGACAAGTAACTTTTTCACTTAATGATTTTCCATCTCCTCCCGAACAGCTTCTGCATCATGGTCTCCTGAACTTCGGTCATCCCTCACCATTGCGCTAATACCATCATTAATTAACAGAGCTACTCCACCTATACCGAGCTTCCTGCCCTTCCGAAATGCCATGTATCCTTCAATCTTCAGGTCCCAGTCTATATATATAAATGCACTAAACCTTGGTGTACAGGGCACAATTTCATAGTTTGCAGATGATACAAAACTTGGAAGCATTGTGAACTGTGAGGAGGATAGTGCGGATCTTCAAAAGGCCATTGACAAGTTGGTGGAATGGGCAGGCAGGTGGCGGATAAAGTTCAATGCAGAGAAATGCGAAGTGATTCATTTTGGTAGGAAGAACATGGAGATAAAATATAAAATGAAGGGTTCAATTCTAAAGGGGTTACAGGAGCAGAGGGACCTTGCTTTAATAGTGCATACGTCATTGACGGTGGCAGGCTAGGTTGAGAGAGCGTTTAATACAGCGTACACTGTCCTGGGCCTTATTAATAAGTGCATAGAGTACAAGCGCAAGGGAGTTATGTTGTACGTGCATAAGACACTATTTCGGCCTCAGATGGAGTATTGCATCCAGTTCTGGGCGCCGCACTTGAGGAAAGATATGAGGGCATTGGAGAGAGTACCGAGACTTTTCATGAGAATGATTCCAGGGATGAGGAATTTCAGTTATGAAGATAGATTGGAGAATTTAGGACTGTGTTCCTTGGATAAGAGAAGGCGGAGAGGTAATTTGATAGAGGTATTCAAAAAATGAGGGTTCTGGACAGCGTGGCTAGAAGGAAACTGTTTGTACTGGTAAAAGGATCCAGAATGAGAGGGCACCGAGTTAAAGTATTTGGTAAAAGAAGCTAAAGTGACATGAGGAAACTTTTTTTCATGCAGCGAGTGTTTCAGATTTGGAATGTTTGTCTGAGAACGTGGCGGAGGCTGGTACAATTGTAGCATTCAAAAGGGAATTAGACAGTTATATGAAAAGGAAGAATGTGCAGCGATATGGAGAGAAGGCAGAGGAATAGAACTGAGTGAATTTCTCTTTCAGAGGTCCCATGCAGACATGATGGACCGAATAGCCCCCTTCTGCACTGTAACAGTTCAGTGACTCTGTGATATCGCCTCTCCTCCTTGTTCCAACCAGAATGTATCAGTTCACACTTCTCTGCATTAAATTTCATCTGCAACCTGTCCTCCCATTTCACCAGCCTCGCTTTATCATCTTGAAGTCTATCACTATCCTCCTTACTGGCCAGGATTTCAGGATAACTCGCCGCTTTTCTTCGAATAGTTCAACTGTGTTGAGTTTAGTCGTTGCAACTGTTTCCTGAACTATCTTAGCTCCTTTGTTTAATATTCTGTGCATTTTACTTTCTCAATATTTCCCAACATTTAAAAGGCAATGCATAGGCAGCGGTGGGATCCTTCAGCGCAGTTTCCTCTTGTGATACCCACAATAACTGCGGGCCCATTACTTTGCCTCCCCGAGGCTGAGAAACCTGCGTCCCACCCTCCCCTGCTCCCCAGTCTCAGCTTCACAATCAGTGTAATCATAAGATCATAAGAACTAGGAGCAGGAGTAGGCCGTCCGGCCCCTCGAGCCTGCTCCGCCATTCAATAAGATCATGGCTGATCTTTTCGTAGACTCAGATCCACTTACCCGCGCACCCACCATATCCCTTAATTCCTTTATTGTTCAAAAAGCTATCTACCTTAGCTTGAAAGACGTTTACTGAAGAAGCGTTAACTACTTCACTGGGCAAGGAATTTCATAGATTAACAACCCTCTGGGTGAAGAAGTTCCTTCTTAATTCAGTCCTAAATCTGCTCCCTCTAATCTTGAGGCTATGCCCTCTTGTCCTAGCTTCACCTGCCAGTGGAAACATCCTCTCTACTTGTATCTTATCTATTCCCTTCATAATTTTATATATTTCTATAAGATCCCCCCTCATTCTTCTGAACTCCAATGAATATAATCCCAATCTACTCAGTCTCTCCTCATAAGCCAACCCCCTCAACTCCGGAATCAACCTAGTGAACCTCCTCTGCACCCTCTCCAGTGCCAGTATATCCTTTCTCAAGTAAGGAGACCAAAACTGCACACCGTACTCCATGTGCGGCCTCACCAGTACCTTATACAGTTGCAACATAACCTCTCTGCTTTTAAACTCAATCCATTTTGCAATGAAGGACAAAATTCCATTTGCCTTCCTAATTACTTGCTGTACCTGCAGACCAACATTCTGCGATTCATGCACAAGGACACCTAGGTCCCTCTGCATAGCAGCATGCTGCAACTTTTTACCATTCAAGTAATAATCCTTTTTACTGATAGTCCGACCGAAATGAATGACTTCACATTGATTAACATTGTATTCCATCTGCCAGACCTTTGCCCACTCACTCAATGTATCTATGTTCCTCTGCAAAGTTTCACAGTCATCTGCACACTTTGCTCTGCCACTCATCTTAGTGTCATCTGCAAACTTTGACACGCTACACGTGGCCCCCAACTCTAAATCAACTATATAAATAATAAATAATTGCGGTCCCAACACCGATCCCTGAGGCACACCACTAGTGACTGAATGCCAACTCATTTATCCCCACTGTCTGCTTCCTGTTAGTCAACCAATCCTCTATCCATGCTAATACTTTACCCCTGACGCCATGCATCCTTATCTTATGCAGCAGCCTCTTGTGCGGCACCTTGTCGAAGGCCTTTTGGAAATCTAGGTACACCACATCCACTGAGTCCCCATTGTCCACCTTGCTCGTAATGTCATCATAGAATTCCAAAAGATTTGTCAAGCATGACCTGCCCATCATCAACCCATGCTGCGTCTGCCCAGAGGTTAAGCTAATCGGTCTCTTCTTCCCCATCTTTTGCCTACCTCCATTTTTAAACAGTGGCGTCACATCTGCTGTTTTCCAATCTGCTGGGACTACCCCAGAGTCCAGCGAATTTTGGAAAATTACCGCCAGTGCACCTGCTATTTCTCCCACCATCTCTTTTAGTACCCTGGGATGCATTCCATCAGGGCCAGGAGACTTATCAATCCTTAGCTCCATTAGCTTGCCTAACACCACCTCTTCCGTAATAATGATTGTTCCCAGGTCCTCACCGACGTTCTCTTTGTCAATTACTGGCATGTTATTAATGTCCTCCACTGAGAAGACCGATACAAAATACCTGTCCAATGCCTCGGCCATTTCATCATATCCCAGAACTAAATTCCCCTTCTCATCCTCTAAAGAACCAACGTTTACTTTCGCCACTCTTTTTCGTTTTATATATTTACAGAAACTTTTGCTATCCGTCTGAATATTCTGTGCTTGTTTTTTCTCATGTTCCATCTTACTTTTCTTTATAGCTCTTTTTGTAGCTTTCTGTTGACCTTTAAAATTTTCCCAATCTTCTAGTTTCATGCTGTTTTTGACCACTTTGTATGCCTTCGTTTTCAATTTGATAGCGTCCCTTATTTCCTTAGACACCCATGGCAGATTACCCCTTTTCTTCCAGTCCTTCCTTTTCACTGGAATATACTTTTGCTGAACACTTATTAAATTGCTTTGAAAGTCCTCCACTGCTCGTCAACTATCCCACCATAAAATATTTGTTTCCAGTCCACTTTAGCCATGTCCTCCCTCATTCTATTGTAGTCCCCCTTGTTCAAGCACAGGACCCTGGTATTGGATTTTATCTTCACACTCTCCATCTGTATTCTAAATTCAACCATACTGTGATCACTCCTTCCAAGAGGATCCCTAACCATGAGGTCATTAATTATTCCTGTCTCATTACACAGTACTAGATATTGGATAGCTTGCTCCCTCGTTAGTTCCATTACATACTGTTCAAGAAAACTATCACGGATACACTCAACGAATTCCTCCTCAAGGCTACCCTGACTGAGCTGGTTCGACCAATCTACATGTAGATTAAAATCCCCCATGATAATAGCCGTACCATTTTTACAGGCATTAGTTGTTTCTTTGTTTATTGCCCGCACCAATGTGATGTTATAATTTGGTGGCCTATAGACTACGCCTATCAATGACTTTTTCTTCTTCGAGTTTCTAATTTCCACCCAAATGGATTCAACCTCATTCTCCATCGAACCTATATCATCTCTCAGCACCGCCCTGATGTCGTCCTTGAGTATCAGAGCTACACCACCTCCCTTACCTTCCTGTCTGCCCTTCAGAATAGTCTGGTACCCGTGGATATTTAACTCCCAGTCGTGACCAACCTGTAACCAAGTCTCCGTAATGGCTACCAAATCATATTTATTCACGATGATTTGTGCCGTTAACTCATCAACCGTGTAATGAATGCTACGAGCATTCAGGTAAAGTGCCTTTATGCTAGCTTTCTATCCCTCTTGATTCCCAACATCTCTAATAATAACTCCTGAGTTATCCTTCCTTTCTGCTTCTTTCATCGTCTGCCTTGAACCTAAACCCTCCTGCACACATGTTAGCCTGCTGCTTACCTTTTTATTTATCATCATACTCCCTGTCGTCTTCCCTTTCCCTTCCCCCCGAGTCACTAGTTTAAAGTCCTAGAGACCACCCTATTTATCCATTTCGCTGGAACACTGGTTCCAGATCGGTTCAGGTTGAGATCGCCCCCGGTTCCAAAACTGATGCCAATGCCCCATGAAATAGAACCCCTCTTTTCCACACCACTCCCTTAGGCACGTGTTCACTTCCCTAATATTCTTATCCCGAAGCCAATTTGCACGTGGCTCGGGCAGTAATCCGGAGTTTATGACCCTCGAGGACCTGTTCCTTAATTTAGTTCCTCGTGCTTTATAATCCCCAAACAGTTCCCCTAGCCTTGCCTATGTTGTTATAATATATCAGATCTGAGGCCAAGCAATCATTGCAGGCGGACAGCTGGGCTGACAGTGCATGCCCGGTAACGGCTGCTCGGTTGATGAATGGAGAGTTGGATTGAGAGTGCGACATTTCCAGCTGTTCAGATTATTCACTGCGGATTTAGGGAAAATCTCAATGGAAACTGCTCTCTCTGAATTGTAAATATGCTGAGTATCAGGTATTTGATGCTCCCGGTCGAGAATGGTTATTAAATATAGCACTAATGATATCATTTTAAACTGTGATCCGAATATTAACTTTAATTCAAACCGGAGATTACTAGAATTATTAACATCTGACTTTCCAGGTACGGATCGTCCCGGATTGTTTTACTTTTGCTTCTTCTCGGATTTTATCAGCCGCGGCGGGAGATGAGAGACTGAGAAAGATTTTTACCTGAGCAGATGACGCTGGCATCATAGTAGTGTGACCAGGAACGGTGTCTCCATTTAGCAGACTTACAGTCCCGCAGAGCGGCCTCCGTCCCTCCGCACCTTACATTATACGTCACAACGGGTCCGGACCCCATCCCAAAGTGAGCCCGGCGTGGTGCAGAGACCGCGGTCCCACAGCCCAGCTCCCGACAGACAACAGCGGCATCCCGCAGGTCCCAGAGATTTTTCCTGTCAGAGTCACGCACAGTCCCCCACAGTCCCCTGTAGTGAATCTCCACTCTCCCAGCGCACCGACTGCCCCCGTTCATCAGTCTCAACTTCACCGTCTCTGCAAAATATCAGAAATATCATCAAGCAGTTGTAGTGTGCTAAACCCACATGTTCCCAGCGCACGGACCCTCCCCATTCACCAGTCTCAGCTTCACTGTCTCCGTAAAATATCAGAAATATTATCAAGCGTTTATGGTGCGTGAAACCCACAAGTTCCCATCGTACGGACCCTCCCCATTCACCAGGCATGAACCGATAGAAACATCAATCTGCACTCAGAATCCTAATAAAACCCGAAGTAAATATTGCACATGAAAAAAAAAACAGAGGGAAACAGAAATAAACGGTGGAAACGAGCAGGGAACTTGGTGGCAGCCCGATATTCCCACCAACACAGCGGCTCCAATGGAATCCGGGTAGTCACAGTGGCGCAGTGGTTAGCACCGCAGCCTCACAGCTCCAGGGACCCAGGTTCGATTCCGGGTACTGCCTGTGTGGAGTTTGCAAGTTCTCCCTGTGTCTGCGTGGGTTTTCTCCGGGTGCTCCGGTTTCCTCCCACAAGCCAAAAGACTTGCAGGTTGATAGGTAAATTGGCCATTATAAATTGTCACTAGTATAGGTGGTAGGGAAATATAGGGACAGGTGGGGATGTTTGGTAGGAATATGGGATTAGTGTAGGATTAGTATAAATGGGTGGTTGATGTTCGGCACAGACTCGGTGGGCCGAAGGGCCTGTTTCAGTGCTGTATCTCTAATCTAATAATCTAATCTAGTCACAGTCTCAGAATAGATTTAACCTGCAGAATTGGAGAGATGGCGTGGCTGTAATGAGCACATGCTTACGTGCTCAGTACTGATTGCACGAACACAGTGAGATCCCAGAACCAGGAAAGAGCAGAGGAAATTGCATCCTCATGCACCACAGCCAATAAAGACTGGGCTGGATGGTGATGAGATCTGGATGTCAGCGCTGATTGGTGAGATGGACCTTTGGACCGGAAACAGTGTGAGTGGAGCTGATCCTTCACACTCTGCTCTTCACAGACCCTGAGTTATTGTCCCTCTGCATGAAGGCAGCAGTCATCTCTTAGCTAGGTAATAGTGTGAGTGGAGCTGACCCTTCACACTCTGCTTTTCAGAGACCCTCAATTATTGTCCCTCCACATGAACACAGCAGTCATCGCTCATTTAGAATTAAAGAACTTTACTACCACTATGAGGGACACACTCCTTTTCTGACTAGCAACAGGGCAGCGGGTTAATCCGTGATCAAAAAAGTATTGAGATTGTCGTCCAAGCTTAACATTTAATGGGATGTATGAGAGCAGAGAGATAGCAGATAGTGTGAAAATAAAGGGCCATTACCTGACTGGTCAGCCTTACGGTTCCCAGGTCTGCCTGAAATGAGAAGTTAGCAATCAGAGTTCACTAGAGCAAGAAAGGAATGAAACTGTCAGAAAGAAAAGACACAAATACAACTAACTGCAGGGTAATTATTCCTAATGCTTTGCGGAAGAAATTATACCGGGATCTGTGATTTCATTCCCTAAAACCGAAAATACAATTTCTGCAACAAATTAATATTAGTAATGGGCTAAAATGTATCCAGAATTGTTTTCACATATACACACACTGACACCCGGATACACACTCTCCTTGTGGTGACGGTGGGTGGGCTCCATGCATAACCAGTGTGAAGGTGCCTGAGAAGGCGGTGGTGATGGTGCTCTTTCTTATAGAATCTTACAATGAAACAGCACAGAAGGACGCCAATCGGTCCATGGTGCCGATGCTGACTCTTTGTAAGGGCTGTCTAATTAGTCCCACTCCCTTTCCCTATCGCCCTGTAAATTTGTGCTGATGGTGCTCTGACCATTGATGACCCGTGTGTAGGTGCCCTGAGAAGAGGGCGGTGATGGACCCGCTTTTAAACCCACTGGTGATGGCACTCTCAGTGAATTCAGCTTCCCGATCTAAAGTTCGAGAAGGAATGGGAACACAAATTAAAGATTTTCCAATCCTGTGGTAAATTCCGATGCCTTTTAATTTACTGCAATGTCTTCCAACTGTAACTTCAAAAGTTTCTATACAGGTGTAATTGGGCCTTTCTGCTGTGCAATAAAATATATAGCTTCCTCAAACAAAACAAAACAACATGAAGGGTCTGTCAGTCTCCTAACTCCGTGCTGACTGTTTCTTACTAAGTTCCTGCTGTTCTGATTCGCTTGTAACCTGCCCTCGCCGACGTGTCCTATTCGTTTACCCGTTTATGATGTTCGATCAATGGTCGACCCGTTTACTGTTTAAGCGTTTCTGCTTTTTAAAAATGCAGTCAGTCGTTTGACCTGTACCCAATCCCCCTGAGCACAATGCGTCTCACAGATCTCCAGGTGTTTTTCCATTCACAACATTACATACTATAGACGGTGTTGTTGACCTGATCCCAATTCCCCCTGATGACAATGTGTCTCACAGATCTCCAGGTGTTTTTCTTTATTCTCAATATTATATACTATGCACGGTGCGTTGACCTGCTTCCCAACTCCCTGGTTACAATAGATCTCCCTTGTATCATTGTCTCTTTGTATACTCGGGTGATATATTGCAGACAACGGGACACCAATTCCTGTCCTCAGCTGTGCTTACCGAGTAATCTTGAATGAGTTACAGTTTCCCAACTATAATCTCACTGGTCTCTATATGTTCCTAATGCATTAATGTACATTTTGTGTGACTTCCTCCCAGTAGGAGCCTTAGCGTTCCTCCCAACTTTCCCTGATAAGAGTCAGTTCCCGCAAATTCCCCTTTTGCAGTGACCCAATGACAGACGAGGGGGACTAATCTTTCAGTTTGTACTGAAAAACGGTTCCATCTCCGTGTTTCTGTAGAGTCCGTGAATCTTCTTCAATCTACTCAGTCATTTCCCCTACTCTTCATGCATTTATCATTTCAGCCAGTAACCACCCATGTCATGCAGATTTTTCCCCCAGATAATCCACTGGTTTAAGGAGAAAGCCCACGAACACATTCTTCGGGAAATTGGGGATGGACACTAAATGGGTGGAGAACAATATCGCCAACATGACGACAGCGGTTCAAGAAAATACCTCGCCATCCTTTCTGGCTAAGTAGGGTTGTTTAGTAAATTTCGCCTGGCCACCGAGCTCAGAACCGGAAAATGAATCTAAACAATCGATAACCCAGACTCCCAAGCTTGGCCATTCGCCAAATCTATCTCTTGCTGTCTCTGAGAAATGTTCAATCGTTTACCTTTCTCAATCGTTATTATTTTTCCATTTATTTACACTGCTCCTCATATCTGATGATCCCACCATTCTCTCTCGTATGTTTCTTCATAATTTCTAACTGCTCTCATTGCTGTTCTAGAAAAGGTTTGAATGCATTTCTTTGTGAATCGTTATCCAAATCACCTCTGTATGCCGGGAATATACCCACTCTTCTCACACTCTTCTGGTCGGCCCCCTACCCTAAGTAAACCTCAGCTGATCTCAAACTCTGCTGCTGCTGTTATCCTGCCATGGAGCGTCCCGCTCACCCATTTCCCCTGCTCTCAGTGACCTACGGTAACTCTCGGTTCCCAACGTCTCAAATTTCTCTGATCACACCGTTAACCTTCCTGACATTTAGACTAATGGGTTTGTTGCCAAACTGTTGTGTGATGTTCACATATTTTACATCATTTAACTTGTCATTGCACCGTATTACTACAAACGGTAATTGAGGAAGAGTAATTTTAAATAATAATAAACTTAAAGGAGGTGAACTGAAATGGGACAAACGTCCGATATTCAAAGCACAGAATTTAAACTCTTGAATGAATGACAAACCAGGGACAGGGGTGGTTTCGGGATTACAAATTACAGTCAATACAGAGATTTTATAAGTACATGCTTCTAATCGCAGATTATTAGGTGGGTCAAGAATCAAAATAATTATATTATATCAAACTATTTTAGGTCCAATTTGAACTACTTCCACAATTAATTGAGCTCTTGTGAATTTCCGCAGCAAATAAATTGATAAAATTACAGTTATTGTCGCTTCCAACCACAAGCAAAGCTCTGGACAGAAGGAACTCATATCAAACAATCCGGATTCTGTGCGTCAGTACCATTCTCAGAAACTTTTAACAATCTATCTCCATAACACATCAACTAGTGTCTGAAGAAACGTTACCACGGTTCGAAATAACCAAACACGCATCAAACATTTACAGTACCGAGACAAATTGTTCTGCGCACTGTCTGTTAAATTTAAATATGGAAACGAATTCAGGATTTGTTCCACAAGTTGACCAGAGTATAGGACTTGTTGAAGGATATTAAAGAATTTAATAGGAGTAGGATTAGGTTGTACTGCCTACCCAGACTACTCCGGCGTTCAATACGATCATGGCTGATCTACTGCCCCAGATCAACTTTCCCACCTTTCCCCAGAGATTGGGAAACAACTCCGGATCTTTCATTAAACACTGCATCGCACCGGATTAAAAGTATGGGACATGTGGAAAGAGATTCAGAAACACGTCTGGATATTAAATATTACATCAAATGGATGAATCATGTAGAAAGAGACTGAGAAACATTAATTATTACACAACACCATGCACATAAATGTATGAAATAGAAATCATGATTTAATGTGAAAAAGTGGAGTTTTGAAGATTGTCAGTACCTTAAAAGAACAGCTCATAAAGCGAATCCCCAGAAACCAGTAGCATCGTTTCTGGAGACTGAAATTGATAACTCTGTTAATAATCAGTACAGATGAAGCAATATTGGTTCCACCTCCAGTTAATATATTATAAAATATTTATTGTCCTTTCTGAACATTCCAAATGCTGTACAAACTATTTCATCTAATTCTCTGTGTCACATGGCACTTCACTGAGAAATTCCGGGGACAGAAATCTCAATGTGGGATGAGTCGGCTAGATACAGATCCCAGTATTCTGCAGTTCTGACTCCCATGCACTCGATTGTAACACTGACTACTTTCTACTTCCACGAGTCTACGTTTTAAACGCATGATTAGAATTTTAACTCCAGTCTGCTGCGTCTGTACGAGAGCCATAGGAAACAACATAAAACCAACTCTTCGGGTGTTTATGTTCAATTTTGGTAATAAAACTAAATTTAACTCAAATCTCCCTTGGAAATGCAACTAAATGTTAATCAGATGACAAATATTAGATCCGTTTTTGCTGTCAGCGATAAAAACGGATAACAGTTCCCTATTTGAATTTGATAAACTTAAATCAAAGAGGGCAAAATGTATTAAATGATAAATTTATAAATTAAGGAAACTGTTTCAATATTCACTTTATACGACCTCAATAAATGACAAATTAAAATAAATATGCACATTTGCTCTAAATTGATTTTGATCTGGGGCCGATTGCTAAAAAAATAAAGAGATTCAGGGAGTCAGCTACATTTCAGACTTTCTCTCCGTTCTATGGTTTGCAGAAAATATTGTTAAATTACCTTCAAAATCAGGATTTTACAATACAATCTCTTTTACAAAAACAAAAGAGGATTCATCACGGACGTATGTAATAACATTTAGGGAACGTTTCCCTATCGTGAACAAGCATTTGTTGTCGATAAACAATAACAAATGTAACCAAACCCGCACTGGAAACAGTGAGCAACTGCATCGAATCATCTTTCGAAAAACTCCGCAAAAATATCGAGCATGTTGAAGGAGACTATTCATGATATCTCATTAAACACTTCACGATGCTTTATATAAAAGAAGCATATGGAAGGAGACTTTGTCACATTAATTATTACTTGACACTGTACATATGAATATGTGAAATAAGTTGAGAATTTACAATGCAAAGTTCTAAAGTTTCAAGGTCATCATTAAGTAAACAATAATAAATGGAAAATCCGCCGGAGGTTTTGGAATATTCAGTAACATTATCTTTGGGAAGGGAACGTCAAAATTACAGTAATAACTAATGCTAATTGAAATAATATTGGTTCTGTCTCTAGTAAATATACTATACAATATTTATAGATCATGTATAACACTCTAACGTGGAACAAACTATTTAAATTATTTCAATTCCACTCAGTATATCACACAGGGTCAGACAGCACTTCAACTGTCAAATACCTGTGAAATGCCCGTGTGGGTTCAGTCAGCAGTAGATTTCGCTTTGACTGCTGTTCGACAATCTCTGTGTTACCATTGACCCGAGACCCCAAACCCCGAGACCTTCTATTCTCACTGTGATTACGTTCTGCTGCTAGATTGCTGTGTTTATATATTGTGCTTAGAATTTCAACTCCAGTCAGTCGTGTCAGTACAAGAGCCGCAGAGGACCAAATAAAACAAATTGCTGCGGTATTTGTTTTCAATTTTGGATTTAAGTCAAAGTTTCGAACATGTCCCACCTGGGAATTTAGAATACGTGTTAATCAGATGCAAGATATTATAAAAACGATGTTTTCTGATAGCGAAAGAATGGATAATTGTTCCCTATTTAATAATGATGGAATGTAAAATCAAACCAACCGCCCAAGCTCCGTATGCAATGTGAATTCTACAAATGAGGTAAACTATTTCAATATTCACTTCATATGATAACAATGAATAACAATGATTTTTGTCGTAAAGCATGCATGATTTTAAGAAATTATTCTGAGCAACTAACGATTGGAGAAAAGGATACAGAGAGTCATGTGCAATTCATTGTTTATCTTTTCTGTGGCTCGAATTACGTGTTCTTTAAATAATCCACAAAACAGGATTTTACTCTCCAATTAGTTGATATTCACAGAAATATAATTCGCTAAATACATAACGTATCTGATAACACTGAGACTAAGTTGTCCTGGCAGTAAACCAATAGAGTTTGGAACAGACAGAGATTAATAAATGTAACCAAACACACACGGGAAATAGTGAGAAACAGAATGGAATCATCAATGGAATAAAACAATAAACATCGATCAGTTGGAACAATAATAAAGAACAATATCACTAACTCATTACACACTGCATGACACTGTGTAAAATGTGTGATTGGGGAAACTTAACGATCTTTAGGCACTGTACATATACATGGGGGAAGTAGAATAATGAATTTAATATAAAAGATACTAATTCTGAAGATCATCACTAACTGATCAATAATGCAGAGCAAATTCCTCAACGATTTAGGAACTTTCAGTAACATAATTTTTTCCAGAATGCACTTGATAAATACGCTAATAATGAAAACGAATTGAAAAATATTGGTTCCATCTCCAGTTCAGTGGTTATTATAGATTGAATATAACACTTCAACACTGAACACATTAAAATATTTAGTTTCATAAACTGTATCACTGGGAGAGCAGACAACACTTGTATTGAGAAACATCTGTGACAGAAATGTGTGTGGCGGTTCATGTCGGCAGTGGATGTAGTAGTGACTGGTGTTCTACACTCAGTGAGATAACTTACACCCAGACTCTGATACACTCTATTCAAACAAAGACGGCGCCCTACTTCTATCAGACTCGCTGTAAATAATCAGATTATAATTTCAATTCCAGCGGGCTCTGTCAGTATCAGAAACACAGGGGTGAAAATAAAACAAACTGCCGCTGTCTTTGTGTTCGACACAAATTCAACTGGGAATTTAAAATACCTGTTAATTAGATGTAAAATATTCCAAACTCGTTTACAGTCACCAAAACAATATTACTATCAGCAATAGCTCAATTGCTAGCACTCTCGCCTCTGAGTCAGGAGATGGTGGGTTCAAGTCTAATTCCAGAGAGTTGAGCACAAAATCTGGGCTGCTACTCCAGTGCAGTACTGAGGGTGTGCTGCACTGTTCAAAGTGCTCTCAATCGGAGGAGAAGTTAAACCGAGGCTCCGTCGGCCTTTCTGGTGCACTATTTGGAGCAAGGGCTGTGGAATTATTCCCAGCGCTCTGAGGAATGTTGATCCCTCAACTAACATCAAACACACACAAAAAAAGTATTCTGGTCATTATCACATTGCTGTTTGTCGACGCTTGCTCTGTGCAACTTGGCTGCCACGTTTCTTACATTACAGTTTGGACAACACTACAAAACAGTACCTAATTGACAGTAAAGCTCTTTGGGACGTCCTGACGTCGTGAAATGCGCTTTATAAACACAAGGCATTTTTATATAAATGGAGGTTTATTCCTGTTTGTAGTTGAAAGAACTTAAAATGGAAATAATTAATCCACAATTTGTATCAAATGAAACCTCTACCATTATATAAACCATTTCAGTAACCATTTCATATCATCTCATTGAATGACAACTGTAAATAAAATAGATCCGTTTTCTGTAAATTGATCTCAGACACTGACAGATTTTATTCTAGCAGCGAAGTGGCTCTTTTTCTAACAAACTCAGCTTAAATAGACCCATTAGATTTTCAACTGCAGTCTGCTCTGTCTGTACGAGCGGCAGGGAGAAGACATTAAACAAGTTCCGATATTTAATTACACACTACATAAGAACATTAAAATGTATAAAGCATTATTTTCTTACTACATCACCTGAATGGGTTCTGTATTAAAGATGATAATTACATTACTAACACACATCTTGCAATAATAATCAGTTTATCAGTAAATAACATAATGCATTCAATAATCTGTAACTCACAGTTCAAAAGCTGCAGTAGAGACAGGGTCAGGAAGGACCGCAGCATCGCTATGGTGCCGGGTACAGCGATGTGAACAGAACATTAACCGAAAGCTATTCTCAAAGACTAAGAGCTCCTTCCAGCAGCTTCACAAACTCTGGCTATTGTGGAAATTAATTCTTTGACAGAAGTTTCTACAGAAACCAATGTTTTCTTCCAAATACACAATAGATTTTGACTTGTGTGAACCGTGAATTACAGTCTGGTAAAATACACCAATGAGAAGAAATGTGACCATTAATGGATAAAACGAACCCAGGTTCCAACTACCAGCCTATCCTGCGAGGATAATGACGTATGACAGTGTGAAAAGTAAATGAATCACTGATCTGGCGTCCAGATCATCGAATCATAGATGCACAGGAAGGGCCATTCGGCTACTTTAGTCAGAGTCGTTTAGAAAGAGCTGTCTAATTTATTGTCACATATGTAGCATTTTCTTGTAAACCTGCAAATTATTCCACTGCAAGCATTTGTTTAATTGTCTTTAAAAATTCCTCAGGAATCTGATTTCATCACTCTTTCAGGTCGTGCTTTCCAGATCTTAACAAGCCTCTGTGTGAAATATTGTCTCTTCATGAGCCCTCTAGTTATTCTGCCGGTTCTATAGAAGGCCTCCGTCCCCAGGCGCAGTGCTAGAAGCCCAGAGAAGAGGTAGGTGAGGCGGGGTCACCAGAGCAAGTCCGTAAGGCCCCGGTGAAAGAGTAAGGCGGTGTTCTGGTGGTGCAGGAGGAGGGAGGTGCCGGGGAATGAACTGGTTCCTGGTGGAGGTGCTCTGAGGGCTACAAAATACCCACGAACGAGGCAGCGCCCCACCCCAACCGCAAGGCCACAGGGTGAGTGCTTCGATTTACAAGGTGTCCACTCCATGTGGTGGAGGACCTCGCTGCTGGCAAGATCCCAGCGGCAGTGGAATGGTCCCATAATTATCCCATAATAGGCCACTTAAGATCCTCAATGTGTCACTGGGCCAGAAGGCTGTTGTCGGTCTATCCTGCCCCCGGGATCACTGGACGAGGGGGATGCACTGGGATCTCCATCCTGCCATATCCCCTGCCAGCCGCCGCTTTTCTCCTTGTCCCCTCCCCACCCCTCCTGGCTTCCAATCACGCCTCTGGGGGCCAGTAAAATCCTGGCCATGATCTGTGATGACAAACGTATTCATGAGAGGAAATAATTTCCGCATGCTTACTCCATCATAACCCCTCATTATTTTGGACTCTGTTAGATGTGGGATGGCGGGACTGACGTATGAGGAGAGATTGAGTCGGTTAGGATTATATTTTCTTGAGTTCGGAAGAGTGAGCCGGGGGGTGGGGGGGTGGGGTCTCTTTGAAGCCGACAAAATTCGAACAGGACTTGACAGGGTAGATGCAGGAAGGATGTTCCCGATGGTGGGGGAGTCCATAACCAGGTGTCATTGTCTAAGGATACAGGATAAACCTTTCTGGACCGAGATACGGAGAAATATCTTCACCCTGAGAGTGCTGAGCCTGTGGAATTCGCTACCACAGAAAGCAGTTGAGGCCAAAATATTGTATGTTTTCAAGAAGGAGTTAGATACAGCTCTTGCATCCAAAGGGATCAAAGGGTATGGGGCGAAAGCGATAACAGGTTACTGAGTTGAATGATGAGCCATGATCAGAATGAATGGTACAGCAGGTTCGAAGGGCCGAATGGCCTCCTCCTGCTTATCTTTTATATGTTTCTATCCCACTGCACTTTCTCTGCGCCAATAAGAAAAATCCAAACTCCTGCATTCTATCCATGTAAATGAATTCTCTCACCAGTGGTGACTTCTTGCTAATCCTCCTCTGTACCCTTTCCAGGGCCTTGAAATTCTTCCAAGATATTCATGCCCAGAATTGCACACAAGACGTCAGCTGAGTCATAACAATTGATTTGTAAAGGATTAGCCTGATGCCTTTTATGTTTGAATTCAATTACCCCATTTTCAAATCAATTATCCCATACACTTTTTCAATCAGCTTCTCCACTTGCCCTGCAATCCTCAAAGATGTATGGACTTGCATTTCCCGGGTCCCTCTGCTCTTGCATCCCCTGAAAATGGTACCATTTATACTATGCTGACATGATGTTTTCCCAATGAACTTCACTTCTGACTTGACCACAATAAGGTGCATCTACCGTTGATTTGCCCATTTCAGCAGACTGTCTACTCTGAAGTCTGCTATTATAATATTCACGATTTACTACTGAGCCATGTTTTTCACCATCCACAAATGTAAAAATTATACATTCTAAACCCAAGTCTATGTAATTTGCATGTAGAAAGAAAAAAACAGTAGTCAGAAAACCAACCCCCGGGCAACCGCCACCCTCGCCTGTCAGAAGACCATCCATTCACCACTATTCTCTGCCTCCTATCACTGAGCCAATCGACTGCTCGAGCTGACATCGTTCCTTTAATAATATGCATTCCTATTGTCTGAATAAGTCTGTTATGAGATACTTCGTCAACATTGGATGCCCACATACACAAAGCCCACTTCAGTCTCTTATTTGATAAAACAGCTCAATCAGGTTAGTTACACGCATTTGGCCTTCAACAAATCCGAGATGGTTTTCTCATCTTACCCCATGCTTCTGCAAGTGAGAATTAATTTTGTCCTTGATGAAGGCCTCTAGTAGATCTCTCAACCTTCACTATTGTTAGATAGATTAGCTTGTAGTCACAAGGCTTACCCTCTCTTCCCGTTTTGAAAAGGATTCGAGCATTTACCAAATTCAAGTCCACTGGCCCGAGTGCGATAAACAAGGAGGATTGAAACATTGTGGTCAGAGCTGATCTTATCTCCAACCCAGCTTCCTTTATCCACCTAGGATGCTTCCCATATGGAACAGGGGTGCTGTCGACATTTAGTGATAAACTGTTTAGCAACGCCTTCCCATCTATTTTATCCAATGCAAGATCTCTGCTTCCCTCTACTCGATTGCGACATTAATTTCAGCCTCTTCGTTTGTGGAGGTAGTTGTAAATTACTCATTCAGTCCCTCAGTCATGCCCTCTGCCTCGACAGGGATATTTACTTGTTTCTCCATAATCGGATCCACCGTTCCTTTAGCTATCCCTTTTACTTTTATATGTTTTACAAGATTTGTAGCTGCTAATCTTTTCTATGCTTTCCCTTTGTCCTTCTTGTATTCTTTTTATATTTCTCCCTGTACACTATGCTATCTATCTGGTTTTAGATTATATTCTTGAATTAGAATTTGTAATGAATTTCTTCTTTCTCTTTTCCCTTAACTGACAATTCATTTTTCATCCAGAGAGTGCAGCATTTAATTCCCCATCTTCACGTCCAGTGTTGACTATTCAAATGCACGTCCTGGCCAACCTCCCTCTTTGCATCCTCAGTTAACCTGAGGACATCCAAACCTCTGCAGCCAACGTACAACTCACTCCAGGTCCCGTTCACCCATCACCGCTGCACTCCCATTGGCTTCTGGTTATTCACCTGAACACTATTGAAATTCTCACGCTTATTTTCTAATCTCGCCATTACCTCTTCCCACCCTATCTCTGTAATCTCTTTCAGCCCGATGAGATATTTGTGCTCCTTCAATTCCGGAATCTTTAGCATTCCCAAATTTAAATGCTCCAACGCTGGTGCTCTTGTTTTCATCTACCAATATCCTAAAATGTGGACTTTCCTCCATAAACCTCTGCCTCACTATTTGTTTTTCCTCCTTTAAGATGCTGCTTAAAACTTACCACCTTGACCAGGCATTTGGTCATCCGCCATCATATCTGTCAATGCTTCTCGCTATCAAGTTGTGTTTGATAATATGACTTGGATATTTTAACTATGTAAGGACACCTCATAAATAAGAAATTGCAGATCTTGTTTTCCACCTTCTCCATGACTATGGTCTGTCCCAGACTATATTACTGTAATTGAAGGTTAAACCATTTTTATGTTTTTATGAACTTCCCTGACAGAATAACTCCATACTCTCGTGCTCACTTTTGGGGGGGTGTATCGTAAACACTAAACGATTTAACACCTCACTTTCTGAATGGATTAATGAATAGATTCACTTGTCGAACCCCCCAGTATATTGTTTTTCTGTTGTAAACATACCCACTTCTGACCTTATGGAGGAAATGCCATTGATGAAACAGCTGAAGATGGTTGGGCCTACGACACTACCCTGAGGAGCCCCTGCACAGATGCCTTGAGACTGAGATGATTGACCTCCAACACCCACAACCCTCTTGCTTTGTGCGAGGTATGATTCCCACAAGTGGAGATTTTTCCTTCTGACTCCCATTGCCTGCAGTTAATCCCAGTTAACGCCTTTCCCAATAATGGTTCATCGTGGAGCGACGCGTACATTTTAAATGCACTTCTCCGAGGCAGGAAGGCGAATGTGAGATCCATTAACACTCCAGTCGATTCCTGATGCGAGTCCGTCACCATCCCTCCAGTGATCTATTCCAGTAACACCTCAGCTGGATGGACAATTACATTTGGATAGATCTGGAGAGGCAACATGTCAGTTCACACATGACAACAGAAGTTTATTTAAAATATAAACTATCGTGGTAACTATATGTAACAATGAAATAGTCCTTCATTCCTCATAAATACTGGGATTGATATTCAATGGGCAGAATTCTATCTGTTTCTGGTGCGACTGAAAGGTGTAGCTTGATATTAGTGAGAGGACCGAGAGCCGTGCAGTCACCACATGTTTTCCATGGAACTGCAACGAATTGCTATAAATAGTTGAAGCTGCACTCTGCAGGCAAGTGGGAAGTATTGTACCAGCTCCTGACTTGTGCTTTGTCGATGGTGAAATGTCTTTGTGGAGCCAGTAGATGAGTTGTTGTCTGTAGTGTACCGAGCATTTGACCTACTCCTGTAGCCACAGTATTTAAATGCCTGGTCTTGTCAAGTGTCTGGTCAATGGTAAATCCCAGGATGATCATGTTGTGGTATTCGGCGATGGTAACGTCGTTTTATTTCGAGAAGAGGTGGTTGGGCTCTGTCCTGTTGGACAAGGTAATTGACTGGCATGTGTGTGGTGTGAATGTTACTGACCACGTATCAGCCCAGGCCTGTATCAGAAGGACATCTTACTTGATATGTAACGGGCATTATAAAACAAACAGAATTATTCTTCTCCAGTTAGAAGTGTGTTTTAGCTCTTTGCCACCATGGCTGATAGGGCCTTTGAACCTTTCCATTCCAGTTGCACTATCATTCCTTCCATCCTTCCTTAACCACAATGAAGTTGCCCTTACCCTCAACTTTCAATCCACCAGCCTCTACTTTCAATGAACTATCCTCCATCACTTCTGCCAACTTCACCACAATGCTACCACCAGACATCCTCCTCTTTTTTTCAGCATTCTGAAGTTACAGCTTGACCCACTCTTCCATCACTCGAAACACCCACTACTCTTCCAATGACACCTTCCCATGCAAGTGTTGGAGATGCATTACCTGCCCTTTCACCTCCTCTCTTTCAACTGTCAGGCCCACACACAGTGATTTACTTGTATTTTACTTTATTTCATCAACAGTGTTCACTCTTAACAAGTGGTCTCGACACCGTGGAGATGAAGCATACATTCTGCAATGGCTTTGCTGAGCAGTCATTAAGTTCCTTAGCTTCCGTTCACTTGCAATTATAATTCCCTGTCCCACTCCCAGCTGACCCCTCTGTACTCAGCCACCTGCACTGTTTCAATTTTCCTGATCAACATCAACTTCAAAAATAAAATCACGTGGGAACTACTGCACCCATTTGTTTTTGACAGCAGGTTCTGGAAATGATTCTTCTCTTCATTTAATCACTCTTGCCTTCCACACCATCACAGTTTCTCTCTTTATGTCCTTCCTCCGTTCCCCCATTCCCAGCCTCTGTGCTTACTGAATCACTGTTACAGCACAACATTTTCCAGTTCTGAAGAAAATTCTCAGCGGGGAAGGTTAAGTCTCGTTCCCTTTCTCAAAATGCTGCCCCGCCGACTAAGTATTTCCAACATCTTCTGTTCATATTTAAGATTTCCAGCATCTGCCGTATTTTGACTTTTTAAGCAAGATGATATCATGGGGAAATGGGGTAAGGTTGCAATTGAATGTAAAGACATACACACAATAGATCAATAAGTTTGGAGAGGCTGAGAAAAGAGAATATGATGGGATCAGGAAAGTAATCTCCTTAGGCACACTCTTGGTCCAATATTGCCTTGATACCGAGGGCAGTCACCTCGATTACTATTCCCACAATTACCAGCTATACAACAATCACTGCTTGCTGTATTTGCCCACTGCAGAACAGCAGAGTGTATCTGAGCCATTCCTCTCAAAACTGCTGCACTCCATATAAGGACTGCGCAGCTTTATCGGGAAACCTGCCAAATATTTGAGGAAATGTGTTCGCTCATTGAGACTGTGAAAAACGCAGATCACACAGAGACACTGACTGGTCATCATAAGTTGTGAATTTTCACCATCGTTGAACTATACAGGGAGTGATGTGATGTGTTCCCTCAAAAACGGAGTCTGTTTTCTGGAAGGTGATCACTTGGAGTCAAGAAAGGCTTTCCAATACCGAAATATGTGAAAAGCAGCTCACAGTCTGCAGAGCCTCAGAACAGTCACTGTGTGTTTTTCTGTTGAACTGAGAGGAAGCACCTGGCATTGTGGTGATTTCAGTGCTTCTGTTTTTCTTGCCTGCTGCTCTGTAATATCAATACTGCAGCAGGATGTTTCAGCTTGGAATTTGAACTTACGTTGCTGAAATCCAGAAGGACAATGTAACGGGGGATGTCTGGGCAATATCATTAATTCACTGGAAATATTTGACAGCTTCCTGTCTGCAAATAAACGTATCTCTAATCACAAAGAGTACATAATTACTGTAATCTGTGTACAATTTCCAAATGAATAACACACAATATCAACAGGTCACGATAAATCACTCTGAGTCCAATTCAATCAGCAAAGACAGATACACCAACGCATGAGATGTTAAGGCTGTTTCCTGTATAGGTTAATGAAGCAGGACTACTGTTAAGAATCAAATACAATCAGGAGGATTGAGCCTGTGTTAATGTAAAGCGTTAACTCTCTGTGATCCGATCACAAAATATGCAGCCTGTGTCAATGTCAGTGGTTAACTTGCTGTGATTCAATTCAAAGAGGGTATCTGAAGGTAGACAATTGCTTCAATAAACTGTCCACTGTACCTCAATAAATAAAGATTAATGTCAGCCTGATTTCTCTGGGAGTGAATGCATATCTGGGTAATAAAAAGAGCCTGAAGAACTAAAACAGATCAATAAATGAACACAGCTGAGCTGCCACTGTAAAGTTATCACTGGTAGAAAACCTTCAAATGATTAATTCCCCGGTCGCACATAGAATGAAACAAAAACTCCCCCTAAATGGACATTGAATAAAAGAATATCACAAACTGTATTATAAATCTAGACAGAAATGATTTGAAACCAGGTGATGCGCCCCATAACACTGCCACACACTCATTGGTTTCTGCAGCTGTAGCCAGTCTTTCCCAATCTGATAGACTTGTCCCCCTGAGGTGTGTTTTGCAGATATCACAGACTGAAAATTTCAGAATGAGACATGGATGTTGACAGCAACCGGCTGTCAGGGAAACCTGAAGCATACGCACTGAATGGTGGGGATTGAAGATATTTGGGTCAATCTCTTGTATCTGTGAGGAGCTGTGGGGCGGCACAGTGGCGCAGTGGTTAGCACCGCAGCCTCACAGCTCCAGCGACCCGTGTTCAATTCTGGGTACTGCCTGTGTGGAGTTTGCAAGTTCTCCCTGTGTCTGCGTGGGTTTTCTCCGGGTGCTCCGGTTTCCTCCCACAAGCCAAAAAACTTGCATGTTGGTCGGTAAATTGGCCATTATAAATTGCCACAAGTATAGGTAGGTGGTAGGGAAATATAGGGACAGGTGGGGATGTGGCAGGAATATGGGATTAGTGTAGGATTAGTATAAATGGGTGGTTGATGGTCGGCACAGACTCGGTGGGCCGAAGGGCCTGTTTCAGTGCTGTATCTCTAAACTAAACTAAAAATCCTGTAAACAGTGGCACTTACACATAAACAAACTGAAAATGGTCACACTAACCAGGGAAATTGCAGTAAGCACTGATACTCAGCAAATAACCTATATAAATTATGTTACACATGCAAGATCTCCTCAGAATTTCTCAAATACTTAAGAGAATGCAGTATGAAAGCAGAAATGTGAGGATCTCTTTGCCAACACTGTCATTTTCTGGGATCCCTGTTAATAATGTAACACTCAGGCAGCCCAATAAACACTGACCTTAAATCAGAAAGTGCTGGAAATGTTCAGCAGATCTGACATCATCTGTGGAGTCAGAGTTAGCATTTCTGGTCTGTGACCTCTTGTCCGAAGTGGAAAAGGTTAGAAATGTAATAGTTTTTTTTCCAAAGTGGAAAGAAGGCGGCAAGAAGAAATAAAATTAATATGTGTGATCGAACAGAGGGCAGGAGAGATTTTTTAAATTACTATTCATTTATGGGGAGTGGGCGTCCCTGGTTAGACCAGCATTTATTGACCATCCTTGATTGTATTTGAGATGGTGTGAGTTACCTTCTTTAACTGCTGCAGGCCATGGGGTGTAGGTACACCCACATTGCAGTAAGGAATTGTGTGCCAGAGTTTTAATCCAGCGACAATGAAGGAACCACGGTATTGTTTTAAGTTCGGATGGTGAGTGGCTTGGAGGGAAATTTTAAGGTGCTGGTGTTCAAGTACATCTGCTGCCCTTGTTCTTCTAGGTAGTAAGGGTGGCGGCTTTGGTGTGTACTTGGTGTGTTGCCGCAGTGTACCTTGTTCTTGTGCATCCACTGTGTGTTGGTTGTGAAGGGAGTGAATGTTGAAGGTGATGAATGGGGTGCCGATCAAACGGGCAGGTTTTCTGGATGGTTTCGAGCTTCTTGAGTGTTGTTGGAACAGCACCCATCCAGGCAAGTGGAGAGTATTCCATCATACTCCTGACATGTGCCTTGTAGATGGTGGACAGGCACTGGGGAGACAGGGTATGAGTTACTCGAGACAGAATTCCTAACATCTGACCTACGCTTGTAGCCAGTGTTTACCTGGCTGGTCCAGTTCAGTTTCTGGTCAACGGTCACCCACTAGATATTGATAGTTGGGGATTCAACAATTCTAATACCAGTGAACGTCAAGGGGAGATGGTTAGATTACCTCTTGTTTGAACTGGCCACTGACTAGCACTTATCTGGTGGGAATGTTACTTGCAACTTATTAGCACAAGGCTTGATGGTCTCCATGTCTTGCTGCATATGAGCACAGGCTGCTTTAGTATATTCTGATTCACAAATGGTGCTGAACATTGTACAATCAACAGCGTGCATCCCACTTTCGACCTTATAATGGAGGGAAGTTTATTGATGAAGCAGTTGAATATGGTTGTGCCGAGCACACTGCCCTGATGTCTTATGGCTGAGATAATTGACCTCCAACAACAACAACCAACTTCCTTTGTGCCAGGTACTACTCCAACAATTGGAGAGCTTTCCCTCTGATGCCCTTTGATTCCAGTTTTTCTCGGGCCTCTTAATGCCATGCTCAGTCTACTGTTACCATGATGTCAAGAGCAGTCACGCTCCCCTCACATCTAGCGTTGTGCTCTTTCGCCCATGTTTGGACCAAGGCTGTAATGAGGTCAAGAGCTAAGTACCAGTGAGCAGGTTATTGCTGAACAAGAGCTGCTTGAAAGCACGGTTGATCACCCCTCCCATCACGTTGCTGATGATCGCGAGTAGACTGATAAGGCAGTAATTAGCAAGGTTGGATTTGTCCTGTTTTTTGTGGACAGGCCATACCTGTGCAATTTCCCACATTTCCAGGTAGATGTCAGTGTTGTAGCCTTACTGGAGCACCCTGGCTCAGCGTATGGTTAGCTCTGGAACACAAGTTATCAGTACTATTGCCGGAATACTGTCAGGGCCCAGAGCATTTGCAGTATCCGGTGCCTTCACTATTTCTTGATATTTCGTGTAGTGAATAAGATTGGCTGAAGACTGACATCTGCGATGCTGGGGACCTCATCGGGAGGACGAGATGGATCATCCACTCTGCACTTCTGGCTGAAGCTGGATGTAAATATTGCAGCCTTGTCTTTTGAACTGATGTGCTGGGCTCCACTATTAGTCAGGATGTGGATAGTTGTGGAACTTCTTCCTCCTGTTGGTTGATCATTTGTCCACCACCATTCACGACTGGATGCGGCAGGACTGCAGATCTGTTTCAGTGTTATTGGACCTGCATTCATCCAGGCAAGTGAGTGGGGACAGGAAGAAGAAAGATTTTTCAACTGTGAGATTCTGGGTTTAAGAGATTACACAAAGCTTGTGGGATGGGAGAGGAGGAGTTTTATATGAACTGTGGGATAATGGAGTTCATCGACAACATGGCTTACTTCTTTTCTCAACAAGTTATTTTATCTGGTGTGTCATGAGCCTGGAGCCTTGCTTGATTCAACAGGCTGAATTTTTCAAGCATTTTGGAGATGGTCTGGGAGTCAGGACGGCTGGCAATACTGGTGGGGAAGACATCGAGTTGGGAGCTGATCTGTGTGTTGTGGAATTGTTTACCTCTGTCTATCACATGTTGCTTCCACTGTTGGGTAGGCAAGTAGTCCTGTGTTGTAACTTCACCAGGCTGACACCTCATTTTTAGGTATGCTTGGTGCTGCTCCTGGGAAGCCTTCCTACACTCTCATTGTACCAGGGTTGATCCCGCGGTTTGATGCTAATGGTAAAGGGGGGATATGCCGTGCCATGAAGTTACACATTATGGCTGAATATAATTCTGCTGTTGCTTCTGTTGCCTATGGCACAAAGAGTCTCGCGGATACCCAGTTTAGAGTTGCTAGATCTGTTTGCAATCTATGCCATTTAGCATGGTGGCAGTGCCACACACTGCAATGGTGAGTATACCTCAAAGTAAAGACAGGACCTTGGCTCCAGACGGACTGTGCGGTGGTCAATCAGAGAGCCATAGAGTAATACAGCACAGAAACAGGCCCTTTGGCACAACGTGTCTGTGCTGGCCATCAAGCACATAACTATTCTAATCCCATTTTCCAGTACTTGGCCCGGACCATTGTATGCTATGGCGTTTCAAATCTTCATCTACATAATTTTTAAATGTCCTGAGGGTTCCTGCCTCGACCACATCTTTAGACAGTGCGTTCCAGACTCCAACGACCCTCTGGGTTCAAATTATTTTCCTCAAATCCCCTCTAAACCCCCTGCCCCTTACTTTAAATCTATGTCCCCTGGTTATTGATACCTCAGCTAAAGGAATAAGTTTCTTCCTATCTAACCTATAAATGCGCTCAGAATATTGTATACCTCAATCACGTCCCCCCTCAGCCTTCTCTGCTCTATGGAAAACAACCCTAGCCATTTCAGTCTCTCTTCATATCTGAAATGCTCCAGCACATGCGACATCCTGGTGAATCCCCTCTGCAATCTCTCCAGTACTATCACATCCTTCCTATCAGGTGGAGGCTAGAGCTGTACACAGCAATCTACCTGTGGCCTAACTTACATTTTATACAGTTCCATCATAACCACCCTGCTCTTATATTCTATGCTTCAACTAAAAAAGGCAAGTATCCCATGTGCCTTCCTAACCACCTTATCTACGTTTGCTGCTGCCTTCAATGATCTATGGACAAGTACACCAAGGTCCCTCTGACCCTCTATTTCCTAGGGTCCTACCATCTATTTTATAGTTCCTTGCCTTGTTAGCCCTCCTATGCATCACCTTTTCAGGATTAACCTCTATTTGCCACTGCTCCGCCCATCTCACCAGCACATCTATATCGTCCTGTAATCTAAGGCTTTCCTCCTTCACCAATTACAATATCATCAATTTTAGTGCCATTTGCAATTTACTAATCATACTTCCTATATTCACGTCTGAATCATTAATGTACACTACAAACAGCATATGTCCCAGCACCGATCCCTGCGGTACAACACTGGTCACACGTCTGCACTCCCAAGAACAACCCTTGGCCATCAGCTTCTACCTCCTGCCACTCAGCCAAATTTGGATCCAATTTGCCAAATTACCCTGGATCCCATGGGCTCTTACCTCCTTAACCAATCTCCCATGCGGGGCCTTAGCAAAAGCCTTAGTGAAGTTCGTGTAGACTACATAATCCACTTTACCCTCATCTGCACATCTAGTCACCTCCTCGAAAAATATCAATCAAGTTTGTTAGACAGGATCTTCCCCTGACAAAGCCATGCCGATTATCGCTGATTAATCACTGCCTCTCCAAGTGAAGATTAATCCTGTCCCTCTGAATTTTTTCCCAATAGTTTCCATACCACTGATGTAATTATCTGTTAGATCCCTGCTCACCTTCTTGAATAATGGTACCACATTCAGTGGCCTCCAGTCCTCTGGTAACTCTCCTGTTTCCAGAGAGGATTTTAAAATTTGAGTCAGGGCCCCTGCTATCTCATCCCTTGCCTTAAATAACAGCCTGGGATGTATCTCGTCTGGGCCTGGGGATTTATCCACGTTAAATCCCACTAAAACAGCTAATACTTCCTCCGTTTCAATGATAATTTGTGCAAGTATATCACAACCCCCCTCCCTGATCTCTATGCCTACATCCTCCTTCTCCATCGTCAAAGCAGATGAAAAGTAATCATTTAAAACCATACCTCTGTCTTCCGGCTCTACACACAGATTGACACTTTGGTCCCTAATGGGCCCTACTCTTTCCCTGGTTATCCTCTCGCCCTTAATATACTTAGAAAACGCCTTGGGACTTTCTTTTATCTTGCGCACCAGTGTTTTATATATCCCATCTTCGCTCTCTTAATTACATGTTTTCAGTACCCCGCCCCCTCCCCACCCCTCTACACATTCTACAGGCTCTAGGGGCAGAATAGCCTACTCCTGCTCCTATTTTCTATGTTTCTATTCTCCTCTATGGCCTCCACTGTTTTCAGCGCTCGAAATATGCCGCATGCCACCTTCTTTTCTGATCCGATCCTCGAGATCCTTTAACATCCAGAGTTCCCTGGACTTGTTGGACCGACCCTTCACCTTTACGGGTACATGCTGGCTCTGAACTCTCACTATTTCCTCCTTGAATGACTCCCAATGGCCTGATGTAGACTTTCCTTCAAGTAGGTGCTCCCAGTCCACTTTAGCCAGATCCTGTTTTTCATATTGATATTGACCTTCCCCCAATTCGGTACTTTTATTTCCGGTCCCTCCTGGTCCTTTTCCATAGTTACCTTAAATCTTACAGAGTTATGACCACTAAGCCCGAAATGCTCCCCCACTGATACTTTTATTACTTGTCCAGCTTCATTCTCTCGGATTAGGTCCAGGACTGCCCTTTGTCTTGTTGGACGTTCTACCTACTGGCTCAAAAATCTCTCCTATATGCATTTTAAGAATTCCGCCCCCATTAAGCCTTTTGCACAAAGAATGTCCCAGCTAATTTTGGGGGAACATGAACTCCCGTACTATAGCCCTATCAGTGTTACACCTGCCTCATATTTGCCTACGTATCTGCTCCTCTATCTCTCCCTGACTGTTTGGAAGCCTGTTGTACACTCCCAGCCAAGTGATTGCCCCTTTTTTTGTTTTGAAGTTCTACCCATAAGCCCTCATTTGAGGATCCCTCTCAGATATTATCCCTTCTTACTGCAATAATTGACTCCTTGATCAACAGTGCAATGCCACCTCCTATTTTACCCCCTTGTCTGTCTCGCCTGAAGATTCTATACCCTTGAATACTGAGCTGCCAGTCCTGCCCTTCCCACAAATATGTTTCTGTAATAGCATTAATATCATAATCCCATTAATGCCCTCAAATAATTTGTCTTCTTGTAAGACTCCTCGCATTAATAAAATAGATGCAATCCTTGCATTATTCGCTTGTGCCTTAACAGGTCTGTATTTGCTCTGCCTTCCAAACTGACTTAGATTTTCTTCTTTATTTGACTGTGCATCACCCCGACTGTACCTCCAGTCTTACACCAATGTGCTGCCAAATTAATTTCACCCCCAACAGCCCCCCTCCCACCCCAACAGCACTAGCAAATCTACCAGCAAGGATGTTGATAAAAAACACATACAGGCACACACACACCGATCAGACCCCAGGCACTGAGCGAGACAGATATACAACAACATACACAGACAGACAAAGAGAATCACACACACACACACCGATCATACCCCAGGTCCTGAGCCAGTCAGATATACAAACACAAACACACACACACACACACACACACACACACACACACACACACACACACACACACACACACACACACACACACACACACACACACACGGTGGGATGGGAACCTTTGCAAAGAGTCAGAGGAGGGACGATCAAAGACAAGGGCAAAAGACAGTCAGGTGAATAGGAAAAGTGAAAGGCAGAGAAAACAAGGGCCAGAATCAAACAAGGCCGCAGTGAAAACTAGTGGGAAGGGACCAAATAATGTTAAAAAGACAAGCTGCAAGGCTATGCGCCTTAAAGCGTCGTGCATTCACAATAAAGTGGATGAATTAATCGCGCAAATAGATATAAACGAGTGTGATACAGTCGGGATTACAGAGACATGGCTGCAAGTTGACCAGGGATGGGAAATGAACACCCGGGGTATTCAGTATCTTGGAAGGACAGACAAAAAGCAAAAGGCAGCGGAGTTGCATTGCTGGTTAAAGAGGTTTTTAATGCAGTAATGAGGAAGGATATTAGTTCTGACGATGTGGGATATGTATGGGTAGAGCTGAGAAACACAAAGGGGCAGAAAAGGTTAGTGGAGGTTGTATATAGACCCCCCAAGCAGTATTGGTGATGTTCAGAATGGCACTAAACAGGAAATTAGAGACACATGCAATACAGTAACATTTGTATTTTCGGGTGTCTTTCATCAGCCGATAGATTGGGCAAATCAAATCAGTCACAATACCGTACAGGAGGATGTCTTGGAGTATATACGGTATGGTTTTCTGGACCAATACGTTGAGGAACCAATTAGATAAGAGGCCATCCTAGACTGGGTATTGTGCAATGACAGAGGAATAATTGACAATCTGGTTGTGCGATACCCCATGGGGAAGAACGACCATAATATGATAGAATTCTTCATCAAGATGGGGAGTGACACAGTTGATTCTGAGACCAGGGTCCTGAATCGTAGTAAAGTAAAGTATGAAGGTATAAGGCGCGAATTGTCTTTGATGGGCTGGGAAACGTTACTTAAAGGGACGACGGTGGAAAAGCAATGGCAAACATCCAAAGTGTGCATGGATGGACTGAAACAATTGTTTATTTCTGCCTGGCGCAAAAGTAAATCGGGAAAGGTAGCCAATCTATGACTTACAAGGGAAATTAGAGAAAGCATTAGATCCAAGGAAGATGCACATAAATTCGCTTGAAAAAAAAGCAACAAACCTTAGGATTAGGAGCAGTTTAGAATTCAGCAAAGGAGGACCAAGGGATTAATTAAGAAGGGGAACAGAGAGAATGAGAGCAAGCTTGTGGGGAACTTAAAAACTGACTGTAAAGGTTTATATAGATATGTAAAGATAAAAAGATTAGTGAAGACAAATGTAGGTCCCTTACAGTCAGAAACAGGGAATTTATTATGGGGAACACAGAGATGGCTGACCAACTAATTGTATACTTTGGTTCTGTCTTCACAAAGGAGAACACAAATATCATAGCAGAAATGTTGCGGAACACAGGGCTAAGTCAGAGATGGGAACTGAAGGAAATCAGTATTAGTAGAGAAATGGTGTTGGGAAATTGGTGTGATTGAAGGCTGATAAATTCCCAAGGCCAGATGGTCTGAATCCCAGAGTACTTAAGGAAGTGCCTAGGGCGGCATAGTGGCGCAGTGGTTAGCACCGCAGCCTCACAGCTCCAGGGACCCGGGTTCGATTCAGGGTACTGCCTGTGTGGAGTTTGCAAGTTCTCCCTGTGTCTGCGTGGGTTTTCTCCGGGTGCTCCGGTTTCCTCCCACAAGCCAAAAGACTTGCAGGTTAATAGGTAAATTGGCCATTATAAATTGTCACTAGTATAGGTAGGTGGTAGGGAAATATAGGGATAGGTGGGAATGTTTGTTGGGAATATGGGATTAATGTAGGATTAGTATAAAAAATGTGTGGTTGATGTTCGGCACAGACTCGGTGGGCCGAAGGGCCTGTTTCAGTGCTGCATCTCTAATCTAATCTAATCTAAATGGTGTATGCATTGGTGCTCATCTTCCAAGATTATATCGACTCTGGAACAGTTCCTACAGATTGGTGGGTAGCTAATGGAACCCCACGATTTAAAATGGGAGGTAGCGAGAAAGCAGGGTATTATAGACCAGTAAGCCTGACGTCGGCAGTGGGGAAAATTCTAGAGTCCATTATCAAAGATTTTATAGCATAGCACTTGGAGGACAGTGGTAGAATCGGCTGGAGTCAGCATGGATTTACGAAAGGGAAATCATGCTTGGCAAATCAACTGGAATCCTTTGAGGATGTAACTAGGAGAGATGATGAGGGGGAGCCAGTGGATGTGGTTTATTTGGACTTTCAGAAGGCATTTGAAAAATTCATATAGAAGAGATTAGCATGTAGAATTACAACGCATGGGACTGGGGGTACTGTATTGCGATGGATAGAAAATTGGTTGGCAGACAGGAAAAAAGGAGTCGGGATAAATGGGTCTTTTTCCGAAAGGCAGGCAGTAACTGGTAGGATACCACAGGGATCGGTGCTTGGACCCCAGCTATTCACAATATATATTTAAGATTTAGATGAGGGAACTGAATGTAATATCTCCAAATTTGCAGAAGACACAAAACTGGGTGAGAGGATGAGTTGTGAGGAGGATGCAGAGAGGCTTCAGGGTGATTTGGACAAGTTGAGTGAGTCGGCAAATGCACGGCGGATGCAGTATAATGTGGACAAATGTGAGGTTATCCAGTCTGGCAGCAAACAAAGGAAGGCTGATTATTATCTGAACGGCTATAAACTGAGAAAGGGAAGTATGAAATGAGTCCTGTGTGTTCTCATACATCAGTCGCTGAAGGTAAGCATGCAAGTCCAACAGGTACAGGAGCAGGGATGTCTTGCTGCAATTATACAGGGCCTTGGTGAGGCCACACCAGGAATATTGTGTGCAGTCTTGGTCTCTGAGGAAGAATGCTCTTGCTATCGAGGAAGTGCAGCGAAGGTTTTCCAGATTGATTCCTGGGATGGCGGGACTGACGTATGTGGAGATATTGAGTGGGTTCAGATTATATTCTCTGGAGCTCAGAAGAGTGAGGGGGGATCTCATAGAAACCTATAACATTTTAACAGGGCTTGACAGGGTTGATGCAGGAATGATGTTAACGATGGTGGGGTGGTCCAGAATCAGGGGTCATAGCCTAAGTACACGGGGTTAACCATTCAGGACTGAGATGAGGAGAAATGTCTTCACCCTGTGAGTGGTGAGCCTGTGGAATTCGCTACCACAGAAAGCAGTTGAGGCCAAAACATTGTATGTTTTCAAGAAGGAGTTAGATATAGCTCTTGGGTTTAAGGGGATCAAAGGATATGGGGCGAAAGCGGGAACAGGTTACTGAGTTAGGTGATCAGCCATGATCATAATGAATGACGGAGCAGGGCCGAATGGCCGAATGGCCTACTCCTGCTCCTGCAGACATACCTACACCGATCATACCACAAGCACTGAGCCAGACAGATTATACGCACACACATGCACTGATTAGACTCCAGACACTGAGCTCGAGCGATATACACACACACACTCGCAGAGAGACAGACAGACACAAACACACAGCACACGCACATACATGAACACACACACACACGCACATGCACACACCGATCAGACCACAAGCATTGAGCCAGACAGGTATGCATACAAACACATACACACACAAGCACTGATCAGACCCCAGGCACTGAGCTGGAGTGATATACAAATAAATGCTCACAAACAGAGACAGACACTACATACCCACAGACACACACCAATCAGACTCCCGGCACTGAGGCAGACAGTTATACAAACACAGAGACACAAACAGAGACAGACACAAACACACACACACACCGATCAGAACACAGGCACTGAAACGGACATATGTAAAAACACACACTCACAAAGAGAGACAGACAGGCACACACACACAAACACACACGCACACATAAACACAGATCAGACCACAAGCACTGAGCCAGACAGATATACATATGCACACAAACACATACACACAAACACTGATCAGACCGCAGGCACTGAGCCAGAACGATATACAAGCACATGCAGTCAAACACAGACACACACCACACACCCACAAATGCACACCGATCAGACCTCAGGCACTGAGCCAGACAGATATACAAAGACACAGACAGAGCCACACACAAACACACACACACACACACACACACACACACACACACACATCAGACACCGGGCACTGAGTCAGACCGATATACAAACACACACACATACCCACACACAAAAATAGACAGACAGACAAATACTCACCAACGACACACCAATCAGACCACAGGCACTGAGCCAGACAGATATGGAAGCACATACATACAGACAGACAGACAGAGACACACACACACACACAAACACACACACACACACAATCACACCAATCAGAACCCAGCTTTGAGCCAGCCAGAGATACAAAGACACACACACACACACACACACACACACACACACACACACACACACACACACACACACACACCGATCAACCCCAGGCACTGAATAAGGCAGGTATACAAACACATAAACACAAACAGAGAGAGACAGACTCACACACAAACACACACACGCACACCGATCAGAACCCAGACAGCAAGCCAGACAGATCTACAAAGACAAACACACTCACGTGCACACAGACACAAACACAAACTCACTCACACAACGATCAGACCCGAGGCACTGAGCCAGACAGAGATACAAACAAAGACACACGCCACACACACACCGATCAGAACCCAGGCACCCAGCCCGGCAGACATGCAAACACACACACACACAATCACACCATTCAGAACTCAGGCTGTGAGCCAGACAGATATACAAAGACACACACACACACACACACACACACACACACACACACACACACACAAACACACACACACACAAAAACACACAAAAACACACACACACACAAAAACACACACACACACACACACAAACACACACACACAGCGATCAGACACCAGGCACTGAATCAGACAGATATACAAACACACACGCACACACACAAAGATACACCAACTCACACAGGCCAGCTTTGATTAAAGCCCAACCTGCTGCTGTTGGGGCACTGGTTCCCACAATCCCTTCCAGCCTCGAAAAGTAGAGAGGCAGCATTGAGAAATTTATTGGTTCGAATGGAGCGGAGCTATGGTCGGATCACTGATGTCCTTTAGATTTCTCTCATGCAGATCAGTGAGTTATAATGTACAGCCCCATGGGAGCAGACTGGTGCTATGGGAGCTGCAGGCGGTGTCCCCTCTCAAGAGGGAAGTGCATCTGCGCCCTTGACAGACCCTCGTTCGATGCCCATGCAGGCACCACCAAGTTAGTCGAGATGCTCCAACCAGAAGTCAGTCCCACTCTCGGTCGCACTGCCGAAAGTTCCGGTTGTAAATATCTGCGGTGCCATTTTTACTACTGCAGTAAGCGTCCAAAACACTGAGGTCAAAGGGGCAGCTCCAGAATTAGAAAACACACAGCCTTCAAGGAAACACTATTGGGTATGGGCAGCATTTCAATGCATCCGATGTTTAATCACTTGTTCTCAGACTTCTCATGTTACTCGCTGCATCACCGTGCCATGCCAGGCACCACATGGTCAGCTTTCGGTGTGGTCTCCAATTCTGCCTGCACGATGACAGTGCAGTGACTGGCATGACAGAGCCATCTCTCAGTATGGGTTCCAGGTCTGGCTGCTGATACAGCGCAGTGGGCGGGAAATGTAAAATATTTGTCAAAGAGGAGAAGTGCTTTTGTCATCGAGGAGAAGTGCTTTTGTCATCCCCCAATGTTATGTACCTGTCTCACTGCAGTTACTATCCCCCTCTCACCATCACCATCTGCTGGTGTCGCTGTCTCACTGCAGTTCCTGTCTCCATTCTCACGATCTCCATCTGCTGGTGTCCCTGTCTCACTGCAGTTACTGTCCCCTCTCACCATCTCCATGAAGACTCTGCCACATCCTCCTTGGTTTTAGTTTTAGTTTAGAGATACAGCACTGAAACAGGCCCTTCAGCCCACCGAGTCTGTGCCGACCATCAACCACCCATTTTATACTAATCCTACACTAATTCCATATTCCCACCACATCCCCACCTACCCCTATATTTCCCTACCACCTACCTATACTAGGGGCAATTTATAATGGCCAATTAACCTATCAACCAGCAAGTCTTTTGCATGTGGGAGGAAACCGGAGCACCCGGAGGAAACCCACGCAGACACAGGGAGAACTTGCAAACTCCACACAGGCAGTAACCAGAATTGAACCCGGGTCGCTGGAGCTGTGAGGCTGCGGTGCTAACCACTGCACCCCTGCATATCTGCAGGTGCATCCGGTCCTTTCTCAATCTGATAAACTCCTCCCCCTGAGGTGTGTTTTGCAGATATCACAGACTGACAATTTCAATATGAGACATGGGTGATGACAGCAACCGGTTGTCAGAGAAACTTGAAGCACACGCACAGAATGGTGTAGGTTTAAGAAACTTGGGTCAATTCCTTGTGTCTGCGAGGAACTGATCAATCCTGTAAACAGTGGCACTTACACATGAACATACCTAAAATTGTAATACTAACCAAGGAAATTGCAGTAAGCACTGAGACTCAGCAAATAACTTATATAAATTATGTTACACATGCAAGATCTCCTCCGAATTTCGCTTAAGGGGATGTCGTATGAAAATAGAGATCTGTGGATCTGTCTGCCAACACTGTCATTTTCTGGGATCCCTATTAATAATCTGAAACTCGGGCAAACCAATAAACACTGACCTTAAATCAGAAAGTGTGGGAAATACTCAACAGATCTGACAACATCTGAGGAGACAAAATTAGCATTTCAGGTCTGTGATCTTTCAGCAGAACAGGGAAAGATGAGAAATGTCATAGTTTATTTTTTGAAAGTAAAAAAAGGGGTCAAGAAGAAATAAAGTTAAGATGTATGATAGGACGTAGGGCAGGATAGATTATGTTTTTATTATTATTCATTTATGGGGAGTGGGCGCCCCTGACGAAGCCAGCATTTATTGACCATCCTTGATTGCTTTTGAGATGGTTTGAGTTACCTTCTTTAACTGCTGCAGTCCTGGGAGTGTAGGTGCACCCATAGTGCCGTAAGGAAGGGAGTGCAATAATTTTAACCCTCCTGCACTCTCATTGAACCAGGGTTGATCCCACGGCTTGCTGGTAATGGCAGAGTGAGAGATATGCCGTGCCATGAAGTTACACATTGTGGTCGAATATAATTCTGCTGTTACTGATGGCCCAAAGCGCCTCATGGATACCCAGTTTGGAGTTGCTAGATCTGTTTTGCAATCCTTTCAGCATGGTGGCAGTGCCACACAGCACAATGGTGAATATACCTCAATGTAAAGACAGGACTTCGTCTCCACAATGACTGTGTAGTGGTCACTCCTACCAATACTGATATTGACAGATTCATCTGCATCAGGTAGATTGGTAAAGACGAGGTCAAGTAGGTTTTTCCCTCTTGTTGGTTCCCTCAGCAGCTGCCACAGACGCAGTCTCGATGTTGTGCGCTTTAGGACTCAACCAGCTTGGTCAGCAGTGGTACTACCTAGCCACTCTTGCTGATGGGCATTGAAGTCTCCCACCCAGAGTACATATTATGCCCTTGCTGCGCTGAGCGTTTCTTCCAATTGGTATTCAATGTGGATAAGCACTGATTCTTCAGCCAAGGCGTGGGGGGAGGGGGCATGCAGGCGAGGTGGCAATCAGCGGGAGGTTTCCTTGTCCATGTTTGATCTGATGCAATCAGACTTCATGGGGTCCAGAGTCAATGTTGAGGGCTTCCAAGGCAACTGCATCCTGACTGTCTACCGCTACGCCACCAGAGTCGGTGGACATGTCCTTACATTGTGACAGGACATATCTGGGGATGATGATGGTGGTGTCTGCGACATTGTCCGTTATGTATGATGCCATAAGTATGACCAAGTCAGGCTGTTGCTTGCATAGCATGTGGGACATCCCTTCCAATTTTGGCACCTGCCCCCATATGATACGAAGAAGGATTTTGCAGAGTCGACAGGGCTGTGTTTCCAGAGCCTAGGTCAATGTTGGATGGTTCTTCTGGATTCATTCCATTCCTTAGGCTTGTTAGTGGTTTGATACAACTGAATGGTTTGCTCGACTAGCTCAGAGGACATTTTATGAGTCAACCACATTACTGTGGGTCTGGACTCTACTGTAGGCCAGACCGGGTAAGGACAGCAGATTTCCATTCGTAACGGACTTGAGTGAAAGAGATGGATTTTTTTCAACAATCTACAATCGGTTCACGGTCACCATTGGACTAACTTTTAATTCCAGATGTGTGAAATAACAGAGATAACACGGAATAAAATGAAAAGGGAGTGCTAAGAGTTGTAGTAGAAAGACATAGTATTATTCCAGAGAGGGTATTAATTGCAGTGCAATGATAAGCTCTGTCCAAAAGCAAAAGCATGCCAAACTGACACATGGTTAAAAATAAAATGAAATCAAATAAATTTTTAAAAAACTAATGGCAGTCATGAACTGAGATCGTTGAACTCGACGGTGAGTCCAGAAGGCTGCAGAGTGTCTAATCAGAAGACGAGGTGCTTTCTTCGAGCTTGTGTTGAGCGTCACTGGAATACTGCAGGAGGCCAAGGACAGAAATGTGGGTGTGAGAGCAGGGTGGTGAATTAAAATGGCAAGTAATAGGAAGCTCGTAGTCAAGCAGCAAATACAATAATGTCACAAGACCATTAATTTTTTTGTATTGAACGCTAAGAATTCTGTGTGATGTTAAATGTTTAAGCAAAAGGATTTTCTGTGAACATGCTGCAACTTGGTGTTGGAACTGAATTCAGATTTCCGGCACCTGTTGCCAAGCAGCTCAACAGGCAAATTACAGGAATATTTATGAATGTCACATGACTTATTGTTCGGGTTTTAGTTTCACTTTGCACTGTGAGAGATCAGTGAACTGAGCAGCATTGCAGCGAGCTGGCTGGGACCTATGTGAGCAGACAAGGAAAAGAGCTACTATGTGAAAAAGTAAGAGTTTCCTCTCTTGGAAAAAAAATCCTTCATTTGCGGTGTGGTTGTGGTCTGCTTGGAGAGGGGAAAAGAGCCGTGGAGAGAGAAAAGACCTAGGAAAAGAGAAGTTGCTACATTCTGTGGTGGAAAACTGCTTTGCAGAAAGGAAGCCCTGCATTGTTAAAGGAACAGAATCATATTGCCTCCAGTCTCTGAAAAATCTCTGCCTCAAGACTGATTCCTGTTGCCTGTTATATTTTAGAAAACCCAGACAGCTCAAGAAAGCTTATATTGCTAGACAGCTGCTTCAAAATCCAAGTAGGCCTGTTGCTACATCCTTTGCAGAAAGATCTGTGTGACGCCTGCTGCAGACGAATTGCCTTGAACTCCAAACCATCACAAACTGTTCATTGAACCCGCCTGTAGAGTTTTCAAGTGGCATCCGACTATTGGACTCTGGGACACCTCACCGACCCGGGAATATCTGACCAGAATATTATGACCAAGTTATTTTATTGTTCTCAGGAAACAGTTGGAAAGAGAAAAACCTTTTTCCCCCAGTTCCCCGGTGTTTGCATGTATATATGTGTGTGCATAAGAGGCAGGAAG
Source organism: Heterodontus francisci (assembly GCF_036365525.1). NCBI lineage: Eukaryota > Metazoa > Chordata > Chondrichthyes > Heterodontiformes > Heterodontidae > Heterodontus > Heterodontus francisci. The sequence goes on along the minus strand of NW_027141749.1, from coordinate 1,201,062 downwards.
AATAAGAAGTTATAAAATCTTTTCATATTTAGATTTGTTTCATTATTGTTTAAGATTTAGTTTCAGAAAATTGTTAATTTTGTTGTTGTTTAAAGAAATCTGGCTTGGTATGCTTTTTTTCTGCGGTGGGGGGTGGGGGGGGGGGTGCAAATAATGTGTTTAAAGTGGGTATTTTTCTGGAGCTGGAAAACTTTACGAATGTGTTGTGACCTGTGGAGTAGTTAGACTGAATCAACTCTTGTCGTATCAGTATTCTAAATTGAAAGAAGTACAAGTAAATCGTTCCTTCACCTGGAAAGATTGCTTGTAGCCTTGGACGATGAGGAGAGTGGAGGTCAAAGGTATTACACATCCTGCAATTGCATGGGACGGTGCCATGCAAAGGGAACAAGTTGGTGGGCGATGGAGGAGTGGACCAGCGTGTCGCAGAGGGAATGGTCCGTTCAGAACGCTGACATGAAGGGGAGGGGATGATGTGTTTGGTTGTTCGCATCACACTGGATGTGGCAGAAATGGGGGAAGATGAAATTTTGGATGTGGAAACTGCTGGGGTGGAAAGTGAGGGCAAGGAGATCCCTGAAACTGTTCTGGGAGGCAGGGGTAGGAGTGAGGGCGGAAGTGTGGGAATGGGTTCGACAAATGAAGACAGATGCCTGATCTGTAAATTCATTGACATTCACACTGAACCCCCAGAAGATGCAAGCAGACTCCCAGAGATCCTGTTCAATTACTGTCAATTCCATGGAATGCCCGGAAATATCGACACACAATCCCAGAACCGTCTATATTTCTGAGAAAATCTGGAGACATCAATATTTGGACATCGAGTCTCACCAGGAACATCAGCATCAGCGAGTCGGATACAGCACACCCAAAACTGCAAGATGTATCCTAATTTCAAAAGACAGTATGTGGTCGTTTGACTATACACAGTGAAGCTCGTAGATCATACTCTTCCAAACTAATCTTCTCAGACGTTGATCCCTTCTCTCCCTCCCTATAGAGCGGCTGATACACGGCTGTCCCTGAATTGCTACTCTCTTGGACGTTTTGCGAGAATAAGATTACAATGAAAGTCTGATTCATAGCAAAGAAATTTAATTGGGCCTTATGAAAAATGACATTCATTACAGCCACTAAACAAACATGTTCAGCGAAAGACTTTCATCTGAACACTCTATATATTTATATATATATATAGACCACAGAACACAAAAGTCCGAGTGTATCAAACCTGTGTCCTCAGTACCTTGCTCTGCGGCAGCGAGGCCTGGACAACGTATGTCAGCCAAGAGCGATGTTTCAATTCATTCCATCTTCGCTGCCTCCAGAGAATCCTTGGCATCAGGTGGCAGGACCGTATCTGCAACACAGAAGTCCTCGAGGTGGCCAACATCCCCACCAACTAATGGTTCAAGGACCACAGGACACAGATTGAAGGCTTTGGGCAAGAGATACAGGTGAAATATTATTCAGAACATTTTTATGCAGCGGGTGGTAATGATCTGGATTCTGCTGCCAACAAGGTTGGTGAATGCAGAGACAACCAATGATTTCAAATCGAAATTGTACAGTAACATGACGGAAATAAACTTCCAGGGCTATGGGGATTGAGTGGGGGAGTGGGAATGACTGTATAGCTCCGTGCAGAAACAGCATGGATACGATGAGCCGATATATCATCTTTAAACTGCTTCACTCTCTATCCTACTTTTAATACACTCCTTAAAACGTTCCTCTTTGATCAAGTTTTTGGTCATTTGTTCTAATCTCTCCTTTGGACATTTGATCAAAATATCCCCTGTCTTAGTGCCATCTTTTCTTTGATAATGCTCCTGTGAAGTGCCTTGGGACAATTTGCTACCTTAAAGCTACTGTATAAATACAAGCAGGTGTACTGTGCGATGGCTGCTCCGAACTTGTCTTCTGTTGAAGCCTGTAATTCCACTGAATTCCAATTTTGCATGTGTTAGTCATTCCCCACTACCCTGCCCAAGTATCTGTTCTTCATATGTGAGTCTTCGAACTGAGTGGCTGCCGGCTATTCAACTATGTAGGCATTGATTGCCAATTTTGCATCTGAAGCCCACGCATGCCCTCTTATTGTGTTGCAAGGCTTGTATCACAAGGTGTGTTTCCTCAGTGTCGAAGGTTGTGGGGTCAATATGAGGGTATCTCATTTGGGTTAGTGTCTACACCATTACAGCCACATCACCAGTACCCAGGTACCCCACGTCTGCCACCCACTTTTCCTCTTAGAACACTGTACTTATGCTGGGCGTATAGCGACGTTCGGGGGGTGGTTCGTTTAGTAGTGGCGGTTGGGTGCTGGATGCTAATGCAACTTACTTTGTTCTTAAAAGTCATCAACCTGCTTCTTTGGGAGGTAACTGGCACCCACCCGAAGGCCTGGACAGCTCACTGTTGACAGTGCTGTGGTCTTCTGTACTAACCTTCTGAGCTAGCGACGCAGCACAGGGATTCCACACCAGCAGTTCTGACCCTCTTGGCATCATATGCCTTGAAAAGTGCAGAAAGTGGTTTAACTCCATTGTGAGCAAACGGTTCACTTCCAGAGTTGGTGTAACTGGAACGCTCCAGCAAGTTCACCAGAATTAGAGCCCAACTCTTGGCGATCATATTTACGAGAGGGAATGGTAAGAGCACTGTGCAGGTACACCCCTGGTTGCGTTTTTAATCTCGTCACAATTCACTGTGCGGCTTACCCCCGGGCCCTTACTTTAATCTTGCGACTATTCACTGTGTGGCTTTCCCCCGGTCCAGTGTTTAAACTTGACACGAATCTCTGTGCAGGAACCCCTGGGCCTCGTGTTTAAACTTGTGACTATTCACTGTGCAGGATTCCCCCGGGCCCTGTGTTTAAACATGACACGAATCACTGTGCAGAATCCCCCGGGCCCCGTGTTTAAGCTTGACAAGAATCACTGTGCAGGATCCCCCGGGCGCTGTGTTTAAACTTGATACGAATCACTGTGCAGTATCCGCCGGGCCCTATGTTTCAACTCATAACTCTTCACTGTGCAGGATTCCCCGGGCCCTAAATTTAAACATATGACTACTAACTTTGCAGGTTGCCCAGGGCCCTTTGTTTAAACTGTGGCTATTCACTGTGCAGACTCCCCGTCTCTGTGTTTTAACTTGACATAAATCACTGTGCAGGATCCCCCGGGCCTTCTTATTAAACATGTGACTATTCACTGTGCGGGATCCCCTGGGCCCTGTGTTTAAAGTTGACACGAATCACTGTGCATGTTCCCCGCCGGGCCCTGTGTTAATACTTGACAAGAATCACTGTGCAGGATCCCTCCCCCGGGGCCCTGTGTTTAATCTTGACATGAATCACTGTGCTGGATTCCCCCGGGCCTTGTGTTTAACCTTGACATGAATCACTGTGCTGGATTCCCCGGGCCTTGTGTTTAAACATGACAGGAATCACTGTGCAGAAATCCCCTGGCCCCGTGTTTAAGCTTGACAAGAATCACTGTGCTGGATCCCCCGGGCACTGTGTTTAAACTTGATACGAATCACTGTGCAGGATCCGCCGGGCGCTATGTTTAAACATGTGACTATTCACTATGCTGGATCCCCCGGGCCCTCTGTTTAAACTCGTAACTCTTCACTGTGCAGGATTCCCCAGGCCCTAAATTTAAACATATGACTACTAACTTTGCAGGTTGCCCAGGGCCCTTTGTTTAAACTGTGACTATTCACTGTGCAGGCTTCCCGTCACTGTGTTTTAACTTAACATGAATCATTGTGCAGGATCCCCTGGGCCCTGTGGTTAAAGTTGACATGAATCACTGTGAATGTTCACCGCCACCCCCCGCCCCCCCCCCCCCCCCCCACCCCCGGGACCTGTGTTGAAACTTGACAAGAATCACTGTGCAGGATCCCTCCCCTGGGGCCCTGTGTTTAAACTTGACATGAATCACTGTGCAGGATCCCCAGGGCCCTGTGTTTAAACTTGACAGGAATCACTGTGCAGGATCCCCCGGGTCCTGTGTTTAAACTCGTGACTCTTCACTGTGCAGGATCCACCCCGGGCCCTGTGTTTAATCTTGACAGGAATCACATGTGCAGGATTCCCCGGGCCCTGTGTTTAAACATATGACTGCTAACTTTGCAGGTTCCCCAGGGCCCTGTGTTTAAACTGCGACTATTCACTGTGCAGGCTCTCCGGGCTCTGTGTTTAAACTTGACATAAATCACTGTGCAGGATCTCCCGGGCCCTCTGTTGAAACATGTGACTATTCACTGTGAAGGATCGTCCCGGGCCCTGTATTTCGAATTGTGACTATTCACCGTGCAGGTTCCCCCTGGGCCCTGTGTTGAAATTTGACACGAATCAGTGTGCAGGATCCCCCCGGGCCATGTGCTCAATATTGTGACTATTCACTGTTCAGATTCCCCTTGGTCCTGTTTTTAAACTTGTGACTATTCATTGTGAATGTTCCCCTGGGCCCTGTGTCCAAATCTGGGACTATTCACCATGCAGGTTCCCCCTGGGCCCTGTGTTTAAAAATGTGACTATTCGCTGTGCACGTTCCTCCCGAAACCTCAGTTTAAACTTGTGACTATTCACTGTTCAGGTTCACTTCGGCCTTGTTTTTTACACTTGTGGATGTTTATTGTGCAGGTTGCCTCATCGCGCACTGTGATTAAACTTGTGACAATTCACTCTGACGGTTCCCCCGAGCCCTTTGTGTAAACTTGCGACCATTCACAGTGTAGAATCCTGACAGGGCCTGTATTTAATATTGCGATCGTTCACTGTGCATGACCACCCTGGGCCATGTGTTTTGATAGTGTAAATATTCACAGTGCAGGTTTCCCTGGGCACCATGTTTCAACTTCTGACAATTCACTCTGCATGTTCCCCTGGGCCCTGTGTTGTTAACTTTTGATTATTCACATTGCAGGTTCCCACTTTCCCTGTGTCTAATCTGGTGACTGTTCACTGCACTGGTTTCCCCCGGCCCCGTGTTTAATCTTCTGACTATTCACTGCGCTGGTTCCACCCGGGCCCTCTGTTTAATCTGAAATCGTGAGTCGAGATAAACGGGGCATTTTCAGGTTGCCAGGCTGTAACTAGTGGAGTGTCGCAATGATCATTGCTGTTGCTCCAGCTATTTACCATCTATATTCGGGACTTAGACGAAGAAAGTGAGTGCAATGTTTCTAGATTTGATGACGATACAAAGCTAGGTACAAATGCATGCTGTGAAGCTGAGACAAAAAAGATGTAGGCAGTTTAAGTGAATGGGTAACAAGGTGGAAGCTGAAAAATAATGGGGATCTGTGAGGTTATTCACTTCGTTCGCAAAACAGTAAAGCACTTTTTAAAGTGTGTGTTCTGACGGCGCTTCTACATTTTTGTTAAAATGTTTTGGGGACTCGTGTATTTTGCAATTGTAGCATTGTATTATTTGCGGAAATTGAAAATGATTCTATGGATTTACTTTTCATTTTCCTATTTAAAAACAACCTTTACTGGAGGCCACCTGTCTTCAGATAAATACCCAGCAGAGGCTTTGTGACTTGGGGGAGATTTTGTCCAGAGAACTGATAAGTCAGGATTTCTGGGGATCTGGAGCTGGACCATTGAGATATTGCTTTTGGTTCCGCTTTAGTCGGTGTCTTCGGGGTGTTACCTGTTTTGAAGGCAGCTCGAGAAAACCAGCCAAGCAAGCAGTCACAATAAGCACCCTGTTCCATGTCTTTGAGATGTACTTTGAAGCGAATGCAAGAGATCCATAAATTGACGCTGCATTCCGACTGAAAGGCCTGCCAGAAACCCCTGCTGTCATATTTTTCTTGGAAAGCCTATCAGACTGATCTTCAACGTCGCCTGGAAAGAAACCTTCCAGAAATGTCCTACTGACTGCCATCTGCATGCATTTGTGACACCAAACCAAAAAGGGACAGTTCTTCCTCGTCTTCTTCCTCTCTTCTTCAGGAATTACTAAGCATTTGGCCAAGGAATTATTTTTCTTTATCAGAGAGCTCGAAAGAAAAACTCTCTATTTTTAAAGTTAACCGTTGTGTGTGTGTGTGAGTGAGAGAGAGAGAGAGAGAGAGAGAGAGAGAGAGAGAGTGAGGGAGGGAAAGGGAGATGGGGTGAGGGAGGGAAAGAGACGGGTAAGGAGGAAAGAGAGAATGGCTGAGGGACCGAGAGACACACACAGTGAAGGAGAGGGTGAAGAATAAAATGTCTCAAAGAGAAAGGATGGGCTGGAGGGACCGAACGGCTTCTTCCTCTCTTCCTAAGGGCTTTGTAATATTACATCCTGAACAAAACAAGGTTATGATGATAACGTTTAGCAAATGAAATGGAATTAATTAACAATAGTTTCTCCTTTAAAATTATCATTCTGAATACACAATTTTACTTGTGTGAATTTGGGCTTGACAGATATTTGGTGTTTATTAACATCGCTGAACAAATAAATATTGGAAGATTCAATTTCACTTTGTTCCCATCCTTGTTCAAACACCTCCTGATTCACTCGAAGGTTTAAACCGAAGGAGCAGTTCTGGTGGTGGAGTGTCCCTTTAAGAGGTTGGGACTGACCCTCTCCATGTTGCCCCCTCCCCCGACCCCACTCGTGGTCACAGCGCTTGGTCACAGGTTACAGACTGTCAGACTCTGGGACTGACCCATTACCCCCTGACCACAAAGACAAGAAAAGGAAAGCTAAAATTATCCTGCTGCCTGTGAAATCAGATTGACAATAAATTGAAACCCCGAGAGTGAAATATAAAAGGCGAAAAGAGAGATTTTGATGTTTGTAAAAACATTCTTTGCACAGAGGGAGGTGTTTGTGTTTATCTCTCCAAGTTGGTCAATGTGAATATATGTGTCTCTGTGTGGGTTCGTTCTCTCTCTCTCTCTCTCTCTCTGTCATTGGGAATGGCTGTGTCTGTCTGTGGATTTCTATGTGTGTGTGTGTGTTTATCTGGACATGTCAGTCTGCCTGTGTGTATTTGGTTGTCTTTCTGTCTGTGTGGGATAGAACACCGAAGGAGAGTCTTTCATCCAATGGTGACTTTATGGGTGGAACTGAGGAACAGAAAACGATCTAAACCTGGAAGAGGTTTTGTGTACAGACCCCCTGGTCGCAGTTCTGAGGTGTCAGATTGTATAAATGCACAAATTAGGCATGTGTGTAACAAAGGCAAAGTCGTATTCATGTGGGATTTTAACTTACACATAGATTGGGAGAGGCAGACTAGCATCTGTCAGAAAGGCAGTGAATTTTGGGAATGTGTCTGGGATAGTTTCCGACAGCCATGTGTCCTAGATGTAACAAGGGGAGAGGCAATACTAGATTTAGTTATGAGTAACGAGCCAAATTTAATTAGCATCCTCTCTGGCGTGAATATTTATCAAATAGTGGTCACAACATGATTTAAATCAATGCATCGTTTGAAAGTGAAATGCACGAATCAGCTGCAAGAATTTTAGACTTGGGTAGGGCTGACTTTGCCAGGATTAGACAGAGACTTTCCACAGTAATTTGGGAAGATCTCTTTATGGGTCAAACAACTGAATAACAGTGGAGAATATTGAAAGAAACATTTAACGGAAAACAGAGCGAGTATATACCCCTGAGAGGAAAAAGCTCCACTTCACAGAAAAAACAGCCATGAACAACCAAAGAGATTAGGGACAGTACAAACGTAAAAGCAAGGGCTTACAAAAATGCAAAACACAACACAGATCCGGCCGACTTGGATAGAGACAAAGACCAGCAAAGGGTCACAAAGCAGCTTAAAGGAGTTACTGAAAGAGATTATGAAATGAAACTTTCAATGGACATCAAAATCAGCAAGAAGAAATTTTATAGTTACGTAAGGGGAAATCGGGTGGTCAAGAGCAATGTAGGCTCACTAAAAGCTGAAAATGGAGATATTGTCATTGATAATGCAGAAATGGCAGACATGTTGAACAATTACTTTGCCCCAGTATTTACAGTTGAAAAGGAGGATAACTTGCCGGCAATCCCGAAAAATTAATAGCCGATAGGTGCCAGGGACTTAATACAATTAACGTTCAGTAAAACATTAGTAACAAAGAAATTAATGCAAATAAACAGTGAGAAATCTCCAGATACTGATGGTTTCCATACGATGGTGTTAAAGGAAGTAGGTGAGCACGTTGTCGATACCTTAACTATAGTCTTTCAGAGTTACCTAGATTCAGGAGTGGTCCCTCTGGGCTCGAAAGTTGTACATATCACTCCATTTTTGAAGAAGTATGAAAGGGGGAACCAAGGAAATTACAGATGAGTTAGCCTGACATCTGTGGTGGGCAAGTTGCTGGAGTATATAATCAAGGATACCGTGACTTGACGCCGAGAGAAATTTCAGTTGATCAGGGACAGCCAACGTGGATTCATGACGGGAGGTCATGCCTGACAAATCTCATTGATACTTTTTTTAAAGAGGTGACTAAGGTACTGGACAGGTGAATGTCGATGGATGTTATATAGTTTAGTTTAGTTTAGTTTAGTTTAGAGACACAGCACTGAAACAGGCCATTCAGCACACCGAGTCTGTGCCGACCATCAACCACCCATTTATACTAATCCTACACTAATTCCATATTCCTACCACATCCCCACCTGTTCCTATATTTCCCTACCACCTACCTATACTAGGGGCAATTGCTAATGGCCAATTTACCTATCAACCTGCAAGACTTTGGCATGTGGGAGGAAACCGGAGCACCCGGAGCAAACCGGGTTACATGTACTTTCCAGAAGGCATTTGATAAAGTCCCACATAAGAGACTGTTAATGAAGGTAGACACCCAGGGTGTTGAGGGCAAATTATTGACATGGTTAGGAAGTTGGTCGAGTGGTCGGTGACAGCGAGTGGGGATAATGGGTAAGTATTCCCATTGGCAGGATGTAACTAGTGGTGTCCAACAGGGATCTGTGTTGGGGCTTCAATTATTCACATTATTCATTAACGACTTGGATGATGGCATCGTAAGTCACATATTCAGACTTGCTGATGATGCGAAGTTACGTGGCATTGTAGAAAGTCTAGATGATAGCATAACGTTACAAGGAGATATAGACAGACCAGGTGAATGGAAAAAAAAACAGTGGCAGATGGATGGCAATGTGGGCAAGTGTGAGGTTATCCATTTTGGACCAAAAAAGAATCGAGCAGGGTACTTCTAAATGGAAAGAGGTTAAGTACAGTGGATGACCAAAGAGACTTGGGGGTTCAGGTGCATAGATCTTTAAAATGCCACAAGCAAGTGCAGAAATTATTCAAAAAGGCTAATGGAATGCCAGCCTTTATATCTAGAAGACTGGAGTATAAAGACACAGAGGTTATGCTGCACCTGTACAAAACCCTGGTTAGACCCCACTTGGAATACTGTGAGCAGTTCTGGGCACCACACCTGAGGAAGGATATATTGGCCTTGGAGGGAGTGAAATGTAGGTTTACGAGAATGACACCTGGACAACAGGGGTTAAGTTACGAGGAGAGATCACACAAATTAGGCCTTTTCTCGCTCGAATTTAGAAGGTTGTGGGGTAATCTGATCGAAGTCTTCAAGATATTCACAGGAAAAGATAGGCTAGATAAAGATAAAGCAATTCCACTGTTCGAAGATTCTAAAACGAGGGGACATAGTCTAAAAAGTAGGGCCAGTCCATTCAGGGGCGATGTTAGGAAGCCCTTCTTCACGCAAAGGGTGGTAGAGGTTTGGAACTCTCTCCCACAAACAGTGGTTGAATCCAGAACAGTTGTTGGCTTTAAATCTGAGATACATTTTTGTTAAGCAAAGATATTAAGGGATATGTGCCAAAGGCAGGTATATAGAGTTAGGCTGCGGATCAGCCATGATCTCATTGAATGGTGAGACAGGCTAGAGGGGCTGAATGGCCTAATCCTGTTCCTTCCTTCCTATGTTCCAATAATCTCTTAATAAAGATCTTTCATCTTAACAACTCCGATGAATATACCGAAATATCCTGCACAAAATATCAACCAGTTGTATCATTATACTTGTCAGAACAAAAGTGCCTCTCTCAAATGCTACCGATGTTGGGTTTATATGGGCTGATGATGCAAAGGTTGGTGGGACAGCAAGCTGTAATGAGGGCACAAAGAGACTGCAAAGGAAGATTGAAAGGTGAAGTGAGTGGGCAAGATATTGGAAGCTGGAATATCATGTGGAGAAATGTGAGGTCCTTCTCTTCGGCAGGAAGAATAGAAACACAGAACATTTTTCAAATGGTGATAAACTGTTAAATGTTGGTGTTCATGAAGGATATACTTGCCTTCGAGGCGAGGAGAGAGAGAGAGAGCGAGACATAGAGATGGGGTGAGGGAGAAGGCCAGTATTAAATGTCCCAAGGGTACTATGCAGGGTGCATTAGAAAATAGAATCTGACACCAAACACACATAAGGAGAGGTTAAGGCTGATGACCAAAAGCTTGGTCAAAAAGGTTAGTTTTAAGGAATGTCTTTAAGCAGGAATGAGAGGTAGAGAGGCAGAGAGGTTGTGAAAAGTAATTCCCGAGTGTTAACAGGCAGTGGCATTAATTCCTGATTACTGGTAAAGATTTGTTAGGAAAGGGTATTAATATTTACGGAGCCGAGACAGCTTGATGTGGACAAGAAGCAAATCAGCCATGACCTGATTGAATGGGTGGGACATGTCCCAGGGGCCGAATGGCCTCCTTCTGTCTTCCTAAGGGTTTTATTAATATCACTGCCAATGCAATGTTGGTTTTCTGTTTGCAAAGTGCTGACAAGGTCGGGGTTCTCTCTGGTCTCCCATAAACCCTCCTGCCAGCCTTGGAACGACTCATTGATTCATGTCGAAGGGAACCAGTCAAGGGTCCTGGTCTATATTTGCTGAGCCTTCCAGTCTCACTCAGTTTCTCGTCTATATTTGACTGTCCATCACCCCTACTGTACCTCCACTCTGTATCCCATCCACCTGCCAAATTAGTCAAAACACTCCCACCCCCAAACGTCACTAGCAAAACTCCCAGCAAGGATGTTGGTCCCATTGCAGTTCAGGTGCGACCCATCTAACTTGTACAGGTCCCACCTTTGCCAGAAACAGACCCAGTGGTCCAGGAAACTAACGACCTTCCTCCTGCCATGCATTCATATGCTCAATCCTCTTATTCCTATACTCACGAGCACGTGGCACTGGGAGTAATCCAGAGATTAGAACGTTTGCGGTCCTGCTTTTTAATTTGCTACTAAGCACCCTAAGTACTTGTTGCATCACCTCATCCCTCTTTCTCTTATGTCGCCGGTAGCTATGTGTACCACAACCTCTGACTATTCACCCTCCCCTTTCAGAATGTCTTGCAGCCATTCCGTGAGATCCTTGGCCCGAGCGCCAGGCAAGCAACATACCATTCTGGCGTCACTTATGCGGACACATAAACGCGTGTCTGTACCCGTTACGATAGAATGTCCCATCACAATAGTTCCCCCACACTTTTTCCTACCCTGCTGTGCAGCTGAGCCACCGGTGGCGCCACTGACCTGGCTTTTGCGCGTTCCCCTGAGAAGCTATCTCCCCCAACAGTATCCAAAGTGGAACATCTGTTAGAATTGGAAATGGACCAAGGGGACACCTGCACTATCTGCCTAGTTCTTCTGCTCTGCATGTGGGGGTCACCCAATTCCCTTTCAACATGAACAGTCTTTACCTGCAGTGTGACCACCACCCTGTACGTGCTATCCACGATGATATCAACCTCGCAGATGCTCCACAGTGTCCCCAACTGCCGCTCAAGATCCGAAACGCGGATTTTGAGTTGCTGCAGCTGGAGACACCTCCTGCACACGTGTTCACCCTGGACACTGTAAGTGTCCCTGACTTCCCAGATCGCTCAAGAGGAGCAGTCCAGGTTGCCGAGCTTCCTGCCATAACTTACCCTTAACTTATACCCTTAAATTACCCAACAATTAGATTATTTACACAAAGGACCTTGGTTCCCGAAAAAAAAACAACCTACTATATTAAAACAAAACTGTAGACCTTTCCCTTTTCCTTTACTTTCCAACCCAGGCACTTGGAGTTATTCTCTCACAACAGTTACGCACCAATTCTTGAGCATTGAAGAAACTTTATTATCGAAGACAATATTTAAAATGCTTACTTTTTGTTTCAACTATCGACATTCCATTTAATTCCAGACCTTGCCATGATTTGTTTGTCTATTCATTTGATTCCTCCAATAATCATCGCTTTGTCTTTGTCTCAGCTGTTTTTGCACTTCTAAATCCCAGTGGTCATACTCAAATATTTTCTCTCCTATTTGCTTGATGTAAGTTAGGTGAAAACAGAAACTGGATTCTCTTATAACTCAAATGACTTATTGCATGTTGCAACAAAACAGTTGCCTATTTAAAGATAAATGCAGCTCAACTGATTTTACCCCATCTTAATACATTTATATTGTCGATGGATGTTTAATTGTGAATCCCAGGAAATGTTACAAACCATTTACTAATCATGTTACCATTCACAAAGTATGACATTGACTAATTCCTTTCCTAATGAGTCCACTGATTAATTATTATGAGGATTAAGTAACGTTAGTCATTTTAAAACACCATTCCAAGAACCTCCAATTCCCCACAGGACAAAATCTGCCTCCTCCTTCATCTCATTATTGTTGTTGACCACTCGTTCTCTTCTCTAGCTCATGCGTGGTGTGATCTGCACAAATTCTGCATGTTCTTACATTCTAAAATATCATAACCCCAAATGACTACTGATGATGAAGAATGTTATTATCTGTTAATACGTCGTTGACACTCCTCAGATTGAAGACTGTCACCACACCTGCTGATCACCTCACTCGATGAAAGTCATTATCCTTCCACAGGAGTGCTGTTTATTCCTAAACTATTATCATGTATGTACATACAATTAAAACAACAGATAATGCTCGCTGGCTTATTATTTACCTCAGATACCCCTTTACTGTTGATGGGAAACGGACCAAATCATGCTGATTTACTTTTCATCTAAGTTTCCCAAATTCAAATAATGGTGTCATCAGTTGATAATATCTTTCGTTTATTTATCTTTAAAAAAGTTTTTCCTCAATATTCAGCAACCACCTAGACAGTATTCCCATTAACCTTTTTGAAAATTACGTATGTTTATATCCCTTTAAACTCAGGTAGACTTCCTTCAGAGTGCTTGGAATAGCAACACATATTAATTTATTTATTATTGATTCAAATGTCATATACAATTATTTCCATGTTTCATGGTTTCAAATGAATTTATGAGAGACACTAATGTCTACAATTGTTATGCAAGCTGACTACTAATAGTTACAAAGACTTTCTCTGGAAAGATAACAAATAGAAACAAATGTATGAATGAATTAATGCCAATTCCTGACTTTTTAAAAAAGAAGGCCAAGCCTTCAGATCAAAATATTAACATGCTGTCATAAATGTTGCAGAATTCTTAAGCTGCTGGAGTTGATTGATCTCTGTGACCATATGGTCCACTTATTTAGAGAAACAAAGAACACAAGGTCAATTCAGCTTGGAGCCAGATGAGTTCCTTCTGTCCAGATATATGTGGTAATTTAGAAACAGTAATTATCACAAAATCCTAGGTGGATACAAAATTGACTTTGTGGCAGGAAACAAAGGGTAATTGTTGATGGGCGTCTTAATGACGGGAAGGCTATTTCCAGTGGTATTCCGGGGAGCTCAGAACTGGGTCCCCTGCTTTTTGTGGTATAACAATGATTTGGACGTAAATGTAGGGGGCATGCTCAAGAAGTTTGCAGACCAGACGAAGATTGGCTTTTTTGGTAGGTAGCAAGGGGGATAGCTGTAGGATGCAGGAAGATATTGATGGTCTGCTCAGATGGGCACAAAAGTGACAAATGGTATTCCAGCCAGAGAAATGCGAGGTGGTGCATTTTAGGAGGTCAATCAAGACAAAGGAGGACACGATAAATGAGAACATACTGAGAAGTGAGGGACCTTGGAGTCAATGTCCACAGATCCCTGAAGGTAGCAGCACAGGTCGATAAGGTGGTTCAGAAGGCATATGGAATCCTTTATTTTATTAGCTGCAGTATAGAATATGAGAGCAGGGGGGTTACGCTGGAACTGTATAACTCATTGGTTCGGTCACAACTTGAGTACTGTGTGCAGTTCTGGTCACCTCATTACATAAAGGATGTAATTGCACGATGGAGGGTACAGAGGAGATTTACGAGGATGTTGCCAGGACTGGAAAAATGCAGGCACGAGGAAAGATTGAACAGGTGTGGTTATTCTCCTTGGAGCAGAGAAGGCTGAGAGGAGATCTGATTGAAATGTACAAAATCTGAGGAGCCTGGATAGAGTGAAGGTGAAGGACGTATTCGCCTTATCAGAGAGGTCAGTGATGAGGGGGCAGAGCTTTAAACTGATTGCTAGAAAAATAGAGGGGAGATGAGGACAACATTTTTTCACCCAGAGGATGGTAGTGATCTGAACCTCACTGCCTGAAAGGGTAGGTGAGGCAGAGATCCTCTAATCATTGAAAAGGTGTCTGGATATGCACCTCAGCTCCCATAATCAGCAGGGCTATTAACCAAATGCTAGAAGGTGGGAGTGGAATAGGTGGATCCTTTGTCGGCTGGCTCAGCCAGGATGGGTCAAAGTGGCCTCTTCCTGTGCCTTCGACATTTTATGCTTCTATGATTCTATGGTTCTTGGAAGCTTCAAATACTAAATTATTCCTCTTCTCCATTGATATTCGTTCTATGCTTTTGACCAATTTTTTATATGGTAATTCAAATGGCATCTTATTTACAGGTCTTGCGGATCTATGTCTGATTGTTCCCCTTTTTGTATTCCTTTCCTTGAATGAAAGCAGTTGGTCAGACTCATCAGAGCAAGATGTTACTCAACTTCACAACCAGTCATTTCGTTTTAGCCTTTTTCAACGTCTGGCCCCAAGTTGCACCATTATATGTTTTGGGGTTTTGAGGCTAAAACACTTTTAGTTAAAAATTCTCAGTTCTGAATTTTCAATTTATTACAATGGGATTCTCAGTTGTGCCTGACCGAGCATGTTACAAATAATGGCTAGTTATGAACCCAGTATAATTTATTATGCAAGATGTTATAAATTCTTAACAAAAATGCACTGACGACAACATGGACGTTTCTTATCGTTCAAGACCAGGATTCCTTGAATGTTGCCGGCACAGGCGATGCCTTTGTTCTCCTGTCACTGAATTGACATTACGTTGACCTGTGTTTCAGAATAATTACACAACAGACACCATTGTAAACTGTACCAGCAAAGACTCTGAGTTTCCATCTTTTGGGCTTCCGATTCCTTATTACGATATCCTTTGAATTACCTCTTCCATTAGTTTACCGTGTGGTTCAACTGCCGTCACTGCACCTCTGTAATTACAGTGGAGTACGCTAAAAGCATGTCCATCTCTTATTGACGAGTCTCCTAGAGTTAACATTTCATTGTGTGAACAAATAACACATCCTTGCAGATGCAAAGCAGTTGGACAATCAACATTCCCAAGATGCCAAAGCAATTAAGAATAAATGTGCCTTGTGGAATATCAGGAAGCAATGTTGTTTTTAAATATAAATCTTTTCTTCTACAGATATATTTAATTGATCAAGTCAGTTAGCATACTTATTAAACTGCATGATTCTTGTTTAATGATAGGTGTCATATCCAGTTCAAGCTTCTTTTAGGGAGTTCCTTTAGGGAGCGCAATCACTCTCCTCCTGACTCCTTGACGAAGGTCATCTATTTCCCTTTGCTCACTGCTCGTTATCTTTTTTGATTCCTGCTAATTTACTTCCCATCCTCTTGCTCTCGACCCCCTCTTCCCGTCACTAACAGCTCTAGTGTTTGTCTTTACTCCTGCAGGTCATTTTCTTCTGGACGTCCAGTGGTCACCTCTGGTCCATTAACCACTGGATCTTAAAGATGGTCTCAGTTGCTTTGTTTATTAATTAATTTAATAATTGATGTAACTGGATATTTCACCGCGCTCTTTAACTGCTCTCTGAACTCGGACTGAATGGCCACATAAATAAATGTGTTTGTACAGCAACTTAAATTCCGCAGCATATATGCAACATTTTCAAAGATATAATAAGAAGCATCATCTAAGAAATTACCAATGCGAAAAATATATAACACATACACCAACCACAGAATTATGAAGCTGCCAGATATGGTGAAGAGTAAAATCATGGACTTCCTCCTTCTCTCCATTTCAGAGTCACTGTGATTATCTTTCTTGCTCTGACCTCTCAGTCTCTGACGAACTCGACTGGTCACTAAAATGTGTCTGAACGTCAGAGCGTTCAGCAACAGAATTAAACTGAATGGCATTATTGGTGTTAAAGCTTTTTCAAACATTCTAAATCCAATCCATCGAGGGTCAGTAAAATAGCTTCGCTTATTAGAGCAGTGCCATTCTACATTGTCGATTACCAGAAAAGGTTTAAATCTAAAGTAGACGGGAATATTTTTTAGACAGAGCAGAATGCCAGTTGTTGATAGAACCACAGTCGCAGTTTTTCTGGTGCAATATTTCGATTTCAGCTTCTGGCAACAAATGGCGACAAATCGATCAAATGTGAAAGTGATAGCGAACCAAACCGAACAGTCGATGGCTGCACGCATCAAGACATAGTGAGAGCGACACACAAAGGTGAGATACAGGAAAGTTAATGGGAAATAATAATCATTGATTCTCCGGAGTATGATCTCAGTGATAATGACCAGTAGATCCGCTGTTGACATGGCCACCAGGTAACGGGTGGTGCAGCTGGAGAGTCCGCAATTTCCCTTGGACAGGATCACAATTGAGATTAAATTAACTGTCAAGGAGAGAAGGGAAAATGGCTGTAAATTACTGAAAAACATTCTCCGCTCCTCAACCCTGGCAGGAAGGATTTTAGCACCAAGACCGTGTGGATTGGGATCAGGTCAGATCGGGTCCATAATCCCAACCTGTTTCCAACCCCAGCACTTCCAGATTTAACAAATCCTGGACGGGAAGGTACAGCACACCGCTCAACAGACGCTGGTAAACTAGTTAAATATAACAACGTGGAGCCCAAGAATGGGTAGACTGGAGAACTGCACCCGGTCTCCAACCACTCCCAGTGTAGGAACCCATCCCAGAATCGAATCACTCCCTGGGTTCGAAGAAATTCCTCCCTGATTCGAACCAGTCCCTCGAATCGGAGACACTCATAAAACTTGGACCACTCCCTCTGATGTATAAATGAGTTAAATTGAAAAGGGAATTAACTGAGTCGATGCAACTGTGATCACAGCACAGGCTTTCATTTCTACAGGAATATCGTCAGAAGAAAAGTGTCATAATAACGTATGATAAAGGTGGTGATTGAACACGTGAATAATGTGTACTCATCTGGACTACACATGATAAAAATATCCAGGGTAACCAGCAGGTGCACGTATTCTTCACAAAAATAATATCATAGCAGGGAGATTATAGTTATTGGGATATGTTGTGGCTCCATTAAGTCGATAAGAGAAGGATGATTGTTGAACTAATAGAGGCCTTTAAAATTTAAAAAAAGGTTTAGAGAGGGAAAACGTGGACCTGATATTCTCACTTTGCTGGTGACCAGTTCTGCATTTCCTCAAAATAAGATGGTCATCAATAAATACGTGATGGAATTCAAGAGAGACCTATTTACTTGTACTGCTGAGAACGTGGAATTGAGACCTCTTGGAGTAGTTGCAATGGAAGAAAAAGTAAGAAGAAGTGAGGTTATTGCATGATGGAGACAGGATTGGACGGATATGCTGATCGGATTGGATGGGCTGGAATGAAGAGAGGCTCGTGCAGAGCAGGAAGACTGTCCTAATCCAGTTGTACCGAATGCCCAGATTCTGTGTTGCAAAATCAACAAGTTGTCTATTAACATGTCATAGTCATCAGTATTTTTCGTAATATTGAAGAGGATTATTTATTATTGCACTGCACTTGTGAGCAAACGCTTCTCAGGACTGTGCTCGGGAAGGCTATTAATTTGCATCTGATGGTGCTGTCAACAACTCTAATTAGAATTAGAATAAGATGGGGACCCGCACTGAATACAATTACACATACTCCAGCAAATACATGTTCCCTGGAGTTGCATTGTCCACACCAGTTAGTCAGCCACAATCAGTACAATTCTAGAGTGACAGAGACTCCCAGTTGTACATGATCGCTGAGGTCAGGTGCCCCACTCCAGTTAGTGCGCACACACAGTATAATTCTACACTAACAGATAATTCCAGTAATCCTTCCACTCTGAGATTTTCCTGCTTTGAGCTGTGATTCTACAGAACACAACATTTGCAGGTTGATAGGTAAATTGGCCGTTATAAATTGTCACTAGTATAGGTAGGTGGTAGGGAAATATAGGGACAGGTGGGGATGTTTGGTAGGAATATGGGATTAGTGTCGGATTAGTATAAATGGGTGGTTGATGTTCGGCACAGACTCGGTGGGCCGAAGGGCCTGTTTCAGTGCTGTATCTCTAATCTAATCTAACATTCCACATAATTCAATAACCTTACAATGCAGAGTGTCTTGAGCTAGAAACAGTTGAGACAACAGATTAAAACTGCACAGCTAATTCAGGAAATTAATGCAATTATATTATTGAGTGTGTGTCTGTGTAACTGTAACCATTCGATCGCATGTAATATTATTATTCCCATGCTAATGGAAGAAACCAGCTCATACTCAGATTTACAAAACCTCATTGGTTATAGATACTTACCAGGAACGCCAGTTACAGCAAGAATCACATAGAATATATTCCTGACCCATTGAATTGGTCCGTGCATTTTCTGCTTGGAGTGATCGGTCTGTTCGTGCTGCAGGTAATATCTCTGAAATAAATTCTGAGGTGACACATTCCCAGTGCATTAACTTTGTACCCTCCCGGATCTCTATGGGGATACACAGGTTGCAAAATTGTTCAAACAGTTTTTCTTAATCTTTGAACAAACAGATTACGACAGTTGTGCTAATTCCCTGTTGATGGAATATATTTTCCACTAAAATTGAATTGGACCCATCCCCATCCCCACCCCCAAGTCTGGACAAATCTGATCACAATAAGCAACTAATCATAACTGGAAGCTGTGTTAAACAGAAATAAAGGAAGTCCGAGAAAAATGAGTCCCATCTGTGGATGTCATGTTGTTTTGGTGATGGCCTGCACTCTGCATGACTATTCAGAAATTAAATTCCTAACGTCGGAGAAGCCTGTAACGGATGTTTGTCTATACTTTGGATGCTCTCTTTATCTGTGCAATTCCGTTCAACAATTCATATATTCAAACAAAAAGGAGTATGGAATGGTTGCAACACAGCAGTTGGCCATTTTGTCTGTCTTGACAATGGCAGCTCTCTGCACGGGCAGCTCAGCTAATCTCACTCCTCCATCTCCTCCTCACTGACCTGCATTGTTTTTCTCTTCAGTTGTTCATTCAGCTCGCTTCTGATTGATTCTGTCTTCACCACACTCTCAGGCGTTCATTTCATATCCTGAACACGTGCTTTGGAAACATACGTTTCCCCTCATGTCGCCATTGATTCTTTTGCCACTCCCTTAAACCTGTGTCCTTTGCTTTTCGCCAGCTTTGCCAATGAGAGCAGTTTATCTCTATCTACTCTGTTTAAACAACCCATGGTTTGGAACAACTCTATCAAACTCTCTCTCAATTTCCTCTTTAAGGAGAAAAACCTCGATTCTCTAATCTGTCGGCATAAAGCATCTGTCACCCCTGGAAGTTTCATTTGAACATTTTCTACACCTGCTCTAAAGCCTCAAAGTGTGGTGCCTCGAACTGGACACAATGGCAGGATTTTCAATATTGTTCTCTCCCTCTCACGGTCCGAGCTACTCCGTTTCCCTTTTCAACCTCTTTATCCGATGCATCGATCATTGTGGCGGTGTCAAAGCCTTGTTCAGATCGAGCTCCAAAATTTAATGAAATTTGAATTGAAATATCTGTACCTCTCTCGCCTGAAAACGATCCATCTGTGACTCCTTACTTTTCTTCCACGAATTTCCTCCCTCAATATAAGTATACAGACTCTGCATCAATATTTACTATGATCCACCAACTTCCACAGTTATCTTGACCAAACTTCCTCAAACTCCACTTTGCATAAATAATAACTTCCATTCTCTTAGTTTCCTCATCGCCTTTTGTTTGTTTAAACGATTACATTGTCCATACCAGTGCTTCTGTAGTCTTTTCATTTCACATTAACCGTGCATTCCTCACATTAGTTTTGCAGAGGCCTCAGCTTTATCTGTTCCATCACCCGAGTGACTGTCCTCACCTCCTTCCCTACCTTCCAGAACCATAATATTAATTCACTTATTCTCACTTTCCATTCCAACCGCCTCCACCTTCAACAAATCATCCTCCTCCATTTCCACCGTGTCCAACTAAAATCGCAAACAAAATATCTGTATTCACTCTTCCGTCACATCAAATATGAGGTTTGCTTGCCCGCAGCTCCTTTCTATGCAAGTGCAAGAGATGCAACAGATTTCCTCTCACCTAAGGTCATTAGAAATAAAAGAGGGAGTAGGCCATTCAGCCCATAGATCATGTTCTGCCATTCTAGACCATAATGGCTTATCTGACCATGGCCGTAATTCCAATTTCCTGCCAGACAACAGTAAGTCTTCAGTGCCTCGTAAATGAAAGGTCAGTCTAAACCAACCTTGAATATATTCAATGACCCAGACTCCACTGACTTCTGCGTAAGTGAATTCTAAATGCGATGGAACTTCAATAGAAGAAATTCCTCCTCATCACCATTTTAACTGGGAGACCGCCTATTCATAAACGGTGGAGAATGTGCTGAGCTCGGAACCAGGCAGGGCATCAATGTAACACACATCTGGGCTTTGACTGAGGCAGCAAGGTGAAAGCTTCTTGCTCCTTGGATGTGGGCATTGCTGGCGAGGCTGCGATTTGTTATCCACATTTAGTTTCTCTTGGGGACGTGGTGGAGAGCCACCTTCTTGAAACGCTGGACTCCATCTGCTTTACGTACACCCGCAGTACAATGAGAAAGGAGGTTCCAGGATTTTGACCCAGCAATTGTGAAGAAATGACGATGTCGTTCCAACTCAGGATGTCTGTGGTTGGAGGGAACTTTCAGGTGTTCATGTTTCCATGCGTCTGCCGCCCTTATCCTTTTATGTGTTAGCGGTTTCCTGCTTGAAATGAGCTGTCGAAATAAATTTAGTAACTTCCTGCGGTGTGATGTTCTATATGGAGCACACGGCAGCCACTGTGTGCTGGTGGTGGAATGAATTAAGTGTTAGTCTGGTGCATCGCAGGGACATCAACCAAGTCCAATTGCTTGGATCCTGCTGAGGCGCTTGAGTTTTGTTGGCGGCGGCACAGATCCAGGAAAGAGGAGTGAATTCCATTATTCCTGACTTATGCCTTGTAAATTGTGGATGCAAAAGTCAGTGAGTTATTTATTGCATAAATCCCACCGTCTAATCTTCTCTGGAGCAACAACGTTTATTTGGCTGGCCCAGTTAAAATTCTGATCAAAGGTAACGCCTATGATATTGATAATGTGGTAATTGGGGACTGACAACGACTATTAATCTCAAGGGGAAGTGGTTAGATTCTCTCCTGTTGGATAAGGCCATTTCATGGCAAATGTGTGATGTGATTTTTAGTTGCCTATTAGCTGCCCAAATCTAATGCAAACAATGCAAAAATGCCGTGCTTTTTGTGGGAGTGAAAGAAGACAGTTTCAGTTTGTCCGTCATTCATCCAGAGTAAATGTCTTCTCATCTTGGCCTCAAGCTTTGACCGAATGATTGAAAGAGGCAAATCACAGGGTAGTTGGGGGATGTATAAAATGTCGTTGGTCTATTTGTTGAAACAAGCCATGAGCTTCATGATTGGCTGTGATAATTTCGAAAAGATACATTGTAATGATCAGGAGAACATGGAAAATACGCAGGTATGTGTCGTATATGGACGAGAGGAGGGGTCATTGGATCTGATACTGGCTCTTCAATTCCCCATCAATGTTTAGTTACATGTTTTAAATGGGAGGTCACAATATGGATAGTTAAGATGCTGTGTATCGAACCTTGGGGCATTCAAGGCTTAATCTTGGGAATTATATGAACCATCACTTCCCACAACATGGCGGGTCATCGTTGTAACAGGGGGGATTGCAGAATGGGCGTGCGATGGTTCGGGCTAATGGGAGGGCCAACCTTGCCTTCTTGTTGATGGAACTGTAGGCCGAGTGTCCAGTTGGGAGGTGATGGAGAAAGCTGTTAGCAGCACAGCTCTGACTCAGAGTTCTGGAAGTGACTGACCACAGATTGCAGAGTTCCACGGAAAGTAAGTAATACAATTTCGGCCCCCAGGTTATCATTTTATCTTCTGGGTTACCTAAACACAGCAGCAAGAAACCTTTAACCCTGAGGACTATGTCAATTGGCTGTAAAGGCAAACCTGCCACAGGTTTCACATTTGTAACAGCACGAATCCAAAGACGTGGATTCACTGCTGAATCAGATTCAATCCTTTGTCAGTTCAAAAATCTTCCGATTTCAATAATTTCGTTTCCTTTCTCAAGAAGGTCTATTTTCTCTCGTAATTTTACATGTTGTTCCCACATATTTAGATTTAGATTTAGAGATACAGCACTGAAACAGGCCCTTCGGCCCCCGAGTCTGTGCCGACCATTAACCACCCATTTATACTAATCCTACCACATCCAAACCTGTATATTCCACCATCACCTTCCTATACTCGGGGCAATTTATAATGGCCAATTTACCTATCAACCTGCAAGTCTTTTGGCATGTGGGAGGAAACCGGAGCACCCGGAGAAAACCCACGCAGACACAGGGAGAACTTGCAAACTCCACACAGGTGGTACCCAGAATTGAACACGGGTCGCTGGAGCTGTGAGGCGGCGGTGCTTCCCACTGCGCTACTGTGCCGCCCCAATGTGATTTTATGTTCGATTTCGCACAGTATCAGGATGGATCAGTTCTACACTTACTAACTTGGCATTCAACAAACCCCCCAAAAAATCTTCAAGGCAAACCTGCCAGCAAAAGCATGCCCACGTCCTTCTGCATCTCCCACACATGAATTACAATTATTGCAGATTTTTTACTTTGTGGTAAGTAGGTTCCTTGTTGGTTTGAATTACCCTGAGGGAGGGACTCATAGCCTCATAGAATATTTCGTTCACCTGTTCTGCACGGCCTGATGTCAGGCAAATCCCACGCCCTGACAGAGATCAACAAAGGAACATGAAACATCCCAATTACAAGATCTGATCCTGGGAAGGCGCAAAATGTAAATTTCTTAAACATGCATCTGTCAAAGGATAAAGCAGGAGCCAGTCTTACTTCCACATAGGAAAACTCACAATAATCCATACAGCATAAGTACCGACAGCATTTCTCTTCTCCAGACCAGCTCTCCCGTACCCCTCCCCAGGTGGAAACTGGTTATTCCATATGCACCCTGATCTTTCCACAATTAGTATCAGCTGCTCTTAATCAGAATTAGAGCATGCAGCTATCCATACTCAATTGACAAATTATTTGCAACATTGGTTCATTAGCAGCATTTTGTTATCAGTCCATGAATGTGTCCATTGTATATTCTTATTTTTCTTGTGATTCCTGTTCGAATATACAAGCTACATGTGAGAATTTCAGATCCTGTTTGAAGACCAGAACTGCTCTTCACATGTCCTGCATTGCATGAATGCACACCCTCTAGACTGTTCATTCAACACTCACCACGAAATCTATCACTATGGCACTCACTCACACAGCGACATACACAAACACACTTAAGGAAAGTACAGTTGAAAAGAATAGTGCACTTTTACAGCTTATAATCAAAATAATAGTTCATAATTCACATGGCTCGCAGTCGAAAAGACACGTTGCAGACCTTATGAAAAAGACACCTTCACTCCTGAAGTGTCGCTTAGCTAAGTTCAACAGCCAGAGTCACGTTCTGAATGGCTTTCAGGATTCTCTTGACGGGACAGTATTTCTGCAGGCCACAAACTTGGTTGCTTTCAGTCTCGTTACCACGAGGCCACTTTGCAGTATTGGTGGGTTCGAAATGGAACAGGCTTGGAGACGTCACCATGCTGCCGTCTCCAATTATTTAGGCATAGATTTTTCTGCCCTTTTTGCTGTTGCTGTTGTGACTTTCTTCAGATAGCAGTTAAAGAGTAAAACTAAACCAACATGGTTAGCTGACCATGTGCATTATCACATTTCCCTTTCTCAAATATGGTGTTGGAATTAGGGTGATTATTCATTATCTGGCTTATTGCTTGATTACTGTCTTTGTTTCAGAAAGCCCCATTCAGTTCAGGATTGCCAGTTGGATTGTCTCAGGATACGTGGAGTTGCCACTTCTTAGTCTGGAATGTATCATTTTGTCCTTGCGAGACAGTATGGCTGTTTAGAAATTCGCTGATCAGGTCAGATAACCTTTGGTGGCCATTATTTGCGGCTCGTGTGGTCCATTTTAAAAGAAAAGTCAGTTACAAAATCTTACACACTCAGTGCAAATCTGTGTTAAAAGATATGAATTTCAAATGGCTCTACTGGGCATGGCAATAATATTAAATTAATTGTGTCAAATGATATTAGTGCTCAAATATCTTCTTTGGCCTCACTTCTCTGGAGCGGCAATGAGTGAGCGTCTGGAGGTGGTCAGTGGTGTGTGGAGCAGCGCCTGGAGTGGCTATGCAGGCTAATTCTATTTATTTATTTATATTTATTTATTTAGAGATACAGCACTGAAACAGGCCCTTCGGCCTACCGAGTCTGTGCCGACCAACAACCACCCATTTATACTAACACTACCGTAATGCCATATCCCCTACCACCTACCTACACCAGGGGCAATTTACAATGGCCAATTTACCTATCACCTGCGACTGCTGGATAGGTTTGTCCCGATGAGGCAAGGAAGGGATGGTAGGGTGAAGGAACCTTGGATGACAAGAGATGTGGAACAGCGAGTCAAGAGGAAGAAGGAAGCTTACTTAATTATTATTTTTTTTTATTTAGAGATACAGCACTGAAACAGGCCCTTTGGCCCACCGAGTCTGTGCCGACCATCAACCACCCATCTGTACTAATCCTACACTAATTTCATATTCTTACCATATCCCCACATTTCCCTACCATCTACCTATACTAGGTGCAATTTATAATGGCCAATTTAACTATCAACCTGCAAGTCTTTGGCATGTGTGAGGAAACCGGAGCGCACGTAAGAAGTCTACGCAGACACAGGGAGCACTTGCGAACTCCACACAGGCAGTACCCAGAAATGATCCCGGGTCGCTAGAGCTGTGAGGCTGCGGTGCTAACCACTACGCCAGTGTGCCACCCGACGCTAAGGTTGAGAAAGGAAGGATCAGACAGGGCTCTAGAGGGTTACAAGGTAGCCAGGAAGGAACGGAAGAATGGACTTAGGAGAGCTAGAAGTGGACATGAGAAAGTCTTGGCGGGTAGGATTAAGGAAAATCCCTCGGCGTTCCACACTTATGTGAGGAAGAAGAGGATGGCCAGCGTGAGGGTAGGGCCTATCAGGGATAGTGGAGGGAACTTGTGCCTGGAGTCGGAGGAGGCAGGGGAGGTCCTAAATGAATACTTTGCTTCAGTATTCACTAGTGAGAGGGACCGGGTCGTTTGTGAGGACAACGTGAAACAGGCTGACAAGCTCGAACAGGTTGATTTTAAGAGGGAAGATGTGGTGGAAATGTTGAATGATTTGAGGACAGATAATTCCCTTGTTCAAGTAAGGGAATAGGGATAACGCTGGGAATTATAGACCAGTCAGTCTCGCGTCGGTCGTGGAAATATTATTGGAGAGGATTCTGAGATATAGGATTTATGATTACTTGGAAAAACATTGTTTGATTAGAGACAGTCAGCATGGCTTTGTGAGGGGCAGGTCATGCCACACAATCCTTATTGAATTCTTTGAAGATGTGACAAAACATATTGATGAAGGAAGAGCAGTGGATGTGGTGTATATGGATTTTAGCAAGGCGTTTGATAAGGTTCCCCATGGTAGGCTCATTCAGAAAGTAAGGAGGCATGGGATACAGGGAATGTTGGCTGTCTGGATCTAACATTGGCTGGCCCATAGAAGACAAAGGGTGGTGATAGATAGAAAGTATTCAGCAGGGAGCTCGGGGACCAATGGTGTTCAGCAGGGATCTGTTCTGAGAGCTCTGCTCTTTGTGATTTTTATAAATGACTTGGATGAGGAAGTGGAAGGCTGGGTTCGCAAGTTTGCCGATGACACGAAGATTTCTGGAGTTCTGGATAGTGTGGAAGGCTGTTGTAGGTTGCAACGGGACATTGACAGGATGCAGAGCAGGGCTGAGAAGTGGCAGATGGAGTTCAACCTGGAAAAGTGTGAAGTGATTCATTTTGGAAGGTCGAATTTGAATGCAGAATACAGGCTTAAAGACAGGATTCTTGGTAGTGTGGAGGAAAAGAGGGATCTTGGGGCCCATGTCCATTGATCGCTCAAAGTTGCCACCCAAGTTGATAAGGTTGTGAAGAAGGCGTATGGTGTGTTGGCTTTCATTAACAGGGGGATTGAGTTTAAGAGCCGCGAGGTTATGCTGCATCTCTATAAAGACCTGGTGAGACCACACTTGGAATATTGTGTTCAGTTCTGGTCGCTCATTCTAGGAAGGATGTTGAAGCTTTAGAGAGGGTGCAGAAGAGATTTACCAGGATGCTGCCTGGACTGGAGGGCATGTCTTACGAAGAAAGCTTGAGGGAGCTAGGGCTTTTCTCGGAGCGAAGAAGGATGAGAGGTGACTTGACAGAGGGGTACAAGATGATGAGAGGCAAAGATAGAGTGGATAGCCAGAGACTTTTTCCCAGGGCGGAAAGAGCTATCACCAGGGGGCATAATTTTAAGGTGATTGGAGGAAGGTTTCGGGGAGATGTCAGAGGTAGGTTCTTTACACAGAGAGTGGTGTGTGCGTGGAATGCGCTGCCAGCGGTGATAGTGGAAGCAGATACATTAGGGGCAATTAATCGACCCTTGGATAGGTACATGGATGACAGTAGAATGAAGGGTATCTAGGTAGTTTGATCTTAGAATAGGTTAAAGGTTCGGCACCACATCGTGGGCCGAAGGACCTGTACTGTGCTGTACTGTTCAATGTCTATGTTCTTTGGCTGTGGGAGAAAATCGGAGCACCCGGCAAATACCCACGCGGACACAAGGAGAACTTGCAAACTCCGCACAGGCAGGACCCAGAATCAAACACGGGTCCCTCGACTTGTTAGGCTGCGGTTGTAACCACTGGGGCAAAAATTCCAGAGCGACAGGCTCTTCCACAGGTGCTGCAGAAAAATGTGTTTGTCGGGGCTGTTACACAGTTGGCTCTCCCCTTGCGCTTCAGTCTTTTTTCCTGACAACTGCGAAGTCTCTTCGACTCGCCACAATTTATCCCCGCCTTTATGGCTGCCCGCCAGCTCTGGCGAATGCTGGCAACAGACTCCCACGGCTTGTGATCAATGTCGCAGGAATTCATGTCACGTTTTCAGACGTCTTTTAAGCGGAGACATGGACGGCCAGTGGATCTGATTCCAGTGGCGAGCTCGCTGTACAATGTGTCTTTGGGGATCCTGCCATCTTCCATGCGGCTCACATGGCCAAGCCATCTCAAGCGACGCTGACTCAGTAGTGTGTCTAGGCAGGGGATGTTAGCCGCCTCGAGGACTTCTGTGTTGGAGATTCGGTCCTGCCACCTGATGCCAAGTATTCTCCGGAGGCAGCGAAGATGGAATGAATTGAGACGTCGCTCTTGTCTGACATACGTTGTCCAGGCCTCGCTGTCATGGAGCAAGGTACTGAGGACACAGGCTTGATACGCTCGGACTTTTGTGTTCCGTGTCAGCGTGCCATTGTCCCACACTCACTTGGCCAGTCTGAACATAGCAGTGGAAGCCTTTCCCATGTGCTTGTTGATTTCTGCATCTAGAGGCTGGTTACTGGTGATAGTTGAACCTAGGCAGGTGAACTCTTGAACCACTTCCAGAGCGTGGTCGCCAATATTGATGGATGGAGCATTTCTGACGTCCTGTCCCATGATGTTCGTTTTCTTGAGGTTGATGGTTAGGCCAAATTCGTTGCAGGCAGCCGCAAACCTGTCGATGATACTCTGCAGACACTCTTCAGTGTGAGATGTTAAAGCAGCATCGTCAGCAAAGAGTAGTTCCTGATGAGGACTTTCCGTACTTTGGACTTCGCTCTTCGACGGGCAAGGTTGAACAACCTACCCCCTGATCTTGTGCGGAGGAAAATTCCTTCTTCTGAAGACTTGAACGCATGTGAGAGCAGCAAGGAGAAGAAAATCCCAAAAAGTGTGGGTGCGAAAACAGAGCCCTGTTTCACGACACTCAGGATAGGAAAGGGTTCTGATGAGGTGCCGCTATGTTGAATTGTGCCTTGAATATTGTCATGGAATGAGGTGACGATACTTCTTAGCTTTGGAGAACATCCAATCTTTTCTAGTAGTCTGAAGAGACCACGTCTGCTGACGAGGTCAAAGGCTTTGGTGAGATCAATGAACACAATGTCGAGGGGCATCTGTTGTTCATGGCATTTCTCCCGTATCTGACGAAGGGGGAACATCATGTCAATGGTTGGTCTCTCTGCACGAAAGCCACACTGCCTCAGGGCAGACGTGCTCGGCCAGCTTCTGGAGCCTGTTTGAAGCGACTCGAGCAAAGACTTTCGCCACGATGCTGAGCAAGGAGGTTCCACGGCAGTTGTTGCGGTCACCTTTGTTTTTATAGAGGGTGATGATATTGGCATCGTGCATGTCCTGAGATACTGCTCCCTCTCCCAGCACAGGCAAAGCAGTTCATGTAGTGCCTAGAATATAGCAGGCTTGGGGCTCTTGAGTATTTCAGGGCTAATGCCGTCCTTTCCAGGGGCTTTTCCGCTGGCTAGAGAATCAATGGCATCACTGACTTCCGGTTTTGTTGGCTGTCCGTCCAGATCATCCATGACTGGTGGAGGCTGGGTTGCATTGAGGGCAGTGTCAGTGACAACAATCTCCCTGGAGTACAGTTCCAGGGAGTGCTCAACCCAGCCGTCCATTTGCTTTCGTTGGTCAGTGATTATATCCCCTGATTTATATTTGAGGGGGGCGAGCTTCTTGATGGTTGGCAGGCAGGGAGGAAGTTGTCGAGCGAGGGAGCAGTGGTTTACTAAAGAAGTTGAAGCGCTTGTCAAGAGGAAGAAGAAGGCTTTTGTTCGGATGAGACGTGAAGGCTCAGTTAGGGCGCTTGAGAGTTACAAGCCAGCCAGGAAGTATCTAAAGGGAGAGCTAAGAAGAGCAAGGAGAGGACACGAGATGTCATTGGCGGATAGGATCAAGGAAAATCCTAAGCCTTTCAATAGCTATATCAGGAATAAAAGAATGACTAGAGTTAGATTAGGGCCAATCAATGATAGTAGTGGGAAGTTGTGTGTGGAATCAGAGGAGATAGGAGAAGCGCGAAATGAATATTTTTCGTCAGTATTTACAGTACAGAAAGAAAATGTTGTCGAGGAGAATACTGAGATTCAGACTAGTAGTCGAGATGGAATTGAGGTTCACAAGGAGGAGGTGTTAGCAATTTTGCAAAGTGTGAAAATATATAAGGCCCCTGGACCAGATGGGATTTATCCTCGGTTTCTCTGGGAAGCCAGGGAGCATATTGCAGAGCCTTTGTCCTTGATCTTCATGTCGTCATTGTCGACAGGAATAGTGCCGGAAGACTGGAGGACAGCAAATGTTGTCCCCTTGTTCAAGGAGGGGAGTAGAGACAGCCCTGGTAATTATAGACCTGTGAGCCTTACATCGGTTGTGGGTAAAATGTTGGAAAAGGTTATAAGAGACAGCATTTATAATCACCTTGAAAATAATAAGTTCATGAGCGATAGTCAGCACGGTTTTGTGAAGGGTAGGTCGTGCCTCACAAACCTTATTGAGTTTTTCGAGAAGGTGACCAAACAGGTGGATGAGGGTAAAGCAGTGGATGAGGTGTATATGGATTTCAGTCAGGCGTTTGATAAAGTTCCCCACGGCAGGCTATTGCAGAAAATACGGAAGTATGGGGTTGAAGGTGATTTGGAGCTTTGGATCAGAAATTGGCTCGCTGAAAGAAGACAGAGGGTGGTGGTTGATGGCAAATGTTCATCCTGGAGTTTAGTTACTAGTAGTGTACCGCAAGGATCTGTTTTGGGGCCACTGCTGTTTGTCATTTTTTATAAATGACCTGGAAGAGGGTGTAGAAGGGTGGGTTAGTAAATTTGCGGATGACACGAAGGTCGGTGGAGCTGTGGTTAGTGCCGAAGCATGTTGTAGGGTACAGAGGGACATAGATAGGCTGCAGAGCTGGGCTGAGAGATGGCAAATGGAGTTTAATGAGGAAAAGGGTGAGGTGATTCACTTTGGAAGGAGTAACAGGAATGTAGAGTACTGGGCTAATGGGAAGATTCTTGGTAGTGTAGATGAACAGAGAGATCTTGGTGTCCAGGTACATAAATCCCTGAAGGTTGCTACCCAGGTTAATAGGGCTGTTAAGAAGGCATATGGTGTGTTAGCTTTTATTAGTAGGGGGATCGAGTTTCGGAGCCACGAGGTCATGCTGCAGCTGTACAGAGCTCTACTGAGACCGCACCTGGAGTATTGCATGCAGTTCTGGTCACCGCATTATAGGAAGGATGTGGAAGCTTTGGAAAGGGTGCAGAGGAGATTTACTAGGATGTTGCCTGGTATGGAGATTAGAGATTAGAGATACAGCACTGAAACAGGCCCTTCGGCCCACCGATATACTTTTAAAAAATGCATTGGGCGTTCCCTTGATCTTCCTCACCAGTGTTATTGTATGCCCCCTCTTCGCTCTCCGAATTCAATTTTTAAGTACCCCCTATACTTTCTGTACTCCTCGCGGGAGTCCGCTGTTTTTCAGCGCTCTGAATCTGCCAGTAGGCTCCTTTTTGCTCCTTATCCAATCCTCCATATCCCTTGACAAGCACAATGTCCCTGGAATTGTTCGTCCAACCCTTCAACTCTATGGGAACATGTTAGCCCTGAACTCTCAATATTTCCCTTTTGAAGGTAAGAGCCCATGGGATCCAGGGCAATTTGACAAATTGGATCCGAAATTGGCTGAGTGGTAGGAAGCAAAGGGTAATGGTCGAGGGTTGTTTTATTGATTGCAAGCCTGTGACCAGTGATGTACCACGGGGATCGGTGCTGGGACCCTTGCTGTTTGTAGTGAACATTAATCATCTAAACCTGAATATAGGAGGTATGAGGAGTAAGTTTGCAGATGATGCAAAAACTTGTGGTGTCGTAAATAGTGAGGAAGAAAGCCTAATGGGCGGCACAGTGGCGCAGTGGTTAGCACCGCAGCCTCACAGCTCCAGCGACCCGGGTTCAATTCTGGGTACTGCCTGTGTGGAGTTTGCAAGTTCTCCCTGTGTCTGCGTGGGTTTTCTCCGGGTGCTCCGGCTTCCTCCCACAAGCCAAAAGACTTGCAAGTTGGTAGGTAAATTGGCCATTATAAAATTGCCACTAGTATAAATAGGTGGTAGGGAAATATAGGGACTGGTGGGGATGTGGTAGGAATATGGGATTAGCGTAGGATTAGTATATATGGGTGGTTGATGGTCGGCACAGACTCGGTGGGCCGAAGGGCCTGTTTAAGTGCTGTATCTCTAAACTAAACTGTGCAGAACCTTAGTTAGGCCACACTTAGAATATTGCGTGCAATTCTGGTCGCCACACTACCAGAAGGACGTGGAGGCTTTGGAGAGGGTACATAGGAGGTTTACCAGGATGTTGCCTGGTCTGGAGGGCATTAGCTATGAGGAGAGGTTGGAAAAACTCGGAATTTTTTCACTGGAACAATGGAGGTGGAGGGACGGCATGATAGAGGTTTACAAAGTTAGGAGCGGCATGGACAGAGTGGATAGTCAGAAGCTTTTTCCCAGGGTGGAAGAGTCAGTTCCGAGGGGACATATGTATAAGGTGCAAGGTGCAAAGTTTAGAGGGGTTGTGCGAGGCACGTTTTTTACACAGAGGGTGGTGAGTGCCT
Source organism: Heterodontus francisci (assembly GCF_036365525.1). Taxonomy (NCBI): domain Eukaryota; kingdom Metazoa; phylum Chordata; class Chondrichthyes; order Heterodontiformes; family Heterodontidae; genus Heterodontus; species Heterodontus francisci. The sequence goes on along the minus strand of NW_027141749.1, from coordinate 1,168,814 downwards.
GGAACTTGCTGCCAGGGGAGGTGGTGGAAGCAGATACGATAGCGTTGTTCAAGAGACATCTTGACAAATATATGAATAGGAAGGGAATAGAGGCAAATGGGCCCCGGAAGTGCAGAAGGTGTTATTTCGGCAGGCATCAAGATCGGCGCAGGCTTGGAGGGCAGAATGGCCTGTTCCTGTGCTGTATTGGTCTTTGTTCTTTGTTGTTCTTTGTTCTATAAGTAGGTGGTAAGGAATATGGGATTAGCGTACAAGTGGCTGGTTGTTGGTTGGCACAGCCTCGAAGGGCCTGTTTCAGTGCTGTTGCTCTTTCTGACAAAGTGGAGATTGCCTTAATTACTGACTGACGGGGGTTACAATGAAACTAGAGTCCTTTTATAAATAAGATAAAGTCCAAAGCTGCAACTAGCGTACTGGAATGCCAATTGAAATATGAGTCGCAGAAAATCTCCTCTCTGAAACTTTCCTCTTCTTGCAATTTCGAAGAGAGGCTGAGGCAGCTTAGTTTCTGATTACCTGTTTTTTTATGAATAGAAACTGGCAGTCAGCAGAGAAATTTTCTTGCTGCTTCGCAGACTGTGACCTCTTTGCTTCCTTTTGTAGGCAGGCCCCGGAGATGTTGATTTGCAGCTTCAAGGCTTAAAAAGCAGACTGGTTGAAAAAGGATGGCTTCTCGGTCATGTGACCGGACCCCTTCAACCAGCTGCCGCACTTACTGTTGGTGAAATGAACTCCCCCTCCGCTCCAATTTAAACATGTTGAACATAGATGCAAATAAACCTTACAATGCTGAGTATAATGTCAGCTGACAATAATACGCATGTGCACAAAAATACTGTAACTAACGGTTGGTTTTAATCCATTAGTGATAGTGCAAGTGAAGTTTGTGACGTCACGTTCAAGTGATATTAGCTGTGTTCAGCTTGTGCCGTTTACCTGATATTTGCTGTGATCATGTCAAGCAATATTTGCTGTTCCCACATTAAATGATATTTAAATGATGCTTGTTGTGGTCATTTTACGTGCTATTTGCTGTGTTCAGTTTCAGTATTATTTGCTGTGACCGTTTCAATCATATTTGGTTCTTCCAGTTTATTTGATTTTTGCTGTTTCCCTTTTAAATGATATTTGCTGTGTTCATGTTAACTGAAAGTTGCTGTGAAAAATTTAAGTGACATTTCTAGTGTCTAGTTTAAGTGTTGTTTTCTGTTTCCAGTTTAAGTGGCATTTTCTATAGTCTTTTTAAGTAATATTTGCTGTGACCAGTTGAAGTGATATTTTCTGTGTACTGTTGAATTAATATACTCTGCTATTAGCTCAAGTGACATCTGTTGTATCTAATGTGAGAAATATTTGCTGTGGTTGTCTTAAATGGTATTTTCCGTGGCAAGTGTAATTTTATTTTCTATGATTGAGTGTTTGCATGTTTATGTACCACCTCCCATGTCCACCATCGACTACGGCTTCTCCAGTTTGGCTCAACCTTGAAAATACCAGGGTTGGAGGGTTGGCTGTAAGCAGCACCGGAGCATTAGATTTCAGTTTAAAATTAGCATTTTGATACTGTATTCGCTTTAATAACTAATAAGGTCAAGGAAGCAATTTTAAGATTAACATTTCTCTTTTCAGCCGTTTTATACTCTGCATTTTGTATTCTGTGTTATCTATATGCATTAATTCTGCATAAAGTATAACCAGTCATGATTATAAAAGTAATAAAACATGATTAAGTTATAATGAGTGCATTATTGCAATTGATAAATATATTAGAAAGTCTATTCATTTGTTTAAAGTATTAATGAATAACAACTGTTTAAGTTGAAAGTTTCTGGAAAGTTCATTTTCTTATGAAATTGGAATCTTTCTGGACTCTGATAAGTTACGGTACACCATGACCTAGTAAGAGTCTGGCTGATGAATACCGAGTTGCTTTGCATCATATTGAAACTGGATGGGTAAAGAAAACATTGTTCTCCATGGATAACACATTGCTGCCGATTCAAACCAGGTGTTATCAACTGGAAGATGCTGTTAAGAACCAACGGAGTTTACCAAACAACAGCTAGTACCAATCATTAAGGCAACAATACGTTAACTGTGACATGCATGATAGTCATCTAAGGGATAACAACAAGGGTTCCATCAGGTTTCTGTGTTCGACAGACTCTGACGTTTCCGGAGTATGCACCACATTTCATTCCTGCAAGCCGGTTCAATATCAAGAGCAGAGACCTGAGAGCTTGAAAGCGACCCATATTTCAACACACAATGAAACTGGCTAAAGCTGTAAATGCCATTATCCTAAGTTTATGAATTATGTCTTTCTTTTCCTAAACTTTCTTATATTTGTTATCCAAAGATTCCTGCTATTGTCTTATTGTTTAATTCTCTTTTTCTCTTCATTTTAGGTCAATTAACATTGCCAGCAAATTGGAATAACTGAAATTTATCAGGCAACGAATTAAGCTAAAAACAAAATATTAGAGTGAAACAAAGTACATGGGATCACAAGTCTCCATTTACTTGCCGTTTCCTTTGCATCAAGGATTTAAGCATTTCCCAGAATCATTGAAACAGAATAGAGAGAATGGGATTAGGCGCAGCGACCCTATATTCACAACCAGCTTCCTGAAAGAACTCCATTTCATTCTCACAGTTTCTCCTTCTCCGACACATCTGCTCTGATGATGCAACCTTCCACAACAACGCCTCTAATATATTTTTCTTGTTGCTCAACCGGGGATTCCCCGCCCCCCCCCCCCCCGCCCTGCTGTGGTTGACAGTGTCCTCAACTGTGTCTCGCTCATTTCCTGCACCTGCGCCCTCACCCCTTCTTTTCCCTCTCAGAACCGCGACAGGTTTTCTCTTGTCCACACTTTGCACCCCGCCAGCCTACACATTCAGAGGATTATCCTTGGCCATTTCCACCACCTCCAGCATAATGCCAACAGAAAACACATCTCCCCCCTCCCCTCTCCTATCAGCATTCCGAGAGGATCATTTGCGTCGCAACAACCTGGCCCACTCCTCCATTACCCCGACACCTCGTCACCTTCCCACCGCACCGTCCCATGCAATCGCAGGATGTGTAATACCTGCCCTTTTACCTCTTCTCTCTTCACTATCCATGGCCCTAAACAGTCATTTCAGATGAAGCAGCCATTTACTTGTACATCTATCAATTTAGTATACTGTACTCGCTGCTCACAATGCGGTCTCCTCTACATTGGGGAGACGAAATGCGGATTAGGTGACCGCATTTCCGAACACCTCCACTGAGCCCGGAAACATAAACCCGATCTTCCTGTCGCTTGCCATTTCAACACACACCCCTGCTGTCATTCCCACATCTCTGACCTGGGCTTGCTGCATTGTTCCAGTGACCATCAACGCAAGCTGGAGAACAGCAACGTTAACTCTGCTTCTCTTTTCACAGATGCTGCCAGACCTGCTGAGTGGTTCCAGCATTTCTTGTTTTTATTTCTTGCCTTTACTTGTTGCCTCCTTAATGTGAGCCTATCCTTTCAAGAACTCCAGGGTTGAAGTCCTCCAATCAGACATCTGTCACTGTCACAGTACCATATCAGCTCCTCCCAAATCACAAATAACATCCTGTGTGACTGAAATAAACATTACCTTTTCCTCCTCGAGTTCTCGACCTGTCTGCAGCAATTGACTGAGTTGATCAGTCAATCCTCCAAATCTCTCCACCATCGTCCCCGAGTCTGGAACTGCAATCATCTGCTTCCATTCTTATCTTTATAATCATCGCCAGAATATCGACATCAGTAGATTCTATTCCAATTTCTGCAGCAACGTCTCTGTTTATCTCGAAAGGTCTATTTCTCACTTACATTCGGTCTGCCAGTGACATCATCCAAAAACTGAATGTCAGTTTCAATATCGATGCTGAAGACACCATACTCTACCTCACCCTGACATTTCTTGTTTATCTGTTGTCTCTGGATTGTCACACGGCTTGTCAGAAATCTAGTACTGGGTGAACAGCAATGTCCTTCAATTAAATATTGGAAAGGCTGAGGCCATTTACTTTGTTCCTTGCCACAAATTTTACTCTCCAGCCAGAATTCCTTTTCCTGGAAACTAGCTGAGACTGAACCATATTTTTTGCAAACTTGGTCAGATCATTGACATCGGGATGAGCTTACAACCACAAGCCTGCACCTTTGACAAGCTCCCTCATGGCAGACTGGTCTAAAAGGTGAAGTCACATGGGCAACATGGATACAGAACTGGCTGCATCATAGAAAACAGGGGAGCAGTGGAAGGGTGCTTTTCTGAATGGAGGGATGTGACTAGTGGTAGTCTGCAGAGATCAGTGCTGGGACCTTTGATGCTTGTAGTATATATAATTGATTTGGAGGAAAATGTAGCTGGTCTGATGAGTAAGTTTGTTGACAACACAAAGGTGGGTGGAGTTGCGGATAGTGTTGAGGATTGCCAAACGAAACAGCAGGATATAGATCGGTTGGAGACTTTGGTGGAGAAATGGCAGATGGAGTTTAATCTCGACAAATGTGAATTAATGCATTTTGGAAGGTCTAATGCATGTGGGAAGTATACAGTAAATGGCAGAATCCTAAGGAGTATTGATAGGCAGAGAGATCTGGGCATACAGGTCCACATGTCACTGAAAGTGGCAGCGCAGGTGGATAGTTTGGTCGAGAAGGCATATGGCATGCTTCCCTTCATCGTTCCGGGCATTGAGTATAAAAATTGGCAAGTCATGCTGCAGCTGTACAGAACTTTAGTTAGGCCACACTTAGAATATTTCGTGGAATTCCGGTCGCCACACTACCAGAAGGACATGGAGGCTTTGGAGAGGGTTTACCAGGATGTTGCCTGGTCTGGAGGACATTAGCTATGAGGAGTGATTGGAAAAACTCGGATTGTTTTCATTGGAACGACGGAGATGGAGGGGCAACATGATAAATGTTTACAAAGCTATGAGCGGCATGGACAGAATGGATAGTCAGAACCTTTTTCCCAAGGTGGAAGAGTCAGTAACTAGGGGACATAGGTTTAAGGTGAGAGGTGTAAAGATTAGAGGGGTTGTGCGAGGCAAGTTCTTTGCACAGAGGGTGGTGAGAGCCTGGAACTAGCTGCCAGGGGAGATGGTGGAAGCAGGTACGATTGCAACGTTGAAGAGGCATCTTGAAAAGACATGAATAGGATGGGAATAGAGGGTTATGGACCCCCGAAGTGCAGAAGGTTTTAGTTTAGGCAGGCATCAAGATCGGCGTAGGCTGGGAGGGCCAAATGGCCTGTTCCTGTGCTGTACTGTTATTTGTTCTGTTTGTTTATCTCAATGACCCATTCCTCTTCCCAGTTTCACCTCAGATGCTGCTGAAATCTGATCCGTGTGTTTGCCAGCTCCAGATTTGAATGTTCAAACACATTCCTGGCCGACCTCCCACATTCTACACTCGTATTTTTTATTCTATGTATATGGAGGAATCATACTCTGTGTGTCCGCTGTCAGAACCAGCTGCTGCCCACGTTTACTGAAGCTCATGAATGATAACCAGGGAGGAAGTCTGATCAGAAATCCTGGAACCAATCAAACAGCAGTCAGCACAAATTACCCCAACTTCCAGTAAGATAGGGTCACATGACCAGGCGCTGCTCCTGCCTCCGACTCCAGTTTTTGTCGACCCACGACCAAATCAGGAGCATAGCCGAAACGGCAGGTATGCCCAATGCCACAGCTCAAATCCTGACCAGGAATACTTCCCCAATCCCTGTGCAGTTCCGTTCCACCAAATTCCCCTTGTCCTCATTGCTCCACTGTAATAATTTGAAGAATCGTGGACGAACATATCAATCCTGTTGCAAATGATACCATGTCAATCACAACAATCTGCCAAGCTATAAATCGCTGTGAACTTACTCCACTCCGCTCCTCCCTTATCATCTGTTGTCGAACAGTATTTGTTATGTACCACTGATTCTCCTGCACCGTCAACAGGTTTTTCCCCAATAAACTGTACCCAGGGCATCGTAAATTCCAGCACTACACCATTTCAACTCCCTTCTTGCCTTCCAACCCCATCTGGAATTCGATATCTCTCACTGCGTGCTCATCAATCTCGCACTCTCTATACTTTTCCACTCATGCGTGATGTCACGCTGTTTTAACCTGCTCCATTATGAGATGTCTATTTGGATGTGTGCAGCGCTTTGTTCATGCAAGTTGTCATGGTCACCAGTTTCTTTCCACCGGATACTCTACGGTCTGGCTTAACCTGCTTCTTTCCCCATTGCAGTGGAAAGTATGTTGGCACAGTGAATACCCAAAGGAAGAGAGGAACCATCAGAAGTCGAGTGATACTGGGCAGGTTTCCTATAACTGCTGGAGCCTGCTTAGATTGGAGAACCTGTGCAATGGGATTTGAGTCATATTTTTTTCAATATATTTTAGCACTTCAATATGAGATTGAAACCTGTCTGCATTCCTCTTCGCCCGTTTACCGTTGGTAGTCGAAGCTGGCTCACAGATGACGTCTCTGATGTGTGCCCACTTGGTCTCAGCATCTCCTGTGGGAGTGTTTTGAAGGGCTGTTGCAAGTGAATTTAGAATTTTTTGGAACAACTGTGGATGAGAAATCCTGCTCGTGTTGTTGCACGGGTGGCCCTTCTGCTTGGAATTATGCAACTTCTTTGGTCTGAGTCTAACCTTGCTGCACACCAAGGAGCGGTCGGTGTCGCAGTCCGCACTGTGGTAGCTGCGTGTGATTTGAACACTGTTTAAGGAGGCTCACCTTTTGACGATGAGGTCCAGCTGGTGCCAACGACGCGATCTTGGGTGCCTCCATGAAACCTGATGACAGGGTTCAGTATGAAAGAACGAGTTGGTGAAGCAGAGGTTATGATAGGTGCACAACTCAAGCAGTCTCTGCCCATTCTCATTCATCCTTCCAACATCATAGTGCCCAAGGCAGGAGGGCCATGAGTCATGGTCGGCCCCAACGCTGGCATTAATGTCCCCCAGCAGGAACATGTGTTCGCTCTTGGGGATGGAACTAATGATATTATGGAGTTCCTCGTCGAACTGGTCTTCAGCTTCAGGTGGGGAACAGAGTGTTGGAGCATACATGCTGAGTAGGTGTACTGGACCAGAGGTGCTGAGCAGTCGGATGGACAGTATGCGTTCCGAGCCATTTGAGGTATGCTCTATCATGCTGAGCAAGGAGTTTCTGATGGCTTGAGATCCACTCGCGTGGAGGCGTGCAAAGAGGAATGCAGACTGGTTTCAATCTCATATTTAAGTGCTGGAACCTGTCACAGCCGCTAAGCGCATTGCACTGCTAAAATACAAGAAATCCCCCAGCGAGTTAACATCCGTTGCACTTAAAGCAGCCAGAGGCACTGCACAAAGAACAGCCAGGTGCTGCGCAAATGACTACTGGAAACACCTATGCAGTCATATTCAGCTGGCCTCAGACACCGGAAACATCAGAGGGATGTATGATGGCATTAAGAGAGCTTTTGAATTAGAATTAGAATTAGAATTAGAACATTACAACGCAGTATAGGCCCTTCGGCCCTCGATGTTGCGCCGACCTGTGAAACCATCTGACCTACACTATTCCATTTTCATCCATATGTCTATCCAAAGACCACTTAAATGCCCTTAAAGTTGGCGAGTCTACTCCTGTTGCAGGCAGCGCGTTCCACGCCCCTACTACTCTCTGAGTAAAGAAACTACCTCTGAAATCTGTCCTATATCTATCACCCCTCAACTTAAAGCTATGTCCCCTCCTGTTTGCCATCACCATCCAAGGAAAAAGACTCTCACTATGCACCCTATCTAACCCTCTGATTATCTTATATGTCTCTATTAAGTCACCTCTCCTCCTCCTTCTCTCCAACGAAAACAACCTCAAGTCCCTCAGCCTTTCCTCATAAGACATTCCCTCCATACCAGGCAACATCCTAGTAAATCTCCTCTGCACCCTTTCCAAAGCTTCCACATCCTTCCTATAATGCGGTGACCAGAACTGCACGCAATACTCCAGGTGCGGTCTCACCAGAGTTTTGTGCAGCTGCAGCATGACCTCGTGGCTCCGAAACTCGATCCCCCTACTAATAAAAGCTAACACACCATCTGCCTTCTTAACAGCCCTATTAACCTGGGTAGCAACTTTCAGGGATTTATGTACCTGGACACCTGTTCATCTACACTACCAAGAATCTTCCCATTAGCCCAGTACTCTGCATTCCTGTTCCTCCTTCCAAAGTGAATCACCTCACACTTTTCCGCATTAAACTCCATTTGTCATCTCTCAGCCCAGCTCTGCAGCCTATCTATGTCCCTCTGTAACCTGCAACATCCTTCAGCACTATCCACAACTCCACCGACCTTCGTGTCATCCGCAAATTTACTAACCCACCCTTCTACACCCTCTTCCAGGTCATTTGTAAAACTGACAAACAGCAGTGGCCCCAAAACAGATCCTTGCGGTATACCACTAGTAACTAAACTCCAGGATGAACATTTGCCATCAACCACCACCCTCTGTCTTCTTTCAGCGAGCCATATACACCTCATCCACTGCTTTACCCTCATCCACCTGTTTGGTCACCTTCTCGAAAAACTCAATAAGGTTTGTGAGGCACGACCTACCCTTCACAAAACCGTGCTGACCATCGCTAATGAACGTATTCTTTTCAACATGATATTAATATGATTTAATATTGCACTGGTCACAGTTTGGGTGACAGGGATTCTGCATCAGAAAATGCTGAAGGGAACTCCTCCAGTATTCAGGGTGGGTACATTTTTAATTAATATCATCACTTTTTTAATCCATCACACTGTCTGCTATCTAAAATCAGCAACTAAATATATCGGAACTTAATCGCTGTAAAATAATGCTGCTGAAAACATGGAGCTTTTCGGAGTGATTTTTGCTTTTAAAAGTGGAGAAATAATTAGGATTTCTAAAAAATCATCCTGATTGCACCCAGTACTATAACGGAATGAAACATTCAAATATTATGTTTTCTGACACTGTTGTCTGGGCGGTGAAATGTGAAATTTGTGTGCATGTTGGATGGGTGAATCAATGGGATGCATGTGTCTTTAAAACGGAGGGCAGAATTTTGTCACATCGTGGCGACAGTCTGGGAGGCAAAATGCTGGTGGATAGTGATGTGAAGGAATCCCAACGTTTTTTGCTGCTTGGTGATATTCCCAGTGTCGCCCAAGCTGCTGGGTCAAAGCTGCACTTTCAGACGACGGGCTGGTAACTCAGCCTATAGAACAGGAAATGCAAGGTAATTTTCCAAGCTATTCACAATTTAGTGAAATTCGCGCCAGGAAAGTGGCGTTTCAGAGCCTGGTCATCTGTAAGGAGGGGAAAGCTCAGTGGAAGGTCAGTTTTCGATGCAAGAATCATCGTGGCAGTATAGGGAGGGTGAGAGATACTGAATCGCGGTATGGACTATCTGGAGGCTGACCAATCTTGGCGGGCACATCGGAGATATTCAGGTTGAGCATCCACTCCGGCTTGCAACTTAAGTATAAAGAGTAAAAAGAATGGAGGGCTTGAGAAATGAGGGCAACAATTTACAATAGGTCTCATCGACTCCAGTTTTGAGGCCTTCCATTGTGGAGGAAGATCCGAGATGGAGAGAGCTGCAGTCCCCAGGAATTCGGCTGCAGCAACCAGAGAGGGAAAAGGATCTTGTGGCTGGAGGAGTGACCAGGGCGCATATAGCACGCAACCAGTTTCTTGAGTGGCGAAGATGCTACCCACCAGAGAGGGTTTACCATCAGAGGTTCTGCTTCCTGCACATGTCAGAGCAGCAGTGTCAGTGAATGTTGTGCCTCTCCAGAGAGGCGGCCACTGAGGTGTGTCCTATGCTGGAGGAGGATCTGAACCCAATGAGAAGTGGTAGGCACCCATTTCCTGCGACACTGATACTCACAGTGGCACTGAAATATTACACCTCAGGATCATCATAGAGATCCTGGAGAAACATTTGCGGGATTTCCCTGTCTGTGGCACATCAGTGCATCAAGATGGCCACAAATGCCATGTCCAAGAAGGCGAGCCAATACATGCCCTTCCACACTAACCTTGACAGCCAGAGTGAAATTGTTGCTGTATTTGGGGAAATCGTTACATGCAGGGTGCCATCCACTTCATGCAGGTGGTCATCAAGACTTCCATAGTCCAGGCAGCAGTAGGATGGGCTTCTACTCTTGATGCGCATGGTTTGGGAACATTGTAAGTTCTTCTTATGTGTCTGTGTAAAGTTCCCTGGAAGCTGTCACGATGCCTTCCTTCTAAGGCAGTCTGAGGTGCACGCAAATTTCAGCCCTCCCATGGGAATTCAAGGATGGATAATGGGTGTGAAGGGCTACCCACTGAAGACATGCCTCATATGCCTGTGCAAAACCCCAGCGCAAATGCAAAGGAGAGCTGCAATAGCTGTCATGCAACAATTCCAATGATATTTGAGCAGTCCATAAGGCTGCCTCTGCTTCGATTTGATCTGTGAGAGAGAGAGAGCGAGAGGAATGCTAAGAGGGTGCTGCATGCATTCTTTGACTACTCAGTCTCTGGAGCTGCTGGAGGCCAATGATGACCACATCAACGCTATGCTTATTGCTGACCAGCATTTGTTTTTCCCTCATCCATCAGGGCACACACTACCTGGTGCTTCCACATACAGCTCACCATCTGTGCCATAGACTGCTCTGCCTCCAGGCCTCCTCGCTCCACGGCCTTTTCCTCCATTGGCATCAGGACTATGAGGTATGGAACGCCAAATCCAGTCCTTCCTCTTTCGTGCACATTACGAACTCAGTTCCCCTACAAGCACACAGATTAACATTGGCATTTACTCGTCAGAGACATACACCATACCTTTGTTAGTGGCAGCCTCACTGTCCATGATGACACCTCAACGATGTCTGCTGCATGCAGCCATTCCGTGTTGGAGGTGCAGGGCTCAGCTGTGACTGACCAGTGTCCTGCACAGAGATATTAATATACCTCTGGCAGCCAATGCTGCTGCCTGGTCATTGTTGCAGACTCAGTGGGGAGACCTCTTCTCCAGTTTCATTTTCATTTTTCTCTGACATTTAAGGCTGCCAGCTAATGTTCAGTACTTCACTCACCTTGCCTAAGTACATCATGGCATTGATCCTGTTCCTGCACTGCAGCCTCTTACATGGGACCACCTCACGGCTGCTCACGTCCTGCTCAATCTCCTGCCATGCCCTCCCTGCCTGCCTCGCTGGTCTCCTCCACCTGTCCCAAGCGCAAAGCTCTTCCCTCCTTGCCTTTGCTGCCTGGATGAGCAGTTGCAGCGTGGCAGGAGAAAACCTGGGTGCCACCATTGATCTGGTTGCTGCCATCAATCCAATACACCAGTTGTCAATCCTCCCACCCAATGTCCTTCAGAGCTCCTGCCTTTCAATCGATTGCTGGCTGTCTTTTAAATACGACACTGGCCGAGGAAGACTCAACTACCGCCACATGACATGGTCCTACCATTCGCCCTCCTCTGGTCTCACTACAGCTGAAGATCACAATCGACCCTGGCCGGCCCGTGTAGATTAACATTTAATAATATTATTCTAAGTATTCAGTGTTAGCATTTGATTTCTGTGAAAATCATTATTTCCTCTCAGCTCTGGTTCCGGGTGATTATGATGATATTGAGACTGGAGCCATTGACACTCCGGATGGTCACTTGTTGCTGGGCAGTGGTCCTGATGATCTCTTCACAGTGACAAGTGCCGGCGGTGATCTCTCCACTCTCGGTGAGTTAAACTCCCACAGTCACCAGCTCTCTGTCACTACTTTGAATTTCATTCCAATCGGCGATCTCACAGACAGCTGGTTGATTTAAATTCATGTTGTGATTAAAGGAAATTAGAATAAACAAAGCTTGACTTATTTTAGAAAAGACATCCTGATGCTATTTGGTGTGTGATATCTCTCTTATTAACACTCCCACTGCAAATCCTTCAAGTGCTCACACTGAACACCCTGATTCAAGCAAAGCAGATCCACTTCATCTGCTATCACCCAGCGGAAATATAACAACACGGTGAATGGAGCTTGAAAACATTCAAAGGCCAACAAATTCCAGTCCCCTTCATGTTACTGACACATATATCGATGACCCGCGCTGAACCCGCTTTCAGTCCAATCATTAATCCATAATCTTTCTCTCCACAGTATACAGCTCTCAGACGCGCACTGAACCCGCTTTCAGACCATTGATTAATCCATAATCTTTCTCTCCACAGTATACAGCTCTCAGACCCGCACTGATCCCGCTTTCAGTCCAATCATTAATCCATAATCTTTCTCTCTACAGTATACAGCTCTCAGACCCGCACTGATCCCGCTTTCAGTCCAATCATTAATCCATATTTTGTTCTCTCCACAGGATGCAGCTCTCAGACCTGCACTGATCCCGCTTTCAGTCCAATCATTAATCCATATTTTGTTCTCTCCACAGGATGCAGCTCTCAGACCCGCACTGAACCCACTTTCAGTCTAATCATTAGTCCATAAACTTTCTCACCACAGAATACAGCTCTCAGACGCGCACTGAACCCGCTTTCAGTCCATTGATTCATCCATAATCTTTCTCTCCACAGTATACAGCTCTCAGACCCACACTGAACCCGCTTTCAGACCATTCATTAATCCATAATCTTTGTCTCCACAGTATACAAATTTCAGACCCGCACTGAACTCGCTTTCAGTCCAATCATTAATGCATAATCTTTCTCTCCACAGTATACAGCTCTCAGACCCGTACTGATCCCGGTAAACACTGGTTCCCTCCATTCCTGAAAACAATGAGGAAGTTCACTGTGACACGTTCACAACAGCAGACATTCCACCAACGATGGACAGTGACTGTTTCGGTCAATATCTTACATCTCCATCACCCAGGTAAGACCAATGCTTCATTATTTGTTACATGTATTTGTGCTGACAATGTGCAATCCCGGCTGTTACCGATATTAGTATGATAATTAATGGTGTTTTCAACGGTCATTGATTCCAAAATATCAGAGAGAACATTTGCTGTATTTACTGAGGAAATAGGAGGCTTATTGAAGCAGGAATAGTCTGAGGAAATCATACACTGCATTTGATGTCTTTGTTTGATGGTTAGCATTGCTGTAAAACTTTCAAGTAATTTTCTTTTTCTTTTAAGGTAAAATTCAGTCTCAAATCCTGCATATGATGTTTGCAGGCGGTGGATCACAGACTGGTGGAAAATATTCCGTGTTAAACCTGAGAGAATGGCATGGACTTTCCCAACAGTGTGAACATGATGAATGTGCTTTGATTTACTATATAAACATCACTTCGTTTTAAACAACCGTCATTTTACTTTGTGTTGAAATAACTAGATTTGTTTTTTTCTCTATATTTTGTCTGACAGTGTGTGTTTTCTGTTTAATTACAATTCCAAACAGAATTGATTTCGGACCATTTCTCTGTCGATACAAATACTGAGATATATTACTCCACATGCAATCACCAACACTGTTGCAGAGATTAAAACCATTGTTTATTAATGAAGAGTTTATGCAAAGGTCCTTTTGTAACCGCCTCATATTTTCATCTCCGATTAAAGAAGGTTTAGAATACATCGGGTGACCAATAACAAATCTGTCTCTTTAATCTGCATTTCTTGTAACTGCTTCCGCCACTGCCATATAGTTAATGTGGACAAATTGCTGCAGTATATAATGTATGAGTTGATGTACAATGGAAATAACGTAAAATAATACTAACACATTTATTCAATGTTTTAGCTGGAATTTGTGCCTTTGTCAATATTAATGCCTGCATTGTATTTCAAGTACTAAATATGCACCAATTCCTCGATACAATATATTGTTGTTTTACTGTGCCACACTATCCCTGTGGATTCCGGAATATGTTGGGAGAGCAGGAGAATCTGATCAGAAATTAAAGTGTTTTTGCACTTTAATTCTAAATATTTCAGTTATTCATCAGCAGAGCATAATCGTTACTCAGTCGGGAGAACGACATGGAGAGCGGACCTGCGTGAGAAGGGCAGCGGCGGTGAGAGATAAAAAGCGGCGGCAGAGAATCCCTTCCACCTCTCTCCACCTGTCAGAGCCGAGGTGTGACATCTCAGGAAAACAGGTAGGTGATTGGTGGGTATCTTGACGGTGTATCTTTTGATTAGTCAAGTGGTTTAAATCAAGAAATTATTACAGCTGAAGAGTACAGGTAAGAAATTCACTTTTATAATATTTAACATCCAAATTAATTAATTAAATAAAATAGAAATGGCTGGGAAGGCAATGTGTTGCTGTTGCAGCTGTAGTATGTGGGAGTTGGTGGACGCTGGTGCGATCCACGGTGACCACATCTGCAGCAAGTGTTAGCTGCTCGAGGTACTTCCGACTCAGATTTGATGAGCTGGACTCCGAGCTGCGGACTGTGCGACCCATCAAGGAGGGGCAGAGTTACCTGGACACAGTATTTCAGGAGACAGTCACACTCTTAGATTAATTAACTCAAACTTGGACCGTGGTCAGGGACATGAGGGTGTGACTGCGATTGATGTAGGTATGGTGATCCCGAGTTTAGCTTTGGAGGAGACTTAGCCAGTCCCCTGTTTCAATAGGTAAGAGGTTCTTGTTCCCAGTGTGGACGCGGGCACAGACTGCAGGGAGGATGAATGAACTGAGCACATCACAGTTGTTCAGAGCGCCATTCAAGTGAGGCGTGAGAAGAGAAATATAGTAGTAATAGGGGATAGCATTGTTAGGTTAATAGATATGGTTCTCTGCAGCAAAGACAATGAGTCCTGAAGGCGGCGTTGTCTACCTGGTTCCAATGTTAAGGACATCTCTTCTGTGCTAGAGAGGAACTTGGAGTGGGAGGGGAAGGATCCAGTTGTTGCAATCCAGATAGGTACCGACGACATAGGTAGGCCTAGGAAAGAGGTTCTACTAATGGACTATGTGCATCTCGGGGCTAAATTAAGAAACAGAACCACAAAGGTAATAATACCCGGATTACTACCTGAGCCACATGCACATTGGTATTATGAAAATAAGATTAGAGAGGTAAACACGTGGCTCCAAGATTGCTGTGGGAGAAATAGGTTCTGATTCATGTGACAATGGCACCAGTACTGGGTAAGGTGAGAGGTGTTCCGTTAGGATAGGCTTAATTTGAACCAAGCTGGGAACAGTGTCCTGGCGAATTGTGTAACTCGGATTGTAGTTCGGACTTTAAAATTATTAGTTGGGGGGCGGTGGGGGGGGGGGGAGGTGGAGGGCGGGGAGGGTAGTGGTAGGGTTCAATTGAAGGGAAGTTTAAATAAGTCAAGGAAGAAGCGAGAGAAAAGAGCTGCAGGGTCATGAGGAAGCGATAAGTAATCAAAGTATGAGAGGAAGGGGCAGAAAATATAAGCTGAAGCGTTAAGCGGAAATTAGAACCAGGATGAATAATAATGGTAAAACGTCAAAGCTTAAGGCTTTTTATCTGAATGCAAACAGCATTTATATAAAGATAGATGATTTGATGGCACATATATAAATAAATGAATATGACTTGATAGCTATTATAGAGACGTGGTTGTAGGGTGACCAAGACTAGGAACTCAATATTCACGAGCATTTGACGTTCTGGAAACATCAGCAAAACGGAAAAGGAGGTGGAGTAGCTTTGTTAAAAAAAGAAGCTAATAGTACGGTGGTGAGCAGTGATATAGATGCAATTTTGGGTGGAAACAAGGAATAGCAAGGGTAAGACTTCACTCGTGGGGGTCGTCTATCGGCCCTTGAAGAGATGACTCACTGGAGGACAAATTTTAAATCGGACACAATGGAGGCGTGTAAGAAGGGCGCTACAATTATCATGGGTGATTTTAATCTGCAGACTAACTGGACAAATCAGATTGGCAGAGGTAAGATAGAGGACGAATTTATAGAGTGCATCAGGGATTGCTGCTGAGAGCAATACGTTGCAGAATTTACCTGGGAATAGGCTATTTAAATCTAATAATGTGTAATGAGGTAGGGTTAATAAGAGATATCATAGTTAAGGATCATCCGGGGGTAATGAGCACAACATGGAAGAATTTCAAAATCAGTTTGAAGGCGAGCAACTCGGGTCTCAAACTAGTGACCTCAACTTAAAAAAAGACAATTATGGAGGTAGTGAAGATAGAGTTGTCTAAAGAGGGCTGGGAAAAAAAGACGAAGGGGAGGGTCAGTGGATGTGCAGTGGCAGACATTTAAACAGATATTTCATAATGCACAGCAAAAAAAATTATCCAGGTCAAAAAGAAAGACTTGATGAGAAGGATGAACGGCCGGTGGTCAACAAAGGCGTCAAGGAGAGCAGCCAATCAAAAACGAAGGCATACAAAGCAGCAAAAACTAATGATAGGCCGGAAGATTTGAAATATTTTAGCAACAAGCAGTGGATGACTAAGAAGCTGATAAAGAAGCAGAAAATCCATTTTGAAAACAAATTGGCAGGAAATATAAAAACAAACAGCAAGAGCTTCCACGGTTATCTAAAAAGAAAGAGAGTAGCTAAAGTGTGTGTGGGATCCTTGGAGGATGCGACTGGAGAGTTGATAACAGAGAACAGGGAAATGGCAGATAATTTAAACCAATATTTTGCATCGGTCTTCACGTTGGAGGACACTATAAGCATCCCACAGATGTCGGATAAGCAAGGAGCTCATGGGAAGAAAGAATCACAAGGACCCAGAGATGGAGAATCGCAGAAAAACAATTATTTTACTCTTCAGTAGACCTGGCAGTTTTATAATGTTTTGAATCACACTGGTTGTGTTTATCACTTACAGCCGAATTGCAGATATTCAGTACTTTTCCTCCAACATTGACCCTCACTTTATCACAAATAAAACATCAATGATTCTGCAGATTCTCAGTTCCTGCACCAACACATGTATTTACGCAGTGACCCAGACTAAATTCAGACAGGGGCTGAAGAACGTAGTGAATTACTTTCTCAATCTCATTGTTAAATTAGTGAAATCATAGAAAGAGCTGAAGGTTTCGTAGATTGGAACTAAATCCCATTCATATTCCATCCCCTACCCTCCACACATGACCAAAAGCATATTTTATATTCACAGCAATGAGCCCTGAAATGATTTAAATATGATTCTGAGAGTATATTTTATTAATAAACTGACCTATTGAGGTGGGACTTCACACAAAGGCATCACTGAAAATCTCAGCTGGATTCAACCAAACCCAGCCTGGACGCAGAGCAAAATGGACATCGCGACAAATCACAGTGATTTTGAGATGATGAAAGGAACAGAAGTTGCAGTGAAGCAGGGACACCAGTAGATGGAGATGGTGAGAGTGGGGCAGAAACTGCAGTGAGGCAGGGACTCCAGCAGACGTGTATGGTGAGAAAGACAGTAAGTGCACTGAGGCACGGCCACCAGCGGATGGAGATGCTGAGCAATTGCTGATGGGAAATTCTGTGTTCATGAGTTTGGAAGTTTCCTCTAGTTTGAGGTATTTACTTTATTTAAACCTGAGATGCTGAATAAAAGAATTGCAATACAATTTGCGTTAAATGGCTATTTTCCCACTATGTAAACACTAAACATTAAACTGGCTGATGTTTGTGAAATTATTTTGATTGATTAAAGGTAATGTATAAATAAAGCAACATTATTAAATAAAGCTCATGCAATCATTCACACAAAAACACTCTCTAAATAGGTTGTGTTGAGTTCTTCATCAATAAAATTATGCCATCGGTCTCTCTCACCTATCTTTCCATGCTGGTATCTTTTCTACTATATCTAAGAGTAATTGAAGTTTTGATCCTGTTGGCTTTTGAAAGTTAATATTTAATCTGCTTTGAGAAACCCATCAGATAGTGAATTCCAGAAAATAACAACTCCCTGCCTATTAGCTTCTCCCCTCTGTTATGTAAAAAGGTTTTCCTCATCTCTCCAAACAGAGGGAAACATTTTAAATACAGTTGATTTCTCCAGGACAGCAGCTGCAGAGGAGCTGGAACCTCCTGAATTTGGACAAGCGATGAACAAAAATCCCTCTGAATCCCCCAGCAGAGCTGAGGAAAGAAACAGTCAGGGAGCAAATGGAAACAAGTGACACTTTATCGCAGCAGTAAAAACTCTTTGCCCGAATGTGGAGGTCGTTATCGCTGAGCTTAAAAAGTGAGGAGAAAAGTGGGAGATTGTTAATAAAATTTGTGTTAAATGTCCATTTTCCAGCTTGATAAACCCTTGTAACATTAAAGTGGTAAATGAGAAGGAAGTTTTCCTTTTCCAATGATTACAGGCTAATGTTTAAATTCAGAGACCCGATAAGCAAGACCAGAGCGGCGTCAGCGAGAGCGGCAACAGGGGCGAGGACACGGGGATAAAAAAAATGAAACAGTGGCTCTGTACTGTGGACCTGCTTGACCAAAAGAATCGAAGTGTGACGCCACAGGAGAGCTGGTAATTGACGGGTGGGTATTTCCTCCGTGTCTCTATTTTTGTTTCAAATCATTACACGTTGAGTGTTCACTGAAATAATTATTTTTTTAAATACTATGATGCAAATTAATTAATTAAATAGAATAGAGATGGCTGGGCAGATGATGTGTTGCAGCTGCAGTATGTGGGATCTGGTGGACGCCGGTGCGATCCACGGTGATCACATCTGCAGCAAGTGTTGGCCGCTCAAGGGCCTTCGGCTCAGAGTTGATGAGCTGGAGTCCCAGCTGCGGACACTGCGACACATCAGAAATCGGGGGAGTTACCTGGACACTGTTTTCAGGAGACAGTCACACCAATTAGATTAATTACATCAAAATTAGACCGTCGGCAGGGACAGGAGTGTGTGACTGCGAGTGACGCAGGTATGGAGATCCACAATTTATCTTTGGAGGAGCCTCAGCCAGTCTTTTTTTTTATTCATTCATGGGATGTGGGCGACGCTGGCCAGGCCAGCATTTATTGCCCATCCCCAATTTCCCTTGAGAAGGTGGTGGTGAGCTGCCTTCTTGAACCGCTGCAGTCCATTTGGTGCAGGTAGACCCACAGTGCTGTTAGGAAGGGAGTTCCAGGATTTTGACTGCGAGAATGAAGGAACGGCGATATAGTTCCAATGAAGATAGTGTGTGACTTGGAGGGGGACTTTCAGGTGGTGGTGTTCCCATGTATTTACTGCCCTTGTCCTTCTAGTTGGTAGAGGTCATGTGCTTGGAAGGTGCTGTCTAAGGAGCCTTGGTGCATTGCTGCAGTGCATTTTGAAGATGGTACGCACTGCTGCCAGTGTGCGTCGGTGGTGGAGGGAGTGAATGTTTGTCGATGGGGTGCCAATCAAGCGGGCTGCTTCGTCCTGGATGGTGTTGAGTTTCTTGAGTGTTGTTGGAGCTGCACCCATCCAGGCAAGTGGAGAGTATTCCATCACACTCCTGACTTGTGCATTGTCGATGGTGGAAAGGCGTTGGGGAGTCAGGAGGTGAGTTACTCGCATGATGATTCCAAGCCTCTGACCTGCTCCTGTAGCCACCGTATTTATATGGCTACTCCAGTTCAGTTTCTGGTCAATGATAGCCCCTTGGATGTTGATAGTGGGGGATTCAGCGATGGTAATGTCATTGAATGTCAAGGGGAGATCGTTATATTCTCTCTTGTTGGAGATGGTCCTTGCCTGGAACTTGTGTGGCGCGAATGTTACTTGCTACTTATCAGCCCAAGACTGGATATTGTCCCGGTCTTGCTGCGTTTCTACACGGACTGCTTCAGTATCTGAGGAGTCACGAATGGTGCTGAACATTGTGCAATCATCAGCGAACATCCCCACTTCTGACCTTATGATTGAAGGAAGGTCATTGATGAAGCAGCTGAAGATGGTTGGGCCGAGGCCACTACCCTGAGGAACTCTGCAGTGATCTCCTGGAGCTGAGATGATTGACCTCCAACAACCACAACCATCTTCCTTTGCACTCGGTATGACTCCAGCCACCGGAGGGATTTCCCCCTGATTCCCAATTGACCGCAGTTTTGCTAGGGATCCTTGATGCCATAATCGCTCAAATGCTGTCTTGATGTCAAGGGCAGTCACTCCCACCTCACCTCTTGAGTTCAGCTCTTTTGTCTATGTTTGAACAAAGGCTGTAATGAGGTAAGGAGCTGAGTGACCTTTGCGGAACCCAAACTGAGCGTCACTGAGCAGGTTATTGCCTAGCACGTGCTGTTGATGACACCTTCCATCACTTTACTGATGATTGAGAGTAGGCTGATGGGGCGGTAATTGGCCGGGTTGGACCTGGCATGCTGTTTGTGTACAGGTCAGACCTGGGCAGTTTTCCACATTGCAGAGTAGATACCTGTGTTGTAGCTGTACTGGAACAGCTTGGCTAGGTGTGCGGCAAGTTCTGAAGCACAGGTTTTCAGTCCTGTTGCCGGAATATTGTCAGGGCCCATAGCTTTTGCAATATCCAGTGCCTTCAGTCATTTCTTGATATCACGCAGAGTGAATCGAATCGGCTGAAGTATGGAATCTGTGATGTTGGGGACTTCAGGAGGAGGCCGAGATCGATCATCAGCTCGGCACTTCTGGCTGAAGATTGTTGCAAATGCTTCAGCCTTATCTTTCACACTGATGTACTGGGCTCCCCCATCACTGAGCATGGGGATATTTGTGGAGCCACCTCCTCAAGTTAGTTGTTTAATTGTCCAACTCCATTCACGGCTGCATGTGACAGGACTGCAGAGCTTAGATCAAATCCGTTGGTTATGGGATCGCTTAGCTCTGTCTATCACATGCTGCATACGCAGTTTGGCATGCAGGTAGTCCTGTGTTGTAACTTCACCAGGTTGACACCTCATTTTGAAATATGCCTGGTGCTGCTCCTGGCATGCCCTCCTGCACGCTTCATTGATCCAGGGTTGGTCTCCTGGCTTGATGGTAATGGTAGAGTGAGGGCTATGCCGGGCCATGAGGTTACAGATTGTGCTGCTGCTGATGGCCCACACCGCCTCATTGATGCCCAGTTTTGCATTGTTAGAACTGTTGGAAATCTATCCCATTTAGCACGGTGATAGTGCCACACAACACGATGGACGGTCTCCTCAATGTGAAGGCGTGACTTCGTCTCCATAAGGACTGTGCTGTGGTCACTCCGACCAATACAAACATGGACAGAAGCATCTGCCGCAGGCAGATTGGTGAGGACAAGGTCAAGCATGTGTTTCCCTCGTGTTGGTTCCCCCACCACCTGCCGCAGATCCAGTCTAGCAGTTATGCCCTTTACAACTCGTCCAGATCTGTCAGCAGTGGTGCTGCAGAGCCACGCTTGGTGATGGACATTGAAATCCCCCACCCAGAGTTCATTTTCTGCCCTTGCCACCTTCAGTGCTACCTCCAACTGGTGTCCAACATGGTGGAGTGCTGAGCCATCAGCTGAGGGAGGGCGGTACGTGGAAATCAGTAGGAGGTTACCTTGCCCATGTTTGATCTGATGCCATGAGAATTCATGGTGTCCGCAGTCGATGTTGAGGACTCCCAGGGAAACTCCCTCCCAACTGTATACCACTGTCCCGCCACCTCTGGTTCAGTGCGCCATTCAAGTGGGAGGAGAACAGAGAAATGTAGCTGTAATCGGGGATAGCATAGTTAGGGGAATAGATGCAATTCTCTGCAGCAAAATAGAAAATTCCAAAGGCTGTGTTACCTGCCTGGTGCCAAGGTTAAGGGCATCTCTTCTGGGCTCGAGAAGAACTTGGAGTGCAAGTGAAGGATCCAGGTGTCATGGTCCACATAGCTATCAACAATATAGGAAGGAGATTCTCCTGAGGGACTATGAGCAGCTCAGGCTAAATTAGAAAGCAGAACCACAAAGCTTCCAGATTACTACTTGATCCACGTGCAAGTTGGCATTGGGGAAATAAGATTAGAGAGGTAGATGTATGGCTCAAAGATTGGTGTGGGAGAAATGGGCCCCGATTATGGGACACTGGCACCATTACTGGGGAAAGAGAGAGCTGTTCCATTGGGATGGGCTTCACTTGAACCATGCTGGGAGCAGTATCCTGGAGAATCGTATAAGTAGGTTTCTAGAAAAGACTTCTAAGTAAATAGTGGGGGGGAGGGTCCAATAGAAGGGAAGTTTAAAACGTCGAAACGTAACGAGACAGCAGAGGTGCAGGGTAGTGAAAGGGCATACATTAATCGGAATGTGACAGGAAGGGACACAGAATACAAGCATAAGAGTACAGCAGAAATTAGAACCAGAGTACGTAAAAATGGTTTTAAAAAAAAGTCAAAGCTTAAGGATCTTTATCTGAATGCATGTAACATTTGTGACAAGATGGATGAGCTGATGGCACAAATAGAAATAAATTAATATGATTTGATAGCTATCACAGAGATGTGGTGGCAGGATAACCAAGACCGGAACCTCAATGTTCAAGGATATTCGGCGTTCTGGAAGAATGCGCAGAAAGTAAAAGTAGGTGGGGTAGCTTTGCTATTAAAGGAAGTGATCAGTGCAGGTTTGAGTAAGGATATAGGTGCAGTAGATCGTGATGTAGAAACAGTTTGGGTAGAAATAAGGAATAGCAAGGAAAGAAATCACGGGTGGCAGTGGTCTGTAGGTCTCCAATGAGTTGCCTCTCTGTAGGACAAAGTATTAATCAGGAAATGATGGAGGCGTGTGAGAAAAGCACTACAATTATCATGGGTGATTTTAATCTGCATTTCGACTGGACAAATCAAATTGGCAAGGAAGACGAATTTGTAGAATGCATCAGGGATTGTTTCTTAGAACTACACATTGCAGAATCTACCCGGGAACAGACTATTTTAGATTTAGTAATGTGCAATGAGGTCGGATTAAGAAGATATCTCGTAGCTAAAAATCGTCTCGGGGGATGTGTTCATAACATGGTACAATTTCAAATGCAGTTGGAGGGTGAGCAACTCGGGTCTCAAACCAGTGTCTTCAACCTAAACAAGGACATTTACAGAGGTATGAAGAAAGAGTTTTCTAATGCGGACTGGTAACATAGACCACAAGGAAAGACAGCAGATGAACAGTGGCAGACTTTTAAGCAGATATTTCATAACACGCAGCAAACATTTATTCTGGTCAGAAGGAAGGACCCAATGAAAACGATGGACAACAAAAAGGACGTTGAGGAAAGTATCAATTCAAAAACAAAGGCGTACAAAGTGGCGAAAGTCAGTGGCAGGGCAGAGGATTGGGATTTTTTTTTCAAAATCAGCGGATGACTTAAAGACTAATGAAGAGGGGGAAAATTGATTAAGAGTAAATTGGCAAGAAATATAAAAACAAGCACAAAGAGCTTCTACGGTTATCTAAAAAGGAAGAGAGGAGCTAAAGTACGTGTGGGACCCTTATTGGTTGAAACTAGGGAATTAATAACAGGGAATAGGGAAATGGCAGCTAATTTAAATCAATATTTTGTATTGGCCTTGACGGTGGAGGACACTCTCAACATCCCAACAATAATAGATGACCAACGTGTAAATGGGAGGGAGGAACTTGTAACAATCTCTATCACGAGGGAAAAGGTTCTTGACAAACTTATGGGAATAAAGGCAGTCACGTCGCCAGCACTTGATGGCCTGTATCCAAAGGTTTTTAAAGAAGTGGCTACAGAGATAGTAAATGCATTGGTCATAACATACCAAAACTCACTGGATTGCGTAGGGTACCAGCGGTTTGGAAAACCGCTAATGTGACTCCCCGATTCAATAAAGGAGGGATACAGAAAGCAGAAATATATAGACCAGTTAGCTTAACATGGGAAAATGTTCGAGTCCATTATTAAGGAAGAAATAGCAGGTCATTTAGAAAAACATAATTTAAACAGAGACAGAGAGTAGCAGTAGAAGGGAGTTTCTCAAAATGGAGACGTGTGACCAGTGGTGTTCCACAGGGATCCGTGCTGGGACCACTGTTGTTTGTGATATACATTAATGATTTGGAGGAAAGTATAGGTGGACTGATTAGCAAATTTGCAGACGACACTAAGATTGGTGGAGTAGCAGATAGTGAAGGGGACTGTCAGAGAATACAGCAGAATATAGATAGATTGGAGAGTTGGGCAGAGAAATGGCAGATGGAGTTCAATCAGGGCAAATGCGAGGTGATGCATTTTGGAAGATCCAATTCAAGAGTGAACTATACAGTAAATGGAAAAGTCCTGGGGAAAATTGATGTCCAGAGAGATTTGGGTGTTCAGGTCCACTGTTTCCCTGATGGTGGCAACGCAGGTAAATAGAGTGGTCAAGAAGGCATACGGCATGCTTTCCTTCATCGGACGGGGCATTGAGTACAAGAGTTGGCAGGTCATGTTACAGTTGTATAGGACTTTGGTTCGGCCACATTTGGAATACTGCGTACAGTTCTGGTCGCCACATTATCAAAAGGATGTGGATGCTTTGGAGAGGGTGCAGAGGAGGTTCACCAGGATGTTGCCTGGTATGGAGGGCGCTAGCTATGAAGAGAGGTTGAGCAGATTAGGATTATTTTCATTAGAAAGACGGAGGTTGAGGGGGGACCTGATTGAGGTGTACAAAATCATGAGAGGTATGGACAGGGTGGATAGCAAGAGGCTTTTTCCCAGAGTGGGGGTTTCAATTACTAGAGGACACGAGTTCAAAGTGAAAGGGGAAAAGTTTAGGGGGGATATGCGTGGAAAGTTCTTTACGCAGAGGGTGGTGGGCACCTGGAACGCATTGCCAGCGGAGGTGGTAGATGCGGGCACGATGGAGTCTTTTAAGATGTATCTAGACAGATACATGAATTGGCAGGAAGAAAAGAGATACAGAACCTTAGAAAATAGGCGACATGTTTAGAGAGAGGATCTGGATCGGCGCAGGCTTGGAGGGCCGAAGGGCCTGTTCCTGTGCTGTAATTATCTTTGTTCTTTGTTCTTAAACCCATACAGTCAAAATAGTTTTATGAAAGGCAAATCATGTTCGACTAATTTGTTACAGTTCTTTGAGGATATAACCAGCAGAGTGGATAAAGGGGAACTGGTAGATGTTGTGTATTTGGATTTTCAGAAGGCTTTCAATAAGGTGCCGCATAAAAGGTTATTGCTGAGGGGATGGGGGTAATGTGTTAGCATGGATCGAGGATTGTCTAGCACATGGAATGCAGAGAGTCAGGATTAATGTGTCTTCTTCTGGTTGGAAAGCCATAACTAGTGGGATGCCCCAAGCATCGGTCCTGGGGCCTCAACTATTTACTATCTATATTAATAACTTGGAGGAAGGGACAGAGTGTAGTGTAGCCAAATTTGCTGATGATACAAATTTAGGTGAGAAGGCATGCTGTGATGATGACAGAAATAAGCTGCAAAGGGATATAGATATGTTCAGTTAGTGGACAGAAAATTGGCAGATGGTGTTCATTGTGGGAAACTGTGAGATCATCCAATTTGGTAGGAAGAGTAAAAAGGCAGATTATCATTGAGATGGATAAAGACTACAAAATACTGCAGTACAGATGGATCTGGGTGTTCTTGTACATTAAACACAAAACAGTTATCATGCAGGTTTACAGCGAGTAATTAGGAAGGTAAGTGGAATTTTGGCCTTTAGTGCTGGGGGGTTAGAGTTTAAAAGTATGGAAGTCTTGTTACAACTGTGCAGGAGGTTGGCAATGCCACACCTGGAGTACTGCACACAGTGTTGGTCCTCATATTTAAGGAATGATATGCCAGCATTAGAGGCAGCGCAAAAAATAATTATTACGCTGTTTCCTGGGATGAAGCCTTGTCTTTATATCAAGAACAGCGAAACAGATTAGCCCTTTTTTCATTGGAATTAGAATAATTCTTCACCTCCAGGGTTCTGTTCATTTGCCTTCCAATTGATTCAAGGCCACGTTATAAATGAGTTTTTATGATAAAGGAGGAACAGTTTGGATCTTGTTGCGCTGAACCAACTTGCCAAAACGGCACATTTCAATCGTCATTCGCAACTCTGTCGTCCGTCACTCATATACATCAAAATATTATACAGAAGTGCCAATTATCAGCAATTCATTTCCTGAGCTTAGCATCACCTGTGGCAGAAGGTTCCTCAGGAACATTTCGTGAACAATCCATTCGCTGTCATTTCGCACGTAGGCCGAGCTTTGCTTGTGTGTCACACAGCACAGAAGGCAGTGCATCGTGAAAAATGGGTCTTTTTCAGATTGGAAAGCCGTAACTAGTCGGGTGCCACAAGGATCGGTCCGAGGACATCAACTATTTACTATCTAAATCAATGACTTGGAGGAAGGGACAGAGTGTTGCGCATCTAAATTTGCTGATGATTCAAAAATAGGTGGGAAGGCATGTTGTGATGAAGACACAGAATCTGCAAAGGGATATAGATAGGTCAAGTGAGTGGGGGGAGAAAAGAAAACTTGGCAGATGGAGTTCAATGTGGGAAAGTGTGAGGTCATCCACTTTGGTGGGAAGAATAAAAAGACAGATTATTATTTAGATGGAGAAGGCTACAAAATACTGCAGTGCAGAGGGATCTGGGTGCTCTTGTACATTAAACACAAAATGTTTGCATGCAGCTGCAGCAAGTAATTAGAAAGGCAAATGGAAAGTTGGCCTTTATTGCCAGGGGCTTAGAGTTTAAAATCGGTAAGTCTTGTTACAGGGTATTGGTGTGGCCACATCTGGAGCACTGTGTACTATTTTGGTCCCCATATTTAATGAAGGATATACTAGCATTGGAGACTGTTCAGAAAAGGTTCACCAGGCTCATTCCTGGGATGAAGGGGTTGTCTTGTCATGAACTGCTAAACAGGTTCGGGCTTCATTTATTGGAGTTTAGAAGAATAAGAGGTGACCTTCTTGAAACATATAAGATTTTGAGGGGGCTTTACAGGATAGATGTTAAGACTATATCTCCACGTGTGGGGGAATCTCGAACCCGGGGTCACTATTACAGAATAAGGGGGCACAAATTTTAAACTGAGATGCAAAGGAATTTCTTCTCTTCGAGCGTTGTGATTTTCAGGGATTCTGCACCTCAGAGAGTTGTGGAGGCTAGGCCACTAAATATATTTAAGGAGGACGCAGATAGATTTTTGAAATCTCGTGGAGTGGAGGGGTATGCGGAGCTGACTG
This sequence comes from Heterodontus francisci, assembly GCF_036365525.1. Classification (NCBI taxonomy): domain Eukaryota; kingdom Metazoa; phylum Chordata; class Chondrichthyes; order Heterodontiformes; family Heterodontidae; genus Heterodontus; species Heterodontus francisci. The sequence goes on along the minus strand of NW_027141749.1, from coordinate 1,141,637 downwards.
AAAAGAAGAGTTGGGACCTGGGGAAGCTCATCCATGATCTTATTGAATGGCGGGCAGGCTTAAGGTGCTGAATGGCCTAATCCTGCTCCTATTTCTTATTTTCTTATGTGAACCGTCTGGCAGATCAAAATTTCTCAACTGAATTCACAGCAAAAATGTGTATTAGTGTGAATGGGAGGTGTGCTCCATCACCCCCAGGAACAGCGGGCAAGAAGAGTATATTTAATGGAGTATGTATTGCAAATGAATATTATATAAGGCAATGTTGCAGGCACGAAATGGAATGAGGAAAGCAAAAGGTGAACATTGATTGTGGAAGGAAGAGAAAAACCGACATACCACGAAACACAATACGCTTACCAACAGCAGCAAGAACGAGAACACGTAATATCCGATTAGCAATATTGTCCTGCGCACATTTCCATGCTCCACCAGATATAAAGCTATTTCTTCTATCTCGGCGAGTCATTTCTCCTGACGACGGGCAGTGTACGCTGCCTGAAACGTTAAGGCTACCCATTCTTCTCAGAAGTTCTCTCTTTTAAAGTCACACATGTTCCTTTCCGAATCCAAAATGCGCATTGAGGAGCTACATGGGGAAACAATTTTTATCAGCGTGTTGTTGTGGGTTGATGGCACTAGATAAATGCTGTTAATTTCATATTGAATATTAACATTCAAAAGAGAATTGCATAAATACCGTAAGGGAAATAAAATTCAGGGTAACAGTAAAGAACGGAGCATGGATATTAATTGAGTTCATTTTCCAAAGAGTCGGAACAGGATCCAAGTACTCAATACGTATTGTGCTCAATACTTCTTTGAGTCCCTCCCATCGTTTTTGACTAGTTCATGCATAGCTAATTTTTCTCACTGCTTGGGGAGATGGTGGCGGAGTAGTGTTGGCACTGAGCTATCAATCCAGATTTCCAGGATAATGCCTTGGGTACACAAGTTCAAAATCCGCCAGGGCAGCTGGTGGAATTTACATTCAATTAATCAATACAAAAATCCAAAGTCAAAGTAAAATCTGGAATTGAAAGCTGGTGTCAGTAATGGTGCCATGAAACTATCATTAACTGCAGTAATAACCCATCAATGTCCTTTAGGGAAGGAAATCTGGCGTCCTTACAAGGTCTGGCATACATGTCACTCCAGACCCACAGAAACGTGGTTGACTCTTAACATCCCTGTGGAACGGCCTAGCAAACTCTTGGTTGTTAAGGGAAATTATGCTTGGGCAACAAATGCTGGCCCTGCCAGTGAAAGAATAATCTCGGCTTTAAATACCCAACTTTGAACTCATTCACACATGCCCACCTCAATTAAGTATTTAGTTAAATTGTTAGATGAGGTAAAAGGGAATGTTGATGATGAGAATGCAATGGAGGTTGCTGCTGTGGATTTCAAGAAAGTGTTTAAAAAAGTCTTAGGCAGTCTCTTGGGAATGAGGATGACTTTCCCCCACTCCAGCTGGGACAGGTTGTGTTTGGTGAGGTGAGTGAATGAGATGCTCGAATTTCCAAATGTTCCATCCGCTGTTTGCACCTGGTCAGTGTCTGAGTATGTCAACGTTTTTCGAAGTGGCTGGCACCTTCACGGATGCTTCCTCTCCATTTAGGGCAGGCTGGGGCAAGATATTTCCACGTAACAGTGCAGAGTTAATATTTTGTCACGGAGGCTTTGAAGACAATGTAGCATTTCCTCTGCTCTCCTGATCGCCTCTTGCCGTGCCAAAGCGCAGAGTAGAAAGCTTGTTTTGGGAGTCCTGTGTCAGGCCTGTTATATTTGTGGCACGCCCAACATAACTGATTGACTATGAACAGTGTCTGGACACTGGGGACGTTGGCCTGAGAGGGGGCACAGATATTGGAGCGGCTGTCCTGCCACTGAATTTGCAGGAGCTTGTGCCAGCACACTGGTGATATCTCTCCCAAGCTGACTCCTGACAACGCAGGAATCTGCAAAGGTCATCAGATGCTCCAAGCTGCGCAAATGCACAACAAACGTCTTGCAAGGGCCAGGACCAAGTGGTGCATGCGTATGATGTCATTTCGGATCCACTGATGAAGGTTCACTTACCTGAGACGTTAACTGTGCTGCTTCCTCCAGAGATTCTGCCAGACCTACTGAATACTTCCAGCATTTGTTGGTTTATATCAGATTTCAAATATCTGCAGTATTTTTCTATTATTTAATTTATTATCATCAGATATCGGCACCTGGGCTATTCTCGAGCATGCGCCTGGCCTTCGCGCATGCGCAGTAACGTGTCATTGGTTCTCCAGTCCCCCAATTCGGCTGGAGGGAGCGGCTGAATTGGAGACTTTGAGGCTGGACTTCGATCCCCGTCACTCGTTCCATCCCCACTAGCCGCTATCCTCCCTCCCTGGCAAGTCCCTTCTGGCCTCAACACTTCCTCCTCTCGACCGCTCGCTCCTAATTCGCCCCGTATCACCTCACGGCCTGCTTTTCTTCTTCGGGCGGCGTGTGGTGAACCAGCAAACCTGAGGCCTATTGGCCGAGAAGAAAGAAGCTGTGTGGCCCACAGCTAGCGGCAGTAACGGGGGTCATGGGAAGCGGGGTGGCTCGAAGCGAGGAGCAATCGGACAGGGGAGTGAAGGGGAGCAGCAAGGCCAGGAGCGAACGGCTGAGGGCGTGGGGGATGGAAGCGGCCTGTATGCAGGAGGGGAGAAAGCGAGTTGCAGAGGAGGAGAGCGGCTAAATATTCGCTGCAATTGGGTGAAATCAAATCCTGGTCACTCATATAATCGAATCACAATAAGGAATTGGCAGCAGAGTTTATACTCTGTCCGATTTTCTTCTCCATCGAACGGGGTGCCAATTCACTATCTCCCAAAAGTATCAGAACATGTGAATTCAATCATGATTTTCTTTAGCTTAATAGGGTTACTGGAATATTATACGTATCTGAGGTTTGCACTTAGTATCCAATAACTACATAGTAACATATTACTGGGCTTCCATCCAACTTAATGTAAGGTTAGTTTGTTAGAACCATCTAGTTATAAGCATTTTCTGTGATAAATTGAGCAGCACCATCTTTAATCCGGGCAACTGCCTGAATGTCTCAGATACAGACGTTCCAGCTGAAGAGACTGGATTTGCCCATGTGCAAGTACTGCGCCACCTAGTGGTTACGTTTTCAGCAAACGCTGCCGACCTCTCCAGGGTTTTGAGATGTCTGCTGCACACCATGGATCCGAGGGAATCCGTGTCACAGCAGCCCTCGTTTAACAGGGTGCCCACGGCTGTTTGAGGGTAAACCAACATCTGACATGTGGGAGTCTTTCAAATGTCAGTTGTTTAGAATTCAGGACCAGCATGTTCCAGTGAGGAAGAAGGATAAGTTTGGCAAGTTTCGGGAACCTTGGAAAACGCGGGATATTGTGAGCCTGGTCAAAAAGAAAAAGGAAGCATTCATAAGGGCTGGAAGGCTAGAAACCGAATAATCCCTTGAGGAATATAAAGACAGTAGTAAGTAGCTTAAGCAAAGAGTCAGGTGGGCTAATAGGGGTCATGAAAAGTCATTGGCAAACAGGATTAAGGAAAATCCCAAGGATTGTTATTCGTAAAGAAAGAGCAAGATGGTAACTCGGGAAAGGGTTGGCACACTCTAGGACAGAGAAGGGAATCTAAGTGTGGAGCCAGAGGAAATGGGTGAAGTACTAAATGAGTACTTTGCATCAGTATTCACCAAAGAGTTGACTTGGTGGATGATGAGCGTGGGGAGGGGAGTGCAGATAGTCTCGGTCATCTCATTATCGAAAAGGGGGAGGTGTTGGGTGTATGGAATAGCATAACTCCCCAGAGCCTAATGGGATTTACCCCAGAATACTGAGGGAGGCAAGGGAAGAAATTGCTAGGGCCTTGACAGAAATCTTTGCATCCTCATTGGCTACAGGTGAGGTCCCAGAGGACTGGATAATAGCCAATGTTATTCCTGTGTTTAAAAAGGGTAGCAAGGATAATCCAGGAAATTATAGGCTGGTGAGCCTTACGTCAGTGGTAGGGAAATTATTAGAGAGGATTCTTCGGGACAGGATTTACTCCCATTTGGAAACAAACGAACCTATTAGCGAGAGACAGCATGGTTTTCTGAAGGGGAGGTCGTATCTCACTAATTTGATTGAGTTTTATGAGGAAGTGACGAAGATGGTTGATGAAGAAAGGGCAGTAAATGTTACCTATATGGACTTCAGTAAAGCCTTTGACAAGGTCCCTCGTGGCAGATTGATACAAAACGTGAAGTCACACGGGATCAGAGGTGAGCTGGCAAGATGGATACAGAACTGGCTCGGTCATAGAAGACAGAGGGTCGCAGTGGAAGGGTGCTTTTCTGAATGGAGGGATGTGACTAGTGGGGTCAGGAATCCGTGCTGGGACCTTTGCTCTTTGTAGTATGTAGAAATGATTTGGAGGAAAATGTAGCTTGTCTGATTAGTCAGTTTCCGGACGCCACAAAGGTTGGCGGAGTTGCAGACGGTGATGAGGATTGTCAGAGGATACAGCAGGATATAGTTCGGTTGGAGACTTGGGCGGAGAACTGGCAGATGAAGCATAATCCGGACAAATGTGAGGTAATGCATTTTGGACGTTCTAATTCAGGTGGGAAGTATACAGTAAATGGCAGCATCCTTAGGAGTATTGGCAAGCAGAGAGATCTGGGCGTACAGGTCCACAGGTGTGGCAATGCAGGTGGATAAGGTAGTCAAGTAGGTATACGGCATGCTTGCCTTCATCAGTCGGGGCATAAAGTATAAAAATTGGCAATTCATGCTGCAGCTGTACAGAACTTTTTTTCGGCTACAGTTAGAATATTGCGTGCAATTCTGGTCGCAACACTACCAGAAGGACGTGGAGGCTTTACAGAGGGTACAAAAGAGGTTTACCAGGATGTAGCCTGGTCTGGAGGGCATTAGCTATGAGGAGAGGTTGGATAAACTCGGATTGTTTTCAGTGAAACGACGGAGGTGGAGGGGCGACATGATAGAGGTTTACAAAGTTGTGAGCGGCATGGACAGAGTGGATAGTCAGAAGCTTTTTCCCAGGGTGGAAGAGTCAGTTTTTAGGGAACATAGGCTTAACATGAGAGGGGCAAAGTTTAGAGGGGATGTGCGAGGCAAGTTCTTTACACAGAGGGTGGTGAGTGCCTGGAACTTGCTGCCGGGGGAGGTGGTGGAAGCAGGTACGATAGCGACGTTTCAGAGGCATCTTGACAAATCCATGAATAGGATGGGAATAGAGAGATATGGTCCCCGGAAGTTCAGAAAGTTTTAGTTTAGGCAGGCATCAATATCGGCGCAGGCTTGGGAGTCCGAATGGCCTGTTGCTGTGCTGTATTGTTCATTGTTCTTTGTTGTTCTCTGAAAAGGCTGGTTGACAACGTTGAGATTCACAAAATCGGAGGCTCATTATCCAATTGTATTAGCAGGGTTAGAGGAGGTCGTGAGGGTTTTGAAATGCATTGTAAAGAAAAATTAACTCGAGGCTTCGGGGTCCTCCATTAAATGTAGATCAGTAAAGAGAGCAATGATTGGTGAGGCAACCTGTTGGCTGGTCTGGGGAATTGGCTTGGAGCAAGGCAACAGTTTAATTTCAAAGGCTATGTGCTGAAATTGTCAGGATATTATTATTGTTGTCTCCCAGTGATCTGAAACTTAGTATGACATAGGATAAAGGCAACAATGTTTTGGATCAATAAGTGAAAGAAAGGTGGAGCATGGGAGGTCAGTCTGGTGTCCATTCGTTCAGTCGAGTCTGAATGTGACAAAGACATAGACGAGTGTTTCAATATCTGTTGGGCTGAGACAAGAGTGGAGCCGCAGGTGCTGCTGAGTTGGAAGGAAGTGATCTCTTTAACGGAGGGACACATGTGTATGGAGCATAATTTGTGGCCAATTCGTGCACTGAGTGGAACTCGGAGCCAGAAGCCATCATGTATATTGAAATTTGTGGCTGGGATAGACAGTTTGTGACTGGGATGAAAGGTGATGGATTTAGTCCTGTCGATGTTTGATAGGAGAAAATTGTGACCATCCAAAACAGTATGTTGCATAAATAGTCTGATAACACAGAGACAGTAGGGGCAGCTTTGAGAGAGAGAGATGTATGTCATCAGTGTAGAAGTAATATCATGGCCCACACCTGCCGGTGAATGCTCACTGGAAATTTATCATTGAGGCTGAATTGAAACATCAAAGGTAATGCTGATGTGGGATGAGGGGAGGTTCCACGACTGGAGATTCTGTATCTGATCAGATAGATAACTGTGAAAATAAGGAAAGAAGTCCCACAGAGAGGCGAGTTTCAGAGGAATGAGGAGGTGGCAGATTGTCCTAGAGGAGGTAGAGTTGACCAATATATGTTTTATCAGTGGCTGAAGGGCTCAGACAGGGCTCGAGACCGTCATTTTAGGGAGGCAGATGTAGGCATCCTTTATTTTTGAAGGGATCTGAGATCGGAAGCTCAGATCGGAAGGACGAATAGGGTAAATGTTACAAAACATCATTTGCTGCCTGATACAAAAACTACGAAGGGGATGAGGTCGGTGGAGTTTGTGGGAGGGCAAAAGATGATTGATTTGGTGTTATGTACGTAGGGCGGCACAGTGGCACAGTGGTTAGCACAGCAGCCTCACAACTCCAGCGACCCGGGTTCAATTCCAGATACTGCCTGTGTGGAGTTTGCAAGTTCTCCATGTGTCTGCGTGGGTTTCCTCCGGGTGCGTCGGTTTCGTTCCACATGCCAAAGGTAAATTGGCCATTAGAAAATGCCCCTAGTATAGGTCGGTGGTAGGGGAATATAGGGACAGGTAGGGATGTGGTAGGAATATGGGATTAGTGTACGATTGGTATAAATGGGTGGTTGATGGTCAGCACAGACTCGGTGAGCTGAAGGGCCTGTTTCAGTGCTGTATCTCTAAACTAAACTAAACCAAACTGGAGAAAATTGCAGCTCACACAAAACTGACAGTTGTTGTCTGATCACACAAAGGCAGTGGAGGGTCGAGAATGATGGTGGAGAGCTGGAGCTGTGTGTTGTCAGCACTGATGCAAAAGATGACCCCATGTCTGTCGTTGTTGTTGCCGTCCCCATGTCTGTCGTTGTTGTTGCCGTTGGAAAGAGTGCAGAAGTGGAAGAGGAGGATGCAAAAACCGTAAGTTCAGGGACTGGTGATTGAACAGTGTTGTTATTGGGAGGAATAGCCATTGCTGGAGATTCTCTGGCTATGATCAGGCCAGTGAGATACGAACCAAGCAAGGGCAGTCCTCCCATAAGTGGCCAATGTCGGAGGTGTGGAGCGATCACGGGTGAGTTTTGATGCAGTTTTGCAGGAGTACAGATGATGATGGCTTAGGTCATGACGGGATCTTCACTGGGAATAATAATTTCAAATGTAAGTTGTTGGGCAGATTGAGATCTAATCAGGGTCAGTGAATGCGACAGTGTTGGGCGAGCTGGACTTGTTGAGGGATGGATTTGTACAGCACAGTGTAGGAAGGAAGGAAGTTTTAGATCCTGTTGACAGTCAGGAGTGAACCAGAGGGATATTGTCTGGCAGTGGCACAGTTCTATTTTTACAGAAGCCACAGTAGAACAAACCGCTAAATAGGTGCAATACAAATAACAGAGAGAGCAGTATCATTCTCCTCGTGACACCTGCACTAAGTTATCAGCTGCAATCCCACACATGGGTTAAACTGTTTTCTTGTAAAGTTCCTCATTTTAACTGCTTATGTCCTTGGATTCAGTGTATACTGAGGAGACATCGGTGACATTTATAAATGAATCGTTACGAATGAATATTATCATTGCAATTATTTTAAACCAGTAAACTCTGCTGTGCATTATTGTGGAATCAATCTTGTATGATTACCGTTTTCAGTCTTATCCCCGGCAGAGGTCTGATGAAGATAATTTGCTGGATTTTGAGATGTTTGTTTTGTATGCACCATTTTATTTACAATGCTGTCAAAGTTGCTGATGCAATACGTTTGTTCAATTGACTGCCACTAATAGCAATGATCAGGGGTATAGCCCATGACAGTGGAAACTTATCCCCTGTATAAATTACTGTCTGTTAGAATGGACCAGAGCTCTGATTCTCAGACCAACACAGGTCAATGCTTTGCAAATAAGCTAAATATCCAGTAATGCATAAGATAGGACGTATTTGCTATCCAATTCTTTCAGCCTTTGGAGTTTCCGGTAAGCCACTTTTTCTCCAGTTGTTAATGGCGTAAATTAGCATTATTTGATTGCTGTATCTGAAAGTGCTTTACTCGCTGTATGTTTGACACAGCCGTCTTTTCACTTTGATCATTTGAATGACGGATTGTCATAAGTCTCTGTTCATTTGGTCCTGTAGCAGCTGCATAATAACTTTGATCACTGTTAGTCAATTCCTTGCATTATTACTGGTTTATTCTCTTTACTGGATGTGTTGTTGGATGATGGAATATCCTCAGATTTTAGATGTTCGGGCTTGTATGAGTTTCTTTATGTCTGTCATGATTTTGTTAATCAAACCCGAGAGTTTAATTTGGTTAATGTCAAAACTAATTGTACTGGAATCAGATGCAAGGATTATGTATGCAAGAATATAAGCAATAGGAGAAGGCGTAGGCCATTCGGCCCCTCGAGTTTCTTCGGCTTTCTATAGGATCATTCCTGATCTGATCTTGGCTTCAAATTCTCTTTCCTGTTTCTTCGTCATCACCACAGAATCCACGAGAGTTCAAATTCTCTCCATCATAGACTGAATGGAATCAATGGCTCAGCCTCCACAGCTCTCTGGGCTCGAGAATTCCAACGATTCATCACCCTTTTCGAAAACAAATTCCTCCTCATCTCCTTCTGAAATGCTCGACTTATTTCGCCTATTTCTGGATTCCCCCTCGAGGGAAATGTTCCTCTTACCATCCGCCAGTCAAGTTCCCTCACACTTTAGCATGTTTCAATACTTCTCTCATACTTCTAAACTCAAAAGAGCATCGGCCTAACCTGTTCAACCTTTCCCAACAAGAGAGCCCCGTCACCCCAGGAGTCGAATCGTGATCCTTCTCTGAACTGCCCTCAATGCATGCGTACTCTCCTTAAGGAGACCAAAACTAGACACTGTAAGATAGATGTAGTCCAAACAATGTTTAAGAACAATTACCAGACTATCAGGAGTTGTTAAAAGTTTCACTTTGTGGAACAAACCTGTCTTGGAATATTACTTCATAAAACTAATTTTGGAGATTTATAATAACACAGTTCTCAGTGTTACAAGGAGGCAGTAGTTTCTGCCTTTCCCAACATCATGTCTCACCTGGATTTCAGTATTTCTATTGGTCATCACTGTTGTTGTATTATTTCTTTGTGTGAACAGAAAGCTGCTGCAAAGTTCTGGCAGGTGAACAGAATTTGCTGCTGACACTTTATCATCTCCTTCTCTGATTCACTGCGGATGCATTTATGTACTTCACCTGACTTAAATTTAATAGTAAAATTGTTCATTTTCTGTTGTGCATTGTATTTGTTGGGATCCAGAGCCCCTCTCGTTATTTGCAGATTATGAAACGCAGCGTTGTTGCGTTTCTTTGTTGACCCAGCACACAGACTAACTCTGAACTTCAAAGTTACAACAGAAAGCATTTCAATTACTGTTAAATAAAAACAGAAGTGCTGGGAAATACTCAACAGGTCAGGCAGCATCTGCAGACAGAGAAGCAGAATTAACGTTTCAGGTCTGTGACCCTTCATGAGAACTGGCAAGCCTTGGAAAGGAATTAGATTTTATAGCAAGAGAAGGAGCAGGGGTGGCTTGGTGCGGAAGCGATAAAAAGGGAATGTGTGTGATACGGCAGAGGTAAGGAGAGATAAAATAAGAAGTCGTCCTGAGGCAACAGCGAAGAGGGTGTTAATGCTTCCATTGAAAGACAAAGCATTCGTCCAAAGACAGTGTTAATAGCAAAGTTATGAGCAACTCTGTCCGCACGACGAACAGGCACATGGTTAAAAAATACAATACAATAAAAAAATATTTAAAAAATATAAAGGCAACAAAGGCCAGACATGCTCTAAAATTATTTAACTCAGTGTTCAGCCCGCAAAGCTGTAGAGTGCCTAACTAAAAGATCAGGTACTGCTCCTCGAGCTTGCATTGATGTGAACTGGAACACTGCAGCAGGCCAAGGATCTAAATGTGGGCATGAGAGCCGGTGTGGGGTGCTGAAATGGCAAGCGACCAGAACCTCAGCATCATGTTTTTGGAATGAGCGGAAGTGCTCCATAAAGCAATCAACCAATCTCCATTCGGTCACCCAATATAGAGAAAGCACCACAGCGTAGGGCAGGCTATGGTATAGTGCTATTGTCGATAAACTAGTGACACACGCACCCAGGAGCTGCTGCTTTGGGGATGTAGGTTCAAATCTCCCCTCAGGAGGAAGTGGAATTTGATTTCACAGAGTAAATTTGGAATGGAAAGCTGATTTAATAATGGCCATGAAACCATCATCGATTGTTATAAATGCCCATTTGATTCATTTATTGCTTTAGGGATTGAAATCTGCTAACATGTGACTCCAGACCCACGGCAATATAGTTGACTCTGAAATAGCCTGGCAAGTCACTAAGTAGTATAAAACCGCTAAGAAGTTAACAAGAATAATACTGGATGGAGGCAATGACCATCTCCAACAAGAGAGAATCTAGCAATCTACGCTTGACGTTCAATGGCATTACCAGTGCTGAATCCCCCATGATCAACATCCTGGGGGTTACCATTGACCAGGAACTGAAGTGGAGTAGTTATAATGTGATATGTTTCAATACATCTTACCTTTAAAGTATCCCAGCTCAACCAGTCCATACAAAGCTGCCCCTTTACCCTGGAAATCAGCCCAATAAACCTTCTCCTAACTGCCTTCAATGTGTGTATATTGCTCCTGAAGTAAGAGGACGACAATTGGAAACAGTACTCAAGGTGTGGCGCCACCAACGTTCTAAGAACATTTTCACCCTGTGGAACGAGCCTGTTCTGTAGTCGTACTTTATAAATCTAATTTTAGTGACTCAAAATGACACAGCTCACAGTCTGGCAGGCACGGATGATGGGGAAGGAGGGTGGGTAATGAATGTAGGAAGGCGGGCTTTTCGAAGGGGTGGGCTGTTCTCTGATGGGGCACTTTGTGTGCCACAGATTGCCCACGGAGGAAGACAGCCACGCCTATAGGGAGGACACTCATTTTACTGATCTTAATTCCACCAGCGGCAGGAATAGGCCCTTAAGCAGGGAATAATAGGCCTCTTAGGGCCCTCAATTGGCCTCTGGCCGGGGAAGCCTTTTTCCACTCCCAATTTGTAGCAGTGCAATTGAAAGATGACGGTCCCTTCCTCCCCTTCCAGACATCGCACATCTATGGGACACACACTTCCTATTCTATCTCGAAGAGTGGGGTGGCATTACATCCAGGCCTAGTAGTCATCACACTTCCTCATTGGGAAAAGGAATGCCTTACTGCAGTAAGGGCTTTGTTGAAATGGTTAGAAAATACAATACGATCTTGATACTGTGAACATTTTCTTTTACAAGTAACTTATTGTGTACTGCAGAGGTGACATGCAATCATAAAACACATACTATATTTTACTAATACTCTATACTATTTCGCTGACAGTAGCTGCTCGCCTCATCAAAGTTCAACAGCACTCTGGTGGGGGCTTCAAATTTGGCCTAGATGGAAAACTCTTTAGCCTCAGTCGCCTCTGTGCCAAACTTAAACTTAGACAGACATGGTCGACAGTTTGTGGATGACTGCAGTGTCATTGCCCATACTGCTCCAGATTTCAAAGTCACTCTCGATCTCTTCAATTCTACACGGAAGGGACTTGAATGTCCTGTAATGTTGCCAAAAAAAACAGTTATATCAATCTATTTGTGGTTATCCAAATATTCCATATCCGATATATGTTGAAAGAGAGACCCTGGAATGCGTTGAAAACTTCCCATAACTTGGCAGCCACCTCTCTCAAAAGGCCGCCATTGATGGGGAAATCCAACACTAGATCAGCTATGCCAGCTCAGCCATCTGCAAACTACAGCAGAGAGTGTTTGCCGGTATAGACTTCTGCAAGTTAAACAAAGTGCTATTGTCCAAACAGTTGTCATCACCGTACTCCTGTTCTGCAGTGAGACCTGAACTGTGTATCAGCGACACATAAAAGCGCCAGAGAAATTTCATCAGCTATGACTCTGCTGCATCCTCCAGATTAACGGGAAGAACCATCGAAAACACACTAGTTTCATTTTTTAAACCAGCTCCACAAGCATTCACGCAAATTTCCTTGAGAAAAACAAGATCCTCCATTTGGATGCTCGAAAATCGTATGCCCCGCCAGGTCCTGTTTTCCCAATTCTCAAATGTCCTCCAGGGAGGACAAAGAAAATGCTTCAAAGACACTCAGAAGCTCTCTCTGAAGTGTGGCAGCTTTGATATTGATGACTTGGAGGAATTTGCTACCAACCGTTCAAAATGGTGACAACTTGTCAATCATGCTTTGAATCCAATCGCCTAAATGATGAGGCAGAGTGGCGACAGAGCAGGAAAGAAAAGGAATCAAATCCCACACTCGGGATCCCACTACCTCGTGTGAAGTCCTGTCCCACGTGCCCAAAAATCTGTGGGTCGAGAATTGGTCTATTCAGTCACATGATGACCCATGGCAGCTAATTGTGAACCTGTGTAAACGTCGTCCTCGAATCAAGGGACAGCCGACAATTTTACTAAATTTACCAATAACAAATGTAAGATTACTAGAATTCAGACAAGTCAAAATTCTCACAATTCAGACCTTTCCTTCAGACTTGCCTCTCTTCGAACTCTGGTCAGAGCATTTGCAATGACATTGCTTTTCTCTGCAAGATGTACAATTTCATGTGCAAATGCCTGTAACAAAATTCTTCTTGAAACAACCTGGCTTTCTTTATTCTGGTTTATCTGCAGAGAAGCGAGTGGTTTGTGATCGGTGTAAAGCAATATTTACCAGTGACTAGTGGTCATATCTGCATTAAGAGTGTTGTAAAGCCCGTACAAGATGACAACACTGGTTCAAATCCCAAAACCGGAACTGGTGCAAATTTATTTCAACACAATTAATGAATAACATTATTTAACTAATAAAAGACAATTTGTAATTGAAGGCTATTTTCAGTAATGGTGCCATGAAAACTGACATAGGGTGTCGCAAACACCCGCCTAGTTGACCTTCAGGGAAGGAAATATGCATGTCTGCTTTTCATGTGACTCCAGACCCACATCCATATTGTTAACTCTTAACTGGCTTCTGAAATGGCCCAGCAAGCCATTCAGCTGTCAAGGGCAATTAGGGATGGGCAGTAAATGTTGGTTGTGCCAGGGTCACCCACTTCCCATTGCGGCAACATCAATTATTATGCATTGGGAAAAGTCTACTTTGTTCTAGTCACGTCAGTGATAATCTGAAGGAGATGAATACACTTCCAAAGATTTCCCTTTAAAAAGGGTCTCCAGGAGCTTGTCTAAGATGATTTCGGCGACTCCATATTGTGGCAATAGCTCAAATTGCACAATGTAAACTTCTACTCCCTCTTCACTAATTTTACATTTTCAGGTTCGCCATACTTCGCCAAGTCAGAGCTCCGAGGAATTTCCCCTTGGTCAATCTCATCTTTCATCTCCAAATCACGACCTCCAGCTTTGAGTCTTCCATTCTCAATTCAAGATTTAATGCAAATTAAACATGAACAACAATTAAATCACATTCTATGTTTGTATATCTAAAAAATTACAGGTCAATTAGTTTATATGATAACAATATTCCGTACTAATCCTCTGAAGAGGATAATCAACACGATGGTGCCAAACAGTTCCACAGTGTAAGAAAATCACGAATTTTCTCCAATAGTTTTCCACGTCCTCACCTCCAAGATGCAGATATGGAAGCAGTGATTGAGTGTTTCAGTGCCAGATGGACTAAGACAGTGCGAGTGGCTAGCGATGTTAGGGAGGTGCAAATGGGTATAGTTTATGATCGAAGGCTTATGAGATCTGAGGTTCAGATCAGGGACCAACAGAATAAACGTTAAAAAACATCGTACTGAGCCTGGCACAATAGCTAGGATGGGGAATGGTGTCAGTGAAATGAGTATGGACTCTGTGAGAGAGAGATATGATTGCTCTGGTATTTCATATATTTAGTTGGAGAAAACTGAAGCTCCAGCTAAACAGACATTTGTAGTATGGTCACACAGAGGCAGTGGAAGGTCGAGAGAGTTGGCAGAGAGCTGAACAATGGTGTTGCCCGCACACATATGGAAGCTGACCTCATGTCTGTCGGTGCTGTTGGCATTGGATAACATGTCGATGTGGAGAAGGAGGAGGCAAAATAGGAAGGTCAGGCACAGGCTGGTGGGTGGAGGGAATCCATTGCGGGGGTAGTTGTGGCTTTTATTGTATCGGTAAGACATGAACCAAGAAATGGCAGTCCCACCAAAAGTGACCAATGTCAGAGATATGGAGAGATCACGGGCGAGGTCTGATGCAGGTTTGGAAGAGAGGGTGGAGATAGTGAATTTGGAGACCGCGACCAGGTTTTAAGATGAGGACCAGAATTTTAAATGTAAGCTGTTGAGCAATTTGAGATGTAATGTAGGTCAGTGAAAATCATTGCGTTGTGTGAGCTGCTGGACCTTTTGGGGGATGGAGATGTACGGTAGAGTTTTGGATAGAAGGAAGGTGGATGTTGGGGCCCCAGTGAGGAGTGAACTCGAGGAATAGTGTCAGGAGATGGCCCACTTCTAATTTTACTCGTCTTTAGCTACTGTTTTATTTACAATTATTTTATTTGCATGAAATAGCAGCGAGAGGGTTGTCAATGGAGCACACTCAGAGTCTGCCCCTACTATCACCCACAATAAGTTCTCAGCTGCAACCCTGAGCATGTATCTGACTGCCGTCGTGTCAAAGTTCACATTTAACTGCTTGTGTCCCTGGATTCAGTATATACTCTGGAAAACTCTGTGGCATTTATTCATGAATCATTAGGAGTAAACATTGTCATTGCAATTGCATGAAGCCTGCATGTGAAGCCGCTCATTATTGTGGGATCTGTCCTGTATGCTTACATGTATCGGCCTTATCCCCAAGAGAGGTCTGATTAAGATATTTTGCTGGACTTTAAGATATTCATGTTCTATGTACCATTTTATTAACATCGCAGACAAAGCTGCCGATGTAATGTGTTTGTTCCAGTGTCTGTCACTAATAGCAATGATCAGGGGAATAACCATGTCAGTCGAGACTTATCCCCTATATAAATCAGGGACTGTGAATATGTATCAGCTCAGAATGACGACCAGAGCTCTGGATTTCAGAACAACATCAGTTGGTGCTTCTCACAGAAATGGGATATCCAGGAATACACCAGATTGAAGATATTTACTATCCATTTCTTGCAACCATTGGAGTTCCCGGTCAGCTGCTATCTCCAGCTGTTATTGTAGCCAATCAATGTTAAATCGACTGTTGTATTTGATAATGTCTTACTTGCTGAATGTTTTACGTAATTGTCTGTTCTGTTGAATGATGGGCTGCCCGATGGCTCTGAACATTTGGTGTTATAGCAGAAGCATATTGACTGTGATGATCTATGTTCAACAAATCCTTGCATTAGTATTGGACTATTCACTGTGATAAATGTTTTGCCCGTTGATAGAATTCCTCATATTCTAAATGCTCGGGCTTGTATGACATCCTTTAAGTGTAATGATTTATGTTGTTCCATCCCTGAGAATGTGCTCAGATTAATATCTCAAGTTAATGTATTGGAATCAGGTGCTCGGGATAAGTGTGTAAGAATATAAGCAATAGGAACCAGCGTAGGCCATTTGGCCCCTCGATCCTGCTCCACAATACATTAAGATCATTTGTCATTTGATCTCTGCCTGAAAACTATTTTCTCCCTTATTCTCCACAATTCTTGAATAGCCTGTAGTTCAAAAATCTCTCTACCTTCTCCTTGAATATAATCAATGACTCAGCCTCTGCAGCTCTCTGGGGTCCAGAATTCCAAAGATTCATGACTCTCACAGAAAATGAATTCCTCCTCAGCTCCACCTGAAATGTGCACCTTTTGCGCCCACCCCCCTCCCAAGTTCTTGATTCCCCCTCAAGGGGCAACATCGTCTCACCATTCTTCCTCAGAATTTCGTATTTCAATATGTCTCCCATACTTCTAAACTCTGAAGTATATAGGCTGAAACTCTTCAACCTTTCCTCGCAAGATAGCCCATTTTAACACACATCAGAGTCATCGGAGTGAGGCTTCTCTGAACCTCCCTCAATTTATGTGTATTCGTCCTTAAATAAGGGGAACAAAACTGTACACAGTAGTCTAGGTGTGTTCCCATCAAGGTTGTACGAGCAGTTATCAGACCATCAGGAGCTGTGGAACTAACCTGGCCTGAGATATTATTTCACGATTCTAATTTCGGTAATTTACAATGAGGCAGCTTCGTGTCCTCTTTCCCCAACATCAACGGCTGGATTGTAAAAGGTTCACCAACGCTGGTACCGGTGGCGGGGGTGGAGGGAGGGGAGGGGAGGGGGTAAGGGAACATGAAAGACACAGCGGGGTTAGGCCCGTAACCGACCCAGCTGCTGGCAGGGCCCGTCCTGACCTCAGCGGCGGATGAGACCTTGTAAAGGGCAGCAATAATGTGTAATGCCATTGGGGGTGGTGGGAGAGTCATTTTTGTTTTCATGAAATTTTATAAACGTTAAAATAAGCGTGTCTCTAAAAATGTAAACAATCATTTAGGGGTATAATCCCATTAAAAACGACGTCGGCAACTGAGCATTGGTGCTGAAAGCCCTTGCCAGGGACGGAGGGACGGCTCGCCTCTCCCTCCACGTTATCATTAGTTCGGGAACAGCCGCCTGGGCCATGTTAATAAGCCACGAATTTAGAATCACAGATGCTCTGCGACTTAGTGACGTGTGTGAGGGTCACAACATTTTCCACCCGTCACCTATTTTGGCCCCATGAGTGGGTTTCACTGGAATTTCAATATTTTATTGGTTATCACTTTGATGAAGTATTTCCTTATGGGGATCTGACGCTGCTTCAGAGGTCTCGCAACTGAACTGAATTTGCTGATCACCCTTTAACAGCCCCTGCTCTGATTCACTGCAGTTCAATGCATTTACTGTCAGAGGGATTCGTTGTAAATGTTGTATCAGTTTGGACTGGATTTCTTGGAATCACGAGCCATTCTCGTTAATTGCAGATTATAAATCGCAGTATTGATGGTGTCGTTTTGTTGATTGAACAAATCCACAATCTAACTCTGGACTTTAAAATTACAAGAGATGAAATTTCAAATAGCGTGGGTTCCGGTCTGAAAAAGGTACTCAATTATATTTGTTCTATGTATTGTAGATAGATTGAACAGTGCCAGTTGTGGGAATGAGTGTCCACCTTACCTGTGTATATGAATATCCTGGGTTATTTGTGTGATGTGTAGTTAAGGACCGAATTCTATACCGTTACATGCGCTTCTTGTGTACTTTGGTGTTTAAAGCAAATATTTGAATTGAAGTAAGAAAGCAATCCAATACAGAATGTGATGATTGGTGCCACCCAGTGATCTGGACTGAGGGCACAGCTTTTCACTACATTGCCACATAATTTGAATTAAGGAAGCGAGGGCCATCCATCTAGGTTTGCTGACGACTGCAAGTTAAGTGACTCAGTAAATAGTGCAGATGAAAAGAAAATAGGACAAAAGGGTTGTCGATAGTTTAAATGATTTGATAAACTGTGGGATATGGAGTTCAATATGGGGAGGTTTGAGGTAATTCACTGCGCACCAAAGAATGATAAATCGAGCAGATGGGAAAGGCGTCGAACGTTCCCTCTCAGCCTTCACCTGATCTTAACGTAACAGGGTTTAATTCTAAACACACCGTGTTTAAAGCTCCCCCTTGATGAATCCCTTTTCACTGCTTTCCAATTTTAAGGCAAGGAAACCATCCCAAAACATGTTATCTTAGGTTTAAAGAATAAAGGTTGAAATTCGACTAAACTTAACGCATAGGGATACAAGATGCACCCACGCTTGCATGCATACGCAACACACACATGCAGCAGAGACAGAAAAGAGCCGAAACAATGAAGTGGAATAGTTTGAGGCAGTATCTGAAGACGGATTTTTGTTATGGTTCTTTGAGCTCGCTGCAGAGTCCCTGATTGTAGTTAGACCTAGCTTTTCGTTAGGGCCCAGTATTATTTTTAAACCTTTCTTTGTGTAGGGGACATTTCTCTCTTGGGGTTCATGTGTCTTCAGTGGAGTTGGAGATCCATGAGAAAGGGAGGGAGAGCCAGTCAGGAGATGTCTTTTCAGTCCAGGAGTATTCAATCTCTCTGATTTCAAACCTTTTGTACAATTCAGAAAACCCAGGTTGCCAAGCAGGTTAGTCATGAGACTAGCTGGCTTGGCCACGTCTGTTTGTGTATTCGGCCATCTTAGCAGTCAACTTGGAATGTCCTTTACACGCCTTTAATTTGGTGCTCAAAGTTCATTTTAGGATAAATGGATCTGGGAAGCAACCCTTTTGTCCCTCCAAGCGCAATCAGTCAGTCTGCAAATAATTCTTCAGGCAAGCGTCTGGTTATTTGCTTCAACAAGTCCTTTTTTCACTCCAGTAACAGTTTTAAAATCAATATTCATATGATAAATTTAATCTGCCCGATTCTTGGCAGTTGTGGATCTGCATGATAGTAGATTCTTAATCGTGAGAAGCTCAGAGCTGGGGACAAGCTGAGAGGTTTGCAGGTCAAATGCATATATCATTAGGGGACAAATTAAAATTGGAAAACTGAGGTTGATAGACTTTTTGAGGTAATCATACAAAGAATTAAGGATACAACGCAAGGGAATAAATTAATAGGCATAAATGGATGTTTTGTTGTTTGAAATGCAAGGAAGGAAAAAATAAACTGGAGGTGTTGGGATTCTCCATGCAATACAAGTCAGTAAATAGAGCAGTGTTTCTTGAAAGGAACGGGTGTGGGATAGGATAACGTTTTGGTTGTCAGTCACTGTGTTTGTAATATAAATATGTATATTTAATTTGATCGATGTGATATTGTTTTAATTTATTGATAATTATGAATTGCTCTATCATAAACAGTTAATTTTGCTGTTCAGTAAAGAAACATGGTTAGTACATTCTATTGTGGGGAAGATAATTGACTGGGTCCGTAATTGAGACCATTTTAATAATATGTTGTGACCGGTGGAAAGGTGGGAGTGAATGAACAGTACACACCTCCAAACTCGGTCGTAACATGAGCATGAAGCATAACCTGGGGTCATATAGTGTTCTGAGGGTCATTCAAAGACAGCAGCCATCCTGTGGATTAGAATGAATATCTGGGATACAGTTTCTGGATTGGAATAAAGATGATGGATTCAGTCCAGCCAATATTAGATAAACGACAATTATGACCGATCCATAGATATTTTGTTGGATAAGTAAATAAAAGCAAAGTATTGCAGATGTTGGAAATCTAAGATAAAAACAATAAGTGTTGTAGATGTCCAATGGGTCTGTCAGCATCTGAGGAGTGAGAAAGAAAGTTAACATTTCAGGTCCGTGACCTTTGATCAGAACTTTCTGGATTGTGGAGGGTGATTTACCTGAGTTATCATGTTGAGTGAAAATGTGGAGTCTTGGATAATCTGGAGAAGCGATTGGACAGAGTACAAGCTGTGGATAGAGAGAGAAGTTAAGTGAGAGAGAGCAAGCGAGAATGAACAGGGAAAATGAAATGGAGGGAGAGAGAGAAAGGCAGAGGGAGAAAGAAGGAAGACGGAGAAAGAGAGGGAGAGAAGCCACAGTGTGAATAATTCATGAATATGAACTGTTAAATTTTACGTAACTACTATAGTGAACCTGTGAGTTGAAGGTATGATTAGGATTTTGCTAGATTCGGTGAGATTTAATGCTGGACTCACTCCCTGTTTGTTAGTCCGGTCATATCCTCAACCTGTTTTAATGAATATTCCTTTTAATTATTTCTGAACTGAGTAAATAACTTAATGGAAGCAGTTATTTACCGAATGAATTGGTGCTTCACTTTGTTCGCTTTCCAAAGCCTTCAGGAGCTGCCTCCTCCCCAGTTCCCAAATGTCATTTTCTTTGTCTTCCTCCAATCCACTCACTGGCTCAGCCTCCATTGGCCTCTTCCCCGATCTGAAGTCTAAAGCTCACCACAACGGCTCTCGACATTTTCACTTTTCGGGTCAGCCCATGTTAGCTCTCTTAACCAGTTAGTAAAAAACAGCTTCCCTGCTCCTCACTTACTCGGCCATTGGTCTGGAGGCTAAACTGGATTTAAACCATTGGATTCCTTCTTTGAAAAACCCTTCGCCCTTCCACCCTGTCAGCGCGCCCTCACCTGGACCTTCCACTGTATCCAATGATCATTTTATTTCACCTTTATTTTTACAAATCAATTACTGATAAATGTGTTCAAAAAATATTCTGACCGAAATGCTGGATGCTGCAACATAGCTGTCAATTTAATACCAGAGCATGTCAAACTGCTGTTTTAATTTGAGGTCTGGTCAGTAATTTCACTGCATCCCTTTCTATCTCTTTCAGTTAACCTGGTGGCGATTCTGATCCTGTCCCGAGGAAAGTGCGGTCTCTCCAAATGTATCACTCGCTACCTGGTGGGAATGGCAGTGGCCGATCTGCTCGTCGTTATCACAGATCCTATTTTGACGTGGATTCCAGTTATTTATTTCATAGATTCATTCCTGTTCATTACTCCCATCTGTAGGTCAATTTATTTCCTGATTTTTGCAACCACAATGATTTCTGTCTGGTTGACAGTCGCTTTCACATTTGATCGATTTGTGACCATTTGTTGTGAGAAACTAAAGAGTAAATATTGCACTGAGAAAACAGCAGCTGTGGTTATCGGAACAGTGAGTGTGCTGTGCTCTTTACAAAGTCTTCCCTGGTACTTTACAATCGAACCTTTATATATAATTGATAATGTTCCCTGGTACTGTATCTACCAGCAAATATTCAATACTTCCCCCGCATGGAGCGCGTTTGAGTTGTTTCATCGCGTTTTAACTCCTTGTGTCCCGTTCTTTCTGATTTTGCTGCTCAATGCTCTGATTGTGAGACGTATTTTAGTGGCCAGTAGAGGTCGCAGGGGACTCCGGGGCCTCAGCAGTGGACAGAATGACAATGACTCAGAGATGGAGAATCGAAAGAAATCCATCATTTTACTGTTTAGTATATCTGGCAGTTTTATACTGTTGTGGGTGACGCAGGTTGTATTTTACATCTATCAGCGAATTACAAAACAATATCCTTCCTCCGCCAATGACCCTCTTTATATCACAGAATGCACAGCAGGAATGCTGCAGCTTCTCAGTTCCTGCACCAACACATGTATTTACGCTGTGACCCAGACTAAATTCCGAGAAGAGCTGAAAAAGATCCTGAAATACCCACTTAATCTAATTGTTAAGTCAGTTAAATCATAGAAAAAGTGAATATTTCGTGTTTTAGCATGAAGATCCGCTCCAGACTCCACAATCTAAGCTCAATACAGGGTTATAAATGTTCTATTCACAGTCCAGAGCCCGAATATGATTGTACACTTGATTTTGTAATACTTTATGAAACATTGGACCTACTGAGAGCGGTTATCTTTTCAGAAGGCACAAGAATGGTTTCTCAAAAATGACGGTGCTAAATAGCACAGCTGACATTAATTGAAGCAGCTCTCAATCAAAGGGGCTTCCATTGGATTGATGACAGAGAGAGAAGGTAGTGTACTGATAATATTACTGAGCTACTAATCCAGAGGCCCATGTTAATTACTTGGGAATACAGGCACACCTCACTGCATTGCTGCTGGTGGAATTCAGATTCAATTAATTAATAAAAATCTGGAATTGAAAGGTGTTCTGAGTAATAGTGCCATGAAATAAAAAGCTTAATAGTCGAACAATGTTCTTATGGAAGATGCGCCGGCAGTGGTTAGCACCGCAGCCTCACAGCTCCAGCGGCCCAGGTTCAATTCTGAGTACTATCTGTGTGGAGTTTGCAAGTTCGCCCAGTGTCTGCGTGGGTTTTCTCCGGGTGCTCCGGTTTCCTCCCACAAGCCAAAAGACTTGCAGGTTGGGAGGTAAATTGGCCATTACGAATTGCCCCTAGTATCGGTAGGTGGTCGGGAAATAATAGGTACAGGTGGGGATGTGGTAGGAATATGGGATTAGTGTAGGATTAATATAACTGGGTGGTTGATGGTCTGCACAGACTCGGTGGGCCGAAGGGCCTGTTTCAGTGTTGTATCTCTAAACTAAATGCCTGGGTTACATGTAATTCTACTCACGCATGTTAACAGAGAGAGACAGAGGGAGAGATGGTGTGAGGGAGAGAGAGATGGAGAGAGAGACAAAAGGAGGGACAGAGTGAGATGTAGATACTGAAACGTGGAGAGCAAAAGAGAGATTGAAAGATATAGATATAGACAGAGGGAGCTGGATATGTACATACATGACAAAGGGAGAGACAGAGGGAGGATGACACAAGTTGCAACAATCAGTAACAATCCCCATTCTCTGCCCAGTCATGTGTTCGGGTTTAGCGCGTATGTTTTAGGGGCGAGTGTTGGAAATGTCTTCTGCAAATGCCTATTGTTGCTAAATCAGTTGTTCCATTTTAAATCTAAGATGGACCTTATTGAATGCATTTCGGAAATTGAAACATTCTTCTGTCACTTTCTGTCCCTTGGTCCGTGTGTGTGTGTGTGTGCGTGCGTGTGTGTGTGTGTGTGTGCGTGTGTGTGTGTGTGTGTGTGTATGTGTGTGTGTGTGTGTATGTGTGTGTGTGTGTGTCTCTGTGTGTGTCTCTGTGTGTGTCAATGCCAGTCTCTCTCTCATCTCTCGGAACCTCAGTAAAACACCGCATACTTCTGTTAGTCATTTTATGTTGGCTGCTTTTGGTGAGACCACAACTGCAGTGGGTGCCCCTCTTATGCAGGCTGGTCAGACACCCATATCCCGCTATTTAATGGCATAGTCTCTATGCTTTAAACACTTTAATTAATTAATTCATAACAATTGATCAAATCTGACATCAATTACTGCTTGACGGTTTCTCGGTTTACTTTCCTCCCAGGCTTATTACAAACACTGATCTTAGCGTGGAGAGAAGTTCGATTTTACCTCAGTGTTTTGAAAATCTCAATCCCTGATTCCACACCCAGCAAAGCATATTATATGGCGCGAGGCTGCAAATGTTGTTACACTCAGGATGCACAGTACTTTCATGTTGCAATAAGTTGTTTTAATGTCTGTTCAAACAACTGTAATCCCACACGGGCAAAATTTCACTGGGTCGACATTCTCAGCAAACACGAAAGCATTCCAGAAAGAGAGGCTCACAAATTTAACAAAAGTTTCATTTTCTGAGTCTCGCTGACCTGTTTTGATTTTCTGATGGGTGGCATTAGCTCGGTTTCGTGCTCTGACCTGACCCCACAATATCATGTGTGCGGGGCAAGATTACTACCCACTGAGTCACAGCTGGTTCCAATGATCCCAGAAAGTTTCGTTCCTATGTGCAGCCAGATTTGTTTTTGTCCCATGCGTGGTCCCTTCAACGTTTCAAGGAATCTTTGCAGACGTGTGTATTTTTCTCACGGAGCAGGACCTGTGTGGTACCTTCCAGGCTGCCGCACACAGTTGTGTGAGAACACTCTCCATCCCAATCTCTTCCTTTTTCTCCCTGGTTCTCTTAACTCATTTCTGTCCTTTCCTCTCTCTGTCATTCTCTCTCCATCTCTATCCCTGTCTTTCTCAGTTACTCTCTCCATCTGGATGGAGGAGGAGAAAGCGAGGCAGATATTGAAGATGCTTTCCTCTATATCTAACCCACACTGTACCTGCCATGGGAGTGTTTGATAGAACAGAGAAGACAGAGATTTACTCTGCAGCTGCTTCTGTTCCTAAATCTCTCCATCTCACTATCTCTCTTTCCTCTTTGAAGACGCTCCCTCAATCCAACCTCTCTGTCCAGGTTTTTGGTCGTCTAGGCTAATGGTTCCTTAGGTGGGTTGGTGCCATTATTTTAGTCATTCGTGGGATGTGCGTGTCGCTGGCAATGGTAGCATTGATTGCCCATCCCTAATTTCCCTTTGAGAGGTTGGGGGTAAGACACTTTTTTGAACAAGTGCAGTCCATGTGGGGTAGGAGCACCCACTGTGCTGTTATGAAGAGCTTTCCAGGACTTTGACCCAGCGACAATGAAGGGACGGAGACATAGTTCCAAGTTAGGATGGTGTGCGACTTTAGTTGCTGTCTGCAGACAATATTTTCAGTGCACAGGCTCTATAAATTTTTAATTAATATTTTTAACATGGTTAATTGTTAAGTTTCTCCTACATTCTGTCTGTCTCTCCCCGTCTCCCCTTTCTCTTTCTACCCGTCTCTTTCTCCCTCTTTCTGCCCATCTCGCCCTCGCACTCTCTCCTTGTCTCTCTGATTAAGTCCAAGATCACATACATTTTGCTAATTACTCTCTTGAAATGTCCTGCAGAGTTGAAAGAAGACTGCAGGTGAGCCTCCAGGCCCCTCTGTACGTGTGCAGTCTTGAGACATGTGCTATAGTAGATTCAAACTAATAACATGGTTTCACGAAAAGTAAATTGTGTATTTTGAGGATGTAACTGGTAGACCAGTTAAAGATTATCCAGTAGTTGTTTTAAACTTAGTTTTAGAAAGGCGCCACACAAAAGATTAAAATGAAAAATAAGTACACATGGAGTTAGGGGTGCTATATTAGCATGGATGGAGAACTGGTTAATGAACAGGTATCAAAGAATAGGGATAAACAGGACATTTTTAATTTGACAAACTGGGACTCCTGGAGTGCTGCTCGGGCCTCATCTATTTGTTCTGAACATATTTGTTCCGAACCCTCACTGACTCTCCCTGCCTCTCTCGGTCCCTCCGCCATTCTTTGTCACTTTATCTATCATGTTCTCTCTCTGAATGCCTGTCTAAATCCTCACTCAGAACCTCAATAACAAAACACAGTCACAACATTAGCCATTCATTCATTTAACGTTCGTTTACTAACATCCAACAGCCATTTTAGGTTTGTTCACGATGGCGCTGTTGTGTTACCACAGGACGGGGAAATTTATTTCCGAGACTGACTCCACACTAATGTAAGGTTAATGCTTAAAAAAGTGATGGTCCAGACACATGGTGACGCTGAGACACACAGTAGTAGACAGGAGTGAATTATTTCTTGTACCCAGCTGTACCATATGTGTACAGGAGCTGACTCTGTATTAAATTCAGTCACGGGATATGGGAATCACTGGAAAGAACGGCATTTATTGCCGAATTTCCCTTGGAAGGTGGTGATGAGCAGCTAGCCTTATCGAACCTCCTTGTTACCCCGCGAAAGAATCAATTAAGTTAGTCTGACATGATCTTCACTCAACAAATACACGCCGACTGTGCTTGTTTAATCTGCACCTTTTTAAATGACGATTCACATTGTTCACCAGAATGTTTCCCAATACTTTGCCCTCCACTGGGTTTAGGCTGCGTGGCTTGTAATTACTCAGTCTATCCCTTGCTCATTTTAAAAATCAATTTGCAGTCTTCCAGGCCTCTGGCATCATGCCCGCAAGTAGAGAGGATTGGAAAATAATGGTCAGAGCCTTCGATATTTCCTCCCTTGCACCTCTTAACAGTCTGATGCAGTTCAATTATCAGCTTTCAAATATACAAGACCGTTTAACATTTCCTCTCTCACTGTTATCCCATTCGAAATTTCAAACATCTCCTCCTTGACTACAATATCAGCATTGCGCCCTCTTTTGTGAAGACTGATGTAAAATATTCACGAAGAACTATGCCGACATCTTGGAAGCTCCTCAGGTAAATAGAATGAGGAGAGGCATTATAAACTAGAGGATACAATTATAAAGGAGGTGACGGGGCAAAGAGATCTGGGGGACACGTGCAAACATCATCGAAGGTGGCAGGGAAGGTTGGCGAAAGTGGTTCAAAAGTCATATGGACCCTGGGTTTATAAATAGAGGGAGGCGTGGAGTACAAAAGCAAGCAGATTGTGATGAGCCGCTGTAAAACACTGGGTCGGCCTCAACTGGAGTTCTGGGTCCAATTCTAGACACCACAAGTTGGGAAGAATGTGAAGACTGCAGAGAGTGTGCAGAAAAGATTGACGAGAATGTTTTCATAAATCGAGGATTTCAGTTAAGTGTTTAGATAGAGATGCTGGGTTTGTTTTCCTCAGAGAAGAGGTTAAGGAGTTTTCATTGAGGATTCATCCTTCTTAGCTGAAACGATTCCATGATATGAGAAAAATGTTGTATTTCTATTATTCCCGCCAAAGTGAACACACAGACTTTTCTCCACAGGATATTCCATCAGCAACTTTCTTGCCCACTCAGTGAACCTGCCCATATCCTATCTGTGGCCTCCTCACAGCTTACTGTACCACCCGAATTAGCGTTATCAGCTAGCTGGATACATTACACTCCATCCCTTCATCCAACAATCAATTAGCCCCACGATTGTCTTCATCTGTTTAAGATCAACAACGTGTTTCAGTTATTACTGCACTACATCCTGCCTCTGTTCTTAAACACTAGACCCTACCTCCGTTGGTACTGCACCAGACTGCATCTTGACTTGTTCCACTGCATCTTGACTTGTTCCACTGCGCCAGGTATTTGCTAATGCTGCGTTTCACCCTGTCTCAGTTTACACTGCACAAGACCATTTCTCTGTTTATAATACAATAGGGCTTGTCTCCACTCTTTATCTAACCCCATGCTGCCTCTGCCCTGGGAGTGTGAGATTAGACAGTGCAGATGGAAATTTACTTTGTGTCTAACACGACACTGTGCTTGGCTTGGGAGCGTTTAATGGGACTGTGTAGATGGAGATTTACTATGTATCCCTGGAATTTGGGAGGTTAAGGAGTGATTTAATTAACGTTTGCAAGTTCATAATGGAAGCTGATAGGGTAAACGGAGAGAAACCATTCCCATAGAATGTGGAGTCTAAGAAATGGAGGCATAGTCCAAAAATCGAAACATATTCTAAATGCTTTTCAGGAGTGAAATGGAGAAACACTTCTACACACCGGGTTCAGTATCAGTTTGAATCTCTCTTCCACAAACGGCAATTGATGCTGAGCCACATGTTTACATTTACATTAAATCTAATGTTGTTGAAAAATATCAGTAACAACTGACACACTTTAGAGGCAGAGCGAAGAGAAGACAGAGTGCGAGGGGAACTTGACAGAACCTCAGTAACAATCCCCATCGTTTGCCCAGAACTGCGTTGGGGGCTTAGTGTAAGTGTTTTTAGGGGTGAGTGTTGAATCAGTGTTTGATACTTTCAAAATGTAGTGACATTTCCAGCAAGGGCAAGAGTTAAAGGTTCAAAATTACCAAAGAAATGGTTGGAATCTTTGATGTCCTGGGGAAGACAGAGAGGGATAGAGAGATGACAAGACTGGAATGGGTGAGATGGTGTGAGAGAGAGACAAGCAGTCATGGAAAGAGGCAGAGACAGGAAGAGAAGGAGAGACATGGAAAGAGGGAGAGATAGAGACAGACAGAGAGAGAGAGACAGACAGACAGACAGGGAAGGGCGAGACAATCGCAGAGGGAGAAGAAGCAACAGAGAGAGAGGGAGAGTCAGAGACAGACGGAGAGAGGGAGAGATATAGACAGTGATCAGGAAAGACAGTGAGAGACACAAAGATGGTGGAGAGACAGAGACAATCGAGAGACAGAGGGACGGGTTGTGTTCAAATAAATGGAGAAGGAAATTAAGTTCTGTATAACTCTCATTCTTTAAATATCGTCAGGGACCCCTGGGGTTACATTATGTAACAGTGAATCTGGGCACATATAGACACACACACACAGACACACACACACACACACATCACTTGCAAACACACACACACTTTACAAGTCACACCATCTTTCACACATGCAACTGAGAAAGCGTAACTTCACTGGTAAATGCACGTGTCTTGATTCTTGCAGTTCCATGTGCTACAAAATTGACCTTATCGGCAACCTTCTAAATTGGGCCCAAGCCTTTTGCTCACCATGTAAGCTTGATGCTGAAAGAGGGTGAATCAAAGGCATCCTGCGTGACAATGGCTACTCTGATCAAATAATTTCTCACTGTGTAACGCATAAACTTATAAACGGGCCTAAGGCCCTCATTTTCTGCCCTAAAATGTGCATGGTCTACCTCGGATTCGCCTGGAATGGTAATGTATCCCAACAATTTGAGCAAGAGGTGAAGCTGGCTGTTTCACGCTGCTACTGTGCATTAGCAACTCGTGTGATATTCACAACTAACAGGATGCTGCTGTGAAGCCAAAAACGACATTCTGCCAATCACACAATAAGTAATGTGATATTTGAATTTCAATGCCAGTGTGATGCTCAGTACATCGGCCGCACATCCCAAGGACTGACAGATCGTATTAAACAACATGTCCCTTCTGCTATTCGCAATGGGTAAGGTGCAGCACATATCCAAACAACCCGTGCTTGCAAAACTCAAAACACAATTTCCAACTTCCGATGTGATTCCACGATTGGGTAACACTTGTTGAATTATTCTCAGTGTGCTAGGAATTATGCTGACAACTAATTTAAGATTGTCAGTCAGGCCGCAGCGTGACATATTAAAGCGCTCTGGAAGCTGCACATAATAAATCACAGATCCTTGTACTATGCAGACTGAAGGAACATGTGCACATATTGCGCTTGTTTCAAAATAAGTGACAGCCATTTGCTGGTTCATTCCTCAGGGCAATGCCTTGACTGTCAATCACCATAAACTGGTGTATTCTCCATGACAGCACCTCTATCAATGCCAAACATTCAGCAGTCTCTTCCCATACTGTATTAGATTAGATTCGAGATACAGCACTGAAACAGGCCCACCGAGTCTGTGCCGACCATCAACCACCCAGTTATACTAATCCTACATTAATCCCATATTCCTACCAAACATCCCCACCTGTCCCTGTATTTCCCTACCACCTACCTATACTAGTGACAATTTATAATGGCCAATTTACCTACCAACCTGCAAGTCTTTTGGCTTGTGGGAGGAATCCGGAGTACCCGGAGAAAACCCACGCAGACACAGGGAGAACTTGCAAACTGGCAGTAGTCAGAATCGATACCGGGTCCCTGGAGCTGTGAGGCTGCGGTGCTAACCACTGCGCCACTGTGTCGCCCTATTAATTTATTGGTTTCCCTTACATTGGTATTCTCGCGATTTGTCCTGAATAGTGCAAGAAGAAAATAGTTGACAAAATGTCTCCATTTTCAGCAATGCTCTATTTCTGTGCTACCAAGCGTTTATAATTAAATGATTCACAGGTACAGATGTGATCCAGTTTGCATTGTTGTTAAATGCTTCACGTTTACCAGATTAGGTCCAGTTTGCCTTATTAGCAAATCGTTCACAAATACTAGATGTGCTTCAGTGTGCATTATTATTAAATGCTTCCCATTTACTAGATGTTGTCCAATCTTTATGAAATTCTTCACTATTACCAGATGTGCTTCAGTCTGCATTATTATTCAATGGTTCACATTTACCAGATGACGTCCGGTTTGCATTATTATTAAGTGCTTCATGTTTATCTTATGAGGGCAAGAGTGAATTATTATACTGACTAAGCAAGTATGATCCAATATCCATGATCATGAAAATCTTCACATTTGCCGTATACAGCTCTGTGTGAAATGGGAAATGTTGGCTTTGTGGTAATATAAATTAGTTAATTATCCAGAACCCAGGCTAATACCCTGGGATCACCGAGTCAAATGCCATCATAGTTGCTGGTGAAACTTAGATTCAATTAACTACCAAAAATTTGGAATTGAAAGCTCGCCTCACAATGGTGCTGTGAAACTATCCTTACTTGTTCCAGCATACATGTTACTCCAGACCCACTGCAATGTGGTTGACTGTTAATTGTCCTCTGAAATGGCCGAGCAAGTCAGTCAGTTGTCAAGGGAAATTAGGCACAGGACACAAATGCTGGCCTCGACAGTGATGCCCACATTCGATGAAAGAATTAAAAAAGTCTTAACAATTCATATTTTCCAGGTATGCTCCAGTTGGCATTCTTATTGAACACAATGTGCACTATTGTAAAACAGTTCATATTTACCACGTATGGTCTATTGTGCTTTATTATTAAATGCTTCATATTTCCAAGATATCGTCCAGTGTGCATTATTAAACATTGGACATTTACCAGATGTCGCACAGTGTACATTATTATTAAACCATTTACTTAACCAGATTTGGTACTGTGTGCAATAGTATTTAATGCTTCACATGTACCTGATGTGGTCCAGTGTGCATTGATATTAAATCTTTCACATTTATCAGAAGTAATCTTGTGACCATTACTATTACATGCTTCAAATTTACAAGATGTGGTCCAATTTGCATGATTACTGATTGCTTCACATTCACCAGATTACGTCAAGTCTGCATTATTTAATGCCTCACACTTACCAGATGTGGTCCACTGTGCATTAATATTAAATGATTCACATTTACCCGATGTGGTCAATCTGCATTATGATTAAATGCTTCACATTTACCGGATGTTGTAAAATGTGCATTATTATTCAATTATACAATGTGTTACGTTTACCAGATGTGATGCAATGTGAATTATTTTTAAATGCTTCACATTTACCAGATTTGGCAACGTGCAGGTTATCATTACATGTTTCCATTTTTACCAGATGTGGCCAGTGCGTATTCTAATTAAATAAATCATATTTCCCAGATGTGTCCAGTGTGCATTATCATTAAATGCTTCACATTTACCAAATGTAGTCATGTTTGCTTTGGCATTAAATGCCTCACACTTACTAGATGTGGTACAGTGAGCAATATTTTTTATTGACTCGCATTTACCAGATGTGGTCAGTGTACACCATTATTAAATGCTTCATTTTTAGCAGATGCGGTCGAGTGATGAATATTATTAAATGATTCACGTTTACGAGATGTGGTCCAGTGCAAGTATTATAAATTATGTACTTCACCAGAATTGGTTCAGTGTGCAATAAAATCAAATGCTTCACATTCACCTGATTTGGTACACTGTGCAATATTATCAAATGCTTCACATTCACCTGATGTGGTCCAGTGTGCATTATTATTCCATGCTTCACATTTACAAAATGCGGTCCAGTTTGCAGTTTTATTGAGGATTAAACACTTACCCCACATGACGCAATATGCATTATCATTAAACTTTTCGCATCTTCCACAGTTAGGTCTGTGTGCAATGCAAGGTGGTGGTGTAGTGCTGATGTCACTAAGTTATTTATGTCGAGACGCAGTTGGATTCTCTGCGGCTATGGTTTCAAATGCCACCATAGCAGTTAGTGGATTTTTAATTTCAGTTAATTCATAAGAATCCAGAATTGAAAGCGAGCTCAATGCTGCAGCCATGAAACTTTATTTGATGATGTAATCACCCATCTTGTGCACTAATGTCCTTTGGGGAAGAAATTCTGCAGTCCTTAACTGGTCTGTCCTATTGTGAGTCCGGAGCCACAGCAATGTGTTTGGCTCTTAACTACCCTCTGAAGAGGCCCATCCAGCCACCCAGTTGTCAAGAGCTATTAAGGATGGGCAGAAAATGCTGTCCTTTCCAGCGATGCCCACACCCCATGAAATACTTAAAAATTACTGAACAATTCAGATTTTCCACGTGTGTTCCAATTTCCATTATTTTTGAACAGTTGATATTTACCACGTATGGATTATTTACCAGTGTGCATTATTTACATTTATCAAATTTTGATCCATTTGAATTATTATTAAATGATTCACATTTACCAGAATTGGCACAGAGTGCATTATTATAATATTTTTTTCATAATAACTAAATGTGGTCCAGTGTGCCTTATTATTAAATGGTTCACATTTATTAGAAGTGGTGCAGTGTGCATATCACTAAAGTTATCAGGTTTACGAAAGGTGGTCCAGTCTGCATTACTAATATATTCATCATGTTAATCACATGTGGTCCCGTGTGCAGATTATTCAATGTTTCACATTTACCAGGTATGTCCCAGACTGTATTATTATTAAATGTTTTGTAACAATTAGCTGAGGTCCAGTGTGCAATATTATTAAATGTTTCACATTTACTAGATGTCGAGCTGTCTGTATTACTAATATATTCATCACATTTACCATGTGTGGTCCAATGTGCATTATTGTTAAATGGTTCACATTTATCACTCGTGGTGCTGTGTGCATTATTATTAAATGGTTCACATTTGCCAGGTAAGTCCCAGAGTGTATTATTATTAACTGTTTTGTAACAATTAGCTGTGATCCTGTGTGCAATATTATTAAATGTTTCACATTTACTAGATGTCGTGCTGTCTATATTACTAATATATTCATCACATTTACCACTCGTGGTTCTGTGTGCATTATTATTAAATGCAGACAGAAATGAAAATTGAAGACAGAAAATTCAGAAATGAAAATGGAAGGCAGCAAATTACTGGATGAGTCTGGAAGACAGAGCAAACGACAGTGAGACAATAATAAAAGAGTTTGCCAGTGCTCAAGGGTATCTATTTCAATACAGGTAGTATCGAAAATAAAGCAGATGAGCTGAGTGCACAGATAGACACGTGGCAGTATGATGTCATAGCTATTAGAGAAACATGGCTGAAGGAGGGACAGGAATGGCAGCTCAACGTTCCTGGTTGCAGGGATTTCAGATGCGCAGGGAGGAGGATAAGAAAGGAGGGAGAGTGGCAATTTTGGTCATGAAATCGATTGCAGCTGCGAAGAGGGATAATATTTTGGAAAGTTCATCAAATCACGCCATATGAATTTAGCTGAGGAACAAAAAAGGTGTAATCCCACTGCTGGGAGTGTACTATCGTCATCCCAAACAGTCAGATGGAGATAGAAGAGCAGCTTTGTAGGAAATCTCTGAGAAGTGCAAGAGCAATAGGGCATTAATAGTAGGGGACATTAACTGCACCAATATTAACTGGGATAGTTTTGGTGTGAAAGGAATTGAGCGAGCAGAATTATTGAGGTGCATTCAGAAGAAACCTTTTGCCCAATTTGCAGCAAGTCCATAAAGAGAGAGAGCAGTTTTAGACTTAGTTTTCGGAAATGAAGATGGGCAGGTGGAAAGGGTGGCACTGGGAGAGCATTTTGGTGGTAGTGATCACAATTCAGTCACTTTTAACCTAACTATGGAAAAGGACAGCGACAGAACAGGAGTTAGAGTTCTCAACTGGGGCAAGGCCAATTTACTGAACTGAGAAGTGATTTAGCGAAAGTGGACTGGAAGCAGCTACGTGAAGGTAAATCAGTGTCAGAACAGTGGGAGGCATTCAAAGGGGAGATTCAAGGGGTTCAGCGTAAACATGAACCCACAAATAAAATGGGTGAGACGGCCAAACCTTCCCGCCCACCGCCCCCCCCCCCCCCCCCCCCGCATTGGATGTCAAGGAGCCCAGAGCTGGGGTGGAAAAGAAAAGCTTATGTCCGACGCCGAGAACTCAAAACTACAGAAAGGCGAGGGGAGTATAGAAAGTGTAGGAATTAAATCAAAATGGAACTAAGGAAAGCAAAGAATGGGCATGAAAGAATATTGACAAGCAGATTACGATCAACCCAAATATGTTTTATCGATACATTAAGAGGAAGAAGATAATGAAGGAGAGAATAGGGCCCACAAAAGACCAAAAAGATAAACTATGTTCAGGAGCAGAAGATAGTGGTATGGTTCTTAATATTTACGTTGCGTCTCCCTTCACAAAAGAGGGGGACGATGCAGGTATTGTAGTTAAGGAGGAGGAGTGTGAATTATTGGATGTGATAAACATCGGGAGGGAGGAAGTATTAATGGGATTAGTATCCTTGAAAGTTGATGAATCATCAGGGCCGGATGAAATGTACCCCAAGCTGTTAAAAGAAGCAAGATAGGAAATAGTGATGGTCTGACTATCATTCCCCAGTCCTCACTGGATACAGTTGTGGTGCCGGAGGATTGAAGAATTGCTAGTTTTGTACCTCTGTTTAAAAATGGAGCGAAGGCTACACCGAATAATTACAGGCCAGGAAGTCTAATCTCAATAGTGGGCAAATTACTGGTTTCTATTGTGAGAGACAGGATAAACTGTCATTAGAAAGGCATAGGTTCATCAAGGATAGCCAGCATGGATTTGTTAAGGGAAGATCTTGTTTCAGCAAATTGATCGAAATTTTTGAAGATGTAACAAGAAAAGTAGATGAGGTTAGTGCAGTTCATGTGGTCTACACGGATTTTCGGCAAGGCTTTAGACAAGGTCCCACATGGCGGACAGGTTAAAAAAGTAAAATCCCATGGGATGCAGGGAAATGCAGCAATGTGGATACAAATGTGGCTCAGTGGCAGGAAACAAAGGATAATTGTTGACGGTTGTTTTAACGACTGGAGGGCTGTTTCCAGTTCCAGGGCCGTTCTGCAGGGCTAGGTTCTGGGTCCCCTGCTTTTGTGGTATATATCAACGATTTGGACGTAAATGTAGGGGGAATGATCAAAACGTTTGCGGACGACACAATGGCTGGCCGTGTGGTAGATAGCGAGAAGGACAGCTGTAGGCTGCAGGAAGATATTGATGGTCTGGTCAGATGGGCAGAAAAATACAACTTGGAGAAGTGTGAGGTGATGGATTTGGGGAGGTCAAACAAGGCAAAGGAATACAGAATGAATGGCAAAATACTGACAAGTGTGGAGGAAGTGAGGGACCTTGGGGTGAATGTCCACAGACCCCTGAAGGTCGCAGAACAGGTCGATAAGCTGGTTGCGAAGGCATATGTAATCCTTTCCTTTGTTAGACGAGGTATAGAATACAAGAGCAGCGAGTTTTTTCTGGAAGTATATGACTCATTGGGTAGGCCACGCCTTTAGTACAGTGTGCAGTTCTGGTCTCCTCAAGACAGGAAGGTTGTAATTGCACTGAAGAGGGTACAGAGGATGTTTGCGAGGATGTTGCCAGGACTTGAAAAATGCAGCGATGAGGAAATATTGGATGGGCTAGGGTTGTTCTCCTTGAAGCAGAGCAGTCTGAGGGGAGATCTGATGAAAGTTGCAAAATGGTGTGGGCCTGGATAGATTGGAGGTGAAGGGTTTATTCACATTAGCAGAGAGGTCAGTAACTAGCAGGCATAGATTTAACGTGATTGGTACAAAAATCAGAGGGGAGATGAGGGAAAGCCTTTTTCACCCAGAGGGTGGTGGTTGTCTGGATCTCATTGCCTGAAAGGATAGTTGAGGCAGATACACTCAACGTATTCAAAAGGAGTCTGGATATTCATCTCAAGTGCCGTAATCTGCAGGGCTATGAACCGCGTACTAGAAGGTGGGATTAGAATAGGTGGATCTTTTTCACCAACACAGACGTGATGTACCAAGTGGCCTCTTTCTGTCCTTGAACTTTATATGATTCTATGATTCACATATAACAGATATGATCCAGTATGCATTATTGTTCATGGTTTCATATTTAACCGATGTGGTCCAGTGTGCATTATATTTGTACACTTGACATTTACAAGATCTGGTTGGATCGAAATTATTATTGCCTGCTCTGAAGTGACCAGAAGATTTTCCATTCTTTTTATTCCTTTTTTTCTGAATTCGTCATTTTTGTTGTATTTGCCTTACCTGCGTTCTTTCTTTCTATTTTATTTTAAGTGCGGGGGCAGACCCAATGCAGCTTCACTCTGCTTCTGAGCTGGTTTATTGGCCATCTCTCACTCTCAAGAGAGTCAGCCTGTTTTCTCCCATCACCTGCCAGCGTGGTGTTCTGGGATATATATGGAAATGAACTTTTATCGTCTGGAATGCATCTTACACAGCCTGGTGCAACTTTCTGATCAAATGTTTGCTTTTTCACAATCTCCGATTCAGTGTAACCCTATGTGTCATTCCTTTCTTCGACTCTTCCCTGAACATTCTTGCTGTCAGTCCACAGATACATGTGTTGTTACAACAGCTGACAAGCTGCAGCATGCATCCTGTTTGCTTGGTGATGTATGTTGGCTTACTGCAGTATTGTTTGTATAATTGTGACCCCTCGCACCCCCACCACCCCAGGCAATGCACAACACATGTTACCCAGTGAATAACGGAATTGCCAGACATCGCAAAGAGCAAGATCATTGATCTCTTCCAGTTCTTGCTATCTGTATCATTTTGATCATCCATGCTGCGTAGCAGTGCCCTGCTGCAATATATTGGACGTTATAGTATGTTGGACAGTGAGAGCAATGAACAACGGGATGAAAACGTTCGGCTGCAAATGGGTTAAAATTCTATCAAACCACCCGTTCGCCACCCATAAATATGCCTCTGATCTCTCCCTCTCTGACGCCGAACGTTCTGTACTCAGCAAAGGACATAACGTTGAGCTCTTCTTCCATCGTCTGCGTCTCGGAGCTCACGTCTTTGAGCAGGAATCCCCCCCTCCCCCATCGATCAGCAGACCCATTCACACACCTCCAGCATTCTCCTTCTACTTGGGTCCCTCCCCCTGGTCTCTTACCCACTCTTGATCTTTTCATTGAAAACTGTTGGCGAGACATTGGTCATCGCAATTTCACTGCCCCCCGGAATCACTCTAACCTGTCCTCCTCTGAACTTGAGGCATTCCGTTCTCTCAGGTCTAACCTCGACATTGTCATCAAACCTGAAGACAAGGTTGGTGCTGTTGTTATATGGCGTACCGACCTCTGCCTTGTCGAGGTACAGTGCCAACTTTCAGACACTTCTTCCAACCTCCCTCTGGACCATGACCCCATCACCGAACATCAAGCAACTGTCCACAAGACAATCACTGATATCTTCCAACCTCATCATCCCGCAATCCTGGACAACCCACTTCTACCTCCTTCCCAAGACCCACAAGCAGGAATGTTCCAGCATACCCATTGTGTCAGGTTGTTCCTGCCCCACTGAACTCATTTATTCCTATCTTGCCTCTATCCATTCTCTGCTGGTCCAGTCTCTTCCGACCTACATCTGTGACTCTTCTGATGCCCTATGTCATTTTCACAATTTCCAGTTTCCTGAACCCAACCACCTCCTCTTCACTATGGACATTCAATCTCTCTACATTTCACCCCAGAAGGGCGATTTGATGACTCTCCGTTTCTTCCTTGAACAGGGGCCCAACCAGTCCCCATCCACCGCCACCTTCTTCCATCTGGCTGAACTTGTTCTCACATTGAACAACTTCTCCTTCAACTCCACTCACTTCTTTCAAGTAAATGTTGTTGCTGTGGGTACCCGCATGGATCCTAGTTATGCCTGCCTTTTTGTGGGATGTGTCGAACATTGATTGCTCCAGTCCAACTCAGGCTCCCTCTCTCAAGTCTTTTTCCGGTACTTTGATGCCGTTTCCTGCTCTCGCCCCGAACTGGATAACTTTATCAACTTTGCTTCTCTCAGGTTTACATGGTCCATCTCTGACACTTCCCTTCCTCGTCTTCTCTATCTCCATCTCTGGAGATAGGCTGTCTATTAATATATGGTAGAAGCCCACCGACCCCCACAGCTACCCCGACTACACTTCTTCACACTCTGCCTCCTGTAAAGATACTATTTCATTCTCCCAGTTTCTCCATCTCCGACGCATCTGCTGCGATGATGTTACCTTCCATGACAGCGCTTCTGATACGTCTTCCTTTTTCCTCAACCGAGGATTCTCCCCCTCTCCCACTGTGGTTGACAAGGTCCTCAACCGTGTTTGGCCCATATCCCGTAGCCTACCTTCGCCCTTTCCCCTCCCTTTCGGAACTGCGACAGGGTTCCCCTTGTCCTCACTTTCCACCCATCTGCCTCCACATCCAAAGGATCATCCTCTTCCATTTCTGCCACCTCCGATGTGATGCCACTGCAAAACGCAACTTCCCCTCCCTTCCCCTGTCAGTATTCTGAAAGGGTTCGCTCTCTCTGCGACAGCCTGGTCCACTCCTCCATTACCCACACCACCTCCTCCCATTACCACGGCAATTTCCTGTGCAATCACAGGAGGTATAATACCTGTCCATTTTCCTCCTCTCTCCTCACTATCCCAGGCCGCAAACATTCCTTTCAGGTGAAGCAGCGATTTACTTGTACTTCTTTCAACGTAGTATACTGTATTCACTGCTCACAATGTGGTCTCCTCTAAATTAAGGAAACCAAACGTAGACTGTGTGACCGCTTTGTGGAACACCTCCGCTCAGTCCGAAAGCATGACCCTGGGTTTCCAGTTGCTTGCCATTGCACCACATCCCTTTGCTCTCATGCTCACATCTCTGTCCTGGGCTTGCTGCCGTGTTCCAGTGAACATCAACGCAAGCTTGAGGAACAGCATCTGATTTACCGATTAGGCACACTACAGCCTGCTGGACTGAACAGTGAGTTCAATAATTTCAGAGCATGACTGGCCCCCATTTTAACTTTAGTTTAGTTTAGTTTAGAGATACAGCGCTGAAACAGGCCCTTCGGCCCACCGAGTCTGTGCCGACCATCAACCACCCATTTACACTAATCCTACACTGATTCCATATTCCAACTACATCCCCACCTGTCCCTATATTTCCCTACCACCTACCTATACTAGGGGCAATTTTATAAAGGCCAATTAACCTATCAACCTGCAAGTCTTTTGGCAAGTGGGAGGAAACCGGAGCACCGGGAGGAAACCCACGCAGACACAGGGAGAACTTACAAACCCAGAATTGAACCCGGGTCGCTGGAGCTGTGAGTCTGCGGTGCTAACCACTGCGCCACTGTGCCGCCCGAATTTTTAGTTACTTTTTTCTTCTTTCTTTTTAAAATATTTTTTGTCTTTATTTTATTTTATTTTACCTTAGTTTGTTCAGTTTTCCTACCTACTGCTTTGCTTTAAATATATGTGCTTGTGGCTGTTCAGTTTTAATACCATTAACACCCTATCTGTACTAATGCTTTGTCTTTCAACACACTGTTAACATACTTTTAGCCTTTGTTCCATGACCTTCTGGTCAGTTATTCTCTGTGACTTTGTCCTATCTACACCTTCGCCTTTGCTATCTTTCGCCCCACCCCCGCTTTACTTGCTTAAAACCTTTCACATTTCTAATATATGCTAATTCTGAAGAAGGGTCACTGACTTGAAAGGTTAACTCAGCTTCTATTTCCACAGATGCTGTCAAGCCTGTTGAGTATTTCCAGCATTTCTTTTTTTTATAGCTGCAAATTTTTAGACAAGTCTCATGGCGCCTTTAGAAGTGATGAAAAATACATTTATCAGTAAGTAAGTATTGTTAATTCACATCAGTTTGATTTCAATGATCGCAACCATTAGGTGCACCACTGTCAGGGCCACCAAATAATGAGTGCCATATTTGGTGAGACGGCACTTCCCTCTGGACAGGATCACAATCCCCAGCAAGTTCACTCCATGAGAGAGAAAAAGCAAATTAACAATAAACCAACCCAAGAACCAGCCGTAGACCCTGCTGCTTGGCATTAATTCCAGGCTTGATATTGCCTTTGCTGATTGTAAAGAGTTCGGCATACAAAACTCATCTGGTATTGCAACGAGGGCAAGTCAAATGAATAAATCACCGTTAATGAATTGAATTTTACAGAAATTGAGTTAAATAAGCGATTGAGGAAATAACTAAGAATGTTGAAAATTCTGATAAAGCAACGTTAAAGGGAGTTATACCAGCAAAATATTGCATTAAGGAGGAACTGAACAAGGCAAGAGTAATGTGAGAATCCAGATGGGTGTGACTGTTCTTAACCTGTTCCATTCTTACCGATCCAATCACAGCCTGAGAATTGTCTGCAGTGGTTTCTCTTCCTGCTCCAACACCGTTACCACTGGTGTCCCCCATGGATCTATACTTTACCCACTTATATTTCTCATTGGCATGCTGCACCTCAGCGACATCATCCACAGTATAGCATCAGTTTCCACATTTCTGTCGACTACACCCGGCTCTACATTTCCATATGCATCTCTCTCAAATCCTCCACAGCCTCTAATTTCTCAGACTGCTTGTCTGACATCCATAATGGAGAGACATTTCCTCCAGTCATATATTGGGAAGAGTGACAGTTGTGTTCTTCCCTTGGCACAAACATCGTCCCCTGGTCATCAAATCCAACCCCCTCCATGGCAACTGTCTGAGGTTGAACAAGACTGTGCACAACATCAATGTCACATTTGACCTTGAGATGAGGTTTGGAGCACATAACTGCCACATCATTACGACCACCTATCTCAACCTCTGTATGTTACCCAACTCGGCCCCTTCCTCAACTCATCTGCTGCAGCAATCTTCTTCCTTGCTTATGTTACCTGCAGACTTGAATATTCCAATGCAGCCCTGACTGGCCTCCCACATTCTTCCTTCCATAAACCTGAATCATCCAAATATCTGGGGCCTTTGTCTGAACTGGTACTGAGCCCCGTTCTCCTATCACTGGCCTACATTGGTTCTCTGAAAAGCAACGCCTCGATGGTAAAAATGTCATCTTTATTTTAAATGTCTTCGATTGTCGAGCCCCTCTCTAACACTGTAACCTCCGACAGCTCTAAAATCTTCCAAGATATACTAACTTGCTTGAGTTTTTTGAGGAAGTGACGAAGATGATTGATGAAGGAAGGGTAGTGAATGTTGTCTATATGGACTTCAGTAAAGCCTTTTGCAAAGTCCCTCATGGCAGACTCCGACAAAAGCTAAAGTCACAAAAGAGAAGAGGTGAACTGGCTCAGTCATAGAAGACAGAGGGTCGAAGTGGAATGGTGCTTTTCCGAATGGAGGGCTGTGGCTAGTGGTATTCCGCAGGGATCAGTGCTGGGACCTTTGCTGTTTGTAGTATATATAAATGATTTGGAGGAAAATGCAGCTGGTCTGATTGGTACGTTTGCAGATGACACAAAGGTTGGTGAAGTTGCGGATAGTGATGAGGATTGTCAGATGATACATCAGGATATAGATCGGTTGGAGACTTGGACGGAGAAATGGCAGATGGAGTTTAATCCGGACAAATGTGAGGTAAAATATTTTGGAAGATCTAATGCAGGTGGAAATTATACAGTAAATGGCAGACCCTTAGGAGTATTGACAGGTAGAGAGATCTGGGCGTACATGTCCACAGGTCACTGAAAGTGGCAACACATGTGGATAAGGTAATCAAGAAGGCAGACAGCATGCTTGCCTTCATCGGTCCAGGCATAGAGTATAAAAATTGGCAAATCATGCTGCAGCTGTACAGACCTTTTGTGAGGCCACACTTAGAATATTGCGTGCAATGCTGGCCACCACACTATCAGAAGGACGTGGAGGCTTTGGAGAGGGTACAGAAGAGGTTTATTCGGGTGTTGTCTGGTCTGGAGGGTATTAGCTACGATGAGAGGCTGGATAAATTCGGATTGTTTTCACTGGAACGACGGAGGTGGAGGGGCAACATGATAGAGGTTTACAAAGTTATGAGTGGCATGGACAGAGTGGATAGTCAGAAGCTTTTCCCAGGGTGGAAGAGTCAGTTACACGTGGACATAGGTTTAAGGTGCGAGGGGCAAAGTTCAGAGGGGATGTGCGATGCAAGTTTTTTACAAAGAGCGTGGTGAGTGCCTGGAACTTGCTGCTGGGGGAGGTGGGGGTAGCAGGTACGATAATGCCGTTTAAGAGGCATCTTGACAAATACATGAATAGGATGAGAATAGAGGGATACGGTCCCCGGAAGTGCAGAAGTTTTTAGTTTAAGCATGCATCAAGATCGGCACATGCTTGGAGGGCCGAATGGCCTGTTCCTGTGCTGTACTGTTCTTTGTTGCTTGTTCTTTGTACCGCAGGCTTCATGATACAGGCACATCGGGGCGGGTCTGCTCTCCCCCAGGATCGGTGATGCAGACACAGTGGGGCGGTTAAGCTCTCCCCCAGGCTCAGTAATAATGTCACAGTTGAGCCGATCTGCTCACCCCAAGGCTCAGTCATGCATCCACCCTGAAGTCGGTCTGCTCCCCTTCAAGCTCACTGCGGTCTCCCCCAATCTCAGTGATACAGACCCAGTGGAGTTGATCTGCTCTTCCCCAAGATCAGACACACAGACACAGTGGCGCCAGTCTGCCCTCCCCCCCCCACCCCCCGGCTCAGTAACGCGGATACTGATGGGCTGGTCCACTCACCCCCAGGCTCAGTGGCACAGACACAA
The DNA here is from genome assembly GCF_036365525.1 of Heterodontus francisci. Lineage (NCBI taxonomy): Eukaryota > Metazoa > Chordata > Chondrichthyes > Heterodontiformes > Heterodontidae > Heterodontus > Heterodontus francisci. The sequence goes on along the minus strand of NW_027141749.1, from coordinate 1,099,200 downwards.
TGGGGCCAGTCTGCTCTCGCCAAGACTCACTGATACAGACACGTTGGGGCCGGTCTACTCTCCCCCAATCTCAGTCATGCAGCCACAGTGGTGTCTGTCTGCTCTCCCCTGGCTCACTGATGCAAGCACGGAGGGGACTCTGCTCTCACCCCATCTCAGTGTTGTAGACACAGTGCGGCCAGTCTGCTCTCTCCCAGGCTCAGTGATACAGCCACAGTGGGGCCAGTCTGCCCTCCATCTGGGCTCAGTAATGCAGGCTCGGATGGGCCGGTCCGCTCTCCCCCCAGGCTCAGTGACACAGAGTGGGGCACTCTTCTCTCCGTCAGGCCCAGTGATACAGGCACAGTGGGGCCAGTCTGCCATCCTCCCAGGCTCAGTGATGCAGACGTTGATGGGCCGATCTGCTTTCCCCATGCTCAGTGACACAGTCACAGCAGGGTCAATCTGCTTTCGCCCAGGCTCAGTGACGCAGAGTGGGGCGGGTCTTCTCTCCATCAGGCTCAGTGATACCGACACAGTGGGGATGGTCTGCTCTATCCAGGCTCAGTGATACAGACACAGAGGGGGCCTGTCTGCTCTCCCCCAAGCTCCCTCCTACTAACACAGGGAGCCCGGTCTGCTGTGCCCCAGTTACTGTGATGCAGAAACAGTGGGGCTGGCCTTCTCTCCCCCAGGTTCAGTGGTGCACACACAATGGGGCCGGTCTACTTTACCCAAGACTCATTGAAACAGACACGTTGCGGCTAGTCTGGTCTCCCCCAATCTCAGTGATGCAGACCCAGTGGAGTATGCCTGCTCTCCCCAGGCTCCGTGATACAGACACAGGAGGGCCGCTCTGCGCTCACCAAGGCTCAGTGATACAGAAACAGTGGAGCCCGTCTGCTCTCCCCCATGTTCAGTGATGCAGACAAAGTGGGGCCAGTCTGCTCTCCCTCAGGCTCAGTCATACAGATGCAGTGCACCAGTCTCCTCTTCTCCAGGCTAAGTGATACAGAAAATGTTGGGCAAGTCTTCCCTCCGTCAGTCTTACTGATACGGACACATTGGAACTGGACATCTCTCCATCAGGCTGCGGGATACAGCCACAGTGGGGCCAGCCTGCTCTGCCCCAGGCTCAGTGATACAGACACAGTGGGGACGGTCTGCTCTCACCCAGTCTAAATGGTACTGTCACTGCGGGGAAGGTCTGCTATACCTCAGGACCAGTGATACAGCCACAGTGGAGCCAGCCTGCTCTACCCCAGGCTCAGTGATACAGACACGGTGGGGACAGTCTGCTCTTACCCAGGCTTAGTGATGCAGACACAGTGGGGCCAGTCTGCTCTCACCCAGTCTAAATGGTACTGTCACCGCGGGGAAGGTCTGCTATACCTCAGGACCAGTGAGACAGACACAGTGGGGCCGGTCTGCTCTCCCACAGGCTCTGGATTTGGCCACCTCGCCCTTTTCCCTTGTGGGAACATGGTTACCCTTAACTCCTTCGATCTCCGCTTTGAATATTTCAACAGGAAGAGTCACTGAGTGGATCTGTTTTTATATCATCTCCACAGGGAGGTCACTGAATGGGTCTGTTGTGTTAGTATCTCAACAGGGAGAGTCACTGACTGGGTCTGTTGTTCTGGTATCTCCAAAGGGAGAGATACTGAGTGGATCTGTGATTATAGGATATCCCCAGAGGAGCCGCTGAGTGGCTCTGTTATTATAGTATCTCCTCAGGGAGAGTCACTGAGTGGGTCTGTTATTATAGTTACTCCACAGGGAGAGTCACTGAGTGGCATTATTATGATAGTATCTCCACTGGGAGATTCACTGAGTGGGTCTGTTATTACAGTATCTCCACAGGGAGAGTCACTGAGTGGGTCTGTTATTATAGTATCTCCGCAGGGAGAGTCACTGAGTGGCAATGTTATTATAGTCACTCCACAGGGAGAGTCACTGAGTGACATTATTATGATAGTATCTCCACTGGGAGATTCACTGAGTGGGTCTGTTATTACAGTATCTCCACAGAGAGAGTCACTGAGTGGGTCTGTTATTATAGTATCTCCGCAGGGAGAGTCACAGAGTGGCAATGTTATTATAGTATCTCCACAGGGAGAGTCACAGAGTGGCAATGTTATTATAGCATCTCCACAGAGAGTGTCACTGGGTTGGTCTGTTATTATGGTATCTCCACCGGGAGAGTCACTGAGTGGGTCTGCTGTTATAGTATCTCCACTGGGAGAGTCACTGAGTGGGTCTGTTATTCTTGTATATCCAGCGGGAGAGTCACTGAGTGGGTCTGCTGTTATAGTATCTCCACAGGGAGAGTCACTGAGTTGGTCTGCTGTTATAGTATCTCCACAGGGAGAGTACCTGACTGGGTCTGTTATTCTTGTATCTCCACCGGGAGAGTCACTGAGTGGGTCTGCTGTTATAGTATTTCGCAGGGCAAGGTCACTGAGTGGGTCTGTTATTGCATTATCTCCACAGGGAGTGTCACTGAGTGGGTCTGTTATTATAGTATCAGGACAGGGAGACTTAATGCGTGTGTCTGTTATTACAGTATATCCGCAGGGAGTCACTGAGTGGGTCTGTTTTGCTGGTATCTCCACAGGGAGAGTCACTGAGTGGGTCTGTTATTCACGTATCTCTACCGGGAGAGTCACTGAGTGGGTCAGCTGTTATAGTATCTCCACTGGGAGAGTCACTGAGTGGGTCTGTTATTCTCGTATCTCCACCGGCAGAGTCACTGAGTGGGTCTGCTGTTATAGTATCTCCACAGGGAGAGTACCTGACTGGGTCTGTTATTATAGTATCTCCACAGGGAGAGTCACTGAGTGGGTCTGTTATTATAGTTATTCCACAGGGAGAGTCACTGAGTGGCATTATTATGATAGTATCTCCACTGGGAGATTCACTGAGTGGGTCTGTTATTACAGTATCTCCACAGGGAGAGTCACTGAGTGGGTCTGTTATTATAGTATCTCCGCAGGGAGAGTCACAGAGTGGCAATGTTATTATAGTATCTCCACAGGGAGAGTCACAGAGTGGCAATGTTATTATAGCATCTCCACAGAGAGTGTCACTGAGTTGGTCTGTTATTATGGTATCAGCACAGGGAGAGTCAATGCGTGTGCCTGTTATTACAGTATATCCGCAGGGAGTCACTGAGTGGGTCTGTTATTCAGGTATCTCCACAGGGAGAGTCACTGAGTGGGTCTGTTATTCTCGTATCTCCACCGGGAGAGTCACTGAGTGGGTCTGCTGTTATAGTATCTCCACTGGGAGAGTCACTGAGTGGGTCTGTTATTCTTGTATATCCAGCGGGAGAGTCACTGAGTGGGTCTGCTGTTATAGTATCTCCACAGGGAGAGTCACTGAGTTGGTCTGCTGTTATAGTATCTCCACAGGGAGAGTACCTGACTGGGTCTGTTATTCTCGTATCTCCACCGGGAGAGTCACTGAGTGGGTCTGCTGTTATAGTATTTCGCAGGGGAAGGTCACTGTGTGGGTCTGTTATTACAGTATCTCCACAGGGAGTGTCACTGAGTGGGTCTGTTATTATAGTATCAGCACAGGGAGACTTAATGCTTGTGTCTGTTATTACAGTATATCCGCAGGGAGTCACTGAGTGGGTCTGTTATTCTGGTATCTCCACAGGGAGAGTCACTGAGTGGGTCTGTTATTCTCGTATCTCCACCGGCAGAGTCACTGAGTGGGTCAGCTGTTATAGTATCTCCACAGGGAGAGTACCTGACTGGGTCTGTTATTCTCGTATCTCCACCGGGAGAGCCACTGAGTGGGTCTGTTGTTATAATATCACTGCGGTATCAGTCACTGAGTGGTTGTCCTGATAGAGTATCTCCATAGGGAGAGTCACTGAGTGGGTCTGTTATTATAGTATCTCCACAGGGAGAGTCACTGAGTGGGTCTGTTATTCGAGTTTATCCACAGGGAGAGTCACTGAGTGGGTCTGTTATTATAGTATCTCCACAGAGAGAATCACTGAGTGGGTCTGTAGTTATAGTATCTCCACAGGGAGAGTCACTGAGTCGGTCTGTTATTGTAGTATCTCCACAGGGAGAGTCACCGAGTGGGTCTGTTATTATTGTGTCTCCGCAGGGAGAGTCACTGAGTGGGTCTGTTGTTATAGTATCTCCACAGGGAGAGTCACTGAGTTGGTCTGTTGTTTTAGTATCACCACAGGGAGAGTCACTGAATGGGTCTGTTATTTTAGTATCTCCACAGGGAGTGTCACTGAGTGGGTCTGTTATTATAGTATCTCCACAGGGAGAGTCACTGAGTGGGTCTGTTATTATTGTGTCTCCGCAGGGAGAGTCACTGAGTGGGTCTGTGGTTATCGTATCTCCACAGGGAGAGTCACTGAGTTGGTCTGTTGTTTTAGTATCACCACAGGGAGAGTCACTGAATGGGTCTGTTATTATGGTATCTCCACAGGGAGTGTCACTGAGTGGGTCTGTTATTATCGTATCTCCGCAGGGAGAGTCACTGAGTGGGTCTGTTATGAAAGTAAGTCCACAATGAGAGTGACTGAGTAGGTCTGTTATAATATCATCTCCACAGGGAGAGTCACTGACGGGGTCTGTTATTATCATGTCTCCACAGGGAGAGTCACTGAGTGGGTCTGTTATTATAGTATCAGCACAGGGAGAGTCAATGCGTGTGTCTGTTATTACAGTATATCCGCAGGGAGTCACTGAGTGGGTCTGTTATTCTGGTATCTCCACTGGGAGAGTCACTGAGTGGGTCTGTTATTACAGTATCTCCACAGAGAGTGTCACTGAGTGGGTCTGTTATTGTTGTATCAGCACAGGGAGAGTCAATGCGTGTGTCTGTTATTACAGTATATCCGCAGGGAGTCACTGAGTGGGTCTGTTATTCTGGTATCTCCACATGGGGAGAGTCACTGAGTGGGTCTGTTATTGTAGTATCTCCACCGGGAGAGTCACTGAGTGGGTCTGCTGTTATAGTGTTTCGCAGGGAAAGGTCACTGAGTGGGTCTGCTGTTATGAAAGTAAGTCCACAATGAGAGTGACTGAGTAGATCTGTTATAATATTATCTCCACAGGGAGAGTCACTGACGGGGTCTGTTATTATCATGTCTCCACAGGGAGAGTCACTGAGTGGGTCTGTTGTCAGAATATCACTGCGGTATCAGCCACTGAGTGGGTGTCCTGATAGAGTATCTCCATAGGGAGAGTCACTGACGGGGTCTGTTATTATAGTATCTCCACAGAGAGAATCACTGAGTGGGTCTGTTATTCGAGTTTCTCCACCGGGAGAGTCCCTGAGTGGGTCTGTTATCATAGTATCTCCACAGAGAGAATCACTGAGTGGGTCTGTTATTATAGTATCTCCAAAGGGAGAGTCACTGAGTCGGTCTGTTATTATAGTAACTCCACAGGGAGAGACACTGAGTGGGTCTGCTATTATAGTAACTCCACAGGGAGAGTCACTGTGTGGGTCTGTTATTATAGTATCTCCACAGGGAGAGTCACTGAGTGGGTCTGTTATTACAGTATCTCCACAGGGAGAGTCACTGAGTTGGTCTGTTATTATAGTAACTCCACAGGGAGAGTCACTGAGAGAGTCTGTTATTATACTAACCCCAGAGGGAGAGTCACTGAGTGGGTCTGTTGTTTTAGTATCTTCACAGGGAGAGTCACTGAGTGGGTCTGTTATTATTGTGTCTCCGCAGGGAGAGTCACTGAGTGGTTCTGTTGTTGTAGTATCTCCACAGGGAGAGTCACTGAGCGGGTCTGTTGTTTTAGTATCTCCACATGGAGAGTCACTGAGTCGGTCTGTTATTATTGTGTCTCCGCAGGGAGAGTCACTGAGTGGGTCTGTTATTATAGTATCTCCACAGGGAGAGTCACTGAGTGGGTCTGCTGTTTTAGTATCTCCACAGAGAGAGTCACTGAGTGGGTCTGTTGTTTTAGTTTCTCCACAGGGAGAGTCACTGAGTGGGTCTGTTGTTATTGTGTCTCCGCAGGGAGAGTCACTGAGTGGGTCTGTTGTTTTAGTATCTCCACAGGGAGAGTCTCTGAGTGGGTCTTTTGTTGTAGTATCTCCACAGGGAGAGTCACTGAGTGGGTCTGTTTTTGCAATAACACCACAGGGAGAGTTACTGAGTTGGTATGTTATTATCGTATCTCCACAGGAAGAGTCACTGAGTGGGTCTGCTGTTATAGTATCGCCCCAGGGAGAGTCACTGAGTGGGCCTGTTGTTATAGTATCTCCGCAGGGAGAGTCACTGAGTGGGCCTGTTGTTATAGTATCTCCGCAGGGAGAGTCACTGAGTGGGTCTGTTATTATTGTGTCTCCGCAGGGAGAGTCACTGAGTGGGTCTGTTATTATAGTATCTCCACTGAGAGAGTCACTGAGTGGGTCTGTTGTTTTAGTATCTCCACAGGGAGAGGCACTGAGTGGGTCTGTTATTATGGTATCTCCACAGCAAGAGTCATTGAGTGGGTCTGTTATTATTGTATCTCCGCAGGGAGAGTCACTGAGTGGGTCTGTTGTTCTAGTATCTCCACAGGGAGAGTCACTGAGTGGGTCGGTTGTTATAGTATCTCCACATGGAGAGTCACTGAGTGGGTCTGTTGCTTTAGTATCTCCACAGGGAGAGTCACTGAGTCGGTCTGTTATTATTGTGTTTCCGCAGGGAGAGTCACCGAGTGGGTCTGTTGTTATAGTATCTCCACAGGGAGAGTCACTGAGTGGGTCTGTTATTATAGTGTCTCCGCAGGGAGAGTCACTGAGTGGTTCTGTTGTTGTAGTATCTCCACAGGGAGAGTCACTGAGCGGGTCTGTTGTTTTAGTATCTCCACAGGGAGAGTCACCGAGTGGGTCTGTTATTATTGTGTCTCCGCAGGGAGAGTCACTGAGTGGTTCTGTTGTTGTAGTATCTCCACAGGGAGAGTCACTGAGCGGGTCTGTTGTTTTAGTATCTCCACAGGGAGAGTCACTGAGTGGGTCTGTTGTTTTAGTTTCTCCTCAGGGAGAGTCACTGAGTGGGTCTGTTGTTATTGTGTCTCCGCAGGGTGAGTCACTGAGTGGGTCTGTTGTTTTAGTATCTCCACAGGGAGAGTCTCTGAGTGTGTCTTTTGTTGTAGTATATCCACAGGGAGAGTCACTGAGTGGGTCTGTTTTTGCATTAACACCACAGGGAGAGTTACTGAGTTGGTATGTTATTATCGTATCTCCACAGAGACAGTCACTGAGTGGGACTGTTTTTATAATATCTCCTCATGGAGAGTTACTGAGAGGGTCTGTTATTATAGTATCTCCACAGGAAGAGTTACTGAGTGGGTCTGCTGTTGTAGTATCTCCACAGGGAGAGTACCTGACTTGGTCTGTTATTATCGTATCTCCACCGGGAGAGTCACTGAGTGGGTCTGTTGTTTTAGTATCGCCACAGGAAGAGTCACTGAGTGGGCCTGTTGTTCTAGTATCTCCGCAGGGAGAGTCACTGAGTGGGCCTGTTATTATTATATCTCCGCAGGGAGAGTCACTGAGTGGGTCTGTTATTATAGTATCTCCACTGAGAGAGTCACTGAGTGGGTCTGTTGTTTTAGTATCTCCACAGGGAGAGTCACTGAGTGGGTCTGTTATTATAGTATCTCCACAGGAAGAGTCATTGAGTGGGTCTGTTATTATTGTGTCTCCGCAGGGAGAGTCACTGAGTGGGTCTGTTGTTCTAGTATCTCCACAGGGAGAGTCATTGAGTAGGTCTGTTGTTTTAGTATCTCCACAGGGAGAGTCACTGAGTGGGTCTGTTATTATTGTGTCTCCGCAGGGAGAGTCACTGAGTGGGTCTGTTATTATTGTGTCTCCGCAGGTAGAGTCACCGAGTGGGTCTGTTGTTATAGTATCTCCACAGGGAGAGTCACCGAGTGGGTCTGTTATTATTGTGTCTCCGCAGGGAGAGTCACTGAGTGGGTCTGTTGTTTTAGTATCTCCACAGGGAGAGTCTCTGAGTGTGTCTTTTGTTGTAGTATATCCACAGGGAGAGTCACTGAGTGGGTCTGTTTTTGCATTAACACCACAGGGAGAGTTACTGAGTTGGTATGTTATTATCGTATGTCCACAGAGACAGTCACTGAGTGGGACTGTTTTTATAATATCTCCTCATGGAGAGTTACTGAGAGGGTCTGTTATTATAGTATCTCCACAGGAAGAGTTACTGAGTGGGTCTGCTGTTGTAGTATCTCCACAGGGAGAGTACCTGACTTGGTCTGTTATTATCGTATCTCCACCGGGAGAGTCACTGAGTGGGTCTGTTGTTTTAGTATAGCCACAGGGAGAGTCACTGAGTGGGCCTGTTGTTCTAGTATCTCCGCAGGGAGAGTCACTGAGTGGGCCTGTTATTATTATATCTCCGCAGGGAGAGTCACTGAGTGGGTCTGTTGCTTTAGTATCTCCACAGGGAGAGTCATTGAGTAGGTCTGTTGTTTTAGTATCTCCACAGGGAGAGTCACTGAGTGGGTCTGTTATTATTGTGTCTCCGCAGGGAGAGTCACTGAGTGGGTCTGTTGTTATAGTATCTCCACAGGGAGAGTCACTGAGTGGGTCTGTTATTATTGTGTCTCCGCAGGGAGAGTCACTGAGTGGGTCTGTTATTATTGTGTCTCCGCAGGTAGAGTCACCGAGTGGGTCTGTTGTTATAGTATCTCCACAGGGAGAGTCACCGAGTGGGTCTGTTATTATTGTGTCTCCGCAGGGAGAGTCACTGAGTGGGTCTGTTGTTTTAGTATCTCCACAGGGAGAGTCACTGAGTGGGTCTTTTCTTGTCGTATCTCCACAGGGAGAGTCACTGAGTGGGTCAGTTTTTGCAATAACTCCGCAGGGAGAGTCACTGAGTGGGTCTTTTCTTGTCGTATCTCCACAGGGAGAGTCACTGAGTGGGTCAGTTTTTGCAATAACTCCGCAGGGAGAGTTACTGGGTTGGTCTGTTATTATCGTATCTCCACTGGGAGAGTCACTGAGTGGGGCTGTTATTATAATATCTCCTCAGGGAGAGTCACTGAGTGGGTCTGTTGTTCTAGTATTTCCATTGGTCGAGTCACTGAGTGGATCTGTTATTATAGTATCTCCACTGGGAGAGTCACTGAGTTGGTCAGCTGTTACAGTATCTCCACAGGGAGAGTACCTGACTGGGTCTGTTATTCTCGTATCTCCACTGGGAGAGTCTCTGAGTGGGTCTGCTGTTATAGTATTTCCGCAGGGAAAGGTCACTGAGTGGGTCTGTTATGAAAGTAATTCCACATTGAGAGTGACTGAGTAGGTCTGTTATAATATTATCTCCACAGGGAGAGTCAGTGACGGGGTCTGTGATTATCATGTCTCCACAGGGAGAGTCACTGAGTGGGTCTGTTGTTATAATATCACTGCGGTATCAGTCACTGAGTGGGTGTCCTGATATAGTATCACCACAGGGAGAGTCACTGACGGGGTCTGTTATTCGAGTTTCTGCACAGGGAGAGTCACTGAGTGGGTCTGTTATTATTGTATCTCCACAGGGAGAGTCACTGAGTGGGTCTGTTATTATAGTATCTCCAGGGAGGGTCACTGTGTGGGTCTGTCATTGTAATATCTCCATTGGGAGAGTCAATGAGTTGGTCTGTTATTCGTCTAACGCCACAGTGAGTTTCTCTCTCTCCCTTTCTCTGCCTCTCCTTCTCTCTGTCTGTCTCTGTGTCTCTTTCTCCCTCTCTCTGTCACTTTCTCTCCCTCTCGCTCTCCCTCCTATTCAGTCTCAATCCATAACAATGTATCTTTCTCTCTCACAACTTCCACCCCTCCCACTAGCTCTCCTTCTCTATCTCCCTCTCTGTCATTCTCTCTCTCTCTATTTCTCTGTCCCTCTGTCTCCCTCGGTCTTTCTGTCTCTCCCTCTCTCTGTTTCTTCTCTCTATTTGCCGTAGCGTCTCCTTCCCTCTGTCTCTCCCATTCTGTCTCTGTTTCTCTGTCTCTCTCACACACTCTCTCTCTCTCTGCCTCTCTCTCGGCCTCTCTCTGTCTCTCTTTCTCTGCCTGTCTCAGAATGGGTACAGTGCAGAACGAGGCCATTCTTCCCATCATGTCTGCACTGGTTTTCCGAGATGCTATTCTCTCACTTCCATTCCCCGCCTTGTCCCCATAACCCTGCACATTCTTCCTTTTCGTATAACAGTCTCATTCCCTTTTGAATGCTTCAATTGAACCTGCCTCCACCACGTTCTCAGGCAGCACATTTCAGACATTAACCACTCACTGCATGAAAAACTTTTTCCTCATGTCACTTTTGCTTCTCTTAGCAAATATTTTCAATCTCTGTCCTCTGATTTTCGATCCTTTCACAAGTTGCAAGCGTGTCTCTCTGTCTACTCTGTCCAGACCCCTTATGATTTTTGATACCACGATCAAGTCACCTCTCAGCCTTTTCTTCTCCAAGGAAAACAGTTCTAACTTCTCCAATCTATCGTCAAAACTAAAATTCCTCATCCCTGCAATCATTTTCGTGAATATCTTCTGTACTCTCTCCAATGTCCTCACGTCTTTACTAAAGTGTGGCACCCAGAAATGGACGCAATACTCCAGCTGAGGACGAACTGGTGTCTTTTACAAATTCAACATAACCTCCTTGCTCTCGTACTCTGTGCCCCTATTAATAAAGCCCAGGATACTGTATGCTTTATTAACTGCTCTCTCAACCTGTCCTGCCACCTTCAATGACTTATGCACATATACACGCAGGTCCATCTGCTCCTGCACCCCCTTTGGAATTGTTCCCTTTATTCTACATTGTCTCTCCATGTTCTTCCTACCAAACTGAATCACTTCACATTTCTATGCATTGATCGTCATCTGCCACCTGTCTGCCCATTCCACTAACTTGTCTGTGTCCTTTTGAAGTTCGTCACTGTCCTCCTCACAGTTCACAATGCTTCCCAGTTTCGTAGCAAACTTCGAAATTGTTCCCTGTACACCAAGGTCTATGTCAGGAAAAGCAAGGGCCCTGACACTGACCCCTGGGGAACTCCACTACAAACCTTCCCCCAGACTGAAAAGCATCCATTAACCACTATTCTTTGTTTCCTGTCACTCAGCCAATTCCATATCCATGTTGCTACCGTCCCATTCATTCTGTGAGCTACAAGTTTTCTCACAAGTCTGTTGTGTGGCACTGTATCAAACGCCTTTTGGAAGTTCATATGCACCACATCAACACCATTGCCCTCATCAACCCTCTCTGTTACCTCCTCAAAAAACTCCAGCCAGTTCGTTAAACGTGATTTTCGCTTAAGAAATCCATGCTGCCTTTCCTTAATTAACTCACATTTGTCCATGTGACTATTGATGTTGATCCGAATTATTTTTTCTGGATGTTTTCCACCACTGAAGTTAAAATAACCGACCTAAAGTTGCTGCTGCAGTCTCCCCACTCTCTGCCTCTGTCTCTCTCTATGTTTCGATCTTTACTCTCTTTCTCCCTCTCTCTCTCTCTGTCCTGTCTCTCTCTCTCTCTCTCGGTCTCCCCATCTCTCTCTCTGTCCCTCCTTCTGTCCTTCCCTCTGTCCCTCCCTCGGTTTCTCTCCCCCTCTCTCTCTGCCACTCACTCTCTCGGTCTCTCCCTCTTTCTCTGCCTCTCTCTCTGCCAATCGCTGTCTCTGCCCTCTCTCTCTGCTTCTGTCTCTCCCTCTATTCCTGTCTCCCCCACTCCCTGTCTCTCCCAATCATTCTCTCTTTCACTCTGTATCTCCATCTCCATCTGTCCCTCTGTCTGTCTTTCTCTCTCCCTCTGTCCCTCCCTCTCTATTACTCTACTGGTCCCTCTCTCTCTCTGCCACTCCCTCTCTGTATGTCTTTCCCTCCCCTCTGTCTCCCCTGTCTCTATCTCCCCTGTTTCTGTATCTCCCGCCTTCTCTGTCTCTGTTTCTCCCTCTCCCTCAGTCTCTGTCTCCCCTCCCTATCAGTCTCTGTCTCCCTCTCTCTCTGTCTCTTCCTCTTTCTCTGCCTGTCTGTCTCTTTCTCTCTCTCTCGCTCTCTCTTTTCATCTCTCCCTTCCTCTCTCTCTCTCTCTCTCTCTCCCAGGACAGAAATGCTTTCAGACATTTCTTGGTTAATTTTGAACCAGTAACTCTTTCCTTTAGAATCACATAAAATTTAAGGCAAATAAAGAGGCCACTTGGCCCATCGTGTCTGTGCTGGCCGTAAAACGATTCACCTATTCTAATCCCACCTGCCACCATTTGGTCCGTAGCCCTGTAGATTACGGCACTTGAGGTGCATATCCAGATTCCTTTTGAATGAGTAGCGGTTTTCCGCCTTATCTACCCTTTCAGGCTGTGTGGTTCAGACCCTCACCACCTTCTGGGTGAAAAACATTTTCCTCATCTCCCCTCCAATAGTTCTGCCAATCACTTTAATTCTATGCCCCTTCGTCACTGAGCTGTCTGCGAAGTTGAATAGACCATTCACCTCCACTCTATCCAAGCCCTTCACAATTCAATCAGATCTCCCGTCAGCCTTCTCTGTGCCAAGGAGAACAGCCCCAGCCTATCCAATCGTTCCTCATAGCTGCATTTCTCCAGTTCTGGCAACATCCTCGTAAATCTCCTCTGTACCCGCTCTCGTGCAATTGCATCCTTTCTGGAATGAGGTGACCAGAACTGCACACAGTACTCGAGTTGTGGTCTAACCAATGAGTTATACAGTTTCACAATAACCTCCCTGCTCTTTTATTCTATATCTGCCTTGTTGGAAAGGTCACTGCAGTTTGAAATATCAAACACTGATCCAACCAACACTCAGTCGTAAAACATTCACACTAAACTCCCAATACAGGATTGGACAAATAATGAGGATTGTTACTTATTGTTACATCTTGTCTCCTCCTCTATCTGTCTCTGCCTTTCATGTCTGTCTGTCTCCATCTCTCTCTCTCCCTCTATCTCCTTCTCCCTCTTTCACTGCCTCAGTCCATGACTGTGCCTGTACCGATCTCACACCATCTCTCCCTCTATCTCCCTTTGGACAGAAATATTTTAATCCATTTCTTCGTTAATTTTGAACCTATAAATCTTGCCGTAGCTGGGACCATCACTGCAGTTTGAAAATGTCAAACACTGATCAACACTCGCCCCCTAAACTCTCACACTAAACCCTCAATACAGGATTGGGCAGATAATGGGGATTGTTACTGAGGTTCTGTCAAGGTCCTCTCATATCCTGTCTCCCCTTTCCCCTGCTTCCAAAGTTTGTCAATTTTTCATAATATATTGTCAACAACAGTAAATGTCCCTGCAGTTTGAAAATATGAAACACTGATCCAACAGTTGCCTCCAAAACACTCACACGAAACCCTAAATGTTTCCTTTCAGATTTATTTATTGCGCGCAGCCAGTTTTAGTTTTTAATGTTATCTTTTTTCAAGCATTGTTAAATCTAAGGTTTCTCCTATAATCTCGCCCTGTCACACACTCTCTGTCAGTCTCCCCCTCAGTCTCTGTTTCACCCACTGTCTTTCTCTCTCCTTCTCTCTGTTTGTCTCTCTCCCTCTGCATCTGTCTCTCTCTTATCCTTTCTCCCTCTAACTCACTCTCCCCCCCCCCCAATGTCTCTGTCCCACTCTGTCTGTGTGTGTTTCCCTCCATCTCCCCCTCCCGCTCTCCCTGGACAGCGATGCTTCGAACCATTGCGTGGTTAATTTTGAATCTGTAACTCTTGCCCTTGTTGGGAATGACACTGCAGTCTGAAAATATCGAACACTGAGCCAACACTCAGCCCTAAAACAGGCGCAGTAAATCCCCAATACCGGACTGGTCAGACAAGGGCGATTGTTACTGGGATTCTGTCAAGCTCTCATTTCACTGTCTCATCGGTCTCTCACTGACTTTCATTTCGTCCCTCTCTCCATTTGTTTACATTTCCCTCTCTCCTTTATCCTTAACCACCCTCCACTTTATACGTAGAGAGGGTTCTCCATCCAGTTTATACATAGCGAGGGAGCTCCCTCCACTTCAAACATGGAGAGGATTCACCCTCCACTTTATGCATAGAGAGGGAGCTCGCTCCACTTTGTACATAGAGAAGGAGCTCCGTCCCATTTATGCATCGAGGGGTAGCTGCCTCTCTGTAAAAAGCTGCCATGGTCGGTTTTGATCCCTTGTCCACAGCCCATCTGGTTGGGCCTCTGGATTACGTGACAAGTGATATTATCACTATACGACTGCCTCCCTAATGGATGCGTATAGTGTCTGTCCCGCAATATCACCCACAGTAGTTTCTGGGCTGTAACCCTGAACATATTCCTGAATCAGATCTTCAAAGTTCACATTTTAACTGGGCAAAGGCAGGAACAAAGTGAAACGGGATAGCTTTAGTGCCTGGATTCTGTGTCCACTGCAGACAGATCAGTTACATTTACAATAGAAACACCAGGAGTGAACAAGGTCAATACAATAACATGGAAAATGTAAATGATGCCACTCATAATTGTAGCATCCGTCCAGTATGAGTACAGATTTCAGGTTTATTCCCGAGAGAGGACTTACTCAGAAAATGTCATTGACATTGAAATGATTGTGTTTTATCCACCACATTATTTACACAAAAGTCAAAGCTGCTGATGTAATGTTTTTGTTCAGGTGAGTGTAACGAATAGCAATGATCAGGGGTATAACTGTGTCAGTGGAGACTTATCCCCTGTATAAATCAGGACCCATTGGAATGGATTAGCTCAGAGTGCCTGCTGGAGCTGTGGATTCCAGGCTAATAGAAGTCCCTGCTTCTCACAGAAATGGGATATCCAGTTATTTATCAGATAGAAGACATTTACTATCCGGTAATTGCAGCAATTGGAGTTGCTGGTAAGCCAGCTGTTAATGGTGTAAATCGATGTTAACTGTGCTGTTGTACTCGGTATTATTTCTCACGGTGTGTGTTAGACAGCCACCTGTTCTTTTCCAGCAATTTGCTGATGGAATCTCCTCATTGTCTACTCTTTCAGTCTTGCAGGAGCTGTATTACGTCTTGAGTACTATTGTTTTAAGAAATTGGAATTGTTACTGATCGTTCTGTGTCTATCGAATCAGTTAAGATCAAGAATCAGATCATCAGGAGCTTTTAACAATTTGATGAAGTGGATCTAACCCGGTCCCGGTATATTCTGATGACTGTTGTTTTTCACTGATTGATAATGGGACATTTCACAGTCTCAGTATTACAAGGGGACAGAAAAATGTCCTCTCTCCCAAATAACATGGCTCAGTTTAACTGCGATTTCAATGTATTTATTGGTTATTACTGTTATCAAATATTATTTCATTATGTGTGTGCCTCACGCTGCTTCACACGTCTGGCTACTGAACTGAGTTTGCTGCTAACACTTTTATTTCTCTTTCTCTGCTTCACTGTAGACCTTCATTGTCACTGGACTATATTGTAAAATAGAAAATATTGATGTGATGTTTTGCTGGTTTTCACTCTAACAGTTAGAATCAAGAGTCTTTCCATTATCAGCTGCAGCGCTGATGTTGCTGTTTTATTAGTTAAACAATCCCACAATCTAACGGATTACTTTATAATTCCAGGAGAAGGAATTTCAATTATGAAGTTTGTCCGGAAGTAGCTTTCGATCCTGTTTATTCCATGTATTGTAGATGAAGTGAAGGGTGCAGGTGAATAGGTGGAGACTTGAGTGTTCTGTAGATACATTAAATTATTCACAGAGATTTCACCATTGAACAAATTGACTCCGAGAATAGAATCATTGAACCTGGGGCTGGTGAACAGAACACAGGCGCAGAATGTTAGGAATAAATCATATGTGAAAAGCAGCATTAAGTAACAGTTTGCAGGGTGTGAATACTCCGGGGAGATAGTGAAGGAGAAAAGTAGCAAGGAGAACTAAACCGATGGAAAAAAGAAAAGCAGAAGTAAAGAGAAAGAGAAAGAAGCAGCAGTGTAAATAATTCACTATCATAAAGTGCTGGAATGACCAGAACAAATAGTGAGAGAAACTGTGAGTTGAAGTTGTCTGTTGTCAGATTGTGTTCATTTTCCTGTTGGACTTGATCCTCTGTGTTGATTTCTGTCAGATCCTCATTTTATTTTGTAGAAAGATCCTATTCCTTACGTAGTGTCTGAATGAACAGAATAGAATCAGTTCTACACTGATGGTAATTCATTATTTAAATACTGCAGTTTAAAATCTCTGGGACTGCTGAATTTAATAAAGAGCGAGGCTGATATCAGAAATATATTTAACTTTATATTTAATAGCCTGTACAAACTAAATATATTGCCTATATTGAATAAACAATGAACAGTTCTCCAACACCAATAACCACAGGAATTATTGTTTGAATGTATGAATTGAGTTGTATTACTGGGATCTATAGATTAGATTTCCTCTCACACTCTGCTGCAGTCTCTCCCTCTGAATCACAGCCTCTCCTCACACTGTATTGAATCCTCAGTCTCCTCATCCATCGCTTCAGTTTATCCACTTTCCAAAACCATCTGCACCAGTGTCTCCTCCTGCTCCAACGTGTCCGTTTCCTTCTCTCCCTCCCTATCTCTCTCACTGGCTCCACCACCAGCTGCCTTGACCAACCTGATAAAATACAGGAACATAGAAGCAGGACGAGGCCGTTCAGCCTTTCTAGCCTGCTTCACCATTCTAGATCATGGCTGATAATCAAACTCATCGCTGCAATTTCAGCCTTTTCCCATTTGATAACTGTCCCTGTCGGTTCCCTGAACCCAGAGCAACAAACCAGCTACATATCCCGCTGTCCCCAAATCTTCCCAACCAACAGCCTGGAGACAAATTCCCAATTAACACATTGGATTCCATCCATGTAAATCCCCTTCTCATTCCCCCACTGGCGTTGCATCCTCACTCAGTACTTCGAGTAGATCCGGTGCTGACTTTATTCACTTTCTTCATCAATTCCCAAATTCATTATTAATAACTGTGTTTTCAAACATTTCACTGTGACAAAGCACTGCCCAGGTCAATGAATCAGTTTTCACCGCTCGATGCAGCAAAAAGCTGGAAATTTCAGCCCAGATCCTGTCAAACTGCTGCTTTGTCTCCGGGCCTGATCAGTAATTTCTCAGCTTCCTTTTCTCTCTCTTCCAGTTAACTTGTTGGCGATTGTGATCCTGTCCCGAAGAAAGTGCGGTCTCTCCAAATGTATCACTGTCTACCTGGTGGGAATGGCAGTGGCTGATCTCCTGGTCGTTATCACTGATCCCAAATTGTACTGGATTGTTTTAATTTATTTCCCAGGATCATTCCTGAGAATTACTCCTGTGTGTTCTCTCATTATCTTTCTGCTTTTTGCATCCACAGCTTTTTCTGTCTGGCTTACAGTCACTTTCACCTTTGATCGATTTGTGGCCATTTGTTGTGAGAAGCTGAAAACAAAATATTGCAGTGAGAAAACGGCGGCTGTGGTTGTGGGAACAGTGAGTGTGCTGGGCTGTTTAGAGTCTCTCCCCTGGTACTTTACACTGGTACAAGAGTACAATATTAATAATGTTCCCATGGGTTGTGCTAATAAACTGAGCTTCTATACTTCCCCCATATGGGGGGCATTTGAATTGTTTCATCTCATTTTCACCCCTTGTGTCCCGGTCTTACTCATTTTGCTGCTCAATGTCCTGACTGTCAGACGGATTTTATTCTCCAGTAAAGTGCGCAGGGGATTCCGGCGCCACAGCAATGCAGAGAATCACAAGGACCCAGAGATGGAGAATCGTAGGAAATCAATTATTTTACTCTTCTGTATATCCGGAAGTTTTATACTGTTATGGGTGACCCGGCTTGTGTTTAACATTTATACTCGAATTGCAGATATTCAGTCTTATTCCTCCTTCACTGACCCTGTCTTTATCACAGATCGCACAGCAAAGATGCTGCAGCTTCTCAGTTCCTGCACCAACACATGTATTTATACTGTGACCCAGACGAAATTCAGACAGGAGCTGAAGATGGCGGTGAAATACCCTCTCAATCTTATTGTTAAATTTGTGAAATTATAGAAAGAGCTGAAGGGTTTCAAACACTGGAAGTAAATTCCATCTCCCTCCCCCCGCCCCGCTCCACCACCCACCCTCCACCCACCTCTGTGATTATTTGACCGGCTCCATCTTTAGTCCTGGCAGTTGCCTGAACGTGGCAGCCCATGACGTTTTAGATTAGATTAGAGATACAGCACTGAAACAGGCCCTTCGGCCCACCGAGTCTGTGCCGACCATGAACCACCCATTTATACTAATCCTACACTAATCCCATATTCCTACCAAACATCCCCACCTGTCCCTATATTTCCCTACCACCTACCTATACTAGTGACAATTTATATTGGCCAACCAACCTGCAAGTCTTTTGGCTTGTGGGAGGAAACCGGAGCACCCGGAGAAAACCCACGCAGACACAGGGAGAACTTGCAAACTCCACACAGGCAGTACCCAGCATCGAACCCGGGTCCCTGGAGCTGTGAGGCTGCAGTGCGAACCACTGTGCCACTGTGCCCCCCAGTTTAACTGGAACAGGATACGTTTGTGCATGTGCCAATACAGCGCCACCTAGTGGTTGTTATGTCAACAACCGCAGCCAGTGGACAAAGCTGCAAATCGAAGTGATTGTGAGGTCGTGAGACGGGAAGTAGCTGCACTGAGGCAGGGACACCAGCAGATAGAAATGGTGGGAGAGGGACATTAACTGCAGTGAAGCAAGTCCACCTGACAATGGTGAGCAGGGCAGAAACTGCAGAGAGACAGGTTCACCAGGAGATGGAGACGGTGAGAGAGGGACAGTAACTGCAGTGAGGCAGGGGCACCAGCAGATGGAGACGGTGAGAGAGGGACAGTTACTGCAGTGAGAGTGCGACACCAGCAGATGGCGATGGTGAGAGGGGGACTGTAACTGCAGTGAGACAGGGACACCAGCAGATGGAGAGGGTGAGAGGGGGACTGTAACTGCAGTGAGACAGGGACACCAGCAGATGGTGATGGTGAGAGGAGGCAGTAACAGCAGTGAGACAGGGACACCAGCAGATGTAGATGGTGAGAAGGGGACAGTAGCTGCAATTAGACAGGGATACCAGCAGAAAGCGATGGTGAGAGGGAACAGTAACTGCAGTGAGACAGGGACACGAGCGGATGGAGATGGTGAGAGGGGGACTGTAACTGCAGTGAGACAGGGACACCAGCAGATGGAGATCGTGAGAGGGGACAGTAGCTGAAGTGAGACAGGGACACCAGCAGATGGAGATGGTGAGAGGGGGACTGTAACTGCAGTGAGACAGGGACACCAGCAGATGGCGATCGTGAGAGGGGACAGTAACTGCAGTGAGACAGGGACACCAGCAGATGGAGATGGTGAGAGGGGGACTGTAACTGCAGTGAGACAGGGACACCAGCAGATGGAGAGGGTGAGAGGGGGACTGTAACTGCAGTGAGACAGGGACACCAGCAGATGGTGATGGTGAGAGGAGGCAGTAACAGCAGTGAGACAGGGACACCAGCAGATGTAGATGGTGAGAAGGGGACAGTAGCTGCAATTAGACAGGGATACCAGCAGAAAGCGATGGTGAGAGGGAACAGTAACTGCAGTGAGACAGGGACACGAGCGGATGGAGATGGTGAGAGGGGGACTGTAACTGCAGTGAGACAGGGACACCAGCAGATGGAGATCGTGAGAGGGGACAGTAGCTGAAGTGAGACAGGGACACCAGCAGATGGAGATGGTGAGAGGGGGACTGTAACTGCAGTGAGACAGGGACACCAGCAGATGGCGATCGTGAGAGGGGACAGTAACTGCAGTGAGACAGGGACACCAGCAGATGGAGATGCTGAGAGGGGGACAATAGCTGCAATTGGACAGGGACACCAGCAGATTGTGATGGTGAGAGGGGACAGTAACTGCAGTGAGACAGGGACACCAGCAGATGGTGATGGTGAGAGGAGGCAGTAACAGCAGTGAGACAGGGACACCAGCAGATGTAGATGGTGAGAAGGGGACAGTAGCTGCAATTAGACAGGGATACCAGCAGAAAGCGATGGTGAGAGGGAACAGTAACTGCAGTGAGACAGGGACACGAGCGGATGGAGATGGTGAGAGGGGGACTGTAACTGCAGTGAGACAGGGACACCAGCAGATGGAGATCGTGAGAGGGGACAGTAGCTGAAGTGAGACAGGGACACCAGCAGATGGAGATGGTGAGAGGGGGACTGTAACTGCAGTGAGACAGGGACACCAGCAGATGGCGATCGTGAGAGGGGACAGTAACTGCAGTGAGACAGGGACACCAGCAGATGGAGATGCTGAGAGGGGGACAATAGCTGCAATTGGACAGGGACACCAGCAGATTGTGATGGTGAGAGGGGACAGTAACTGCAGTGAGACAGGGACACCACACAGATGGAGATGGTGAGAGGGGACAGTTTCTGCAGTGAGACAGCGACAACATCAAATGTAGATGGTGAGAGGGGACAGTAACTGCAGTGAGACAGGGACACCAGCAGATGGAGATGGTGAGAGGGGAACAATATCTGCAATTAGACAGGGACACCAGCAGATGGAGATGGTGAGAGGGGACAGTAACTGCAGTGAGAGAGGGACACCAGCAGATGGAGATGCTGAGCCATTGCTGATGGGAGATTCTGTCACTGAATGTTTGTAAGTTTTTACAAGTTTGAGGAATTTACTTGCTGTGAACATGAGATGCTCAATAAAATAATTTCAATACAGTTTGTCTAAAGTAGCTATTTTACTACTATGTAAACACTTGCAACATTAAACACTTTACTGTTAGGAAATTATTTTCGATGATTAAAGGTAATGTATAAATAAAACAACAGCATCAAATTAAACTCAATCATTTTCAAATAAAAACTCTCTATATAAGTTGTGTTGAATTCTTCATCACTAAGGTTATGTCATCTCTCTCTCTCGCTCTCACTTCTCTATGCTGGTATCTTCTCTACTATAATTCAGAGAAATTGAAGTTTTGATCCGATTGCCTTTTGAAAGTTAATATTGAATCTGCTTTCACAAGTCTGTCAGACACTGAATTCCAGACCAGAGCAACTGCCTGCCTATTTCTTTTTCCCCTCTGCTAGTGTAAACAGTCTCTCCTCATATCTCCAAATTGAGGGAACTATTTTGAATACAATACGATTAATTTCTCGAGGACAGCAGCTGCAGAGGAATGTGGACAAGCAATGAACAAAACTCGCTCTGAATCCCCCAGGAGAGCAGAAGAAAGAAACAGTCAGGAAGCAAATGGAAACAAGTGACACTTTATTGCAACAGTAAAAATTCTTCGTCAGACTGTTGCTAAACTTTAATATAAACTGGAGGTGAAAAGTGGAAGATCTTTAATCTAATTTGTGATAAATGGCCATTTCCCAGCTTTGTAAACCCTTGTAACATTAAACGGGTGAATGTTAAGTCGTTCTTTTTTCGATTGATTACAGGCAAATACATAAATGCAGCAGCATCAAATACAGTGCAAAGAATCAATGACAAATATAACTGTAAATATGGGTAAGAATTGTTGTCTGAAATGTCACTGGTTATAAAAGTTCTCTTGGCTGCATCAGTAACCTGGCTCTAGTTTCAGTCTTTGTCACACAGTGGAATTGAAAAACCGAATAAAAACTGCATGTTCATACTACAGTCAAGCAGGCCTCTCCAGCAAAAACTCACTGCCAGAATTTCAAGGTAATTGCAGTGAGTCATTTTCTGTACTTTCTGTTAACTGGAGGTGAATAGTGAAAGACATTTAACACAATGAGTGTTAAATGGCCATTATCCAAAGCGATCCCTCCAGGTTTTAAATTACAGCAGTTTTTATGCTCCGTTAATGAGGTTTTTGGGGGAGGGAGAGAGAGAGAGAGAGAGGGACAGACAGGTTTCTGTCTGGAATGGTCCATTTGGGATATGGCTGGAATACCCCTCTCTCCCCCATTTCCTGTTTACACAGAGACTCACCTTGGACTGTCCCATACCTGGGAGGGAGTGTCCAGGTAGAGGAAGCTGAGAGCTGGTTGGATAGGCTGTATTTGGGGTGGACTGTCTGTTTTGACTGACAGTTTCTGGGATCTGTCATCAGCCTCCATCCTTTCTTTCCATGCGGCTGTTTTGTGAAGGTGAGTTTCTGTGTCTCAGTCTCTGTGTCTCTGTGCCCAGGTGAATTGCAAGCTGATTACAGTGTGTGTGTGAGAGAGAGAGTCCAGTCTGAATCCCCCTCTCTCTGTCCCGGTCCTGACGCTTATCTCCAAATCCCACCCCAATGCCCCTCTCCAGGATCTTTTCCCCATGGATGAGCTGATGGAGGGAAGGAGTTGGAGACTAACGATGGAACGCAGATGGTGCGGGATGGTAAGTATCACATCTTTATTGTCTCTCTGTCCCTTTCTCCCTCCTTCTGACTCAGTCTCTTTCACTCAGTCTCTCTCTCTGAATCTCTCTCTCTCTGAATCGCTCTCTCTCTGAATCTCTCTCTCTCTTAATCTCTCACTCTGAATCTCTCTCTCTCTCTCTGAATCTCTCTCGCACTGAATCTCTTCTGAATCTCTCTCTCGGAATCTCTCTATCTCTGAATCTCTCTCTCTCACTGAATCTCTCTCTCACTGAATATCTCTTGCACTGAATCTCTCCCATTCTCTCTATTTCTCAATTACTCTCCCTCACTTTGTGTTTCTGTCTCTGTTTCCCTCTCTCTCTGTTCCTCAATCTCTCTCTCTCTGTTTTTCTCCCTCTCTGTGTTCCTCCATCTCTGTCTCTCTCCCTCACTTTGTGTTTCTCTTTCTCTCTGAGTGATTGTGCGTCTTCCTGTTTCAATGGCTTTCTCTGTCCTCTCTCTCAATCTCTCTGTGATTCTCTGTGCCTTTCTCACTGGCTTCCTGTCTGTCTCTTTGGTGCCTGCAATTTCTTTGTGTCTCTGTTCTTTCGCTCCACCTTTTTCCTTCTCTTTTTCTCTCTCTTTCTGTCCTTTTTCTATTTCTGACTTTTTGGCTTTTCTCTGCTTCTGACTTTTTCTGTCTTTTCTCTATTTTGGTCTCTCTGTCTTTTCTCTATTTCTCTGACTTTCTCTCTCTTTTCTGTTTCTGTCTCTTTCTATCTTTTCTATCTTCTCTCTTTCTATTTCTATCTTCTCTCTTTCTATTTCTATCTTTTCTCTTTCTTTGACTCTCTTTGTCTCTTTTTCTCTCTCTTTATTGTCTCTTTCTATGTTTTCTCTCTTATTCTCTGTCTCTTTCTGTCATTTCTCTCTTTCTTTTTCTCTCTTTGTCTCTTTCTGCCTTCTCTATTTCTCTTTCTATCATTTCTCTTTCTCTCTTTCCGACTTTTTCTGTCTTTTTCTGACCCTATCCACCCCCCGCAATTTATTCCCCAACCCGCCGCAATTTATTTCCCCCCCCCCAGCACTTTATCCCCCGCGCAATGTCTCGCCCCCTTCACTGTATTCCCCCACCGCAATTTTATCCTCCACGGAAATCTTTTCCCCTGCAATATTTCTCCCCCACAATCTCAATAATCCTGGTTTGCAGACCCCAATCTGATATCTCCTGTTAACTGACCCCCATCTAATACCCTCATTATCAACAGACACCCATCTAATTATCCTCTTCCCTCTGTTCCAAGACAACCCATCGAAATATCCCCCCCCCAGGACAGACTCCCATGTAAATACCCCCCATGGACAGACTCCCATCTAAATAACACCACAGGACAGACTCCCATCTAATTACCCCCTGGGAACAGACTCCCATCTAAATTACACCGCCCCCACCCCTGGACAAACTCCATTCTAAATACCCCCTGAAAGGAGACTCCCATCTAAATACCCCCCGTGAACAGACTCACATCTAAATACCCCCCCCGCCCGGGAACAAACTCCCATCTAAATACCCCCCAGAACAGACTCCCATCTAAATACCCCCCTCCCCAGGAACGAACTCCCATCTAAATAACCCCCGGGCACAGACTCCCATGTAAATACCCCCCGGGAACAGACTCCCATCTAAGTCCCATCTGAGGTCCTGCAAGGGGAGTTCAGGGAGTTAGGTAGTAAGTTAAAAAACATAGTGCAGCTAAACACGTGGCTGAGCAGCTGGTGTAGAAGGAAGGGTTTCAGATATCTGGACTATTGGGCTCTCTTCAGGGACAGATGGGACCTGTACTGGAAGGGCACTAATATCCTGGCTGTGAGGTTTGCTAGCGTCACTCGGGACGGTTCATACTAGTGTGGCAGGGGGATGGGAACCAGAGCAGTAGGATAGCAAGTGAAATAAATGAGGAAGACATAGTAAATAAGGGCAGTCAGACTAAGTGGAAGAGCAGGCAGGGAGATGTTGCGGAGCACAGCGGGACTGGTGGTCTGAAGTGCATTTGTTTCAATGCGAGAAGTATAACAGGTAAGGCAGATGAACTTAGAGCTTTGATTAGTACTTGGAAATATGATGTTGTTGCTATTACAGAGACTTGGTTGAGGGAAGGGCAGGATTGGCAGCTAACTTTTCCAGGCTTTAGAAGCTTCAGGCGGGATAGAGGGGGAAGTAAAAGGGGTGGGGGAGTTGCATTACTGGTTAAGGAGAATATCACAGCTGTGCTGCAGGAGGATACCTCCGAGGAGTGTTGCAGCGAGGCAATATGTGTGGAGCTCAGGAATAGGAAGGGTGCAATCACGATGTTGGGGGTTTACTACAGGCCTCCCAACAGCCTGCGGGAGGTAGAGGAGCAGATATGTAGACAGATTTTGGACAGGGTTGCAGTGGTGGGTGATTTTGAATTCCCCAATATTGACTGGGACTCACTTAGTGCTTGGATGGGGCAGAATTTGTGAGTAGCATCTAGGAGGGCTTCTTGAAACAGTATGTAGATAGTCCAACTAGGGATGGGGCCATTCTGGATATGGTATTGGGGAAAGTGCCCGGCCAGGTTGTCGAAGTTTCAGTGGGTGAGCATTTCGGGAGCAGTGACCATAATTCCATAAGTTTTAAGGTACTTGTGGATAAGGATAAGAGTAGTCCTCGGGTGAAGGTGATAAATTGGGGGAAGGCTAATTATAACAATATTAGGCAGGAACTGAAGAATTTAGATTGGGGGCGGCTGTTTGAGGGTAAATCAACATCTGACATGTGGGAGTCTTTCAAATGTCAGCTGATTAGAATCCAGGACCTGCATGTTCCTGTGAGGAAGAAAGACAAGTTTGGCAAGTTTCGGAAGCTTGGATAACACGGGATATTGTGAGCCTAGTCAGAAAGAAAAAGGAAGCATTTGTAAGGGCTGGAAGGCTAGGAACAGATGAAGCACTTGAGGAATATAAAGACAGTAGGAAGGAACTTAAGCAAGGAGTTAGGAGAGCTAAAATGGGTCATGAAAAGTCATTGGCAAACAGGATTAAGGAAAATCCCAAGGCTTTTTATACATATATAAAGAGTAAGAGGGTAACCAAGGAAAGGGTTGGCCCACTCAAGGACAGAGATGGGAATCTATGTGTGGAGCCAGAGGAAATGGGCGAGGTGCTAAATGAGTACTTTGCATCAGTATTCAACAAAGAGAAGGACTTGGTGGATGATGAGCCTAGGGAAGGGAGTGCAGATAGTCTCAGTCATCTCATTATCAAAAAGGAGGAGGTGTTGGGTCTCTTGCAATGCATTAAGGTAGATAAGTCCCCAGGGCCTGATGGGATCTACCCTGGAATACTGAGGGAGGAATGGGAAGAAATTGCTGGGGCCTTGAGAGAAATCTTTGCATCGTCTTTGGCGACAGGTGAGGTCCCAGAGGACTGGAGAATAGCCCATTATGTGCCTTTGTTTAAGAAGTTTGGCAAGGATAATCAAGGAATTTATAGGCCGGTGAGCCTTACATCAGTGGTAGGGAAAGTATTAGAGAGGATTCTTCGGGACAGGATTTACTCCCATTTGAAAACAAATAAACGTATTAGCGAGAGAAAGCATGGCTTTGTGAAGGGGAGGTCGTGTCTTACTAATTTTATTGAGTTTTTTGAGGAAATGACGAAGAAGATTGATGAGGGAAGGGCGGTGGATGTTGTCTACATGGACTATAGTCAAGCCTTTGACAAGGTCCCGCATGGCAGACTGGTGCAAAAGGTGAAGTCACACGGGACCAGATGTGAGCTGGCAAGATGGATACAGAACTGGCTCAGTCACAGAAGACAGAGGGTAACAGTGGATGGGTGTTTTTCTGAATGGAGGGATGTGACTAATGGTGTTTCACAGGGATCAGTGTTGGGACCTTTGCTGTTTGTCGGATATATAAATGATTTGGAGGAAAATGTAGCTGGTCTGATTAGTAAGCTTGCGGACGACACAAAGGTTGGTGGAGTTGTGGATAATGATGAGGATTGTCAGAGGATACAGCAGGATCGAGATCGGTTGGAGACTTGGGTGGGGAAATGGCAGATGGAGTTTAATTCGGACAAATTTGAGGTAATGCATTTTGGAAGGTCTAATGCAGGTGGGAAGTATACAGTAAATGGCAGAACCCTTAGGAGTATTGACAGGCAAAGAGATCTGGGCGTACAGGGCCACAGGTCACTGAAAGTGGCAACGCAGGTGGATAAGGTAGTCATGAAGGCATACGGCATGCTTGCCTTCATCGGTCGGGGCATAGAGTATAAACATTGGCAAGTCACGTTGCAGCTGTACAGAACCTTAGTTAGGCCACACTTCGAATATTGCGTGAAATTCTGGTCGCCACACTACCAGAAGGACATGGAGGCTTTGGAGAGGGTACAGAGGAGGTTTACCACGATGTTGCCTGGTCTGGAGGGCATTAGCTATGAGGAGAGGTTGGAAAAACTCGGATTGTTTTCACTGGAACGACGCAGGTGAAGAGGCGACATGATAGAGGTTTACAAAGTTCTGAGCGGCATGGACAGAGTGGATAGTCAGAAGCTTTTTCCCAGGGTGGAAGAGTCAGTTACTAGGGGACATAGGTTTAAGGTGCGAGGGGCAAAGTTTAGAGGGGATTTGCGAGGCAAGTTTTTGACACAGAGGGTGGTGAGGGCCTGGAACTTGCTGCCAGAGGAGGTGGTGGAAGCAGATACGATAGCGACGTTTAAGAGACATCTTGACAAATACATGAATAGGAAGGGAATAGAGGGGTATGGGCCCCGGAAGTACAGAAGGTGTTAGTTTCGGCAGGCATCAAGATCGGCGCAGGCTTGGAGGGCTGAATGGCCTGTTCCTGTGCTGTTCTGTTCTTTGTTCTTTGTTCTTTGATGAGAGACTTATTTACGTGGATCGATTGGAGAAGCTGGGGTTGTTATCCATGTCTCTATCTCCATCATTCTCTGTCTTCCTCTCTCTGTCTCTCCCTCCTGCTATCTCTGAGACAGACGGAGAGAGGGTTAGCTATGAAGCCAGGAGAAAAAGACCAACAAATTTAGCAGCCATTTCAGCAGGATAAAAGCCACTAACAAATTCAATAACATCAGAAGCGGGAAAAAATCACCGATAAACAGGGCAATGGCACAAGCTGTTGGAGGGACAGGAAATCGTTTATGAAGGAACAGAGTACCTGATCACACCCTGGATGGTGTTGTTGTTGCCAACAAAGCCTATTTCAGCTTGCAATATGAAAAGGAGAGAGCGGGAGCTGAGACGGAATGAGTTGATTTTGACTGAGTTAATGAGGAGGCAATGGCGTCCTGCGGCTCCCACAAGGCCGCGCGGCTGGAAAAAGCTCCTCCCTGTGGTACGGGCCGCGCTGCACCCTGGGAGGAAGCTCTGCACATGCGCATTTCGACAAGCCCGTTAACTGCCGCTTTTTACATTCTCCCGCGGCTCAGACTTTCAAGTTTCCTCCATTGAGATCGACAACTGAAGCTGCTTCTCCTTTTCCTTGCAGCTGCTTTCTGACGGAAATAAACAGCCGGCGGGACGTCACTCAAACATGGCGGGTGATGACGCCGCGGTCCCTCCACGCGCCTCACTGAGCCCTGATTGGATGCGTCACCCCACGTGTTTGGAGGTCACAGGGGTCAAAAGCTGCCTCCAGCCTCCGCACAGCCGTGGCTTGGGCGGCATGTGACCACCCCGGGGTGGGGGTGGGGCCAGTACCAGACTCTTAAAGGTACCCGGCACCACCAGAACTGTTCCAAACTCTTGAAGGGACCCAACATGGACAGACAGAGCAAGAGAGTTAGAGAGCGTGTAATAGAGATCGAAATAGAAAAGAGAGAGTGATGGGGCAAGAGAGAGAGAGATAAATTACATTGAAAGAATAATATGGAGAGACTGAGAAAATAGGTGATAGGAAGAGAGTGAGAGAGCAAGAGATGCTGAGAAATGGAGGAAGAATTTCCTCAATGGGACAGAGATGGAGAGATAGTGATAGAGAGATGTGAAGAGAGATAAAAGAGAAAGGAAGTTGGAGAGTGAGGGAATGGTAGAGTTTGAGAGTGAGGAATCTAATCAATGGAGAGATAAAGGTGAGGAGAGAGTAACAGAGCGAAAGAGAGAGAGATATGGAGAGAGAGTGGGAAGGAAAATGAGAAATTAGAGGAAAAGAGCAGACACAGGGTGTACAGAAAGTGTGAAAAATGAATGAGAGATAGAGTTCCCATCAGAGAGAGAGGGGAAGTCCAGGATAGATGTGGGCAGAGAGAAAGGCAGATGTAATATGTGTGTGTGTGAGTGCGTGTATTGTATGTGTGTGTGTCTGCATGAGGGAGAGATCAGCACAAGTTCACAGTAAAGAAAGTCTTGCGGTGTCAAACAATCATTTAATTGGGTGCACGACCAGACAAAATTAACTTTATTCCCACCGCAGAATGAGTGGAGTCAGACATATAAAAATAGATTGCAGGTTAAGGCCCAGATAAGCGTTATTAAAGATTAAAAGTTTCAGAGAGAAATCACCCAATAATCCTGGTTGCAACCCATTGGACTCAATGCAGTGGTCCAAAAATATTATCACTGCCAATCAAACAAATTCATCAGCTCAACAACAAACAGTGAAATGATCCATAAACTTCAGCGTTCAATGATTCAAGGAAGATTACAGAGCATGATAGAGAACATGTAGACTGACACAGAGTATTTGTTTAGCTTCTCTGCAATTGTCCTATGATGAAAGGCTGAGTAAATTGGACCTGTATTCTCTGGAGTTTAGAAGAATGAGAGGTGATCTCATTGAAACATATTCGAAAGGGATTGGATAGGGTCGACACTGAGAGATTATTTCATTTGGTCGGGAAATGAAAGTCTCCCTTATCCCTTCCGAACCAGCTTATCCACCAGTCCTGTCAGCCTCAGGAATCAGTGAACATTTACTCCAAGGTCCCGCTGTTCACTGACACAGAGAGAATGTTGGAGACAGTCACGTTGTTAGGTTACATCGAAAGGGCAAATGTCAAATATAATCAGAGTTTGATGTAAACCTGGGTACACTGAGGTACAAGAAATAGGCATAGAGAGTGAAACTCTAGAGTGCAGTATCCCCACAGGGAGAGTCACAGAGTGGGTCTGTTAGTATAGTATCTCCACAGGGTTAGTCTCTAAGTGGGTCTGTTATGAAAGCATCTCCACAGGGAGAGTCACTGAGTGGGTCTCTTAGTATATATTCTCCACTGGGTGTGTCACTGAATGGGGCTGTTGTTATAGTATCTCCACAGGGAGTGTCACTGAGTGGATCTGTTAATATAGTCGATCCACATGGAGAGTCACTGAGTGGGTCTGTTATTTTAGTATCTCCACAGGGATAGTCACTGAGTGGGTCTGTTATGATAGTATCGCCACAGGGAGAGTCACTGAGTGGGTCTGTTATTATAGAATCTCCACAGGGAGAGTCACTGAGTGGATCTGTTAATATAGTCGATCCACAGGGAGAGTCACTGAGTGGGTCTGTTATTGTAGTATCTCCACAGGGATAGTCGCTGAGTGGGTCTGCTATTATAGTATCGCCACAGGGAGAGTCACTGAGTGGGTCTGTTATTATGGAATCTCCACTGGGAGAGTCACTGGGTGTGTCTGGCACTTTATCATCGCCAAATGGAGAATCACTGAGTGGGTCTGTCATTATGGTATCTCCACAGGGAGTGTCACTGTGTGGGTCTGTTATTACAGTATCTCTACAGGAGAGTCACTGAGTGGGTCTGTTATTCAAGTATGTCCACCGGGAGTGTCACTGAGTGGGTCTGTATATATTATCTCTACAGGGAGTGTGACTGAGTTGATCTTTTATTATAGTATCTCCACAGGGAGAGTCACTGAGTGGGTGTGTTATTATATAACCAGCACTGGGAGAGTCACTGAGTGTGTGTGTCACTATATTACCTCCACGTGGAGAATCACAGAGTGGGTCTGCCATTCTAGAGTCTCCACACGGAGAGTCACTGAGTGGGTCAGTTATCTTAGAATCTACTTTGGGAGAGTCACTGTTTCTGTTCTTATAGTATCTTCACAGGGAGAGTTACTGAGTGGATCGAATATAATAGTATCTCCACTAGGAGAGTCACTGCGTGTGTCTGTTCTTATAACATCTCCAGTGGGACAGTCACTGAGTGTCTCTGTTATTAGAGTATCTGCACAGGCAGAGAGAATGACTGTGTCTGTTATGAAAGTATTTCCACAGGGAGAGTCACTGTGTGGGTCTGTTATTATAGTATGTCCACAGGCAGTTTCACTGAGTGGGTCTGTTTTTGTATTATCTGCACAGGTAGAGTCATTGTGTGGCTCTGTTAGAATAGTATCTCCAATGGGTGAGTCACTGAGTGTCATTTATTATAGTATCTCCACAGGGAGAATCACTGAGTGCGTCTGTTACTATAGAATCTCCAGAGAGAGAGTCGCTGAGTGGGACTGTTGTTGGAGTAACTCCACAGGGAGTGGCACTGAGTGGGTCTGTTATTATTGTATCTCCAATGGGCGAACTAGTGAGTGGGTCTATTGTTACAGTATTTCCACAGGGGGAGTCACTGAATGGGTCTGTTATTACAGGATTTCCGCAGTGAGAGTTTCTGAGAGTGTCTCTGGTATTATAGTATCTCCACAGGGAGTGTCACTGAGTGCATCTGTTAATATAGTCGATCCACAGGGAGAGTCACTGAGTGCGTCTGTTATTGTAGTATCTCCACAGGGAGAGTCACTGAGTGGGTCTGTTATTATAGTATCGCCACAGGGAGAGTCACTGAGTGGGTCTGTTATTATAGTATCGCCACAGGGAGAGTCACTGAGTGGGTCTGTTATTATAGAATCTCCACTGGGAGAGTCACTGAGTGTGTCTGGCACTTTATAATCGCCAAATGGAGAATCACTGAGTGGGTCTGTCATTATGGTATCTCCACAGGGAGTGTCACTGTGTGGGTCTGTTATTACAGTATATCTACAGGAGAGTCACTGAGTGGGTCTGTTAGTACAGTATCTCTGCAGGAGAGTCACTGAGTGGGTCTGTTATTCAAGTATGTCCACCGGGAGTGTCACTGAGTGGGTCTGTATATATTATCTCTACAGGGAGTGTGACTGAGTTGATCTTTTATTATAGTATATCCACAGGGAGAGTCACTGAGTGGGTGTGTTATTATATAACCAGCACTGGGAGAGTCACTGAATGTGTGTGTCACTATATAACCTCCACGTGGAGAATCACAGAGCGGGTCTGCCATTCTAGTGTCTCCACACGGAGAGACACTGAGTGGGTCAGTTATTTTAGAATCTCCTTTGGGAGAGTCACTGTTTCTGTTCTTATAGTATCTTCACAGGGAGAGTTACTGAGTGGATCTAATGTAATAGTATCTCCACTAGGAGAGTCACTGCGTGTGTCTGTTCTTATAACATCTCCAGTGGGACAGTCACTGAGTGTCTCTGTTATTAGAGTATCTGCACAGGCAGAGAGAATGACTGTGTCTGTTATGAAAATATTTCCACAGGGAGAGTCACTGTGTGGGTCTGTTATGATAGTATTTCTACAGGCAGATTCACTGAGTGGATCTGTTTTTGTATTATCTGCACAGGTAGAGTCATTGCGTGGCTCTGTTATTATAGTATCTCCAATGGGTGAGTCACTGAGTTTCTTTTATTATAGTATCTCCACAGGGAGAGTCACTGAGTGCGTCTGTTACTATAGTATCTCCAGAGAGAGAGTCGCTGAGTGGGACTGTTGTTGGAGTATCTCCACAGGGAGTGGCACTGAGTGGGTCTGTTATTATTGTATCTCCAATGGGCCAACTAGTGAGAGGGTCTGTTGTTACAGTATTTCCACAGGGCGAGTCACTGAATGGGTCTGTTATTACAGGATTTCCACAGGGAGAGTTTCTGAGAGTGTCTCTGGTATTTTAGTATCTCCACAGGGAGAGTCACTGAGTGGGTCTGTTACTATAGTATCTCCACAGGGAGTGTCACTGAGCGGGTCTGTTATTACAGTATCTCCAATAGGCGATTCAGTGAGTGGGTCCGTTATTACAGTATTTCCACAGGGTGAGTCACTGAATGGGTCTGTTATTACAGGATTTCTACAGGGAGAGATGCTGAGTGGGTCTGTTGTTATAGTTTACACCACTTGGAGAGTCACTGAATATGTCTGTTGTTATAGGATCTCCACAGGGAGAGTCACTGAGTTCGTCTGTTATTTTAGTATCTCCACAGAGAGAATCACTGACTGGGCCTATTGTAGCATGTCCACAGGGCGAGTCACTGAGTGGGTCTGTAATTACAGTATCTCAACTGGGACAATCATTGAGTTGTTCTGTTCTTCTGCTTTCACCACAGGGAGAGTCAGTGAGTGGATCTGAAATTGCAGTATCTCCACAGGGAGTGTCACTGAGTGGGTCTGTTATTGTAGTATCTCCACAGGGAGAGTCAGTGAGTGGGTCTGTTATTATAGTATCTCCACAAGGAAAGTCTCTGAGTGGATCTGTTAATATGGTATCTCCACAAGGAGAGTCACTGAGTGGATCTGTTATCATAGAATCTCCACAAGGAGAGTCTCTGAGTGGGTCTATTATTATTGTCTCTTCACAGAGAGAGTTACTGAGTCGGTCTGTTATTATAGTATCTCTACAAGGAGAGTCACTGAGTGGCTCTGTTCTGAATGTATGTCCACAGCGAGATTCACTGAGTGGATCTGTTATCATACTATCTCCACAAGGACAGTGAATGAGTGGGTCCATTATAGCAGTAGCTCCGCAGGGAGAGTCACTGAGTGGTTCTTGTATTTTATCATATCCACAGAGAGAGTAACTGAGTGGGTCTGTTCTTCTAGTATCTCCACAGGGAGGGTCTCTGAGTGCATCTGTTATTATAGTATCTCCGCAGGCAGTGTCTCAGTGTACTTCTCTTATTAGTGTATCTCCACCGTGTGATCTCTCTCTCTCTATCTGCCTCTCCCTTTCTCTGCCTCTCCTTCTCTCTTTCTGTCTCTGTCTCTCTTTCTCCCTCTCTCTGTCACTCCCTCTCTCTGTCCCTCTTATTCTGTCTCAATACTTAACTTTGTTTTTCTCTCAGATCATCTCTCCCTCACACTCTGTCTCCTTCTCTACCTCCCTATCTGTCGTTCTCTCGCTCTCTCTCTCTCTTACTCTATCTCTGTCTCCCTCTTTATCTCTATGTCTCTCTCACTCTCTCTCTGCTTTTCCTTCTCTCAATTTGCCGCTGCCTCTCCCTCTCTCTGTCTCCCTCCCTCTGTATGTCTCTGTCTCTGTCTCTCTGTCTCCATCTGTTTGTCTATCTCTCTGCCTCTCCCTCTCTCACTTTGCCGCTGCCTGTCCCTCTCTCTGCTTCACCTTCTCTGTCTCTATCTCTCCCTCTCTCTCTTTCTCTGCCTCTGTCTCAGAGTTGTTGCAGTGCTTAAGGAGGCCATTCAGTCCATCTTGTCTGCACTGGTATTCCGAAAGTGCAATTCTCTCAGTTCCATTACCCCGCCTTCTCCTCATAACCCTGCACATTCTTCCTTTTCATATCACTACCTAATTCCCTTCTGAATGCTTCAATTAAACTTGCCTCCACCACGTTCTCAGGCAGCGCATTCCAGACATTAACCACTCACTGCAAGAAAAAGTTTTTCACCATGTCACTTCAGCTTCTGTTACCAAATATTTTCTGTCGGTGTCATCTCGTTCTCGATACTTTCACAAGTGGGAACAGTGTCTCCCTATCTACTCTGTCCAGATCCCTCATGATTTTGAATAGCTCTATCAAATCACCTCTCAGCCTTCTCTTCTCCAAGGAAAACAGTTCTAACTTCTCCAATCTATCTTCATAACTGAAATTCCTCATCCCTGGAACCATTCTCGTGAATCTCTTCTGTACTCTCTCCAAAACCCTCACATCTTTCCTAAAGTGTGGCACTCAGAGATGGACGCAATACTCGTGCTAAGGATGAACTAGTGTCTTATACAAATTCTACATAACTCCCTTGCTCTTGTACTCTATGCCCCTATTAATAAATCCCAGGATACTGTATGCTTTATTAACCGCTCTCTCAACCTGTCCTACCACTTTCAATGACTTCTGCACATATACACCCATGTCCCTCTGCTCCTGCTCCCCTTTTGGAATTGTTCCCTTTTTCTATAGTGTCACTCCATGTTCTTCCTACCAAAATGAATCACTTCACATTTCTATGCATTGAACGTCATCTGCCACCTTCCTGCCCATTCCATCAACTTGTCTATGTCCTTTTGAAATTCGTCACTGTCGTCCTCACAGTTCACAATGCTTCCAAGTTTCGTATCATCTGCACACTTTGAAATTGTACCCTGCACACCGGGGTCTCGGTCATTAATATATATCAAGAAACACAAGGGTCCCAACACTGACCCCTGGGGAACTCCACTACAAACCTTCCTCCAGCCTGAAGAACATCCATTAATCACTACTCTTTGTTTCCTGTCACTCAGCCAATTCCGTATCCTTGTTGCTACCGTAGTATTTATTATATGAGCTACAAGCTTGCTCACACGTCTGTTGTGTGGCACTGTATCAAACGCCTTTTGAAAATCCATGTACACCACATCAACAACATTGCCCTCATAAACCCTCTCTGTTACCTCCTCAAAATCACCAGCCAGTTCGTTCAACATGATTTTCCCTTAGGAAATCCATGCTGCCTTTCCTTAATTAACCCACATTTGTCCATGTGACTATTGATGTTGATCCGAATTATTTTTTCTCGATGTTTTCCACCACCGAAGTTAAAATAACTTACCTAAAGTTGCTGATGTTGTTCTCCTCACTCTCTGTCTCTGTCTCTCTCTGTTTTTCTCTCTTTACTTTCTTTCTCTCTCTCTCTCTGTCTTTGTCCTGTCTCTCTCTCTCGGCCTCCCCGTGTCTCTCTGTTCCTCCCTCTGTCCTTCCCTCTGTCCCACCCTCTATCTCTCTCGCTCTACCTCGCTCTCTCTTGGTCTCTGCTTCTTTCGCTTCCCTCTCTCTGCCAATCCCTACCTCTGCCCTCTCTCTCTTTGTCTCGGTCTCTCCCTCTACCCCTGTCTCCCCCAATCTCTGTCTTTCCCAATCGTTCTCTCTCTTTCTGTCTCTCCATCTCCATCTGTCCCTCTGTCTGTCTTTTCCTCTCCCTCTGTCGCTCCCTATCTCTCCCTCGACCACTCCCTCTATCTGTCTCTCTGCCACGCCCTCTCTGTCTGAATTTCCCTGCCCTCGGTCTCCCCTGTCTCTATCTCCCCTATGTCTGTCTCTCCCTCCTTCTCTGTCTCTGTTTCTCTCTCTGCCTCTGTCTCTGTCACCCCTCTTTATCTGTCTGTGATTCCCTCTCTCTCTGTCACTCCCTCTTTCTCTCTCTGTCTCTCTCTTTTCATCTCTCCCTTCCTCTCTGTCCCAGGACAGCAATGCTTTCAGGCATTTCTTGGTTAATTTTGACACATTAACTCTTTCCTTCAGAATCACAGAAAATTTAAGGCACAAAAAGAGGCCACTTGGCCCATTGTGTCTGTGCCAGTCAAAAAACGATCCTCCTACTCTAATCCCACTAGCCTCCATTTGGTCCATAGCCCTGCAGATTACGGCACTTGTGGTGCATATCCAGACTCCTTTAGAATGAGTTCACGTTTTCTTCATCAATTACCCTTTCAGGCTGTGTGTTCCAGACCCTCACCACCTTCTGGGTGAAAAATATTTTCCTCATCTCCCCTCTAATCTTTCTACCAATCACTTTAAGTCGATGCCCCTTCGTCACTGAGCTCTCTGCCAAGGTGACTAGACCCCTCACCTCCACTCTATCCAAGCCCTTCACATTTCAATCAGATCTCCCCTCAGCCTTCTCCGTTCCAAGGAGAACAACCCCACCCTATCCAATCGTTCCTCATAGCTGCATTTTTCCAGTTCTAGCAACATCCTCGTAAATCTCCTCTGTACCCTCTCTAGTGCAATTGCATCCTTTCTGGAATGAGGTGACCAGAACTGCACACAGTACTCGAGTTGTGGTCTAACCAATGTGTTATACAGTTTCAGCATAACCTCCCTGCTCTTCTATTCTATTGTTGGGAAGGTCACTGCAGTTTGAAAATATCAAACACTGATCCAACACTCACCCGTAAAACATTTGCACTTAATTCCCAATACTGGACTGGGCAGATAAGAGGACTGTTACCGACTGTTACATCTTGTCTCCTCCTCTATCTGTCTCAGTCTCTCATGTCTGTTTCTCTCCATCTCTCTCTCTCCCTCTATCTCCTTTTCCCTCTTTCACTGCCTCAGTCCATGACTGTGCCTGTACTTGTCTCACACCATCTCTCCCTCTATCTCCCCTTGGACAGAAATGTTTTAATCCATTTCTTGGTTAATTTTGAACCTGCAATTCTTGCCCCTGCGTGGAACGTCACTGCAGTTTGAAAATGTCAAACACTGATCAACACTCGCCCCCTAAACTCTCACACTAAACCCCCAATGCAGGACTGTGCAGATAATGGGGATTGTTGCTGAGATTCTGTCAAGGTCCCTTCACACCCTGTCTCCCCTTTCCCCTGCTTATAAAGTTTGTCAATTTTCGATAATATATTTTCAACAACCATAAATGTCCCTGCAGTTTGAAAATATGAACTATTGATCCAACAGTTGCCTCCAAAACACTTACCCCTAATGTTTCCTTTCAAATTTAGTTCTTGCGCACAGCCAATTTTAGTTTTTAATTATATCTTTTTTCAAACATTATTAGATCTAAATTTTCTCCCATAATCTCGCCCTGTCACACTCTCTCTGTCTGTCTCTCCCTCAGTCTCTGTTTCACCCTCTGTCTTTCTCTCTCCTTCTCTCTGTCTGTCTCCTTCCCACTGTATCTGTCTCTCGCTTTGTCTTTGTCCCTCTAACTCTCTCTTTCTCTCCCTCTGTCTCTGTCCCACTCTGTCTGTGTCTGTTTCCCTCCATCTCCCCTTCCCTCTCTCCCTGGACAGCAATGCCTCGAGCCATTCCCTGGTTAAGTTTGAATCTGTAACACTTGCGCATGTTGGGAATGTCACTGCAGTCAGAAAATATCAAACAATGAGCCAACACACAGTTCTAAAACACTCGCACTAAATTCCCAACACTGGACTGGTCAGACAATGGCGATTGTTACTGGGGTTCTGTCAAGCTCTCACTTAACTATCTCTTCTGTCTCTCACTGTCTTTCATTTCGTCCCTCTCTCCATTTCTCCATCTGTTTACATTTCCATCTCCCCTTTGTCTTTAATCGCCCTGCACGTTATATGTCGAGAGGGAGCAACCTCCACTTTATATGTCGAGAGGGAGCTTCCTCCACTTTATACATAGAGAGGGAGCTCCCTCCACTTTATAGGTAGAGGGGAAGCTCCCTCCACTTTATACATAGAGAGGGTGCTCCCTCTACATTATATAGAGAGAGAGCTCCCTCCACTTTATATATAGAGAGGGAGCTTCCTCCACTTTATACACAGAGGGGGAGCTCCCTTCACTATATACATAGAGAGGGAGCTCCCTCCACTTTGTCCCTAGAGAGGATGCTCCCTCCACTTTATATCCAGAGAGGCAGAGAGGGTGTTCCCTCCATTTTATATGTAGAGAGGGAGCTCCCTCCACTTTATCTATACAGAGGGTGTTCCCTCCACTTTATAAGTAGAAACGGAGGTCCCTCTATTTTTTGCAGCTGCCATGGTGGGATTTGAACCCCTGTCCTCAGGCCATTAGGTTCGGCCTCTGGATTACATAAGCAGTATTATTATCACTTTGCGGCTGCCTCCTTCATGAATATCTACAGTGTTTGTTCCCTAATATCACTCACAGTAGCTTTTAGGCTGTAGCCCTGGAAATGATCTCAAATCAGATCCTCAAAGTTCACATTTTAACTGGAAAAAGGCAGAACCAGAGGGAAACGGATTGCTTTTGTCCCTGGATTCAGTGTCCACTGCAGACAGATCAGTTACATTTACAATAGAAATGCCAGGAGTGAACAAGATCAATATAATAATATGGAAAATGTAAGTGACGCCTCTCATAATTGTAGCATCCGTCCAGTATGAGCACAGATTTCAGGTTTATTCCGAGAGAGTGCTTACTAAGAAAATGTCATTGACATTGAAGTGATTGTGTTTTGTCCACCACATTATTTACATCAGAGTCAAAGCTGCTGATGTAATGTGTTTGTTGAGGTGAGTGTAACTAATAGCAATGATCAAGGATATAACCATGTCAGTAGAGACTGTTTAAATCAGGACCCATTGGAATGGATCAGCTCAGAGTGCCTGGTGGAGCTGTGGATTCCAGGCTAACAGAAGTCTCTGCTTCTGACAGAAATGGGATATCCAGGAATCTATCAGATGGAAGACATTTATTATCCTGTACTTTTTAACAGTTTCATGATCTGGACCGAATCCGTCCTGGAATATTCATACGAATATTTTTGTTTTGGTGATTGATAATGGGACATCTCACAGTCTCAGTGTTACAAGCGGACAGCACAATGTCCTCCTTCCTCAATAACATGGCTCAGTTTAACTGGGATTTCAATGTATTTATTGATTATCACTGTTATCAAATATTATTTCGCTCTCTGTGTCTGACGCTGCTTCAGAAGTCTGGCGACAGAACTGAGTTTGCTGCTGACACTTTCACTTCTCTTTCTCTGCTTCACTGTGGACCTTCACTGTCACTGGACGACATTGTAAAATAGAAAGTATTGATGTGATGTTTTATTGGTTTTCACTCTATCAGTTGGTATCAATAGCTTTTTTCCATTTATCTGTAGATTAGCAGCTGCAGCGCTGATGTTGCTGTTTTATTAATTAAACAATCCCACATTCTAACAGATTACTTTATAATTCGAGGAGAAGGAATTTCAATGATTGTGAGGTTTGTCTGGAAGAAGATTTCGATCCTGTTTATTCCATGTATTGTAGATGAAGTGAAGAGTGTAGGTGAACAGGTGGAGACTTGGGTGTTCTGTAAATACATTACATTATTCACAGAGGTTTCACCATTGAACAAACTGACTCTGAGAATAGAATCATTGAACCTGGGGCTGGTGAACAGAACACAGACGCAGAATGTTAGGAATCAATCATATGTGAAAAGCAATCATTAAGTAACAATTCACAGGGTGTGAGTACTCCAGAGAGATAGGGAAGGAGAAAAGGAGCAGGGAGAACGAAACCAATGGAAAAAGAAAAGCAGAAGTGAAGAGACAGAGAAAGAAGCAGCAGTGTAAATAATTCACTATCATAAAGTGCTGGAATGTCCGGAGCAATTATTGAGAGAAACTGTGAGTTGAAGTTGTCTGTTGTCACATTGTGTTCATTTTCCTGTTGGACTTGATCCTCTGTGTTGATTTCTGTCAGGTCCTCATTTTGTTTTGCAGAATGTTCCTATTCCTTACTTAGTGACTGAATAAACAGAATAGAATCAGTTCTTCACTGATGGTAATTCATTATTTAAATACTGCACTTTAAAATCTCTGTGACTGCTGAGTTCAATAAAGAGCGAGGCAGATATCAGAAATATATTTAAATTTATATTTAATAGCCTGTACAAACTAAATATATTGCCTATATTGTAGAAACAATGAACTGTTCTCCAACACCAATCACAGGGATTATTATTTGAATGTATTAATTGAGTTGTATTACTGGGATCTAGAGATTAGATTTCCTCTAACACTCTTGCTGCAGTCTCTCCCTGTGAATCTCAGCGTCTCCTCTCACTGTATTGAATCGTCAGTCTCCTCATCCATTGCTTCAGTTTATCCACTTTC
This sequence comes from Heterodontus francisci, assembly GCF_036365525.1. Lineage (NCBI taxonomy): Eukaryota > Metazoa > Chordata > Chondrichthyes > Heterodontiformes > Heterodontidae > Heterodontus > Heterodontus francisci. The sequence goes on along the minus strand of NW_027141749.1, from coordinate 1,059,011 downwards.
CCAAACCATCTGCTCCAGTCTCCCCTCCTGCTCCAACATGCCCTTTCCCTGGATCAGTGTAATTTGATGAATGTTTTCAAGATAATAAAAGCAACTGATAGGGTGGAGAGAGAGTAACAATTCCCACTGGCTGTGGAGTCAGGAACTTGGGGGCATAGTCTAAAAATCTAAACGCAGTCTAAAAACCTTTCAGGAGTGAAATGAAGAAACACTTCAACACACCAGGTGTGGTATCTGTTTGGAAATCTCTTCAACAAACGGCAATTGATGCTGAGACACTTGTAGTTTTTAAATCTGAGCTTGATAGATTTTTGTTAACCAAAGGTATTAAGGGGCGAAGATAGGTACACGGAGTTAGATCACACATCAGCCATGAGCTCATTGAATGACAGAAGAGTTTTGAGGGGCCAAATGGCCTCCTCCTCTTCCTCAGTCCAATGACAAATATCTTGCTATCACTCTCTGTGTCTCTCTCTTTGTCTCTCTTTCTGGCTGTCTATCTGTCTCTCTCTCCTCTCATAACCATCTGTGGAAATCTACAAACATTAGTCAGCTATTTTAGGCTGGTTCTCGGTGGCCATTTTATGTTACCACAACACTGGGACATTTATTCCAGAGACCGACACCTCACCAAAGTAAGGGTAGTGCTCAAATTATGACAGAGACACAGACATGGAGATGTTGAGACGCACAGTACTAGAAAGGAATTAATCATTCCCTTGTGCCCAATGATTTTCCCTCCACTGTGATTAGGCTGGGTGGCCTGTAATTACTCAGTCTATTACTTTCTCTCTTGTTAAACAACAGTAGAACATACGCAGTCGTCCAGCCCTCTGTCAGTACGGCTATAACCAGAGAGGATTGGAAAATGATGGTCTGCTATTTCCTCCTTTGCACCTCTTAACAGTCTGAGCCTGGTGAATAATCAGCTTTCAAAGATGCTAAACCCCTGAATAATTCCTCTCTCACTATTAACCCATTCAATATTTCAAACCCCTCCTCATTGACTGCAATGTCTGTGTCGTCCCCTCTTTTGTGAAGACAGACGCTATGCATTCATTAAGAACCATGCCCGCCCCTTCCACCTCCACGATTAGGAAAAAGGAGGAGAGACGATATAAAGTAAAGGATAGAATTCTATAGGAGGTGCAAGAACAGACACATCTGGAGGTATTTGTGCACCAATCACTGAAGGTGGCAGGGCAGGTTCAGAATGTGGTTAAACGGCATAAGGGGTCCTGAGATTATAAATAGAGACATTGAATACAAAAGCAGGGAAAATATGACCTTTGCAAAACGCTGGTTTGCCTTCAACTGGAGCATTGTCCAATTCTGGACACCGTACTTTAGGAAAAATGTGGGGGCATTGGAGAGGGTGCCGACAAGATTTACAAGAATGGTTCCAGGGATGAGGGACTTCAGTTCCGTGGATGGATTGGAGAAGCTGGGGTTGTTCTCTGTGTCTCTCGCTGTCTTCCTCTCTCTGTCTCTCCCTCCTGCTATCTCTGACACTAAGAGGGAGACAGAGGGAGAGAGGGTTAGATATGCAGGCAGAGGGAGGGCTGTCGAGAGGGACAAGGTTGGAGAGAGAGAGATTATTTGGGTGGATTGAAAGGGAGAATGTAAGATATATTCATTTGATGTAATCCTTCACTGCTGTGTACGCAAACAGAGAAAGATAGATATGTAGAGTGAAATATTGGTAGAGTAGGAGAAATGTGGATGAGGTTGGGGCCCAGGCGGCCATTTCTGATGATCAGGAAGGAAAACGCTCCATTGTAAACATCCAGCAAAGTATTCCACCATGGAAGCCATCACACCCTCATGATATTGGTGTGGTGATCCTGTATTCTAAGCAGGACCACCTCTGTTAAGGGAAATGTGTCCTTCCTATCCACTCTTTCTTGGCCCATCATTATTTTATACACCTCAGTTAAATCTTCCCTTCAGCCTTCTCTGTTTCAAAGAAAACAATTCCAGCCTATCCTATCTTTCCTCAGATTTAAAATTCTCCCTTCCTGACAACATCCTCTGTAAATCTCCTCTGTACCCTCTCTAGTGTGATCACATCCTTCCTGTAATGTGGTGACCAGACCTGTACACAGTACTCTAACTGTGGTCCAACTAGTGTTTTATGCAGTTCTAGTATATCCCCCCTGTTCTTATATTCTCTACATCGGCCAATAAAGGAAAGTATTCCGTAAACCTTCTTAACCACCTGATCCACCTGTCCTGTTACCCTCAGGAATCAGTGGACGTTCACTCCAAGGCCCCTCTGTTCACAGTCTGAGAGATTGTTCAGTTAGATTGAAAGAGCAAATGTAAAACATAATAATTTGATGTAATCCTTCACTGCAGTATACACAGACCATTATGAATTGCCCCTAGTATAGGTAGGAGGTAGGGAAATATAGGAGCAGGTGGGGATATGGTGGGAATATGGAATTAGTGTAGGATTGGTATAAATGGGTGGTTGATGGTCGGCACAGACTCGGTGGCCGAAGGGCCTGTTTCAGTGCTGTATCTCTAAACTAAACTCAAAACTAAAGCTAAAAACATACGAGCGAGAGGCATGGAGCGTGAAACATCGGGGGAGAGGGTGAAAAATAGATGGAGATTGCAACAAATTGGAAAGGAGTGACAGGGACTGAGAGAGAGGTAATCTCCGGTAAACTCTCTTGCTGGTGATCTCTCTCCATCTCTATCTCTCTCTTCCCCTCTCTTCTACTCTCCGAAACCCTATTTCTTCTCTCTGTTACTCACTTTCCAAGTCTATCTCTCCCTTTTCTCTCTCTATCTCCCTCTGTACACTATCTCAAGCTCTTTCTCTTGCCCTGAGGATGGGAAGAGGGAGAAAGAGAGGTAGGGAAAGGATGTTGCAGGCAGTGCGAGATGAGGAGAAAGAGACAGAGGAACAGTGAGTCAGCCATTGGTGGATGAATCTTTACTCTGTATCTAACCCCGTGCGTACCTGTCCTGTGGGTATTCGATGGGGACAGTCTCGGACGGGGGGGTCTGTCTAAAAATCAAAAAGTAGTCGAAAGCCCTTTCAAAGATGATATTCAGAAACACTTCTACATACAAAGGGTGGTAGAAGTTTGGAAGTGTCTTCCACAATTGACCCCTCCCTATCTCTACAATGTCCCCCAGCTCCGCAATCCACCAATATCTGTGATCCTATAATTCTGGCCTCTTAAGCATCCCTAATTTGAATCGTCCCAGCATTGGTGGCCGTGCCTTCAAGCTCCCGAGGCCCTAACTCTGGAATTCCTTTCCTAAACATCTCCGTCTCACTAACTCTCTTTTTCTTTGAAGACGCTCCCTCAAACCAACCTCTTTGACCAAGTTTTTGTTCGTCTAGTGTAATATCCCCTTAAGTGAATCGTTGTCAACTTTTTATTTGCCTTATTTATTTGATGGATGTGTGCGTTACTGGCCAGGCCAGCATTTATTGCCCATTCTAATTGCCCTTGAGAAGGTGGTGTTGAGCCTCCTTCTTGAACCGCAGCAGTCCATGTGGGGTAGGTATACCCACAGTGCTGTTCGGAAGGGAGTTCCAGGATTTTGACCCAGTAACAGTGAAGGAATGGCGATATAATTTCAAGTTAGGATGGTGTGTGACTTTAGTTGTTGTGTGCGGACAGTATTTTCAGTTCGCAGTCCATTTATGTTTTTAATTATTTATTTTTTCACGTGGTTAGATGTAAAGTTTCTCTTACAATCTGACTGCTTCCCCGTATATCCTCACTCTTTCTGCCCGTCTCTCCCTCCTTCTCTAAAGCCACTGCTTTACTCTGTATCTAAACTCACACTGTACCTGCCCTGGGAGGTCTCTTGTTGGTGCTTAAGCAATGAGTTAAACACTTCCAGCATAACCTCCCTGCTCTCATATACTTTAACAGCCTTGTTGGGAATGGCACTGCAGTTTGAAAATATGAAACACTGATCCAACATTCACCCCTGAAACACTCACACTAACCTCCAAAAACAGGACTGGGCAGATAATGAGGAATGTTAATGATTGTTGTAACATGTCTCATCCTCTCTCTGTCTCTCCCTCTCATATCTGTTTCTTCCCATCTTTCTCTCTTTCTCTCTCTCTCTCGCCCTCTCCCTCTTTCTCGGCATCTTTCCATGACTCTGTCTCGAACACCATCTCTCTCTCCTTGGACAGAAATGTTTTTATCCATTTCTTGGTTAATTTTGAACCTCTAAATCTTGCTCTTGCTGGGAACGTCACTGCAGTTTGAAAATATCAAACACTGTTCAACACTCGCCTCCTGAACTCTCACACTAAACCCCCAATACAGGACTGTGCAGATAATGGGGATTGTTACTGAGGTTCTGACAAGGTCACCTCACACACTGTATCCCATTTCCCTGCTTCTAAAGTTTGTCAGTGTTTCATAGTATTTTTTTAAATAAAATTAAATGTCACTTCGGTTTGAAAATATCAAACACTGATCCTACACTTGCCCCCAAAACACTCACACTAAACCCCTGACCTTTCCTTTCAAAATTAGTTCTCGCACATTTTTCAACATTATTAGATGTAAAGATTTTCCTATAATCTCGCCCTCCCTCTCTCTCTGTCTGCCTCTCCCTCTGTCTCTGTTGCTCCCTCTGTTTGTCTCTCTTCCTCTCTCTCTCTGCCCCTTTCTCCCTCTGCATCTGTCTCTCTCCCTTTGAGTCTGTCTCCCTCGAGTTCTCCCTGTCTCTCTCCCTCTGCATCTGCCTGCCTCCCTTTCTGTCTGTCGCACTCTGCATTTTCCTGCATCCTTTTCTGTCTCTCTCCCTCTGTATCTGTCTCCCTCGCTTTCTCCCTGTCTCTCTCCCGCTGCATCTGCCTGCCTCCCTTTCTGTCTCTCTCCCTCTGCATTGGCCTGCCTCCCTTTCTGTCTCTCTCCCTCTGCATTTGCCTGCCTCCCTTTCTGTCTCTCTCCCTCATTCTCTGTTCCTCCTTTTTTCTATCATTCTAGCTCTGTCTCTGTCTCTCCCTCTGTCTCTGTCCCACTCTGTCTGTGTCTCTCTCCATCTGTGTCTCACTCCCTCCATCTCTCCGTCCCTCTGTACATGGACAGCAATGCTTTGAGCCACTTGTTTGGTTAATTTTGAATCTTTAACTCTTGCTTTTGTTGGGAATATCAATGCAGTTTGTAAATATCAAACACTCATCTAACACCCATCCCAAAAACCCTCACATTAAACCCCAAATACAGGACTGGACAGACAATGGGGAATGTTACTGGGGTTCCGTCAAGGTCTCATTTCGCTATCTCTTCTGTCTCTCACTGTCTTCCACCTTGTCTCTCTCTCTCTCCATTTCCCCATTTGTTTCTGTTTTGCTCTCTCCTCTTTCCTTCATCGCCCCCAACTTTATAAATAGAGAGTGTGCTCCTTCCACTTTACAAATAAAGAGGGAGCTCCCTCGACTTTACACATACAAAGGGAGCTCCCTCTGTTTTATATAGCTGCCGTGGTGGGATATGAACCCCTGTCCCCAGGCCATCAGGTTGGACCTCTGGATTACGTGACCAGTGGTATTATCACTACCCAACTGCCTCCCAAATGGCTGCGTACAGTGTCTGTCCCGTAATATCACTCACAGTAGTTTCTGGGCTGTAACCCTGAACATGGTCCTGAATCAGAGACTCAAAGTTCACATTTTAACTGGCCAAAGGCAGGATCAGAGTGAAACGGATTGCTTTTGTCCCTGGATTTAGTGTCCACTGCAGACAGATCCGTTACATTTACAATAGAAATGCCAGGAGTGAACAAGGTCAATACAATAATATGGAAAATGTAAATGACGCCTCTCATAATTGCCATCCATCCAGTATGAGTACAGATTTCAGGTTTATTCCCGAGAGAGGTCTTACTCAGAAAGTGTCATTGACATTGAAATGATTGTGTTTTATCAACCATATTATGTACATCAGAGTCAATGCTGCTGATGTAATGTGTTTGTTCAGGAGAGTGTAACGAATAGCAATGATCAGGGATATAAACGTGTCAGTGGAGACTTATCCCCTGTCTAAATCGGGACCCATTGGAATGGATCAGCTCAGAGTGCCTGCTGGAGCTGTGGATTCCAGGCTAATAGAAGTCTCTACTTCTCATAGAAATGGGTTATCCAGTAATCTATCAGATAGAAGACATTTACTATCCGGTAATTGCAGCAATAGGAGTTGCTGGTAAGCCAGTATCTCAGCTGTTAATGGTTTAAATCGATGTTAACTGTGCTGCTGTACTGGGTATTATTTCCCTCTGTGTGTGTTACACAGCCACCTGTTCTTTTCCAGCAATTTACTGATGGAATCTCCTCATTGTCTAGTCTTTCATTCTTGCAGAAACTGTATTTAATGGTATTGTTTTAAGTAACTGTGGCATTATTACTGGATTATTCTGTGTATTGAATGCATTGGAATGGGATGTTTCAGTTAGGATCAATAATCAGACCATTAGGAGTTTTTAACAGTTTCATGATGTGGATCCAACCGGACCTGGAATATTTTTATGATTTTTTTTTTCTGTGATTGATAATGAGACATCTCACGGCCTCAGTATTACAAGGGGACAGAACAATGTCCTCCTTCCCCAATAACATGGCTCAGTTTAACTGGGATTTCAATGTGTTTATTGATTATCAATGTTATCAAATATTATTTCATTCTGTGTGTGTCTGACGCTGCTTCAGAGGTCTGGCTACTGAACTGAGTTTGCTGCTGACACTTTCACTTCTCCTTCTCTGCTTCACTGTGGACCTTCACTGTCACTGGACTACATTGCAAAATAGACAGTATTCATGTGATGTTTTGCTGGTTTTCACTCTGTCAGTTGGAATCAAGAGTCTTTCCATTTATCTGTAGATTATCAGCTGCAGCGCTGATGTTTGTGTTTTATTAATTAAACAATCCCGCATTCCAACAGATTACTTTATAATTCCAGGAGAAGGAATTTCAATGATTGTGAGGTTTGTCTGGAAGTAGCTGTCGATCCTGTTTATTCCATGTATTGTAGATGAAGTGAAGAGTGTAGTTGAACAGGTGGAGACTTGGGTGTTCTGTAGATACATTAAATTATTGCAGAGGTTTCACCATTGAACAATCTGACTCTGAGAATAGAATCATTGAACCTGGGGCTGGTGAACAGAACACAGACGCAGAATGTTAGGAATCAATCATATGTGAAAAGTAGCATTAAGTACCAATTTACAGGGTGTGAGTACTCCAGAGAGATAGGGAAGGAGAAAGGAGCAGGGAAAACGAAACCGAGGAAAAAAGAATAGCAGAAGTAAAGACAAAGAGAAAGAAGCAGCAGTGTGAATAATTCACTATCATAAAGTGCCGGAATGTCCAGAACAATTAGTTAGAGAAACTGTGAGTTGAAGTTGTCTGTTGTCAGATTGTGTTCATTTTCCTGTTGGACTTGATCCTCTGTGTTGATTTCTGTCAGGTCCTCATTTTGTTTTGTAGAAAGTTCCAATTCCTTACTTAGTGACTGAAAAAACAGAATGGCATCCGTTCTTCACTGATGGTAATTCATTATTTAAATACTGCACTTTAAAATCTCTGTGACTGCTGAGTTCAATGAAGAGCGAGGCTGATATCAGAAATATATTTACATTTATATTTAATTGCCTTTACAAATTAAATATATTGACTATATTGTATAAACAATGAAGTGCTTTCCAAAACCGATAACCACAGGGATTATTATTTGAATGTATGAATTGAGTTGTATTACTGAGATCTATCGGTGAGATTTCCTCTAACACTCTGCTGTAGTCTCTCCCTGTGAATCTCAGCCTCTCCTCTCACTGTATTGAATCCTCAATCTCCTCATCCATTGCTTCGGTATATCCACTTTCCCAAACCATCTGATCCACTCCCCCCTCCTGCTCCAACATGTCCTTTCCCTTCTCTCCCACCCAATCTCACTCACTGGTTCTACCTCCAGCTGCCTTGTCCAACTTGATAGGAATACAGGAACATAGGAGCCGAAGGAGGCCATTCAGCCTTTCTAACCAGCTCCACCATTCTTATCGCTGCAGTTTTCAGCCTTTTCCCATTTGGTAACAGTCCCTGTCAGTTCCCTGAACCCAGAGCAATAAACCAGCTGCACATCCAGCTTCCCCCAATCCTTCCCACCCAAAAGTCTGAAGACAAATTCCCAATTAACCCATAAGATTCCATCTCTGTAAAACACCTTCTCATTCCTCCCTGGCACTCCATCCTCACTCAGTACTTCCAGTAGATCCGGTGCTGACTTTATTCACTTTCTGTATCAATTTCCCAATTCATTATTAATAACTGTGTTTTCAAACATTTCACTGTGACAAAGCACTGCCGAGGTCAATGAATCAGTTTTCACTGCTCGATGCAGCAACAAAGCTGGAAATTTCAGCCCAGATCCTGTCAAACTGCTGCTTTATCTCCAGGTCTGATCAGTAATTTCTCAGCTTCCTTTTCTCTCTCTCTTCCAGTTAACTTGGTGGCGATTGTGATCCTGTCCCGAGGAAAGTGCGGTCTCTCCAAATGTATCACCGTCTACCTGGTGGGAATGGCAGTGTCTGATCTCCTGGTCGTTATCACTGATCCCATATTGACCTGGATTGTTTCAATTTATTTCCCATATTCATTCCTGAGAATTACTCCTGTGTGTTCTCTCATTGCCATTCTGCGTTCTGCATCCACAGTTTTATCTGTCTGGCTTACAGTCACTTTCACCTTTGATCGATTTGTGGCCATTTGTTGTGAAAAGCTGAAAACAAAATATTGCAGCGAGAAAACGGCGGCTGTGGTTGTGGGAACAGTGAGTGTGCTGGGCTGTTTAGAGTCTCTCGCCTGGTACTTTTCACTGGAACAGGTTTACATTATTGATAATGTTCCCATAGGTTGTGTTAATAAACTGAGCTTCTTTACTTCCCCCATATGGGGGGCATTTGAATTGTTTGACCTCATTTTAACCCCTTGTGTCCCGGTCTTTCTGATTTTGCTGCTCAATGTTCTGACTGTCAGACGTATTTTATTCTCCAGTAAAGTCCGCAGGGGATTCCGGCGCCACAGTAATGCAGAGAATCACAAGGACCCAGAGATGGAGAATCGCAGGAAATCAATTATTTTACTCTTCAGTATATCCGGCAGTTTCTTACTGTTATGGGTGACCCGGGTTGTGTTTATCATTTATAGTCGAATTACAGATATTCAGTATTTTTCGTCCACCACTATTATCCCTCCTACACGGACCCTGTCTTTATCACAGATCACACATCAAAGATGCTGCAGCTTCTCAGTTCCTGCACCAACACATGTATTTACATTGTGACACAGACTAAATTCAGACCGGAGCTGAAGAAGGCGGTGAAATACCCTCTCAATCTCATTGTTAAATTACTGAACTCATAGAAAGAGCTGAAGGGTTTAAAACACTGGAACTAAATCACATTCCCCCTCCCCACCCCCACCCCGCTCCACCACCCACCCTCCAGCCGCCTTTGTGATTATTTGACCGGCGCCAGCTTTAGTCCTGGCAGCTGCCTGAGCGTGGCAGACTCTGACGTTTAACTGGAATAGTGTACGTTTGCGCATGTGCCAGTACAGCGCCACCTTGTGGTTGCTTTGTCAACAACCGCCGCCAGTGGACAAAGCTGAAAATCGCAGTGATTGTCAGGTGGTGAGAGAGGGGCAGTAACTGCAGTGAGGCAGTGACACCAGCAGATAGAGATGGTGAGAAGGGGACAGAAACTGCAGTGAGGCAGGGGCACCAGCAGATGGAGATGGTGAGAGTGGGCCAGTAGCTGCAGTAAGAGAGGGACACCAGCAGATGGAGATGGTGAGAGGGGGACAGTCACTGCAGTGAGAGAGGGACACTAGCAGATCGAGATGGTGAGCAGGGCAGTAACTGGAGTGAGACAGGGACACCAGCAGATGGAGATGATGAGAGGGGTCAGTAACTGCAATGAGGCAGGGGTACCAGCGTCTCGAGATGTTGAGAGTGGGACAGTAAGTGCAGTAAGACAGGGATACCAGCTGATGGAGGTGGTGAGAGGGGCAGTAACTGCAGTGAGGCGGGGTACCAGCGGATCGAGATGGTGAGAGAGGAACATTAACTGCAGTGAGGCAGGGACACCAGCAGATGGAGATGCTGAGCCATTACTGATGGGAGAATCTCTTGCTGAGTTTAAAAGTTTCGACAAATCTGAGGAATTTACTTTATTGTAAACTTGTTACGTTGAATAAAATAATTTAATGCAACTGTTGCAAAATGGCTATTTTTGTACTATGTAAACACTTGTAACATGAAACTCGTTCCTGTTTGGAAAGTTATATTGAGTGATTAAAGGTAATGTATAAATAAACAACAGGATCAAATAAAACTCAGTAATTTATAAATAAAAACTCTCAATATAAGTTGTGTTGCGTTCTTGAACACTAACGTTATGACATATCTCTCTCGCACACACTTCTCTTTCTATGTTGGTATCTTCTCTACTATAACTAAGAGTCATTGAAATTTTGATCCAATCGCCTTTTGAAAGTTAATATTGAATCTGCTTTCAGAAACCTTTCAAACTCGCCTATTTGTTTCTCCTCTCTGCTAGTGTAAACAGTCTCTCCTCATATCTCCAAACTGAGAGAAAGATTTTGAATACAATGCAAACAATTTCTCCAGGACAGCAGCTGCAGAGGAGCTGGAACCTCCAGAACGTGGACAAACAATGAACAAAAATCCCTCTGAATCCCCCAGTCGAGCAGAGGAAAGAAACAGTCAGAAAGCAAAGGGAAACAAGTGACACTTTATTGCAGCAGTATAAAATTTGTCAGAATGTAGAGGTCTTTATTGCTGAACTTTATATAAATTGGAGGTGAAAAGTGTAAGATCTTTAACACAATTTGTGATAAATGGCCATTTCCCAGCTTTGTAAACCCTTGTACATAAAACTGGTGAATGTTAAGAAGGTTTCATTGATTGATTACAGCTAATACATAAATACAGCAGCATCAAATACAGTGCAAAGAATCATTGACAAATATAACAGTAAATATGGGTAAGAATTGTTGTGTGAAATATCTTGGTGATAAAAGATCTCTTGGCTGCCTCATTAACCTGGCTCTAGTTTCAGTCTTTGTCACACAGTGGAAATGAAAAACGGAATAAAAACTGCCTGTTTATACGACAGTCAAACCGGCCTCTCCAGCAATAACTCTTTGTCACAATTTCAAGGTAATTGCAGTGAGTCATTTTCTGAACTTTCTGTTAACTGGAGGTGCATAGTGAAAGACATTTAATACAATGAGTGTTAAATGGTCATCATCCAAACCGGTCTCCACAGGTTTTAAATGACAGCAGCCTTTCTGCTCTGTTAATGAGGATTTTGTGGGAGGGAGAGAGAGAGACAGACAGACAGGTTTTTGTCTGGAATGGTCCATTTGGGACACGGCTGGAATATCCTCTTCCCCATTCCCCGTTTACACAGAGACTCACCTTGGACTGTCCCATACCTGGGAGGGAGTGTCGAGATGGTGGAAGCTGAGAGCTGGTTGGATGAGCTGTATTTGGGGTGGACTGTCCGTTTTGAGTGACAGGTTCTGGTATATATTAGGACAATATCAGCCTCTATTCATTCTTTCCTTGCGGCTGGTTTGTGAAGGTGAGTTTCTAAGTCTCAGTTTCTGTGTCTCTGTGCCCAGGTGAATTGGAACTGATTACAGTGTGTGTGTGAGAGAGAGTCCAGTCTGAATCCCCCACTCTCTCTGTCCCAGTCCTGACGCTTTTCTCAAAATCCCACCCCAATGCCCCTCTCCAGGATCTTTTCCGCATGGATTAGCTGATGGAGGGAAGGTGTTCGAGTCCAACGACGGAACCCAGACAGTGTGTGATGGTGAGTATCACATCTTCACTGTCACTCTCTGCCTTTCTCCCTCCTTCTCACTCAAAGTCTCTCTCACTCAACGTCTCTCTCGCACTCAGTCTCTCTCGCACTCAATCTCTCACGCACTCAATCTCTCTCTCGCACTCAATCTCTCGCACTCAATCGCTCTCTCGCACTCAATCTCTCTCTCACTCTCTCTATTTCTCAATCTCTCCCTCACCTTGTATTTCTGTCTCTGTTTCTCTCTCTCTCTGTTCCTCAATCTCTCTCTCTCTCTCTGTATTTCTCACTCTCTGTGTTCCTCCATCTCTCTCTCTCCCTCACTTTGTGTTTCTCTCTCTCTCTGAGTGATTGTGCGTCTTTCTGTCTCAATGGTTTTCTCTGTCCTCTCTCTCAATCTCCCTGTGATTCTCTGTTCGCTTTCTCAATCTCTCTGTGATTCTCTGTCCTCTCTCTCAATCTCTCTGTGATTCTCTGTGCCTTTCTCACTGGCTTTCTGTATATCTCTTTGGTGCCTGCAATTTCTTTGTGTGTCTGTTCTTTCCCTCCACTTTTTTCCCTTCTCTTTTTCTCTCTTTTTCTTTGTATCTTTCTGTCTTCTCTATTTCTCTTTCCATCATTTCTCTCTCTCTTTCCGACTTTTTCTGTCTTTTCCTGACCGTATCCACCGCCCTCAATTTATCCACCGCCCTCAATTTATCCACCGCCCGCAATTTTTATCCACCACACAAATCTTTTACCCTGCAATTTCCCCCCACTCGAAAACATCTCCCCCTTGTACAGACCCCCCAATCTAAATAATGCTCGCCTGCAGACAACTGTCTGATTTCCCCTGTTAAATGACCCCCATCTAATACCCTCATTATCAACAGACCCCCATCTAATTATCCCCTTCCCTCTGTTACAAGACAACCCATCAAAATACCACCCCACAGGACAGACTCCCATCTAAATAGACCCCGGGAACAAACACCCATAAAAATTTCCCCACGGGAACAAACTCCCATCTAAATACCCCCCAGTAACTGACTCCCATCTGAATAACCCCCACCCCCCAGGAACAGACCCCCGTCTAAATACCCCCCCCCCCCCCGGCAACAAACTCCCATCTTAATCCACCCACCCCAGAACAGACTGCCATCTAAATACACCGCCCAGAACAAACTGCCATCTAAATACATGCCAGGAACAAACTCCCGTCTAAATATCCCCCAGGAACAAACTCCCATCTAAATACCACCCCACCCCCCAGGACCAAACTCCCATCTAAATACCCCCCGGGAACAAACGCCCATCTTAATACCTCCACCCCGGAACAGACTGCCATCTAAATACACCCCAGGAACAAACTCCCATCTAAATACACACCCAGGAACAAACTCCCATCAAAATACCCACCCCCATGAACAAACTACCATCTAAATACCACCCCGGAACAAACTCCCCTCTGAATAACACCCATGAACAAACTCCCATTAAAATATCCCCCGGGAACAAACTCCCATCTAAATATCCCCCACGAACAAACTCTCATCTCTATACCCGCCCGCAACAGACCCCCATCTAAATACCCACGCTCTGTGAACAGACTCCCATCTAAATGCCCCCCCATGAACTGAACCCAATCTACTTCTCCCCCCGCTCACCACTGTAAACTCTCCCGTTTTGTAAATACCCTCCATGTCCTGCAAAAGCCCCCCCTCTACTAATTCCCACCCTGTATCATCACCCTCGTGAACAGACCCCTTCCCTCCCCCACACCCCCCCCCCCCCCGTATTATTCCCACCTCCATCACTTTCCTGGGTTTGGCTCCGTCTCCCGACAATCTTTCATTCACTTCAATTCCTGATCTGAATAAGACACTGGTGTTCCAACAACTGGCTCCCAGACCCCCGGCACCTTAAACTCATGTCAGGCTGAACACTGGGCCGGGCATAGAGCAAGGACCTTCAGAGGCTAACTGGTATTCTGAGCCTTTAACGCACAGGAAGATCCCAGCCCCACAACATCCCTCTCTGCAGAAAGGTATTTCACCTGTCCTCTCCATCGGCTTCAGGAAATCAAACAGAGGAAGACACACACAAACACACACACACTGACTGGCACAGGGAAGGGAGGAGGTCATTCAGCCCTTTGAGCCTGTCGTACCCCGTTGGATCTTGTACAGCAAGATCCCACAAGCAGCAATGGTACAATAGCTAGATTTCCCCTCAGTCCTCAGAAAGAGCGAAACTCCCTCTTTAAACTGGAAACGGGCCATTTGTGCAGATCAAGATCCCACAAGCAGCAGTGTGATAACAACTCGCAAGCCCTCTCATTCCCTCCATGTTTCCCTCACTTCCCTGCGTCCCTCTCCCTCCTGTTACTCTCATTCAGAGAGACAGATGGAGAAAGAGAGACTGAAAAGTCCACTCTCAGAGCACCACTCTCAATTCAAATGGCAGCTGCACATTCCATTTCACCCTCAAATTCACGGCACTGCCCAAGACACCAGGATTATTCGGGATTCATACCGGCTTCAAGCTCAGGACTTTAATTCCAGGCCTTCAGGAGAGCTTTACACACAATTAATTCACTTCCAAAATGTTGTCACTGTCACAATGCAGGGAATTCTGCAGGCAAGCTGTGCACAGCAAGTTCCCAGCAATGGTGACACTTAAAAATTCAGTTAACCAAGGATTTTATTGTGGATTCCTTTCTCTCTGTCTCTCTGTCTGTCTTTCTCCATCTTTCTCTGCCTTTCCTCCCTCACCCACATTCCGCCTGTCTCTCTCTCTCACCCCCTCTCTCTCTGTATTTAACCTGCCACTTCCTGTCCAAGCATTCCTCGTCCCAAACTTTCCCTCTTTTCATCTTCACCATGCAGCTTTCAGAATGAAAAATCCGAAGACAAGACGGGGAGAGAGAAAATTGATCAAAAGGCACTGTTACACAAAATAGCACAGAAGGGCCCAGGAATTGCTTTCGGTTACAGACACTCTCTCAGCAACACCCAAATACAAACAAATCACAGTTAATAAAACAAAGGATAAAAGGATTGTGACAGCAACCTCCACCTCTGTGTGTGTGTGTGTGTGTGTCTGTCTGTTTCTGTATCTCTCTCTCCCCTGTCTCTGTACCTCTCACTGTTCCTATCTCATTCGTCCCCGTCTCTCTTTCTCTTTCTCTGTTTTTGTCCCTCTATCCCATATGTAATCTTGACTGAAAATAGCTGTGAAATATTTCTGTCTCACCACTTAAAACAACAACAAACCACACAGCTGTTGTGTTTTAACTATTAAAGGTTTAGATGGAGAGACAGAGGGAAAGAAAGCTGGAGAGAGACAGAGCGACAAATCGAAACTCAGAACTTCAGTAAAATGAACTGAAATGAATCGGGAACATTTGACACTCAGTGAATTGATTGTTAAAGTGCTCGTCACTACTGCAATGTTGGAAACACTGTGTGCCATCTGTGCACAGCAAGATCCCACAATTTCATTTCACCCTCAAATTCACGGCACTGATCAAAACACCATCATTACTCGGGAATTATACCGGCTTCAAGCTCAGGACTTTAATTCCAGGCCTTCAGATAATGCAAATATGCAGATAATCCGTGTTTAGTGCACAGCAAGATCCCAGCAATGGTGACATTTCAATATTCAGTGTACCAAGCTTTTGAGTGTGGATTTCTCTCTCTCTGTCTTTCTCCATCTTTCTCTGCCTTCCCTCCCTCACCCACACTCTGACTGTCTCTCTCGCTCTCTCTGTTTAACCTGCCACCTCCAGCTGCTTCTCACTCTCCCTCTTTTTCTCTCCATCTGTTTCTGCCTCAGTGTTGTAATGTTGGAATTGATGCAGGGAATGTATGCACAGCAGGATCTCACAGTGTGATAATAGTCAAATATCCCATCACAGTCCTCAGAAAATGCTAAACTCCATCTTTAAACTTATAACAAGTCTTTATACAGCTTCACATTCAGCTCATGTAATTATTGTAAAATTCTTGTAACAACAGAGAGAAATCCACACTCAGACTCTCAGGAAGCTGAATTTTAAAGTGTCCTCATTATTGTCATGTAGGAAATGCTGCAGGCCACAAGATGCACAGCAAGATCCCACAAGCAGCAATGTGATAAGAGCCAGATTTCAGTCCCTAGAAAGGGTGAAACTCCCTCTTTAAACTGGGAACAAGCAGCTGATTCCGTCTCACCATTTCAAATAACGACGAATTACATTGCTGTGTGTGGTATGTTAATTTTTATTTATTAAAGGTTTAAGTGGCGATGGAGAGTCTGAAACCGAAACAGAGAAGAGAAAGCATGCGGGGAGATAGAGACACAGGGAAAGAATGTGGAGACAGAGGGAAAGCTAACCTCATAACTAAAGTAAAATGAATTAAAATGGGCACCGGGCATCTTATTTCACTAAGTTCATGAAGCATTGCCTAAAACATCAGCAAACCTCACAGACAGGGCTGGATGGAGCAAGTGAAAATGGGACTCCCTCCTGCGGCTGCTCCTTTAACCCTAGGCTTTCAACCTGTTTAAAACTCCAGGGCCCCAATCCGACAGGATCTAGTTAACCCAGGGCCCCAGAGAGGAAATTAAACCTCGGGCTAATAAACAGACATAACTCACGCGAACCCTTTGGGTGCAGCCTGTGGACAAGGCCTCAGTCCGTCCCCTCGGGAGGATGCTCCTGTCCAAGGATTCCTCATCCAAACTTTCCCTCTTTTCATCTTCATGATGCAGTTTACAGAATGAAAATTCCTGAAGGCAAGAGGGAAAGAGAGAACATTGATTAAAAGGCATTGTTAAAGAAAATAACTCCGTACATCTTATTTAAAAGTAAAGATTCAGAACATTGCCCAAAGCACACGGATTGCTCTAGAATTATAACAAGCCTTTAGAAACTATCACAATTGTGACTTAATTCCAAGAATTTGACCCTCAATGAGTTAATTTTTAAAGTGGTCGTCACTGTTGCTATGTTGGAAAAGCTGCAGGTCATTGGTGCACATTGTTTGTGATATACATTAATGATTTGGAGGAAAGTATAGGTGGACTGATTAGCAAATTTGCAGACGACACTAAGATTGGTGGAGTAGCAGATAGTGAAGGGGACTGTCAGAGAATACAGCAGAATATAGATAGATTGGAGAGTTGGGCAGAGAAATGGCAGATGGAGTTCAATCAGGGCAAATGCGAGGTGATGCATTTTGGAAGATCCAATTCAAGAGTGAACTATACAGTAAATGGAAAAGTCCTGGGGAAAATTGATGTCCAGAGAGATTTGGGTGTTCAGGTCCACTGTTCCCTGAAGGTGGCAACGCAGGTAAATAGAGTGGTCAAGAAGGCATACGGCATGCTTTCCTTCATCGGACGGGGCATTGAGTACAAGAGTTGGCAGGTCATGTTACAGTTGTATAGGACTTTGGTTCGGCCACATTTGGAATACTGCGTACAGTTCTGGTCGCCACATTATCAAAAGGATGTGGATGCTTTGGAGAGGGTGCAGAGGAGGTTCACAAGGATGTTGCCTGGTATGGAGGGCGCCAGCTATGAAGAGAGGTTGAGCAGATTAGGATTATTTTCATTAGAAAGACGGAGGTTGAGGGGGGACCTGATTGAGGTGTACAAAATCATGAGAGGTATAGACAGGGTGGATAGCAAGAAGCTTTTTCACAGAGTGGGGGTTTCAATTACTAGAGGACACGAGTTCAAAGTGAAAGGGGAAAAGTTTAGGGGGGATATGCGTGGAAAGTTCTTTACGCAGAGGGTGGTGGGCACCTGGAACGCATTGCCAGCGGAGGTGGTAGATGCGGGCACGATGGATTCTTTTAAGATGTATCTAGACAGATACATGAATGGGCAGGAAGAAAAGAGATACAGAACCTTAGAAAATAGGCGACATGTTTAGAGAGAGGATCTGGATCGGCGCAGGCTTGGAGGGCCGAAGGGCCTGTTCCTGTGCTGTAATTATCTTTGTTCTTTGTTCTAGTAAGATCTCACAAACAGCATTCTGATAACAGCCAGCTACCCCTCCTCTAACCCTCTGTTTCCCTCCATGTTTCTCTCACATTCCTGCGTTTCTCTCCCTCCAGTTACTCTCATTCAGAGAGACAGATGGAGAGAGAGAGTCTTGCGAGGTGGGCCCCAGAGAGGAAATTAAACCTCGGGCTAATAAACAGACACAACGCACGTGGGCCCTTTGGGTGCAGCCTGTGGACAAGGCCTCAGTCTGTCCAAGGATTCCTCGTCCCAAACCTACCCTCTTTTCAACTTCACGGTGTGGTTTTCAGAATGAAAATTCCTCAGGGGAAAGAAGGAGAAAAAAATGGATTAAAATACAAAGCGAAGGACATATTTCAACAAAATAGCACAGAAAGAGCCCAGGGTTTCCTCTCAGTTACACAGACAATCAGCAATATTCAAATACAATCAATTCACAGTTGCAAACCAGATTGAGACAGACTGAGCACACACAAAGATACACAGAGACACACACTGAATCAGACTGGGGAATGTGTTTACTCTCTCTAGAGAGAGAGTGAAAGGTGGGTTTTGTGATTGGAACTGAGATCTTCAAACCCAGTTATATCCTGAGTGAGCTGTTTGCAAACTCCACCCCTTGAGCCTCTGACATGTTGGGCTGTCTCTCAATCTCCTGCCTCAGGGGCGGGGCAAGAGTTCTGTCCATTGATATGTTAATCCCAGGTCAGGACCATCCTCACTCTTTCAGTCCATTGATATGTTCATCCCAACACAGCAATGCTTTCAGCCATCTCTTAGTTAACTTCAAACCTTTAATTCTTTCCCTGCAGTTTGAACATATCAAACATTGTTACTGAGCTTGTGTTTGGGGATTTTTACTGACATCAGTTAGGATTGTAAAGTGTCTCCCCTTCCCTCACTTCTAAAGTCTCTCAGGGTTGTTGTTGTGTGCTGACAGCTTTTTTCAGTGTCCAGTCCCTTTCAACTTTTAATAAAATCTGTCGAACACAAATAAATGTAAAGTTTCTCCTACAAGCTGTTTTGTCCTCCTCCTTCCAAGGTCTCTCTCCGTCACTCCCTATCTCTCGCTCTGTCTCTCACAGGACTGGGCAGACACTGGGGATTGTTACTGAAGTTCTGTTGGCCATTTTTACTGTCATCAGTGTGGATTGTAAAATCTGTGTGTGTGTGTGTGAGTGTGCGTCTCTCTCTGTGAGTGACTTTGTGTGTGTCTATGTGTGTGTGTCTGTGTGTCCCTTTATGTGTGTGTCTGTGTGTGTCTGCATGTTTGTGTGAGAGGGAGAGAGAATCTCAGGGTCTCCTTCTGTCTCTACCTCTCCCTCTCTCAATCCGCTTCTCTCATAGAAACATCGAAAATAGGAGCAGGAGCAGGCCATTCGGCCCCACGGGTCTGCTCTGCCATTCAATAAGGATCATGAACGATGGTCTAATTCAGTACCCTGTTCCCACTTTCGCCCCATAGCCCTTGATCCCTTTGACATTAAGAAATATAGCTCTCGCCACCTTGAATAGATTTAATGACTTGGCCTCCACTGCCTTCTGCGGTAGAGACTTCCACAGGTTCACCACCCTCTTCCCCATCTCTCTCTCTCCCCTTCTATCTCTGTCTCCCCCCTCAATCTCTCTCTCCCCCTCTATCTCTCTCCCCCCCCCCTCTGTCTCTCTCTCCCCCCTCTGTCGCTCTCTCCCCCTCTGTCTCCCTCTCCCCCTCTGTCTCCCTCTCCCCCCTCTGTCTCCCACTCCCACCTCTATCTCCCTCTCCCCTTCTGTCTCCCTCTCCCCCTCTGTCTCCCTCTCCCGCTCTATCTCCCTCTCCCCCCTGCCACCCTCTCCCCCCGTCTCCCTCTACCCCCTCTGTCTCCCTCTCCCCCTCTGTCTCTCTCTACCCACCCCGTCTCTCTCTCTCACCCCTGTCTCTCTCTCCCCCGTCTCCCTCTCCCCCAACTCCCTCTCTCCCACTGACTTCCTCTCCCCTCTTCATCCCTCACCCCCTCTATCTCCCTCTCCCCCTATCTCCCTCTCCCTTTCTATCTCCCTCTCCCCCTATATCTCCCTCTACCACTCGATCTTAAACTCCCCCTCAATCTCAAACTCCCCCTCAATATCCCTCTCCCCCTCGATCGCACTTTCCCCCTCAATCTCCCTCTCCCCCTCTATCTCCCTCTCCCCTCTATCTCCCTCTCCTCCTCTATCTCCCTCTGCCCCTCTATCTCCGTCTCCACCCTCTGTCTTCCTCTCCCACCTCTATATCCCTTTCCCAATCTATATCCCTCTCCCCCTCTATCTCCGTCTGCCCCTCTATCTCCGTCTACCTCTCTATCACCTTCTGCCCCTCAATCTCCCTCTCCCCCTCGATCTCCCTCTCCCCCTCGATCTCCCTCTCCCCCTCGATCTCCAACTCCCCCTCGATCTCTCTCTCCTCCTCGATCTCTCTCTCCACCTCTATCTCTCACCCCACCTCGATCTCTCTCTCCCCTCTATCTCACTCTCCCCCCTCTATCTCCGCCTCCCCCCTATCTCCGCCTCCCCCTCTCTCTCCCTCTCCCACTCTATCTCCCTCTCCACCTCTATCTCCCTCTCCCCATCTATCTCTCTCCCCCTCTATCTCTCTCTCCACCCTCTATCTATCTCTCCCCCTCTATCTATCTATCCCCCTCTATCTCCCTCTCCCCCGCTATCTCCCTCTCCCCCTCTGTCTCCCTCTCCTCCCCCTCTATCTCTCTCCCCCCTCTATCTCTGACACCCCCTCTATCTCTCACTCCCCCTCTATCTATCTCTCCCCCTCTCTCTCCCCTCTCTCTCCCACTCTCTCTTCCCCGTACAACTTTCTCTCCCCCATCTCTCCCTCTCGTTGTCTTTCGCTATCACTGTCCTGTCTCTCTCTCTTTCTCACTGCCGCTGCCTCTCTCTCTGTTTCTCTATGTGTCTCTATCTCGCCCTCTCTGTCTGTGCCTCTATTTCTCTCTCTCTCTCTCTTTCTCACTGTCTCTGTATCTCCCTCTCTATATCTCTGTCACCCTCTCTATTTCTGCCTCTTCCTATCTGTCTCTCTATCTGTCCCTCCATCTGTCTTTCCCTCCCTAACACTCCATCTCTCTCCTTCTCTCTCTGTCCTCCATCTGTCTTTCCCTCTCAGTCACTCCCTCTGTTCTTCTCTCTGTCTCCCTCTCCTGTCTCTGTCTCTTTATCTCCCTCTCTCTCCCTGCCTCTGTCCATAACTCTTTCTGTGTCTCTGACACCGTTTCTCCCTTTCTCTTCCCCCTCTCTCTTTTCATCTCTCCCTTCCTCCCTTGCTCCCAGGACAGCAATGGTTTCAAACATTTTTCCTTCCTTCATTAACCCTCCCTCTCTGTCCCTCTCTCTCCCCCTCTCTCTGTCTCTGCCTCTCTCTCTGCCTCTATCTGTCCCTCCATCTGTCTTTCCCTCTCTGTCACTCCTTCTCTCTCCTTCTATCTCTGTCTCTCTCTCTCTATCCCTCCATCTGTCCTTCCCTTCCTGTCACTCCATCTCTCTCCTTCTCTCTCTGTCTCTCTCTCTATCCCTCCATCTGTCCTTCCCTCCCTGTCACTCCCTCTCTCTCCTTCTATCTCTGCGTCTCTCTATTCTGTCTCTCCATCTGTCTTTCCCTCTCTGTCACTCCCTCTCTTTCCTTCTATCTCTGTCTCTGTCATTATCTCCGTCTCTCCATCTATCATTGGCTCTTCCTCTACTTTTGCCTCTCTCTCTCTCTCTGTCTCACCCTCTCTCCCTATCCCTGTCTCTCCCAATCCCTGTCTCTCTCCCTCTGTGCCTCCCTCTCTGGCTCTCTCTACCACTGTCTTTCCCTCAGTCTGTCTCTTTCTCTCCCTCTTTCTGTATCCCTTCCTATCTGTCCCATTCTCTCCTTCCATCTCTCTGTGTCCCTTCATCTGTATTTCCCTCTTTCTCACTCCCTCTCTCTCTCCTTCTATCTCTGTCTCTCTCTCTGTCCCTCCATCTGTCTTTCCCTCCCTGTCCATCCCTCTCTCTCCTTCCATCTCTATGTCTCTCTCTCTCTGTCCCTCCATCTGTCTTTCCCTCTCTGTCTCTCCCTCTCTCCTTCTATCTGTCTCTCCCTCTCTCCTTCTCTCTCTGTCCCTCCATCTGTCTTTCCCTCCCTGTCACTCCCTCTCTTCTTCGATCTATGACCCTCTCTCTGTCTCTGTCTCTCTCTCTCCCTCCACCTGTCTTTCCCTCTCTGTCACTCCTTCTCTCTCTCCTTCTCTCTCTGTCTCTCTCTGGCATTATCTCTGTCTCTGCATCTATCACTGGCTCTTCCTCTATCCTTCTCTCTCTCTCTGTATCTCCCGCTCTGTTCCATCTGATTCCCAGTCTCTCCCTCCCTGTTACCCTTTGAATCCCAGTCTCTCCTTCCCTGTTACCCTCAGCATCCTAGTCACTCCTTCTCTGTTAACCTCTGTTACCCTCTGAATCCCAGCCTCTCTCTCTCTGTTACCCTTTGAATCCCAGTCTCTCTCTGTTGCCCTGTAAATCCCTGTCTTTCCCTCTCTGTTACCCTCTGCACCCCAGTCTCTGCCTCCCTGCTACCCTCTGAAACCCAGTCTCTCCCTCTGTTACATTTTGAACCCAGTCTCTCCTTCCCTGTTACCCTCTGAATCCCAGCCTCTCTATTATCCTCTGAAACCCAATCGCTCCCTCTCTGTTACCCTCTGAATCCCAATCGCTGCCAGTCTGTTATCCTCTGAATCCCAGTCTCTCCCTGTCTGTTACCCTAAGAAATCAGTGAACATTCACTCCAAGGTCCCGCTGTTCACAGACACAGAGAGAATGTTGGAGACAGTCACGTTGACAGGTTAGATCGAAAGGGCAAATGTCAAATATAATCATAGTTTGATGTAATCCTGTGTTCACGGAGGCGCAAGAAATAGGCATAGAGTGTGCACGATTAGGAGAGAGGGAGAAATAAAGATGGAGAGAGTGTAACAGTGAGGAAGGGAGAGATATACATGGAGAGAGAAGTGGAAAGCTGCTCTTACTGGTAATCTCTCTCCATCTCCGTCTTCCCCTCTCTCTTACTCACTCAATCGCGAGTTCCCCACTCTGCTACTCTCTCCATGTTTATATCTCTTCTCTTCTCTCTCTATCTCCATCTCCCTCTGTCCCCTCTCAATCCCAATCTTCGCTGTGTCATATCTTCCAGTGTGCTGAATACAGCTTTGCAGGAACACTGAACCACACTCTCCATCCTAATCTCTTCCTCTTTCTCACTGGTACTCTCTCCCCATTGCTATCCTTCCCTCTCTCTGTTTTACTCTCTCTATATCTATCCCTGTCTCTCTCACTGTTACTCTCTCCATCTGGATGGAGGAAGGGAAGGAGAGGCACATATCGAGTCAGCTTTACTCTGTATATACCCACACTGTACCTGCCCTGGGAATGTTTGATAGAATGGAGAGGACAGAGATTTACTCAATAGCTAACTAATAGCTTGGCAGCATTTGATGGGACAGTGTAGATGGAGCTTTACTCGGTATCCCTGGAATTTAGAAGGTTAAGGGGTGATCTAATCAAAGTTTAAAGTTGTGGATGGGGTGCCAATCAAGTGGGCTGCTTTGTCCTGGATGGTGTCGAGCTTTGGAGTATTGTCGGTCCTGCACTCGTCCAGGCAAGTGGAGAGATACCATCACACACCTGACTTGTGTCTTGTAAGTGGTGGAAAGGTTTTGGGGAGTCAGGGGTGAGTCACTGTAGCCACTGTATTGATGTGATTTCTTCAATTCAGTTCCTGGTCACTGTCTCCCCAGGATGTTGATGCTGGAGGATTCAGCGATGGGATAATGCTTTGAATGCCAAGGGGAGGTGTTGGATTCTCTCTTGTTGCAGATGCTCATTGTCTGTCTGTGTGTTTTTTTCTGTGCTCTGGGACCAATTTCCGCATGGGGACGTCTTAATGGTGCCTCATAATTGACTAGTTAGCAAAATGAATGCTCATGGAATGAATGGGACAGGGACAGAGTGGATACAACATTGGTTAAGGGACAGAACACAGAGAGTAGTGGTGAATGGTTGCTTCAGACTGGAGGACGGTGTCTATGCCTGACATAATTTAATACACTTCTATTCAATCTCCCCTCAATCTCTTTTGTTCTAAGGAGACCAAACCCAGCTTTTCCAACCTAACTTTGGAGCTAAAATCCCTCATCCCTGGAACCATTCTGGTAAATCTCCTCTGCACCCTCTCAAGGACCCTCGCCTCCTTCTTAAAGTGTGGTGACCAGAACTGAACACAATGCTCCAGTTGGGGCCTAATTAGAGCTTGATAAATGTTCAGCATAACCTCCCTGCTTTTGTACTCACTGCATACAGTGTACATTGTGGTACAGGGATATTCCCCAGGGGTTTGGATTCGGACTGACCTGTTTGATATTTGAATGACTGGGACTTGGGTTTACAGAACATAACTTCAACATTGTGCCATCTGCAATGTCATAAACAGGGAAGGGAAAGTAGTAGACTTCAGGAGGATAGACATAGCCTGGGTAAATGGTCAGACATATGGCTGGTTAACTTTAATGCTGAGAAATGTAAAATGATGCATTTTGGAAGGAAGGCTGAGGAGAAGCAATATAAACTAAATGGTACAATGTTAAATTGGGTGCAGGGACAGAGAGACCTGGGATTTTATTTGTGTCCCTTCTTCTCTCTTCAAGATTCAATTTGGGGCTTGCAATCTGTAAGTTGAATTTAGCTTCAACCTGAAAAGTGTCAGCAGACATGTTGGGAAATGTGTCAAAACTGTTTCCATTCAGACATTCTGACATTATGGAAGTGTGAGCTACCTTTGCAGAGACAGGAAATCGGGGTGTTTGAATGGACATGCAGGTTTTGGTTATTGCAACAAGGTGAGAATTTGAATTGTGTCCCTTGCAGATGCACAGAATTGAAGGTATTTACAGAACACCACATGAAGTAGTTTACCAATGTCTGACAAACTTCAAAGACTTCAGACACATGGAAGAAGAGGAAAAGGGAACAATGTACAAAACCTGAGACGGTCAGACAACAGCAGTAGGAAAATGAATCTATTTTTATGGGTTTTAATTTGAAGGCCTGAGCTGATGATTGAAAAAGTTCAAATCCTACACTGGGCTGTTGTGAATTTGAATTCTGTTGTTTTCAGAAATAAAAAACCCATATATCTGGAATTGAATAACCTCTAGGATGGAATGATTCACTCCTGTCTACAGGTACAAAGTCCGTGTGTGTCTCAGTTTTGCAATATTTATTAACGATTTAAGATGATGGGGTAGAATGCCACATACACATGTTTTCCAATGACAAAAAATAGGCAGCATTGTAAGCAGTGCAGCTAGAAGAATCAAATTACGGCACAGTGGTGCAGTGGTTAGCACCGCAGCCTCACAGCTCCAGCGACCCGGGTTCAATTCTGGGTACTGCCTGTGTGGAGTTTGCAAGTTCTCGCTGTGTCTGCGTGGGTTTCCTCCGGGTGCTCCGGTTTCCTCCCACATGCCAAAGACTTGCAGGTTGATAGGTACATTGGCCATTATAAATTGCCCCTGGTATAGGTAGGTGGTAGGGAAATATAGGAACAGGTGGGGATGTGGTAGGAATATAGAATTAGTGTAGGATTAGTAGAAATCGGTGGTTGATGGTCGGCACAGACTCGGTGGGCCGAAGGGCCTGTTTCAGTGCTGTATAACTAAACTAAATATATTAATATCTTAAATAAATGGGCAATACTGTGGTAGATATATTTCAATGTCAGTAAAAAAGACGAGAACAGAGTATTTTATAAATGGTGAAAAACTAGAAACACTGGCGGTCCAAAGAGACTTGGGGGGGCGGGGTCCATGTCCATTTGACTGCAATGTAGATTTACCAGAATGATAACTGGACACCAAGGGTTAAATTACGAGGTGATATTACACAAACTAGGGAGGTATTCCCTGTAATTTAGGAGGATCAAGGTAATTTGATCAAAGTTGTTGAGATTTTAAGGGGAGCCATGCCCACAAATCCCACCTCCATACACCAATTCCCTTTTTGATCCCTAATACTCTATCCTTAGTTATCCTCTTGTTCTTCGTGTATTTATAAACCATCTCAGTGCTTTCCTTGATTTTACTTGGTTATATTATTTTCTGACTATCTCTTTGCTTTCCTCATTTGCCTTTTAATTTCACCCTTGCACTTTCTTCACTCCTCTCGGCTTTCTGTGGTATTGATCTATCTGTATCTGACATCAGCTTCCCTCCTTTGATCCCCCTGAAGGACCCTCACATCCTTCCTAATGTGTGGTGACCAGAACTGGATGCACTATTCTAGTTGTGACCTAACCAGAGCTTTGGAAAGGTTCAGCATAACCTCCATGCTTTTGTACTCAACACCTCTATTTATGAAGCCCAGGATCCCAGAGGCCTTACTGACTACTCTCTCAATATGTCCTACCACCTTCAAAGATGTATGTACATATAACCCCAGGTCCCTCTGTCCCTGCACACTTTCTAGGATTGTGCCGTTAATTCTATATTGCCTCTTCCTATCACTTCTGCCAAAATACATCACCTCACATTTCTCTGTATTAAATTCCATCTGCCACTTGTCTGACCATTCTGCTCAACTATCAATGGCCTGTTGCAGTCGATTGGTATCATCCTCACTCTTTGCATCTCCTCCAAGTTTGGTATCATCGGTAAATATTAAAAATTTACTCAAACACTAAAACATTCTAAAATGTGAGGCTCACAAATTTAACACAGGTTTCCTTTTCTGAGTCTCGCTGGTCAGTTCTGAATTTCTGTTGGATGGCATCAGACTAGATTTTGTGTTCTGACCTGAACCCACAAACGGATAACTCAGAGGTAGAATTATTACCCACGGAGCCACAGCTGGCTCCAATGCTCCCAGAAAATTTAGTTGTTGTGCAGGGTCAGTTATTTTTTCGTGTGCTGTGCCTTTAAATATTTGAAGAATCTTTGAAGAAGGCTTTGTAAATAGAGGCTTAGAGTATAAAAGCAAGGAGGTTATTATGAAGCTTAAAAAAACACTGGTTCATCCTCAACTAGTATTGTGTCCAATTCTGGACACCGTACTTTAGGAAGGATATGGGGGCATTAGAGAGGGTGCAGAAAAGATTCACGAGCATGGTTCCAGGGATGAGGGACTTCAGTTACGTGGATAGATTGGAGAAGCTGGGGTTGTTCTCCACAGAGAGGAGAAACTGAGATTAGATTTGATAGAGGTGTTCAAAATCATGAGAGATCCGGACAGAGTAGATGCACGAGTAGGAATGCAGCACATAGGACATTCCAGACCCAATTCTGTTGAGTGTTTACTTGTACAAGTGAATTGACCATTTAATATTTTTAACTTACTTAACCCTTGTGTTCCCACAAAGATCAAGCTCGCAAATTCGACAGTGCCCACTTTGACTTCATCCCATCGTGTCTTGTGGACATTCTCACAGGATTGCAGGTATAACTGTAGTCATAGTATCAACTGAAAATTGATCAGTTACATTGTTATTTCAGTCCATATTTACATT
Source organism: Heterodontus francisci (assembly GCF_036365525.1). NCBI lineage: Eukaryota > Metazoa > Chordata > Chondrichthyes > Heterodontiformes > Heterodontidae > Heterodontus > Heterodontus francisci. The sequence goes on along the minus strand of NW_027141749.1, from coordinate 1,031,592 downwards.
ACACGCGGTACCTTACTGTTGTAATATAGTCATAGAGTATCTATTCATCCCACTGGGGAAAAATGTCACTGGCTCAACATTCTCACCAATACTCAAACATTCCACAATACAAGGCTGACAAATTCAACAGAAGTTTACTTTTCTGAGTCTAGCTGGTCTGTTCTGATTCTCTGAGGGATCATTGATGCTTATCCTCCTAATCCCGTGTGCCTGTCCTGCTCCCAAACACAGCATCCACTTACGTTAAGGCAAGTGATACAGGTGCGTCTCAAGTGACTGAGGCAAGTGAGTCGTGAGGCTGAGCCGGGCACAGTGAGTGACCTGGGTGAATCCGATATTCCAGGGAATGTTTAAACGGAGTTGCACTCTGTATATAACCCGTGCTGTACCTTCTCTGAGATTGTTCAATGGGACAGTGCAGACGAGGAGAATTATTCCTGACCCACTTTAAATATGGAGAAGCTATTCCTTCAAGTACAGATCCAAGAGATTGTTTCAAATATGAAGAGGGTTTCTGCCTCTACCATCCTTTCGAGTCAGAGAGTCACACAGAGATACAGCACAGAAACAGGCCCTTCGGCCCACCGAGTCTGTACCGGCCATCAACCACCCATTTTATACTAATCCTTTCAGGTAGTGAGTTCCATGCCACCCACCAGCCACTGGGTGAAAAAACTATTGATCTGATTTGTTCAGTTAAATTTGATGTCAATGTTTCCCCAGGATGATGATGCTGGGGGATTCAGCGATGGGATAATGCTCTGCATGCCAAGGGGAGGTGGTTGGATTCTCTCTTGTTGCAGACGGTTTTGCCTGGCACTTGTGTGACGTGAATGTTACTTGTCACTGGTCGGCCCATGCCTGAATGTTGTCCCGGTCTTGGTGCATGTGGCGCTGGATTGCTTCATTATCTGAGGCAAAATACTGTGGATGCTGGAAACCATCGAGCTGAATCATTAACTCTGTTTCTCACTCCACAGATGATGCCTGACCTGCTCAGTATTTCCAGTATTTCCTGCTGGTATTTCATTATCTGAGGAGGTGTGAATGGAACTGAACACTGTGCAATCATCAGTGAACATCCCTACTTCTGACCTTATGATGGAGGGCAGGTCAATGAGGAAGCAGCTGAAGATGGTTGGGCTGAGGACACTACCCTGATGAACCCCTGCAGTGATGTACTGGGACTGAGATGATTGACCTCCAACAACCACAACCATCTTCCTTTGGGCTCGGTATGACTACAACCAGCGGATTCCTGCTGACTTCAGTTTTACTTGGCTCCTCGATGCCACACTCGGTCAAACGCTGCCTTGAAGTTAAGGTCAGTCTCTCTTCCCAGTAGCAGACAGGAGGGACTCGGTCACTTTGACCCGTTGTGTACTGAACATGCTCTGCTTCTTCACAGCCTGATACAGGACTGTACACGGCCGATTAATGTCGCCCATCAAACACTCTGAGAGCAGGTTCAGCACAGCTGAGAAACAGAGTACAGTTCCTTCAACATTTTCTCTCTGTCTTCCTCGCTCCGTCTCTCCATCCTGCTATCTCTGACACTAGGAGAGAGACAGAAGGAGAGAGGGTTAGACATGCAGAAAGAGAAATTGCTGCAGAGAGGGACAAGGTTGGAGAGAGAGAGATTGATGGGATGGATTGAAAGGGAGAATGTTAGAAGTATTAATTTGATATAATCCTTCATTGCGCAGACATACAAGAGATAGGTATGGAGAGAGAAACATCAGGAGAGATCCAGAGGGAATATCCTCCAAATTAAACGTCCATCAAGCCATTCCACTGTGGGAGCCATCACACCCTCATCATACTGGTTGTGGACATTTTGAAATCTATGTCCCCGCTTGTGGACCTCTGTGCTAAGGGAAATAGGTCCTTCCTATCCGCTCTATCGAGGCCCCTCATAATTTTATACACTTCAACTCAATCTCCCCTCAGACTCCTCTTTTCCAAGGAAAACAAACCCAGATTGTCCAATCATTCCTTTGGATTTCTTTGCAATTTTGGCACTCTCTTCTGCTAATAGGGATTCATGCTGGCTTAAGTTTTAATTTTTAAATCTGTGATTGATAGATTCTTGTTAACCAAAGGTATTATGAGATAAGGGGCAAAGGTGGGATTATAAGGTGTTAGTTAGATCACAGATCAGCCCTGATCTCACCGAATTCTAGAGGGTTGAGGGGTTAAATTGCCTCCTCCTCTGCCTATGTCCGATGTTAAATATCCTTCTTTCACTCTGTCACTCTGTCTGCCTGTGTCTCTCTATTTCTCTCTTTCCATCTCTCTCTGTGTCTGTTTTGGAGAGCGTAGAGCGAGATTCACTCTGTATCCACCCTTTGCTGTTCTTGCTCTGGGAGTCGTCTCTGCTTTTGCTGCGTTTCACCCGGTCTCAGTTTGTGCAGCACAAGACCATTTCTCTGTTTATAATACAATAGGCCGTGTCTTTACTCTGTATCATCACTTCCCAACTGCCTCTCAAATGGATGTGTACAGTGTCTGTCCCGTAAATCACTCACAGCAGTTCTGAGCTGTAACCCTGAACATGGTCCCGAATCAGAGACTCAAAATTCACATTTTAACTGGGAAAAGGCAGGAACAGAGTGAAGCGGGATTGATTTTGTCCCTGGATTCGGTGTCCACTGCAGAGAGATCAGTTTCATTTGCAATAGAAATGCCAGGAGTGAACAAGGTCAATGCAATAATATGGAAAATGTAAATGACGCCTCTCATAATTGCCATCCATCCAGTATGAGTACAGATTTCAGGTTTATTCCCGAGAGAGGTCTTACTCAGAAAATATCATTGACATTGAAATAATTGTGTTTTATCCACCACATTATTTGCATCAGAGTCAATGCTGCTGATATAAGGTGAGTGCAACAAATAGCAATGATCAGGGGTATAACCGTGTCAGTGGAGACTTATTCCCTGTCGTGGGCATGATCAAAAAGATTGCAGGTGATACCAAAAAAGTGGCCCTGTGGTTGAGAGAGAGCAGAATAGCTGTAGACTGCAGGAAGATGTTAATGGACCAGTCAGGTGGGCACAACAGTGGCAAATCGTACTCAACGCAGAGCCGTATGAGGTGATGAATTTGGGGAGGTCGAGCTGGACAGAGGAATTCACAATTAATGGGAGAATTCTTCCAGGTGCAGAAGAAGTGTGGGGCCTTGGAGTGAATGTTCATAGATCCATGAAGATAGCAGGGCTGATCGCTAACTGAGTTAAGAAGACATCGGGAATACGTTTCCTTTGTTCGCCGAGGTGCAGAATAGGAGAGAGGTTATGCTGTTACGATATAAGTCCTTGGTTAGGCCACACCGTGAGTACTTTGTGCAGTTACGGTCACAACATTACAGAAAGGATTTAATTTCACCAGAGAGGGTACAGAGCAAATTTACGAGGATGTTGGCAGGTCTGGAAAAAAATGTTGCTGTGAAGAAATATTGGATAGGCTGGGGCTGTTGTGCTTGGAAGAGGGAAGTCTGAGGTGAAGTGATATATGAAATGTCGTAAGGTTTGAGGGACCTGGATAGAGTGTACGTGATGGGCCTATTTACCTTCCCAGAGAGGTCAGAGACAAGGGGGCATCGATGTAAAGTGAAATAAAAACAGGAAATGCTGGAAATACTCAGCAGGTCTGGCAGCATCTGTGGAGAGAGAAGCACAGTTAACTTTGCAAGTCGGTGACTCCTCATCAGAACCTTCATCACTGACCTGAAACATGAGACAGGGAAGGTTGTAGGGGTGGAGGAGGTTACAGAGATCGGGAGGGTTGTCGAGCCTGGAGTAGCTGACAGTGTTAGGGAGGGTTGCCTTGGTGGAGGAGGCAACAGAGTTCGAGAGGGTCGTCTTGGTGGAGAAGGTTACAGAGATCGGCAGGTTTGTAGATGCTGGAGGACGTTGAAGAGATAGGGAAGGCTGTAGGGGCTGGAGGAGATGACAGAGATTCGGAGGGTTGTATCTGGTCGAGGAGTTTACAGAGATATGGTTGGTTCTAGGGACTGGAGGGGGTTACAGAGTAGGCAGGTTTGTAGGGGCCGTGGAGGTTACAAAGAGAGGGAGTGTTGCAGGAGCTGAGGAAGTAATAGGGCTAAGGAGGGTTGTAGGGGCTGGAAGAGGTTACAAAGATAGGGAGAAGGTTACAGAAATACAGACTGTTGTAGGGGATGCAGGAGGTCATAGAGTAGGGAGTGTCGTGGGCTGAAGAGGTAACAGAGATAGGGAGGATTGGAGGGGATGAAGGAGATTACAGAGATTGGGAGGGTTGTCGTGGTGGAGGAGGTTACAGAGATCGGGAGATTTGTAGGGGCTGGAGGAGGTTGCAGACATCGTGGGGGGGGGGTGTTCTAGGGGCTGTAGGGAATTACAGAGATAGGGATCGATATAGGGGCTGGAAGGTTTGGCAGTTATACGGAGGACTGTAGGGGCAGGAGGAGTTTACAGCGCTAGGGAGGGTTGTAGGGGCTGAGGAGGTTACAAAAAGAGGGAGGGTTGTAGGATCTGTGGAAGTAATAGCGATAGCGAGGGTTGTAGGGACTGGAGGAGGTTACAGAGATAGGGAGGTGCGTAGGGACTGGAGGAGGTTACAGATATAGGGAGGGTTGTAGAGACTGGAGGAGGTTACAGAGATAGGGAGGTTTGTAGGGGATGGAGGAGGTTACAGATATAGAGTGGTTTGTAGGGGATGGAGGAGCTTTCAGTGATAAGGAGGATTGTTGAACTGGAGGTGGTTACACATATAGAGAGGGTTGTAGGGGCTGGAGTAGCTGACAGAGATAGGGAGTGTTGGAATGTCAGGAGGAGGTTACAGAGATAGGGTGTGTTGTGGGCGCTGGGGGAGTTTACAGAGATAGGGAGCTTGGAGGGGCTGCAGGATGTTATAGAGATCGGGAGGGTTGTATGCGCTGGAGGGGAGTACAGTGATAAGGAGAATTGTAGGCACTGGAGGCGGTGATAGATTTAGGGAAGCTTCTAGGGGATGGAGGACGTTACAGAGATAGGGACGGTTGCCGGTGTGGAGGAGCTTGCAGAGATATTGAGTGTTGTAGGGCTGGTGGAATTTGGAGAGATAAGAAGGGATGTATAGAATGGAGGAGTTTCCAGAGATCGGGATGGTTTTAGAGGTTGGAGGAAGTTGCATTTAAAGGGAAAATTGTAGGGGCTGGAGGAGTTGATGGAGTTAGGGAATGTTGTCGCTCTGGAGGAGGTGACAGCGATAGGGAGCGTTGTTGGGTCTTGAATAGGTGCCAGAGATAGGGAGGGTTGGAGGGGCTGGACGAGGTTACGGCGATAGGGAGGATTGTAAGAGGCTGCACAGATTGGGAGGGCTGTAGGGGCTAGAGGAGATTACAAAGCTAGGGAGTGTTGCAAGGGCTTGAGGAAATTACAGAGATAGGGAGTCTTCTAGGGGCTGGAAGACGTAACAGAGTTAGGTAGTGTTGTAGGGGCTGAGTAGGTTACAGAGATAGGCAGGGTTAACTGGTTTGCAGCAGGTGACAGTGATCCGGAGTGTTGTCGGGGCTGGAGGTGGTTACAGAGATAAGCGGGGTGGGGGGGGAGGGGAAGTTGTAGGCGCTGGTGGAGGTCACAGAGATAGGGAGGGTTGTAGGGGCTGGTGGATTTGACAAGATAGGGATAGTTATGGGGACTGGAGGACCTGACAGAGATAGCGAGGTATATATGGGCTGGAGGAGGTTTGAGCTCGGGAGTGTTGTCTCGTCTGGAGGAAGTTACAGAGAAAGGGAGTGTTTTCCCGGCTGGGGGAGGTTACAGAGATAGGGAGAATTGGGGTGCTGAGGAGGGAACCGAGCTTGGAGGGTTTTAGGGGCTGGAGGAAGTTACCAGGATAGGGAGGATTGTATGGGCTGCAGCAGGTTTCAGAGACAGTAAGGGTTGTAGGGGCTGGCGGTAGTGACAGAGATAGGGAGTTTGGGTACTCACTGGACACAGGTGTTGTACTGGACTATTGGAGAACAGCTGACATTGTACCTCTGTTTAAAAAGGGAGCGAAGGATAGACCGATTAATTACAGGCCAGTCGGTATAACCTCAGTAGTGGGCAAATAATTGGAATATTTTCTGAGAGAGAGGATAAACTGTCACTTAGAAAGGCATAGCTTAATCACGGATAGTCAGCATTGATTCATTAAGGGAAGATCTTGTTTGACCAACCTGATTGAATTTTTTGAAGAAATAACAAGAAAGATAGATGAGGGTAGTGCAGTTGATGTGGTCTCCAAGAATGTTAGCAAGGCTTTTGCGAAGGTCCCACAGGACAGACTGGTTAGGAAATTAAAATCCCATGGGATCAAAGGAAATGCAGCAATGTGGATACAGAAGTTTCTCAGTGGCAGGACACAAAGGGTAATTGTTGACGGGTGTTTTAGCGAATGGAGGGATGTTTCCAGTGGCCTTCTGTAAGCCTCAGTACTGAGTCCCCTGCTTTTTGTGGTTTACATTCAAGTTTTGGATGAAAATGTAAGGAGCATGATCAAGAAGTTTGCAGACAACACAAAGATTGGCCTTGTAGTAGATAGCGAGGAGTATAGTTGTTGGCTGCAGGAAGATATTGATGATCTGGGAGATGGGCAGAGAAGTGGCAAATGGAGTTCAACTCAGAGAATTGTGAGGTGATGCATTTGGGGAGGTCAAACAAGACAACTGAATGTACAATTAATGGGGAAATACTGAGAAGTACAGAGGCAGTGAGTGACCTTGGAGTGAATGTCCACAGATCCCTGAAGGTAGCAGGACAGGTCGATAAGGTGGTTAAGAAGGCATATGGAATCCTTTCCTTTATTAGCCGAGGTATAGAATATAAGAGCAGGGAGGTTATGTTGGAACTGTATAATTCATTAGTTCGGTCACAACTTAAGTACTGTGTCCAGTTCTCGTCACGTCACAACAAAAAGGATGTAACTGCACTGGAGAGGGTACAAAGGGAATTTACGAGGATGTTGCCAGGACAGGAAAAATGCAGCTATGAGGAAAGATTGGATAGGCTGGGTTTGTTCTGCTTGGAACAGATTTGTTTGAAATGTACAGAATGTTGAGGGGCCTGGATAGAGTGGAGGTGAAGGTTCTATTCTCCTCAGCAGTGAGTTCAGTGACTGGGGGGGATAGATGTAAATTGATTGTCAAAATAATCAGAAGGGAGATGAGACAAAATGTTTTCACCTGGAGGCTGATGTGGGTCTGGAACTCGCTGCCTGAAAAGGTAATGGAGGCAGAGACCCTCAACTCAATCAAAAGGAGTCTGGATATGCATATCAAGTGCCGTAGTCTGCAGGGCTACGAACCAAATGCTGGAAGGTGGGATTAGAATAGGTGGATCGTTTTTTGGCTGGCACAGACACGATGGGCCAAGTGGCCTCTTTCTGTGCGTTAAACTTTCTATGATTCTATTTTTATGATTTAAAGTTTCAGATCAATTAGCATGGAACTGCCGTTCTCTTGTTAATATTTAGCCCTCCAGCCGGAATAATACCTTTGCTACAAGAAACGTAGCATCGAATTCCAATGATCAGTTCCAGCTCCTCTCTCTGGCCCAGGTAACAGACAGTTCCACAATTCTGGAATGAACAACTCAGAACTTCCCCATTTCCAATGAGCAACACCAGCTTCCTCTCTCGCTATCTCTCTTTCTATCTTGTCCAGTAACATGGCAATACTGCAATGAGGGAATGAACATATATCAAAACTCCATTTAAATATGCAACCTGCTGTCTCTGGCCCAGAAAACACATAGTTCCAAAAGGTGAATGACAAAATTCTACAGTGTGTATTGTACAATGGGTGATCCTCTCTCTGTCCCAGATAAAAGGCACAGCTACAATGTGCCAATGTATGGATAACAAAAAAATGAGAGAGAGAGAGATATGAAAGAGACGGGGTGCCAGACCGTATGAACGAAAGAGACAGGGGGACAGACCACATGAACGAAGGAGACGAGGTGACAGAGAGTGAGATAAAGGAAGCAGACAGATTGATACTGAAATACAGACAGGGAGTGATAGAAAGGATTGAAGAGAGAGAGAAAGTAGAAAATTTCAGAGCACAATTAGGGCTGCACAGTGGCGCAGTGGTTAGCACCGCAGCCTCACGGCTCCAGGGACCCGGGTTGGATTCCGGGTAATGCCTGTGTGGAGTTTGCAAGTTCTCCCTGTGTCTGCGTGGGTTTTCTCCGGGTGCTCCTGTTTCCTTCCACAAGCCAAAAGACTTGCTGGTTGATAGATAAAATTGGCCATTATAAATTGTCACTAGTATAGGTAGGTGGTAGGGGAAATATAGGGACAGGTGGGGGTGTTTGGTAGGAATATGGGATTAGTTTAGGATTGGTATAAATGGGTGGTTGATGTTCGGCACAGACTCGGTGGGCCGAAGGGCCTGTTTCAGTGCTGTATCTCTAATCTAATCTAATCTAAATCTAAAACAGAGTGAGGTAGAGACGTGGGGAGAGGAATGAAAAAGACAGTTAGGCAGACGGAATGTTTACAAGAGACACAGAGGGAATGAGAGAGAGAGAGATAACGAGAACGGAAGTGAGAGTGAGTCAGACAGAGCACAAAACCAAGAGATAGATAGAGAGGGAGATAGAGACTGACGTGGAATGAGAGAGCAAATCAGACACGGAAAGAGACAGACTTAGAACGAGTGAGAGAGAGGGGGAGGGACAGTGAGACAGACAGAGCATGGGAGAGAGACAGACAGACAGCGAGGGAAAGTCAGACTGATGGATCTGAATTTGTTCAACGTGAGTTTTGAGCTGAGGTTGGAATTGGCATGTGTCACTGCCTCCCGAACATTTTCCAATCCCTGTGTGGGTCCTGGAAGGGGGGTCAGACATTTTCAAACTGCAGTAATGTTCCCGACAAGGGCTTAGAGTTAAATGTTTTACATCAACAAAACAGGTCCCCTGGTCAAACTGGTTCTGTCCTCATTGTGTTGAATTAACATGTCAAAGGACAGGACCCTGAGGAACATATTGAACAACATCCCAATGAGTAACATTTTTTTTTTGTTCTTTCATAGGATGTGCGCGCGTCGCAAGCCAGGCCAGCATTTATTGCCCATCCCTAATTGCCCTTGAACTGAGTGGCTTGCGGGGCTATTTCGAGGGCATGTAAGAGTAAACCAGATTGCTGTGTATCTGGAGTCACATGTAGGCCCGACCAGGTAAGGACAGCAGATTTCCTTCCCAGAAGGACATTAGTGAATCAGATGGGTTTTTACAACAATTAACAATGGTTTCATGGCCATCATTAGACTAGCTTTAAATTCAAACATATTCACTTGTGAAGCAAACTGTTGAGCTGGGTTGTGTCTGGGTGGAAAGGAGTCCCAGTTCAAATCCCAAACCCTCTCCCTCCCTCTATCTCCAGTGGAAGGGATATTTCTCTCAGTCTGGTGTGTGTGGGTTGTGTGCTCGCATTGTGGCCTCAATCGATATCACTTTTGACCCTTTGCTTTCTAACCAGCATTTGTTTGAATTGGGATGTTACTGAGAGATTGTCAGTACAACTGAGAGAAAACAGTTTTGGGATCTTGCTGCACCTAGTCCTGAGTATCTTTTGCTTTGATTTATCCAATTTAATGTACTTTACTGCTCTGCTCCTGGGGGCATTTGTTTTACTTTGAAAACTATGATGACAATATGTGGAGAGAGTGAGAGAGCTTTGGGATGAGGAATATTATTGGACAGGCTGTCCATCCGCCTTGGACAGTGTCCTTCACCCAGAGGCAGGATTCAATGCGTCGACCTGCATTTGTGTCAGGCTTTTGATATTTCATTTCAACATGCGCCTGTTGGATTGTGGCGCTTGATTTTTAAAATGGATTAAAGTTTTGTTTAATTTATGTCTGGCCCGTCATTACGACACGAACATGTTAATCCTCGATGCAGTCATTTCGGAAGGATCGGCGGAGGGGGTAAGGAGTTGTGATGGTGCTGTTAATGCAGGATGGGACAGTACATTCGTGAGACAGTATCTTAGATCAAAGGAGCAAGATGTAGAATCAGTTTGGGTGGAGCTAAGAAACAGCAAGAGACAGCAAACATTGGGGGGAGATGTTTTGACGACCACCAAACTACAGTGGTAATGTTGGACAAGGTAAACATCAGGAAATTACAGCTGCATGTAACATGGGCAATACAGTAACAATGGGCATCTTCAATTTACAGATAGATTGTCTCATCTTAATTAGCACTAATTCTGTGGAGGATGAATTCCTAGTATGTGTACGAGATGGATGCCTGGAGCAATATGTTGAAGAAACCAACGAGGGATTGAGCTATTTCTGATTTAGTATTTTGTAATGAGAAAGGGCTAATTAATAACCTTGTTGTAAAGGAGCCATTATGAAATCATGGCCGCAATATGATCGAATTTTGCATTTGAAAAAAAGATGTAGTTCATTCTGAAATTAGGCTCTTAAATCTGAACAAAGGAAACTATGAAGATATGAAGGGCAAGTTGCCTATGGTGTATTGAGAAAATGCATTAAACGATTTGATGGTAGCCAGACAATGGATGGCAGTTAAATAAGTTATCTCACGGTTGACAACAAATGTACATTCCTCGAAGAAACAAAAGCCCAACAGGAAAGGTGAATCAACCATGGCTAACAAAATAAGTTAAAGATTGCATTCGGTCAAACTTGTAAGCCTTGTCCAGTCGCCATGAAACGTGGCAAGCCGGAGGATTGGGAGCAATTTAGAACCCAACAAAGGAGAACCAATGAACTAATCGGGAAAGGGAAAATAAATCTGGAATGTACGATAGCTAGAAAATTGATGCTTCTTTATGTATTTGAACAGGAATAGATTAGCAAGGACGGATGTGGGTCTATTGCAAGCGGTTTGTGATGTAGAATGAGGAAATGGCGGAGAGACTAAACAATTACTTTGTATCTGTCTTCACGGAGGAAGATACAGAAAATCCTCAAGAAAGTTTGGGAAACCATGGGACTTGTGAAAATGAGCAACGGAAATCAATTAGTATAAATAAAGAGGTAGTACTTGAAAAATGAATTGTATTGTAAATTAATAAATCCCCTGGACGAGATGAGCTTCATCCCAGAGTATTGAAGGAAGGGCTACAAAGATAGTAGATGCATCGGTGGTTATCTTTCAAAATTCTATAGATTTTGGAAAGGTTCCTGCACACTGGAAATTAGCAAATGTCGCCACAATTTGTAAGAAGAGAGCAGGAGAGAAACAGAGAACTACAGGCCTGTTAGTTTGATGTCAGTAATAGTGAAAATGTTAGAATCTATTAATAAGAATGAGATAACAAGACAATTGGAACAAACAATATGATCGGCGGAGTCAATGTGGATTTATGAAACGAAACTCATGTTTGACAAACCTGTTGGAGTTTTTATTTGAGGATATTACTTGTAGCATAGAGAAAGGAAAACCAGTGGATGTGCTGCATTTGCATTTTAAGACGGCTTTTGATAAGGTCCCGTACAGGAGATTAATAAACAGAATTAGAGCACATGGGATTGGGAGTAACATACTGCTATGGATTGAGAACTGGTTAACAGAAAGAAAGCAGAGAGTAGAAATACATGTGTCATTGCCAGGATGGCAGGCTGTTACTAATAGGGTACCACAAGGATCAGTGCTTCGGTCACAGCTGTTCACAATCTACATAAATGACTTGGATGTGGGGGCCAAAAGGAATATTTCCAAATTTGCTGTTGACTCAAAACTAGGTGGGAAATTAAGTTGTGAGCGGGATGCAAGGAGGCTTTAGGGGTATTTGTACAGGCTTAGTGAATGTGCAAGGACATGGCAGATGGAATATAATGTGAGCAAGTGTGGAGTGATCCTTTCTTCTTTCTTTCTTTGGTCTCCTTATCTCGAGACACAATGGATAAGCACCTGGAGGTGGTCAGTGGATTGTGAAGCAGCGCCTGGAGTGGCTATAGAGTCCAATTCCAGATAGACTATCTCTTCCACGGGTGCTGCAGATAAAATAGGTTGTCGGGGCTGTTACACATTTGGCTCCAACCTTGCCCTTCTGTCTTTTTTCCTGCCAACGGCTCAATCTCTTCCACTCGCAACACTTTAGACCCGCCTTTATGGCTGTCCGCCAGCTCTGGCGACCGCTGGCAACTGACTCCCACGACTTGTGATCAATGTCACAGGACTTCAAATCACGTTTGCAGGCGTCTTTAAAGCGGTGACATGGACGGACGGTGGGTCTGATACCAGTGACGAGCTCGCTGTACAATGTATCTTCGGGCATCCTGCCATCTTCCATGCGGCTCACATGGCCAAACTATCTCAAGCACCGCTTGCTCAGTAGAGTGTATATGCTGGGGATGTTGGCCGCCTCGAGGACTTCTGTGTTGGAGATACGGTCCTCCCACCTGATGCCAAGGATTCTCCGGAGGCAGTGAAGATGGAATGAATTGAGACATCGCTCTTGGCTGACATAAGTTGTCCAGGCTTCGCTGCCGTACAGCAAGGTCCTGAGGATACAGGCTTGATGCACTCGGGTATTTGTGTTCCGTGTCTTTGCACCATTCTCCCACACTCTCTTGGTCAGTCTGGTCATAGCAGCGGGCGCCTTTCCAATGCATTTAACATAGAACATAGAACAGTACAGCACAGTACAGGCCCTTCGGCCCACGATGTTGTATTGAACCTTTAACCTACTCTAAGATCTAAGTAACTACCTACCCTTCATTCTACTATCATCCATGTACCTATCCAAGCGTCTCTTAAATGCCCCTAATGAACCTGCTTCTACTACTACCGCTGGCAGTGCATTCCATGCACCCACCACTCTCTGTGTAAAGAACCTACCTCTGACATCTCCCCGAAACCTTCCACCAATCACCTTAAACTTATGCCCCTGGTGATAGCCCTTTCCACCCTGGGAAAAAGTCTCTGACTATCCACTCTATCTATGCCTCTCATCATCTTATACCCCTCTATCAAGTCACCTCTCATTCTTCTTCGATCCAATGAGAAAAGCCCTAGCTCCCTCAATCTTTCTTCATAGGGCATGCTGTCCAGTACAGGCAGCATCCTGGTAAATCTCCTCTGCAACCTCTCTATAGCTTCCACATCCTTCCAATAATGAGGCGACCAGAACTGAACACAATATTCCAAGTGTGGTCAAACCAGGGGCTTATAGAGCTGCAGCATAACCTCGCGGCTCTTAAACTCAATCCTCCTGTTAATGAAAGCCAACACACCATACACCTTCTTAACAACCCTATCAACTTGAGTGGTCACTTTGAGTGATCTATGGACATGGGGCGGCACAGTGGCGCAGTGGTTAGCACCGCAGCCTCATAACTCCAGCGACCCGGGTTCAATTCCGGGTACTGCCTGTGTGGAGTTTGCAAGTTCTCCCTGTGTCTGCGTGGGTTTCCTCCGGGTGCTCCGGTTTCCTCCCACATGCCAAAGACTTGCAGGTTGATAGGTAAATTGGCCATTATAAATTGCCCCTAGTATAGGTAGGTGGTAGGGATAATATAGGGACAGGTGGGGATGTGGTAGGAATATGGAATTAGTATAGGAATAGTGTAAACGGGTGGTTGATGGTCGGCACAGACTCGGTGGGCCGAAGGGCCTGTTTCAGTGCTGTATCTCTAAACTAAACTAAACTATCCCTCTGTTCCTCCACACTACCAAGAATCTTGTCTTTAAGCCTGTATTCTGCATTCAAATTTGACCTTCCAGAATGAATCACTTCACACTTTTCCAGGTTGAACTCCATCTGCCACTTCTCAGCCCAGCTCCGCATCCTGTCAATGTCCCGTTGCAACCTACAACAGCCTTCCACACTATCCACAACTCCAGCAACCTTTGTGTCATCGGCAAACTTGCGAATCCAGACTTCCACTTCCTCATCCAAGTCATTTATAAAATTCACAAAGAGCAGAGGTCCCGGAACAGATCCTTGTGGAACACCACTGGTCACCGAGCTCCATGCTGAATACTTTCCATCTACTACCACCCTCTGACTTCTATGGGCCAGCCAATTTTGTATCCAGACAGCCAACTTTCCCTGTACCCATGCCTTCTTATTTCTGAATGAGCCTACCATAAGGAACCTTATCAAACGCCTTGCTAAAACTCATATACACCACATCCACTGCTCTTCCTTCATCAATGTGTTTTGTCACATCTTCAAAGAATTCAATAAGGCTTGTGAGGCATGACCTGCCCCTCACAAAGCCATGCTGACTGTCTCTAATAAAACCATGCTTTTCCAAGTAATCATAAATCCTGTCTCTCAGAATCCTCTCCAATAATTTGCCCACTAATGATGTCTGACTGACTGGTCTATAATTCCCAGGGTTTTCCCTATTCCCTTTCTTAAGAAGGGAATAACATTTGCCTCCCTCCAATCATCCGGTACTACTCCAGTGGACAGTGAGGATGCAAAGATCATCGCCAAAGGCGCAGCAGCCTCTTCCCTCGCTTCCCGTAATATCCTTGGGTATATCCCGTCTGGCCCCGGGGACTTATCTGTCCTCATATCATTCAAAATTTCCAGCAAATCCTCCCTCTTAACCTCAACCTGTTCAAGCATATCAGCCTGTTCCACGCTGTCCTCGCAAACGACCAGGTTCCTCTCACTAGTCAATACTGAAGCATAGTATTCATTTAGGACCTCTGCTACCTCCTCCGACTCCAGGCACAAGTTCCCTCCATTATTTCTGATCGGCCCAACCCTCACTCTGGCCATCCTCTTGTTCCTCACATAAGTGTAGAACGCCTTGGGATTTTCCTTAATCCTACCCGCCAAGACTTTTTCATGTCCCCTTCTGGCTCTCTTAAGTACATTCTTCAGTTCCTTCCTGGCTACCTTGTAATACACTAGAGCCCTGTCTGATCCTTGCTTCCTCAACCGGAAGTAAGCTTCCTTCTTCCTCTTGACTAGTTGTTCCACATCTCTTGTCATCCAAGGTTCCTTCAGCCTTCCATCCCTTCCGTGCCTCATTGGCACAAACCTATTCAGCAGTCGCAGCATGTGCTCCCTTAACACCCTCCACATTTCTGTCGTGCATTTCCCTGAGAACATCTGTTCCCAATTTATGCTCCCCAGTTCCTGCCTAATAGCATTGTAATTCCTCCTCCCCCAATTGAATATTTTCCCATCCCGTCTGCTCATATCCCTCTCCATGACTATTGTAAAGGTCAGGGAGTTGTGATCACAATCAACGAAATGCTCTCCCACCGAGAGATCTGCCACCTGGCCTGGTTCGTTGCCAAGCACCAAGTCCAAAATAGTCTCCCCTCTAGTCGGCCGATGTATATATTGAGTCAGGAAACCTTCCTGGACACAATTGACTAAATTTGCTCCATCCAAATTATTTGCACTAAGGAGGTTCCAATCAATAGTAGGGAAGTTGAAGTCACCCGTGAAAACAACCCTGTTACTTCAGCACCTTTCCAAAATCTGCCTCCCAATCTGTTCCTCCATGTCTCTGTTGCTATTGGGGGGTCTATAGAAAACTCCCAACAAAGTGACTGCTCCTTTCCTTTTTCTGACTTCCACCCATAATGACTCAGTAGACAAAACCTCCTCGATGACCTCCCTTTCTGCAGCTGTGATACTATCCCTGATTAGCAATGCCACTCCCCCACCTCTTTTACCTCCCTCCCTATTCCTTTCGAAACATCTGAACCCTGGAACATCCAACATCCATTCCTGCCCCTGTGATATCCACGTCTCCGTTAATGGCCACAACATCGTAGCTCCAAGTACTGATCCATGCTCTAAGTTCATCACCCTTATTCCTGACACTTCTTGCGTTAAAATAGACACACTTCAACCCATCATACTGGCTGCAACTTTGCCCTGTCAACTGTCTAACCTTCCTCACCGACTCTCTGCACTCTGTATCTGCCTGTTCAACAGCTAACCCATCCACTGATCCGTAGCTCCGGTTCCCATCCCTCTGCCAAACTAGTTTAAACCCTCCCGAAGTGCTCTAGCAAACCTCCCGCCCAGGATATTGGTGCCCCTCCAGTTCAGATGCAACCCGTCCTTCTTGTACAGTTCCCTCCTTCCCTAGAAGGCATCCCAATGATCCACTTATCTGAATCCCTCCCTCCTACACCAGTTCTGTAGCCACGTGTTCAGCTGCACTCGCTCCCTGTTTCTAGCCTCACTAGCACGTGGCACCGGTAACACACCTGAGATTACTACTCTGCTCGTCCTGCCTTTCAGCTTCCATCCTAACTCCCTATATTCGCTTTTCTGCTCCTCATCCCTTTTCCTAGCTATGTCATTGGTACTGATATGTACCACGACCTCTGGCTGCTCCCCTCCCCCTTAAGAATTCTATAGACTCGATCCGAGACATCCCTGACCCTGGCACCCGGGAGGCAACATACCATCCGGGAGCCTCGTTCACGACCACAGAAGCTCCTTTCTGTTCCTCTAACCATTGAATCTCCTATCACTACCGCTCTCCTGTTCTCCCCCCTTCCTTTCTGAGCCACTGAGCCAGGCTCAGTGCCAGAGACCTGGCCAATGTGGCTTTCACCTGATAGGTCGTCCCCCCAACCCTATCCAAAACGGTATACTTATTATTGAGAGAAACGGCCACAAGGAATCCCTGCACTGTGCGCCTATTCCCTTTCCCTCCCCTGACGGCCATCCAGCTACCTTTATCCTGTAACTTAGGTGTCACTACTTCCCTATAACTACTCGCTATCACCCCCTCAGCATCCTGAATGATCCGAAGTTCCTCCAGCTCCAGTTCCCTAACGTGGTCTGCGAGGAGCTGGAGTTGGGAGCACTTCTCACAGGTGAAGTCAGCAGGGACACAAGTGGCGATCCTCACCTCCCACATCCTGCAAGAGGAGCATGCAACTGCCCTAGCTTCCATCCTCTCCGCACTGAATTGACAACAGAGATTAAATAAAAAAACGGAAAACCTTACCTTCCCAAACCCTTCAAAAAAGAGTCATTTTTTTTGGTTATCGAAGGAGGATGGGTGGGAGACACTACACTTGTTGTGTTTTGGGTTTAGCCACTGCCCAAATATATTTCGGTTTACTTACCCAACCGTCCCCTGGTCCGCCGAAACAAAAGGTAATTTATCTTAAACTGAAACTCACCTTCCCAGCTGATACCTCGCTCGCACTATCGCTCCTTTCAGAAAAAGCTGCCACAACAAAGGTAAGTTATTTTAAACTGCCCAAATATATTTCGGTTTACTTACCCAACAGTCCCCGGTCCGCCGAAACAAAAGGTAATTTATCTTAAGCTGAAACTCACCTTCCCAGCTGATACCTCGCTCGCACTATCGCTTCTTTCAGTCTTGAGGCTGAGCCGGGCACAGTGAGGGCCCCGGGTTAATCCGACACTCCAGGGAATGTTTAAACTGAACTGTACTCTGTATCTTACCCGTGCTGTACCTTCTCTGAGATTGTTCGATGGCGCAGTGCAGACAAGGAGACAGAGGGTAGACAGAGAGTAACTATTCACAATAGCTGCAGAGTCAGGAACTTGTGGGCACAGTCTAAAAATCTGAACGTCGTCTCAAAACCTTTCAGGAGCGAAATGAAGAAACACTTCAACACACCAGGTGTGGTATCAATTTTTAACTCTCTTCCACAAACAGCAATTGATGCTGAGACACTTGTAAATTTTTATCTCTGAGATTGATAGACTTTTGTTAATCAAAGGCATTAAGAGATAAGGGGCAAATATGGGATAGATGGTATTAATTAGATCACAGATCAGCCCTGATCTCACTGAATGCTGGAACGGGGTCGAGGAGTTACATTGCCTCCTCGTCTTCCTATGTCCAATGTTAAATATCCTTCTTTCACTCTCAGTTACCCTTTCAGTCTGTTTCTCTCTTTCTGTCCCTCACTGTGTCTGCTTCGGACAGTGTAGAGTGAGATTCACTCTGTATCCACCCCATGATGTTCCTGCCCCTGGGACTGTTGGATGGGACATGTGTGGAAGGAGCATTACTCTGTATCTAATCCATGCTGTTCCTGTCTGGGGAATGTTGATGGGAGAGTGGAAACAGAGAGGTCTGGGACCAGGGTCCTCATGGGGAGGACTTAATGGTGCCTGCTAATTGACCAGTTAGAAATATTGGTGCTCCATGGATGAAAGGGGCATTGGCTGAGTGGATACGACATTGGCTGAGAGAATGGACAATGGTTGTTTCAGACTGGAGGGAGGTATACAGTGGAGGTTTACATTAGGACCACTGCTCTTTTTGATATATATAATGACTTGGACTTATGTTTACAGGGCATAACGTCAATGTTTACCATTGTTTGTGACATCTGCGAAGTAATAAATAGGGAAGGGACTAGTATCAGACTTCAGGAGGATCGAGGCAGTCTGGTGAAATGGAACACACAAGAACACAAAACGCACAACACAGGATTGGACAGAACATGGGAATATTTTATGAAAGTTCTGTTGGTTGATTATTACTGATGTGCAGATTGTGGAGTCTCTGTGAGTCGGTTTTTGTGTGTATCAGTGTCTGTATTTCTGTGCGTGTCTCTGCTGAAGCTGCATTTCACCCGGTCTCAGTTTGTACGGCACAAGACCATTTCTCTGTTTATAATACAATAGGCACTGTCTTTACTCTGTATCTAGCCCCATGCTGCCGCTGCCCCGGGAGTGTGTGATGGGACAGTGCAGAGGGAAATTTACTCTGTGTCTAACCCCACACTGTGCTTGGCTTGCGAGTTTTTAATGGGACAGTGTAAATGGAGCTTTACTCTGTATCCCTGAAATTTAGAAGATTAAGGGTGATTTGATGAATCTTTTCAGAATATTAAAGGAAACTGATCGGGGAGACAGAGAGAAACTATTCCCACTGGCTCCAGAAACTAGAAGTTGTGGACATAGTCTAAAAATCGAAACATAGTGTAAAACCATTCAGGAGTGAATTGAAGAAACACTTCAACACAGCAGGTGCGGTATCAGTTTGGAACTCTTTTCCACAAACAGCAATTGATCCTGAGACACTTGTTAATTTTTAAATCTGAGTTTGATAGATTTTTGCTAACAAAAGGTATTAAGTGATATGGGGCTAAGACGGGTACATGGAGTTAGATCACAGATCAGCCATGATCTCATTGAATGACAGAACAGGGTTGAGGGGCTAAATGGCCACCTTCTCTTCCTCTGTCCTCTGACAAATATCCTGCTATCACACTCTGTGTCTGAGATACGCTCTCATTCTGTGTCTTCCTCTTTATGTCTCTTTCTGTCTGTCTCTCTCTCTTTCCCGCCTCACTCAGAACGTCAGTCAGCCATTTTAGGTTCTTTTTCAGTGGCGATTTTATGTTACCACAGCACTGGGACATTTATTTCAGAGACTGACTCCTCACTAATGTAAGGTTAGTGCTTTAAAATTGACAGAGAAACAGATCATGGCATTCAGTTGAATGTAGCTTCATCCTGAAAAGTGTTTGTAAACGTACTGGGAAATGTGTCAAAGGCTGTTTCCATTCAGACATTCCTGCATTGTGGAAGTGTGAGCTATCTTTGCAGAGACAGGAAATAGGGGTGTTTGAATGGACCTGCAGGTTTTGGTTGACGTAATAAGGCGAGAATTTGAATTGTGTCCCTTGCAGATGCACTGAATTGAAGGTATTTACAGAACACCACATGAAGTAGTTTACCAATGTCTGACAAACTTCAAAGACTTGAGAAACGTGGAAGAAGAGGAGAAGGGAACAATATGCAAAACCTGAGACAGTCAGACAATAGCACTAGGAAAATTAATATTTTTTTATGGGTTTTAATTTGAAGGCCTGAGCTGATGGTTGAAAAAGCAGGATTTCAAATCCCACGCTGGGCTGTTGTGAATTTGAATTATGTTTTTTCTGACAAAGAAACATAAATCTGGAATTAAAAAACATCGAGGATGGAATAATTCATTCCTGTCTCCTTGTGCAAAGCCTGTGTGCGTCTCAGTTTTGCTGTATTTATAAACTATTTAAGATTATGTGGTAGAATGCCGCATACCCAAGTTTGCCAATGACACAAAACTAGGCAAAGAAAACTAGAACAGAGTACTTTATAAATGGTGAAAAACTGGAAACACTGGACGTCCAAAGAGACTTGGGGCGCGGGGTGTGGGGTGGGGGGGGGGTGCGGTGGAGGTGGGAGGTGGGGGTCCATGTCCATTTGAGTGCAGCGTAGATTTACCAGTATGATAACTGTACTCCAATGGTTAAATTACGTGGTTATATTACACAAACTTAGGGATGTGTTCCCTGGAATTTAGGAGGATCAAGGTGATTTGATTAAGTTTGTTGAGATATTCAGGGGAACTGATGGTGTAGTTTGGGAGAAACTATTTCAGCAGCTTGGGAATATAGTAACAGGAGTAGACAATTCGGCCCATCGAGCCTGTTCCGCCATTCAATACTATCATGGCTGATCATCCACTCAATGCCTTTTTCCCAGACTATCCTCATATCCCTTTATGTCATTGGTATTTAGAAATCTGTCAATCTCTGCTTTAAACATACTCAATGATTGAGCTTCCACAACCTTCTGGGATGGAGAATTCCAATGATACACAACCCTCTGAGTAATGAAATTTCTCCTCATCTCTGCCCCAAGTGGCTTCCCCCTTCTTTTGAAATTGTGTACCCTGCTTCTAGACTCCTCAACCAGGAGAAACATCATACCTGCATCTACCCTGTCTATCTATAACGTTACCCCAGGGTCCCCACACAGCCTGTCTCCTCGTCCCCCTGCTTCTAAAGTGTCTATGGGTCTCCTGGCACTTTCTATCTCTCTGCTTCTGTCTCTATCCCTCACTATCTCTTTATTCTCTCTCCTTTTCTATCACTCTGTTACTCTACCTCTGTCCCTCTCTCTCTGTCTATCACTCTCACCCACCATGTTGGTTATAAATAGGTGTCGAGCAAAATCACAGTCAAAATAAACACTTCACCTGTCTGCCCCGGAATGAATAGCAAATTTTGAGGATATTTTATGTCTGCATTCAGACAATATAGAGAGCAGTGTATATTATATGATGGGATGCTGCAAATCGATTTACACTAGTACGGTAGGACAAACAACTAAAAAGCAATTATTCACATGTCTTGTCCAACTTCACGACAGATTGGACCCGATAAGGTAATTAATGCCAATAATCTTGAGTTTGTTGGAGTACCTTAAGCTTTACTCTGTATGGCTTTCAGAAATTAAACATTACACATGCACTACAAGGTTCAAGATTACACATAGAATTTGCATAGAATTCCAGTAAAATAACTCTAAAATCCCAGTGTATATTCCTGGAAAAACCTTGTCTGTGTCTTTAATATCCGCAGGTTCCCACTGATCGATGATCAGTCGTTCAGGAGGGATCTGCTTCCAATAGCTGGCCCAGCTATCTGGACTGCAGTGTCAGATAAAGGAAAGGGACCCCTTATATCCAGGACTGACCCTCACTCTCCCCTCGTGCACCATGTCACTGGGTTCAGTGTTAGGGTCTTTCCCTGCATGATCAATCCCTGTGTATGTTCAATATCTTTTTCTATACTGCCTGGACCACCCCACACACACATTGCATTTGCTTCTACATTCCAAGCCTCACCTGTACCTAATTTCTTGCCATTAAAAGACTGCATTTTATTCTCTGTATCCTGCCTTTTTGTAAGTCCAGTCCTTTGGTCATTTACTGTCCATATCTTGTCTTAGGAATGCAGCACATAGGACATTCCAGATCCATTTCTGTTGAATGTTTACTTGTACAAGTGAATTTACCACTTAATATTTTTAACTTACTTAACCCTTGTGTTCCCACAAAGATCAAACTCTCAATTTCAACAGTGTCTGCTTTTACTTCATCCCATCGTGTCTTATGTACATTCCCACAGGACAGCAGGTATAACTGTAGTCATGGTATTCAGCTTAAAATTGATCAGTTTCATTGTTATTTCAGTTCATATTTACAGTACACACGGTACCTTACTGTTATAATAAAGTCATATAGTATCTATTCATCCCACTGGGTCAAAATTTGTCTGGGACAACATTCTCACCAAATACTAAAGCATCCCACAATGCAAGACACTCAAATTCAACACAGGTTTACTTTTCTGAGTCTCACTGGTCTGTTCTGATTCTCTGAGGGATTAATGATTCTTACCCCCCACATGAGCAGTCGTCCTAATCCCGTGTGCGTGTCCTGCTCCCAAACCCAGCATCCGCATACATTAAGGCAAGTGATACAGGAGCGTCTCAGTGACTGAACCAGGTGAGTCTTGACGCTGAGCCGGGCACAATGAGTGACTCGGGTTAATCCGACACTATAGGGAATGTTTAAACGGAGCTGTACTCTGTATCTAACCCGTGTTGTACCTTCTCTGAGATTGTTCGATGGTGCAGTGCAGGCGAGGAGAGTTATTCCTTACCCACTTTAAATATGGAAAAGTTATTCCTTCAAGTACATATCCAAGAGATGCTTTTAAATGTGATGAGGGTTTCTGCCTCTACCATACTTTAGAGTCCCAGAGAGATACAGCACTGAAACAGGCCCTTCGGCCCACCCAGTCTGTGCCGAGCATCGACCACCCATTTTACACTAATCCTTTCAGGCAGTGAGTTCCAGACACCCACCAGCCACTGGGTGAAGAAACTATTGCTGTGTTTCGTTCAGTTAAGTTTGATGTCGATGTTTCACCAGGATGTTGATGCTGGGGGATTCAGCGATGGGATAATGCATTGAATGCCAAGGGTAGGTGGTTGGATTCTCACTTGTTGCAGATGGTCATTGCCTGGTACTTGTGTGACGTGAATGTTACTTGTCACTGGTCGCCCAAGCCTGAATGTTGTCTGGTTCCTGGTGCGTGTGTTTATGGATTGACTCATTATCTGAGGCAAAATACTGTGGATGCTGGAAATCTGGAAACCATTGAGCTGAATCACTAACTCTGTTTCTCTCTCCGCAGATCCTGCCTGACCAGCTCAGTATTTTCAGCATTTCCTGCTGGGATTTCATTATCTGAGGGGTTGCAAATGGAACTGGACACTGTGCAATCATCAGTGAGTATCCCTACTTCTGTCCTTATGATGGAGAGCAGGTCATTGATGATAGAAGCAGCTGAAGATGATTGGATCTAGGATACTACCCTGATAAACTCCTGCAGTGATGCCCTGGGACTGAGATGATCGACCTCCAACAACCACAACCACCTTCCTTTTTGCTCGGTATGACTCCAACCAGCGGATTCCCACTGACTTCAGTTTTTATCGGGCTCCTCGATGCGCCACTAGGTCATACGCTGCCTTGATGTTATAGTCAGTCTCTCTTTCCAGTAGCAGACAGAAGTGACTCGATCCCTTTGACCCGTTCTGTACTGAACATGCTCCGCTTCTTCAGAGCATTATACAGGACTATACACGGCCGATTAATGTAGCCCAGCAAACACTCCCAGAGCAGGTTCAGCACAGCTTAGGAACAGAGTACAGTTCCTTCAACATTCTCTCTCTGTCTTCCTCTGTCCGTCTCTCCCTCCTGCTATCTCTGACACTAGGAGAGAGACAGAGGGAGAGAGGGTTAGATATGCAGACAGAGAGAGGGCTTCAGAGAGGGACAAGGTTGGAGAGGGAGAGATTGTTGGGGTGGATTGAAAGGGAGAATGTAAGATGTATTAATTTGATATAATCCTTCACTGCTGCGTGCACAATCCTATAAGAGATAGGTACGGAGAGAGGAACATCAGGAGATATCCAGAGGGAATATCCTCCATTTTTAGCAAATAGCAAACTATTCCACTGCGGGAGCCATCACATTCTCATGATTGTAGACATTTTGAAATCTATGTCCCCGCTTATGGAACTCTGAACTAAGGGAAATAGGTCCTTCCTATCCATGCTATCGAGGCCCCTCATAATTTTATACACCTCAACTCAATCTCCCCTCATCCGCCTCTGTTCCAAAAAATAAACAACTTCAGCCTGTCCAATCATTCCTTTGTATTTCTTTCCAATTTTGGAACTCCCTTCTGCAAACAGGGATTCATGCTGGCTTAATTGTTAATTTTTAAATCTGTGATTGATAGACTCTTGTTAACCAAAGGTATTAAGAGATAAGGGGGGGGACATATGGTGTTAGTTAGATCACAGATCAGCCCTGATCTCACTGAATGCTGGAACAGGGTTGGGGGATTAAATTGCCTCCCCCTCGTCCGATGTTAAATATCCATCTTTCACTCTCAGTCACCCTGTCGGTCTGTGTCTCTCCATTTCTCACTTTCCCTCTCACCCTCTCTCTGTTTCGGACAGCGTAGAGCGAGATTCACTCTGTATCTATCCCATGATGTTCCTGCCCTGGGAGTGGTCCTTGCTTCTGCTGTGATTCACCTGGTCTCAGTTTGTACGGCACAAGACCATTTCTCTACTTATAATACAATAGGCCCTGTCTTTACTCTGTAACTAACCCCATGCTGCCCCTGTCCTGGGAATGTGTGATGGGACAGTGCAGAGGGAAATTTACTCTGTGTCTAACCCCACACTGCGCTTAGCTTGGGAGTGTTTACGTGGACAGTGTAGATGGAGCTTTACTCTGTATCTCAGGAATTTAGAAGATTAAGTGGTGATCTGAGGTAATTTTTCAGAATATTAAGGGAAACTGATGTGTTAGACAGAGAGAAACTATTCCCACTGGCTGCGCATTCTGCAATTTGTGGGCACAGTCTAAAAATCTAAACATAGTCTCAATTCATTCTCGGTCTGTGTCTCCCACTTCGTCTCTCTGTCTGTCTGTCTCTCTCCCTCTGCTCTCAGAACATCTGTGGATATCCACAAACATCAGTCAGCCACTTACGGTCTGTTCACGGTGGCCATTTTATGTTACCACAACACAGGGACATTTATTTCAGAGACTGATTCCTCACTAATGTCGTGTTAGTGCTTTAAATATGACAGAGACACAGACATGGAGACACTGAGACACACAGTACCAGACAGGAGTGAATCATTCCCTTGCACCCATTGTGTACTGTATGTGTACAGGCGCTGACTCTGTATTAAATTCATTCCCGGGATCTGGGCATCACTGACAAGACCAGCAGTTATTGCCTAATTTCCCTGAGAAGGTGGTGATGAGCTGCTCCCCTCATCGACCTTCCTAGTTACCCCCACAAAAAAATATAGTCAAGCTAGTCTGACACGATTTTCACTTAACTAATCCATGCTGACTGTGCTTGATTAATCTGCACCTTTCTGAATGACCATTACTGCTGTTTATCAGAATTTATCCCAATCATTTGCCCAACACTGAAGTTAGGCTGAGTGGCTTGTAAATACTCAGTCTATCCCTTTTCCCCTTTTTGCTCAATGGTACAACGTTAGCAGTCCTCCAGTACTTTCCTTCTTTAATTCTCACTGGTCTTTCTTTCTCTCTCACACTCCCTCTCTTTGTCTCTCTTTCTTTCCCTCTCTGCCTTTCTCTCTCTCTCCCTCCTATGTATCTCTCTCCCTCTCCCTCTGTCTCTCCCTTTTTTCTCTCTCTCCCCCTCTCTCCTCTGTGTCGCTTTCTTTCCCTTTCCAACTGTCACTGTCTCTCTCTGTCTCTGTCTCTCCCTCTGTCTCCCTCTCGCTTTGTCTCTCTCTCTCCCTCTATCTCTGTTTTTCTCTCTCTCTCTCTGTCTCAATATCTGTCTCTCCCTCTCTGTTTCTCTGTATCTCCCTCCCTCCCTCTCTGTTTATGTCTCTCTCTCTCTCTCTCCGTACTCTCCCTCTTTCTCTGTCTCTCCCTTTTTTCTTTCTTTGCCTCTGTACATTACTCTATGTCTATCTCACACCATCTCTCCCTCTTTGTCTGTCTCTCTTTCTCTCTCTGCCTCTCCAACTCTCTCTATTTTGCTCTCTCTCTGTCTCTCTTTGTCTCTGCATCTTCCTCTATCTCTGTCTCTCTCTATCTTTGCCTCTCTCTGTCTGTTTCTCTACTTCTCTCTGTCGCTCTCACCTCTCTCTATCTCTCTGTCTCTCTTTGCAGTGCCCCTCTAGTCACAGCTTGCCAACCTGAAAATGACCCATTTATTCCTACCCTCTATTTCCTGTCCATTAACCAGTTCTCAATCCAGGCCAGTCTACCCCCCAACCCCCTCCCGAATCCCATGTGCTCTAATTTTGATTACTAACCTCTTGTGCGGGACTTTATCAAAAGCTTTCTGAAAATCTATATCTACGACATCCACCAGTTCCCCATTATCTATTCCACGAGGTTAATCCTCAAAAAACTCCAACAGCTTTGTTAAAGATGATTTCCCTTTCATAAATCTATGTTTACTCAGCCCAATCCTACCATTATTTTCCAAGTGTCCAGTAATCACATCCTAAATTATAGATTAGAGCATTTCCCCTATGACTGATGTTCGACAAACAGGTCCGTTGTTCCCCATTTTCTGTCTCCCCCTCCTTTTGTAAATAGTGGGGTTACATTTGCTACCTTCCAATCTGCAGGAACCATTCCAGAGTCTATCAAATTTTGAAAGATGATCAGCCATGCATCAACTATCTCTACAGCCACCTCTTTCAACACTCTGGGATGTCGATCATCAGGTCCAGGGGATTTATTTACTTTAAGACCCATTCATTTGTCTAGTACTTTTTTTTACTAATATTGATATCTTGCAGTTCCTCATTTACACTAGGTCCTTGATTCTTCATTATTTCTGGGAGGCTTTTAGTATTTTCCTCTGTGAAGACAGATACAAAGTATTTGTTAAGTTTCTCTGCCATTGTCCTATGATGAGAGGCTGAGTAAATTGGACCTGTATTCTCTGGAGTTTAGAAGAATGAGAGGTGATCTCACTGAAACAGATCAGATTCTAAAACACTCCGAGAGCAGGTTCAGCACAGCTTAGGAACAGACTACAGTTCCTTCAACGTTTTCTCTCTCTGCCTTTCTCTCTCTGTCTCTCCCTCCTGCTATCTCTGACAATCGGACAGAGACAGAGGGAGAGAGGGTTATTAGGGGCATAGATTGCAAGAGCAAGGAAGTTATGTTGAACTTGTATAAGACAGTAGTTCGGATTGTAACCAGAGAGGATTGGAAAATGATGGTCAGAGCCTCCTCTATTTCCTCCCTGACACCGCTTAACAGCCTGGTGAATGATTAGCTTTCAAAGATGTTAAACTCCTTAATATTTACTCTCAATATGGTTATCCCAGCCAATATTTCAAACTCCTCTTCCTTGACTACGATGTCTGTGTCGTTCCGTCTTTTGTGTAGACAGATGTAATGTATTCGTTCTGAACCATGCCCACATCTTCCACCTCCACAGTCAGGAAGAAGGAGGAGAGGCAATCTAAACTAAAGAATACAATGCTAACAGGGGGTGCAGAAACAGACAGATCTGGGGGGTATTTGTGCACCAATCACTGATTGTGGCAGGGCAGGTTGAGAAAGTGGTTAAAAGGCATAAGGGTTCAGTCTTGGGATTTATAATTAGAGACACAGAATACAAAAGCAAGGAAGATATGATGGAACTTTGGAAAACACTGGTTTCACCTCAACTGGAGTATTATTGGAATTCTGGACTCCGTACTGTAGGAAGGATGTGGGGGCATTGGAGAGGGTGCAGAAAAGATTCACGAGCAAGGTACCAGGGATTACGTGGATAGATTGGAGAAGCTGAGGTTGTTCTCTGTGTCTCTCTCTGTCCTCCTCTCTCTATCTCCCTCCTGACACTAGGAGGGAGACAGAGGGAGAGAGGGTTATATATACAGACAGGAAGAGAGGGCTTTTGAGAGGGACAAGGTTGGAGAGAGAGAGAGATTGTTGGGGTGGATTGAAAGGGAGAATGTAAGATATATTAATTTGATGTAATCCTTCACTGCTGTGTGCACATACATATCAGAGATAGGTATGGAGAGAAACATCAGGAGAGATCCAGAGGGAATATCTTCCATTTTAAACATCCAGCAAACTATTCCACTGCGGGAGCCATCATACCTTCATGATATTGGTTGTGGAAATTTTGAAATCCATGTCCCCGCTTATGGACCTTTGTGCCAAGGGAAATAGGTCCTTCCTATCCACTCTATTGAGGTCCCTCATCATTTTCTATACCTCAACTCAATCTCCCTTCATCCTCCTCAATTCCAAAGATATATTAATTTGATTTAATCCTTTACTGCTGTGTGCACAAATATATTAGAGATAGGTTTGGAGAGAGAAACGTCAGGAGAGAGGGAGAAATGTTGATGAAGTTGGGGCCCAGGTTGACTCTCTCCCCCTTTCTCTCCCCCTCTCTCTCTCCCACTCTCTCTCCCCCCCTCTAACCATATCCCCCTCACACCCTCTCTTTAATTCTGTCTCTCAATCTCTCTCTCCCACTCCCCCACTCTCTCTCGCACCCTCCCTCCCTCCCACTCTCTCTTCCTGTCGCTCCCTCCCTACCCCCTCACTCGCCACCCCTCTCTCCCTCCCACTGTCTATCCCCCTCCCTCTCTCTAACTCTCTCTCACCCTATCTCTGTGTCGTTGAGTCTCGCTCTCCCTCCCCCTCTATCTCTCTCTCGCTATATCTCTCTTTCCCTCTTTCTCTCTCTCTCTTTCTCTCTCTCTGTGTCTGTCTTTATTTCAGTTCCTTCAGATATATGGATATATTGGAGAGCTTGGGTTGTTCTCCATCGGTCCTTCCGATCCATTGTATCTGAACCCATCATCATTTTACACACCTCCATTAAATATCCCCTCAGCCTCCTCTGTTCCAAAGAAAACAACTCCAGCCTGTCCAATCTTTCCTCATAGCTAAAATTCTCCAATCCTGACAACATCCTCTGAATCCTCTCTCCTGCAATCACATCCATCCTGTAATGCACAAATAGGGATTCATGCTGGCTTAATTGTTAATTTTTAAATCTGAGATTGATAGATTCATGTTAACCAAAGGTATTAAGAGATAAGGTGCAAAGGTCGGGTATATGGTGTTAGTCACATCACAGATGAGCCCAAATCTCACTGAATTCTGGAACTGGGTTGAAGGGTTAAATTGCCTCCTGCTCTTCCTATGTCCTATGTTAAATATCCTTCTTTCACTCTCAGTCACCCTGTCTGTCTGTGTCTCTCCGTTTCTCTCTTTCTGTCGCTCTCTCTCTGTCTGTTTCGGAGAGTGTGGAGTGAGATTCACTCTGTATCCATCCCATGATATTCCAGCCCTGGGAGTGTTGGATGGGACAGTGTAGAAGGAGCATTACTCTGTATCTAATCCTTGCTGTATCTCTCTGGGGAACTTTGATGGGAGAGTGCAAACAGAGAGGTCTGGGACCAGTGACCTCCTAACTGACCAGTTAGCAATATTGGTGCTCCATGGATGAAAGGGGCAGTGGCTGAGTGGATACGGCATTGGCTGAGAGAGTGGACAATGGTTGTTTCAGAATTGAGGGAGGTACACAGTGGAGGATCATATTAGTACCACTGCTCTTTTTGATATATACTAATGACTTGGACTTGTGTTTACAGGGCATAACTTCAATGTTTGCCAATCTTTGTGTCATGTGCAATGTAATAAAAAGGGAAGGGACTAGTAGCAGACTTCGGGAGGATAGAAGCAGTCTGGTGAAATGGAAAACACAAGAACACAAAACGCCCAACACAGGATTGGACAGAACATGGGGATACTTTATGAAGGTTCTGTTGGTTGATTTCTACTGATGTGCAGATTGTGCAGTCTCTGTGTGTTTGTTTGTGTATGTATCAGTATCTGTATCTGTGTGTGTGTCTCTGCTTCTGCTGCGTTACACCCGGTCTCAGTTTGGACTGCACATGACCTTTTCTCTGTTTATAATACAATGGGCCCTATTTTTACTCTGTAACTAACCCCATGCTGCCCCTGCCCTGGGAGTGTGTGATGGGACAGTGCAGAGGGAAATTTACTCTGTGTTTAACCTCACACTGTGCTTGACTTGCGAGTGTTTAATGTGACAGTGCAGATGGAACCTTACTCTGTATCCCTGGAATTTAGAAGATTAAGGGGTGATTTGATGAAAGTTTTCAGAATATTAAGGGAAACTGATCGGGTAGACACAGAGAAACTATTCCCACTGGCTGCAGAAACTAGAACTTGTGGACAGAGTCTAAAATCTAAACATAGTCTAAAACCATTCAGGAGTGAAATGGATAAACAATTCAACAGACCAAGTGCGGTATCAGTTTGGAACTCTCTTCAACAAACAGCAATTGATACTGAGGCACTTGTTAATTTTTAAATCTGAGTTTGATAGATTTTTGCGAACAAAGGTATTCAGTGATATGGGGCAAAGATGGGTATATGGAGTTAGATCACAGATCAGCCTTGATCTCTTTGAATGACAGAACAGGGTTGAGGGGTCAAATGGCCTCCTCCTCTTCCTCTGTCCTCTGACAAACATCCTGCTATCACTCTCTGTAACTGAGACACACTCTCAGTCTGTGTCTCCCTCTTTGTGTCTCTTTCTGTCTGTCTCTCTCTCTTTCCCTCCTCACTCAGAACATCAGGCAGATATTTGAGGTTTGTTTTCAGTGGCCATTTTATGATATCACAGTACTGGGACATTTATTTCAAAGACTGACTCCTCATTAATGTAAGGTTAGTGTTTTAAACTTGACAGAGAAACAGATTATGGCATTCAGTGAATCCAGCTGCATCCTGAAAAGTGTTAGCAAACCTGCTGGGAAATGTGTCAAAAGCTGTTTCCATTCAAACATTCCTGCATTGTGGAAGTGTGAGCTATCTTTGCAGAGACAGGAAATAGGGGTGTTTGAATGGACCTGCAGGTTTTGGTTGATGTAATAAGGTGAGAATATGAATTGTGTCCCCTGCAGATACACAGAATTGAAGGTATTTACAGAACACCACGTGAAGTAGTTTACCAATGCCTGACAAACTTCAAAGACTTCTGACACATGGAAGAAGAGGAGAAAGGAGCAATATACAAAACCTGAGACAATCAGACAATAACACTAGGAAAATTAATCTATTTTTATGCGTTTTAATTTGAAGGCCTGAGCTGATGATTGAAAAAGCAGGAGTTCAAATCCCACACTGGGCTGATGTGAATTTGAATTCTGTTTTTTTTCTGAAAAAAAACATAAATCTGGAATTTAACACCTCTAGGATGGAATGATTCATTACTGTCTACTGGTGCAAATCCCGTGTGTGTCTCAGACTTGCTGTATATTTTAACGATTTAAGATGATGTGGT
The DNA here is from genome assembly GCF_036365525.1 of Heterodontus francisci. NCBI lineage: Eukaryota > Metazoa > Chordata > Chondrichthyes > Heterodontiformes > Heterodontidae > Heterodontus > Heterodontus francisci. The sequence continues at coordinate 1,000,398 of NW_027141749.1, read as the reverse complement.
CGAATGCCACATACCCAAGTTTACCAATGACACAAAAATAGGCAGCATTGTAAGCAGTGTAGCTGGAAGCATCAAATGACAAAGAGATATTAATATCTTAAGTGAATGGGCAAACTGTGGTAGAAAGAGTTCAATGTCAGCAAAGAAGTCTCGAACAGAGTACTTTATAAAGGTGAAAAGCTAGAAACACTGGAGGTCCAAAGAGACTTTGGGGGTCCACTTCCATTTGAGTGCAGCGTAGATTTACCAGAATGATAACTGGACTCCAAGGGTTAAATTACGAGGTGATAGTACACTGACTAGGGACTTACTCCCTGGAATGTAGGACGATCAAGGTGATTTGATCAAAGTTGTTGAGATATTAAGTGGAACTGATGGGGTAGTTTGGGAGAAACTGTTTCAGCAGCTTGGGAGCATCGGAACAGGAGTAGGCCACTCAGCCCATCGGGCCTGGTCCACAATTCAAGTCGATAATGGCTGATGATCCACCTCAATGTCTTTTTCCCAGACTGAGCTTCCAGAGCCCACTGGGGTAGAGTATTCCAGAGATTCACAACCCTCTAAGCAAAGACATTTCTCTTCATTGCTTTCCTCAGTGGCTTCCCCCATATTTTTAAATTGTGTGCCCTGGTTCTAAACTCCAGAACCAAAACAGGCATCTTACCTGCATCTAACCTGTCTATCCCTTTAAGTATTTAGTATATTTCAATAAGATCGCTTCTCATTCTTCTGAATTCCAGTGAGTTTAGGCTCAACCTGTTCAGCCATTCCTCATAAGACAACCCCTTCATCCCAGGAATCAGCCGAGTGAACCTTCTCTGAACTGGTTCCAACGCATCCAGGCCTCACCATTAAACCACTTTCAAATATATCAAACACCTTAATATTTCCCTCTCACTCTGTTTATCCCTTCCAATATTTCACACTCCTCCACTTTGCAGACAATGTCTGCATCGTTCCCCATCTTTTATAAAGACAGACACAACGTATTCATGTTGAACCATGCCCACATCTCCCAACTTCAAACACACATTCCCTTTTTGGTCCCGAATACACTATCCTTAGCTATCCTCCTCTTCTTAATATATTCATAAAACATCTTTGTGATTTCTTTGCTTTTACCCGGTAATATTATTTTCCAGCCATTTCTTTCCTCTCCTAATTTGATTTTTAATTTCACCCCTGAACTATCTATACTCATCTCGGCTTCTGTGGTATTGAGCTCTCGGTATCTGACATAAGCTTCCCTTTTGTGCCTTATCGTACCGGCTTTGATCCTTGACATCCAAGGGGCTCTAGATTTGGGAGTCTCACCCTGTTTGCCTTTGTGTGAACATATTTGTTCTCACCCCACAGTAACTCTCACTGCTCTGACACTGATTGACTTTCAAGTAGCTGTTTCCAGTCCACCTTGCCAAAATACCCCATCCCCGGAACCACCATCCTCTCTGCTCCCTCAAATGGACCCTCACATCCTTCCTAAAGTGTGGTCACCAGAACTGGATGCAGTGTTCTGGTCGTGGCCTAACCAGAGGCTTATAATCCTTCAGCATAACTTACATGCTTTTGTGCTCAAAACCTCAATTTATGAAGCCCAAGATCCCATATGCTTTGCTGACTACTTTCTCAATATGTCCTGCCACCTACAATGATGTATGCACATGTATCCCCAGCTACCTCTTTCCCTGCACACTCTGTAGAACAGGGTCATTAAGTCTATATTGCCTCTCCCTATCCCTTCTGCCAAAATACATCACCTCACATTTCCCTGTATTAAATTCCTTCTGACACTTGTCTGCCCATTCTGCTTAACTATCTATGTCCTGTTGTAGTCGATTGGTGTCATCCTCACTGTTTGCATCTTCTCCAAGTTTGGTATCATCGGCAAGTTTTGACAAAAAGCACTGACTTTTGGGGAACACTGCTGTCTATCATCTTACAGTCTGAAAATCAACCTTTTACCACAACTCGCTGTTTTCTGTCCTTTCACCAATTTTTGATCCAAGCTGACTCAGGCCCTCCTATTCCATGAGCCTCAGTTTTGTTAACCAGATTTGTATGCGCTACTTTGTCAAACGCTTTCTTAAAATCCATATAAAATCCTTTGCATTCCCTTCAGTAACCTTCTCTGTTACTTCAACAAATCCATGCTGGCATTCCCTAATTAACTCAAACCTCTCCAAGTGCCTGTTGATTTTTTTCTCTTTCACTGATTTCTCCACTTGTCCTTTTGAAAGCTACTATTGAATCTGTCGCCATCACTATCAGACATTGCATTTCAAATCTGAAACACTTATGTGAAAAAAACCCTTTTCCTCATGTCGCCAATGTTTTTTTTTGCTGATCACCTTCAACCTGTGCTCTCTGGTTATCAATCCTTCAGCGATTGGAAACAGTTTCTCTTTATTACCTCCATCTAAAGCTTTCATTATTTTAAACACCTTGATAAAATCTCCTTTTAATCTTCTCTGCTCTAAGGAGAACAAGCCTAGCTTCTCCAGTCTATCAGCGTAACTGCAATAATCTCATCCAGGAACCATTCCAATAAATCACGTCTGTACATTCACCAAAGCCTCCATGTCCTTCCTAAAGTGTGGCCCCAGAATTTGACACAATACTGCAGCCGAGGACAAACTATTGTTTTCTTAAGGTTTAGCATCACTTTAGTACCTTTACACTCTAGACCTGTTTATAAAGCACAGCATCCCATCTGCATTATTAACCCATTAACAAAGGGGGAAATTCTACCAGAACAATTGGCCAGTTCCCTTAGACATGAATCCGTGAGTCGTTCCAAGGCTGGCGGGATGTTTTAGAGAGAACCCCAAGCTGGTCATTTTTTTTGAAACAGAAAACCATCAATGCATTGGCAGGGATATTAATAAAGCCCTTACGAAGACAGAAGGAGGCCATTCGGCGCTCGACCCTGTCCTGTCCAGTCACTCCGCTCATGGATGATTTGCTCCTTCTCCACATCGGGCTCTTTCGGCTCCGTAAACATCAATACCCTTTCCAAACAAATCCCTACCGGGAATCAGCACTTAATGTCACTGCCTGTTAACACTGGGGAATTCCTTCCCTCAACTTCTCCATCTCTCTATCTTTCATTCCTGCTGAAAGACGTTCCTTAATACTAACTTCTTTGACCAAGCGTTTGGTCATCAGCCTTAATCTCTCCTTATGTGGGTTTGGTGTCAGATTTTGTTTTATAATGCACCCGGTGTAACAACTTTGGGACTTCTTATTCCTCGCCTTCTCCTTCACTCCGTCTCTCTCCAGGTGTGGGCTCAACAAACCCTGTACCATTACAGCAAGACTTCCTCACTATTGTACTATAACCCCCATGCAATAAAGGCCAACACTCCATTTGCTGTACCTGCATGTTAACTTACTGTGATTTGTGTACAAGGACACCCAAATCCCTCTGAATACCAACATTTAATAGTTTCTCACCATTTGAGAAATGTTCTGTGTTTCTATTTTTCCTGCCGAAGTGAAGAACCTCACCTCTCTCCACATGATATTCCAGCTGCCACTTAACCTGTCAATCGCCCTTTGCAGTCTCTTTGTGCCCTCCTCACAGCTTACTGTTCCACCAAACCTCATATCATCAGCCCATATAAACCTCACATAGGCCGCATTTGCGAGAGGCACTTCTGTCCTGACAAGTATTAAGATGAAAATGCTTGATGATTTGTGGAGGATAGTGCTGTTTATTTATCGGAGTTGTTAAGATGAAAGATATTTAATAAGAGATTCGAGAGTGTCCTTCTGTGTCCTCTCCCACCCTCACATCCAGCATTGGAAACACAAACACAGAAACACAAATCCACACACAGACACATGGACAGTCACATAAACACAGGCAGACTAACATGTGCAGATAAACACACACACAAACATACATAAAAATCCACAGGCAGGCACATCCATTCCCACTGACCGAGAGAGAGAGAGAGAAACCCACACAGAGACACATATACTCACATTGACCAACTTAGACAGATAAACACAAACACTTTCCTCTGTGTAGATCATGTTTTTACAAACATCAAAATCTCTCTGTTCTCCTTTTCTTTTTCACTCTCGGGGTTTAAATTTATTGTCAATCTGATTTCACAAGGACCAGGAGAATTTTTGCATTTATTTTCTTGTCTTTGTGGTCAGTGGGTCATGGGTCAATCCCAGGGTCTTTGCAGTCTGTGACCCCTGGCCCAGCACTGTGATCCCGAGGGGGGTGGGAGTGGTGTGAGCAGTGAGAGGGTCAGTCCCAACCTCTTCAAGGGAACCTTTTCCATCAGAACTTTAAACCTTCGAATGATTCAGTAGGAGTTTGGACAAGGATGGGAACAATGTCACATTGAATATTCCAATATTTATTTATCCAGTAATGTTAATAAACAGCAAATTATCTGTCAAGCCCACATTCTCACAAGTAATATTGTGAATTCGGATTAATAATTTTAAAGGAGAACCTGTTGTTAATTAATTCCATTTCATTTGCTCAAAATTATCATCTCGACCTTGTTTATTTCAGGATGTAGTATTATTAAATAAAGATTGGAGGTCACCGTTTGGCCCCTCTAGCCCGTTCTACCTGTTTGAGACATTTTCTTCCTCACCCTCTCACTTACGGTCTCTCTCTCTCTCTCTCTCTCTCTCTCTCTCTCTGTCCCTCAGCCAGACTCTGTCTCTCCTCCTTACACGTCTCTCTCTCTCCCTCACCCTGCTTTTATCTATCTCTCTTTCACCACATCTCTCTCTCTCTTCCTCACTCCATCTCTCTCTCTCTCTCTCTCTCTCCCTCAGCCCATCCGTCTCTCTCCCTCACCCCATCTGTCTCTCTCGCTCTCTCTTTCCCTCACCACATCTCTGTATCTTTCTCTCTCTTTCTTTCTCCGACGCCCTCTCTCTCTCTCGCTCTCTCCCACATCCTGTGTGTGTCTTTCTCTCCCTCTCCCTCGCCCTGTTTCCCTCTGACACCCCCACACCCTGTCTTTCTCTCTCTTTCCTCACACTGTCTCGACATTTCTATCTCCTAACCCAGTCTTACTCTCCTTCTCGATCCCTCTCCCTCACCCTTTCTCTCTCTCTCCCCCAACCCCGCGCCACACTCTCTCTCTCTCTCTCTCTCTCTCTCTCTCACTCCTAATGTATCTTTCTTTCTATGTCCTTTACCCAGTCTCACAAACATTCTCTCTCCATTTGGCTCACCCTGTTTCTTTCTCTTTCTCTCACCATGTCTCTCTCTTTCGCTCTCTCTCCCACATCCTGTGTCTTTCCCTCTCTCCCTCTCCCTCACCCCGTCCCACACTCTCCAACAAACTTTTCCCTCTTTCTGTCTCCATCATCCAGTCTCTCTCTCTCCTTCTTCATCCTTCTCCCTCACCATGTCTCTCTCTCTCTCACTCACTCACCCTATCACTCTCTCTCTCTATATATATATATGCCTCCCTCTACTTCACCCTGTCTATCTCTCTCTCCGTCACCCTAACTCTCTCTCGCTCCCTCACCCTTTCTCTCTCTGTCTCCCCCAACCTGTCTCTTTCTTTTTCTCTCCCTTACCCAGTCTCTTTTTTCTCTCTCTCTCCTTCACCCTGCCTCTCTCGCTTTCCCCCACCATATCTCTCTCATTTTCTCTCTCTGTCTCGCTCACCTTGCCTTTGCCTTTCTCTCTCCCTCGCCCAGTGTCTCTCTCTGTCCCTCACTCTGTGTCCCTCCCTCTCCTTCTCTCTCTCCCCCACCCTGCCTCTCCCTCTCACTCCACTTCATACGTAGAGAGGGAGCTCCCTCCACTTTATACGTAGAGAGGGAGCTCCCTCCACTTTATACATAGAGAGGGTGCTCCCTCCACTTCATACGTAGTGTGGGAGCTCCCTCTAATTTATGAAGCTGCCATGGTTGATTTTGAACACCTGTCCCCAGGCCATTAGGTGGGGCCTCTGGATTACTTGACCAGTGATATTATCACTATGCGACTGCCTCCCTATTGGATGTGCACAGTGTCTGTCCCCTAATATCACACACAGTAGTTTCTGGGCTGTAACATGTTACTGAATCAGGTCGTCAAAGTTCACATTTTAACTGGAAAAAAGGCAGAAACAGAGTGAAACGGGATTGCTTTTGTCCCTGGATTCAGTGTCCACTGCAGACAGATCAGTTACATTTACAATAGAAATGCCAGGAGTGAACGAGGTCAATGCAATAATATGGAAAATGTAAATGACGCCACTCATAATTGAAGCATCCGTCCAGTGTGAGTACAGATTCCGGTTTGTTCCGAGAGAGGTCTTACTAAGAAAATGTCATTGACATTGAAATGATATTTCTTCATCCTCCACATTATTTACATCAGAGTCAAAGCTGCTGATGTAATGTGTTTGTTCAGGTGAGTGTAACTAATAGCAATGATCAGGGGTATAACCGTGTCAGTGGAGACTTATCCCCTGTATAAATCAGCACCTATTGGAATGGATCAGCTCAGAGTGCCTGGTGGAGCTGTGGATTCCAGGCGAATAGAAGTCCCTGCTTCTCACAGAAATGGGATATCCAGTAATCGATCAGTTCATATTTATTTACTACCCTGTACTTGCAGCAATTGGAGTTCCTGGTAAGGTAGTACCTCAGCTGTTAATGTGTAAATCGATGTTAACTGTGCTGCTGTATTCAGTATTATTTCTCACTACGTTTGTTACACGTTTGTTCTTTTCCTGCAATTTACTGATGGAATCTCCTCATTGTCCACTCTTCCAGTCTTGCAGGAGTCGTATTATGTCCTTGATGGTATTGGTTTCTGTGACCGTGGCATTGTTATGGACTATTCTGTGCATTGAATGTATCCAAATCAAGCATTTCCGTTAGGATCAATAATCAGACCATCAGGAGCTTTGAACAGTTTCATGATGTGGATCTAACCGGTCCTGTAATATTTTTCATGAATGATTTTTTTCAGTGATTGATAATGAGACATCTCACGGTCTCAGTGTTACAAGCGGACAGCACAATATCCTCCCTCCCAAATAACATGGCTCAGTTTAACTGGGATTTCAATGTATTTATTAATTATCACTGTTATCAAATATCATTTCACTCTGTGTGTGTCTGACGCTGCCTCTGAGGTCTGGGTACTGAACTGAGATTGCTGCTAACACTTTCACTTCTCCTTTTCTGCTTCGCTGTGGACTTTCACTGTCACTGGACTACATTGTAAAATAGAAAGTATTTTTTTCCATTTATCTGCTGATTATCAGCTGCAGCGCTGGTTTTGCTGTTATATTAATTAAACAATCCCACATTCTAACAGATTACTTTATAATTCCAGGAGTAGGAATTTCAATGATTGTGAGGTTTGTCTGGAAGTAGCTTTCGAACCTGTTTATTCCATGTATTGTCGATGAAGTGAAGAGTGCAGGTGAACAGGTGGAGACTTGAGTGTTCTGTAGATACAGTAAATTATTCACAGAGGTTTCACCATTGAACAAACTGACTCTGAGAATAGAATCATTGAACCTGGGGCTGGCGAACAGAACACAGACGCAGAATGTTTGGAATAAATGATATGTGAAAAGTAGCATTAAGTAACAGTTTGCAGGGTGTGAGTAAACCAGAGAGATAGGGAAGGAGAAAAGGAGCACGGAGAACGAAACCGAGGGAAAGAGATAAGCAGAAGTAAAGAGAAAGAGAAAGAAGCAGCCGTGTGAATAATTCACTGTCATAAAGTTTTGGAATGTCCAGAACAATTAGTGAGAGAAGCTGTGAGATGAAGTTGTCTGTTGTCAGATTGTGTTCATTTTCCTGTTGGACTTGATCCTCTGTTTTGATTTCTGTCAGGTCCTCATTTTGTTTTGCAGAAAGTTCCTATTCCTTACTTAGTGACTGAATAAACAGAATAGAATCAGTTCATCACTGATGGTAATTCATTATTTAAATACTGCACTTTAAAATCTCTGTGACTGCTGAATTCAATAAAGAGCGAGGCTGATATCAGAAATGTATTTAAATTTATATTAAATTTACATTTATTAAATTTATTAAATTCTCCTCTCACTGTATTGAATCGTCAGTCTCCTTATCCATTGCTTCAGTTTATCCACTTTCCCAAACCATCTGCTCCAGTCTCCCCTCCAGCTCCAACGTGTCCTTTTCCTTCTCTCCCTCTCAATCTCACTCTGTGCCTCCACCTCCAGCTACCTCATCCAACCTGAAATGCAGGAACAACGGAGCAGGAAGAGGCCATTCAGCCCTTCGAGCCTGCTCCACCATTCTAGATCATGGCTGATACTCAAACTCAGCGCTGCAGTTTTCACCCTTTTCCATTTTGTAACAAACCCTGTCGGTTCCGTAAACCCACAGCAACAAACCAGCTACACATCCCGCTCTCCCCAACCCTTCCCAACCAACAGTCTGGAGAAAAATTCCCATTTAACCTAATGGATTCCATCTCTGTAAAACACCTTCTCATTTTACCACTGCCACTGCATCCTCACTCAGTACTTCCAGCAGATCCAGTGCTGACTTTATTCACTTTCTGTATCAATTTCCCAATTCATTATTAATAATTGTGTTTTCAAACATTTCACTGTGACAAAGCACTGCCCAGGTCAATTAATCAGTTTTCACTGCTCGATGCAGCAACAAAGCTGGAAATTTCAGCCCAGATCCTGTCAAACTGCTGCTTTGTCTCCAGGTCTGATCAGTAATTTCTCTGCTTCCTGTTCGCTCTCTTCCAGTTAACTCGGTGGCGATTGTGATCCTGGCCCGAGGAAAGTGCGGTCTCTCCAAATGTATCACTGTCTACCTGGTGGGAATGGCAGTCTCTGATCTCCTGATCGTTATCACTAATCTCATATTGTCTGCAATTGTTTCAATGTATTTCCCATATTCATTCCTGAACATTACTCCTGTGTGTTCTCTCATTATGGTTCTGCGTTCTGCATCAGCAGTTGTTTCTGTTTGGCTCACAGTCACGTTCACCTTTGATCGATTTGTGGCCATTTGTTGTGAGAAGCTGAAAAGAAAATATTGCAGCGAGACAACGGCGGCTGTGGTTGTAGGAACAGTAAGTGTGATGGGCTGTTTAGAGTCTCTCCCCTGGTGCTTTACACTGCAACAACGTTACATTATTGATAATGTTCCCATGGATTGTGTTCATAAACTGAGCTTCTTGTCTTCCACCATATGGGGGGCATTTGAATTGTTTGACCTCATTTTAACCCCTTGTGTCCCGTTCTTTCTGATTTTGCTGCTCAATGTTCTGACTGTCAGACGGATTTTATTCTCCAGTTAATTCCGCAGGGGATTCCGGCGCCACATCAATGCAGAGAATCACAAGGACCCAGAGATGGAGAATCGCAGAAAATCAATTATTTTACTCTTCAGTATATCCGGCAGTTTTATACTGTTATGGGTGACACTGGTTGTGTTTACCCTTTATAGACGAATTTCAGATATTCTATATTATTCCTCTACTGACCCTCTCTATATCACAGGTCACACATCAAAGATGCTGCAGCTTCTCAGTTCCTGCACCAACACATGTATTTACACTGTGACCCAGACTAAATTCAGACAGGAGCTGAAGAAAGCGGTGAAATACCCTCTCAATCTCATTGTTAAATTAGTGAAATCATAGAAAGAGCTGAAGGGTTTCAAACACTGGAACTAAATCCCATTCCCCCTCCCCCCGACCCCGCTCCACCACCCACCCTTCACCCTTTGTGATTATTTGACCGGCGCCATCTTTAGTCCTGACAACTGCCTGAACGTGACTGACACTGACGTTTAAGTGAACAGTGTACATTTGCGCATGTGCTAGTATAGCGCCACCTGGTGGTTGCTTTGTCAACAAACGCAGCCAGTGGACAAAGCTGCAATTCGCAGTGATTGTGAGTTGGTGAGAGGGGCATTAACTGCAGTGAGGCAGGGGTACCAGCAGATAGAGATGGTGAGAGGGGGCAGTAACTGCAGGGAGGCAGGGGAACCAGCAGATGGAGATGGTGAGAGTGGGCCAGTAGCTGCAGTCAGACAGGGACACCAGCAGATGGAGATGGTGAGCAGGTCAGTATCTGCATTGAGACAGGGCCACCAGGAGATGGAGATGGTGAGAGGCGGCAGTAACTGCAGTGAGGCAGGGGCAGCAGCAAATGTCGGTGGTGAGAGGGGGACAGTAGCTGCAGTGAGACAGGGACACTGGCAGATGGAGATGCTGAGCCATTGCTGTTGGGAGATTCTCTTGCTGAGTTTGAAAGTTTCCACTTTACTTTATTGTAAACTTGAGATGGTGAATAAAATAATTTTAATGCAACTTTTGTAAAATGGCTATTTTTCTACTATGTGAACACTTGTAACATGAAACTCGTTCCTGTTTGGAAAGTTATATTGAGTGATTAAAGGCAATGTATAAATAAAACAACAGGATCAAATAAAACTCAAACAGTCATTTATAAATAAGAACTATACAAGTTGTTTTGAGTTCTTGATCAGTAACGTTATGACATCTCTTTCTCGCTCACTTCTCTTTCTATCCTACTATCTTCTCGACTATAACTCAGAGTAATTGAAATATTGATCCAATTGTCTTTTGAAAGTTAATATTGAATCTGCTTTCAGGAACCTGTCAGACAGTGAATTCCTGACCATAACAACTCCCTGCCTATAATAAAAGCAAAATACTGCGGATGCTGGAAATCTGAAATAAAAACAAGAAATGCTGGAAACACTCAGCAGGTCTGACGGCATCTGTGAAAAGAGAAGCAGAGTTAATGTTCCAGGTCAGTGACCCTTCTTCGGAACTGACAAATATTAGAAAAGTCACAGGTTATAAGCAAGTGGGGTGGGTGTGGGGCAAGAGATAACAAAGGAGGTCTTGATTGGACCAGGCCCAGTTGCTGACCAAAAGGTCACGGAGCAAAGGCAAACAATATGTTAATATAGTGTTGAAAGACAAAGCATTAGTACAGATTAGGTGTTAATACACTGAATATTGAACATCAGCAAGTTCCTGACTCCGCAGCCAGTGGGAATATTTACTCTCAGTCCACCATATCAGTTTCCCTTATTATTTTGTAAACCCTCATCAAATCACCCCATAACCTTCTAAATTCCAGGGATACACAGTAAAGCTCCGGCTACACTGTCCCATTAAACATTTCCAAGCCAAGCACAATGTTGGGTTTGACAGAGTAAATTTCCCTCTACGCCATCACATCACACACTCCGAGGACAGGAACATCATGGGGTGGATACAGAGTGAATCTCACTCCACACTGTTTGAAACAGATAGAGGGAGAGACAGAAAGAGAGATGGAGTGACAGGGAGCGAAGGACAGATGGAGGGATGGAGAGAGAGAGACAGAGAGACATAGACTGACAGGTGACTAAAAGAGAAAGAAGGATACTTCACAGGGGATACTGGAAGAGGAGGATGCAATTCAGCCCCACAGCCCTGTTCTGGCATTAAACGAGATCTTGGCTGATCAGTGATCTAACTAACACCATATCTCCTGCCTTTGCCCCTTATCTCTTAATACCTTTGGTTAACAAGAATCTATCAATCACAGATTTAAAAATTAACCAATATGCCAGCATGAAATTTGCACAACCAATATCATTGTGTGGATATTTCTGTGTGTATGTGTGTGTGTGTGTCCATGCCAGTTTGGGTGTGATGGCTCCCACAGTGGAATAGCTTGCTGGATGTTTAAAATGGAGGTATTCCTTCTGGATCATCAAAAGTATCCACCTGGGCCCCAACTTCATCTACATATCCCCCTCTCCCGATGTTTTTTTCTCTCCATATCTATCTCTTATATGTTTGTGTACACAGCAGTGAAGGATTACTTCAAATTAATATATATTACATTATCCTTTTCAACCACCTCAACAACCACTCTCTCTCCAACTTTGTCCCTCTCTACAGACCTCTCTCTGCCTTCATATCTAAGCCTCTCTCCCTCTGTCTCTCTCCTAATGTCAGACATAGCAGGAGGGAAAGACAGAGAGAGAATGTTGAAGGAACTGTACTCTGTTCCTAAGCTGTGCTGAAGATGCTCTTGGAGTGTTTGATGGGCTACATTAATCGGCCGTGTACAGTCCTGTATCAGGCTGTGAAGAAGCAAAGCATGTTCAGTACACAACGTGTCAAAGGGAACGATTCACTCCTTTCTGCTGCTGGGAAGAGAGACTGACCGTAACATCAATACAGTGTTTGACCGAGTGTGGCATCGAAGAGCCCGAGTAAAACTGAAGTCAGTGGGAATCGTTGGAAATCTCTCCACTGGTTGGAATATTACCGAACACAAAGGAAAATGGTTGTGGTTGTTGGAAGTCAATCATCTCAGTCCCAGGAATTCACTGCAGGAGTTTATCAGGGTAGTGTCCTCAGCCCAACCATCTTCAGCTGAGATCCCAGCAGAAAATGCTGGATATACTGCGCAGGGCAAGCAGCATATGTGGAGAGAGAAACAGAGGTAGTGATTCAGCTCAATGCTTTCGAGATTTCCAGTATACACAGTATTTTGCCTCAGATAATGACGCAATCCAGAGCCACATGCACCAAGACCCGGACAACATTCAGGCTTGGGCCGACCAGTGGCAAGTAACATTCATTTCACACAAGTGCCTGGCAATGACCATCTGCAACATGAGAGAATCCAACCACCTCCCCTTGGCATTCAAAGCATTATCCCATCGCTGAATCCCCCAACGTCAACATCCTGGGGAAACATTGACCAAGGAACTGAGCTGACAAAATCACATCAATCCTGGGCTACAAGTGACTCACCCTTGACTCCCCAAAGCCTTTCCATCACTTGCAAGACACAAGTTAGGTGTGTGATGGTATCTCTGTCAGCCCACACCTGGAGTATTGTATACAGTCCTGGTCTCAGTACTGAAGGAAGGATATACTTCTTCGAGGTGAGGGGGAGAAAGAGAGAGGGAGGGGGGTGAGGGAGAGAAAGAGAAGGAGAGAGTGATGGAGTGAAGGAGAAGGTGAGGAATAAAAGATCCCAAAGACGCTGCACAGGGTGCATTATAAAACAAGATCTGACAGCAAACCCACAGAAGTTGAGATTAAGGCTGATGACAAAAAGCTTGGTCAAAGAGGTTAGTTTTAAGCAACGTCTTTAAGCAGGAATGAGAGATAGAGAGACAGAGAGGTTTATCGGGTGAGGGGGAGAAAGAGAGGAGGGGTGAGGGTGAGAAAGAGAGAGAGAGTGAGAGACTGGGTGAGGGGGAGAATGAGAGAGAGAGCGAGAGAGAGAGAGAGGTGGGGGTGAGGGGAAAAATATAGAGAGAGACGGAGTGAAGGAGAAGGCTAGGAATATGAAATTCCAAAGGCGCTACACAGGGTGCATTGTCAAACAAAATCTGACACCAGACCCACATAAAGAGAGATTAAGGCTGATGACCAAATATTTGGTCAAAGAGGTTAGTTTTAAGGAACGTCTTTAAGCAGGACTGAGAGATCGAGAGATGGAAAGGTTCAGGGAAGGAATTCCCCAGTGTTAACAGGCAGTGACATTAATTCCTGATGGTCGGTAGAGATTTGTTAGGAAAGGGTATTAATGATTTCGGAGGCGAGACAGCTCAATGTGGATAAGAAGCAAATCAGCCATGACCTGAATGAATGGGCAGGACAGTCTCGAGGGGACGAATGGCCTCCTCCTGTCTTTGTAAGGGAATTATTAATATCCCTGCCAATGCATTGAAAACCTTCTACTTCAAAAAATGACCAGTTTGGGGTTCTCTCTAAACCCTCCTGCCTGCCTTGGAACGACACACGGATTCACGTCTAAGGGAACTGATCAATTGTTCTGGTACAATTTCCCACTTTGCTGATGGGTTAATAAAGCCGATGGGATCCAGAGCTTTATAAACAGGTCTAGAACAAAGAACAAAGAACAAAGAAAATTACAGCACAGGAACAGGCCCTTCGGCCCTCCAAGCCTGCGCTGATCCAGATCTTCTATCTAAACATGTCGCCTATTTTCTCAGAGTCTGTATCTCTTTGCTTCCTGCCCATTCATGTATCTGTCTAGATACATCTTAAAAGACGCTATCGTGCCCGTGTCTACCACCTCCGCTGGCAACGCGTTCCAGGCACCCACCACCCTCTGTGTCAAGAACTTTCCACGCATATCACCCCGAAACCTTTCCCCTCTCACTTTGAATTCGAGACCCCTAGTAATTGAATCCCCCACTCTGGGAAAAAGCTTCTTGCTATCCACCCTGTCTATACCTCTCATGATTTTGTACACCTCAATCAGGTCCCTCCTCAACCTCCGTCTTTCTAATGAAAATAATCCTAATCTACTCAACCTCTCTTCATAGCTAGCGCCCTCCATACCAGGCAACATCCTGGTGAACCTCCTCTGCACCCTCTCCAAAGCAGCTACATCCTTTTGGTAATGTGGCGACCAGAACTGCACGCAGTATTCCAAATGTGGCCGAACCAAAGACTTCTACAACTGTAACATGACCTGCCAACCCTTGTACTCAATACCCTGTCCGATGAAGGAAAGCATGCCGTATGCCTTCTTGACCACTCTATTGACCTGCGTTGCCACCTTCAGGGAACAATGGACCTGAACACCCAAATCTCTCTGTACATCAATTTTCCCCAGGACATTTCCATTTACTGTATAGTTCACTCTTAAATTGGATCTTCCAAAATGCATCACCTCGCATTTGCCCTGATTGAACTCCATCTGCCATTTCTCTGCCCAACTCTCCAATCTATCTACATTCTGCTGTATTCTCTGACAGTCCCCTTCACTATCTGCTACTCCACCAATCTTAGTGTCGTCTGAAAACTTGCTAATCAGACCACCTATACTTTCCTCCAAATCATTTATGTATTTATGTCTGGAGTGTAAAAGTCAGGAAGTGATGCTAAACATTTATAAAATAATAGTTTGTCCTCAGCTTCAGTATTGTGTCCAATTCTGGAACCGCACTTTAGGAAGAACATGGGGGCTTTGGTGAATGTACAGAAGTGATTTACTAGAACGTTTCCTGGATGAGATTATTACAGTTACGCTGATAGACTGTAGAAACTGGGTTTGTTCTACTTAGAGCAGAGAATCTTAAAAGGAGATTTGATCGAGGTGTTTAAAATCATGAAAGCTTTAGATGGAGGAAATAAGGAGAAATTGTTTCCAATGGCTGAAGGATTGATAACCAGAGAGCACAGATTGAAGGTGATTGGCAAAACAAACATTGGCAGCATGAGGAAAAGGATTTTTTTACACACAAGTGCTTCAGAATTGAAATGCAATGCCTGATAGTGGTGGAGACAGATTCAATAGTAGCTTTCAAAAGGACAATGGAAGAAATCATTGAAAGAGAAAAAAATCAACAGGCACTTGGTGAGGTTTGAGTTAATTAGGGAAAGCCAGCATGGATTTGATGAAGTAATGGAGAAGGTTGATGAAGGCAATGCAATGGATTTTATATGGATTTGAAGAAAGCGTTTGACAAAGTAGCACATAAAAATCTGGTTAACAAAACTGAGGCTCATGGGATAGGAGGGCCAGTGTCAGCTTGGATCAAAAATTGGTCAAAGGACGGAAAACAGCATGTAATACCATCCAGTGAACAGATCCCCTCTAAAATCCCTCCTGTGAACTGCCTCCCCTCTAATACCCCTCCTGTGAACAGAATCCCATCTAATACCCCTCATGTGATCAGACTCCCATCTAATACCCCTCCTGTGAACAGACCCCCTCTAAAACTCCTCCTGTAAACTGACTCCCATCTAATACAACTCCTGTGAACAGACTTCCCTCTAATACCCCACCTGTGAATAGGCACACATCTAATACCACTCCTGTGAACTGACTCCCCTCGAAAACCCCTCCTGTGGACAGACTCCCATCAAATACCCCTCCTGTGAACAGACACACTTCTAATACCCCTCCTGTGAACAGACTTCCCTCTAATAACCATCCTGTGAACAGACTTCCATCTAAAACCCCTCCTGTGAGCAGACCCCCGTCAAATACGCCTCCTGTGAACAGACTTCCCTCTAATAACCATCCTGTGAACAGACGCCCCTCTAATACCCCTCCCGTGAACAGGCTCCCATCTAAAATCCCACCTGTGAACATACTCCCCTCTAATACCCCTCCTGTGAACAGACACCCATCTAATATCCCTCCTGCGAACAGACGCCATCTAATACCCTTCCTAAGAACATACCCCCATCTACTAACCCTCCTGTGAACTGACTCCCATCTAATACCCCTCCTGCAAACAGACCCCCATTAAATACCCCTCCTCTGAACAAAGCCCCATCTACTGCACCTCATGTGAACAGACTCGCATCAAATACCCCTCCTATGAACACACTTCCCTTTAATACCCCTCCTGTGAACAGACTCCCATCTAATACCCCTCCTGTGAACAGACTCCCAACTAACACCCCTCCTGTGAACAGACTACCATCTAATATCCCTCCTGCGAACAGTCCCCATCTAATACCCCTCCTGTGAGCAGCCCCCATCTAAATCCCCCATGAACAGACTGGAGAATCCTCCCACCACCCCCCCCCCCCATTCTCCCCCCCCCAATTTTTAACATAACTAATTCCCTCTGTGAATATCACCCTCTAATTCTCCCCCGTGCCGCCACTGCAAACAATACCCTTTACTAAATACCCTCCTTGTCCTGTAAACCACCCCCCCCCACACTAAATCCCACTGTGTATCATCTCCCCTGTGAACAGTACCCCCTTGTGTCACTCCCATCCCAGTTATCACCCCCCGCCCTTTGTAAGTTCAACCTCAATCACGTTCCTGGGTGTGGCTCCATGTCCCACAGTCTTTCATTCACTTCCATTCCATTTGGGATAAGCCACTGGAATTCTATCTAATGGCTCCCAGACCCGGCAACTTTAACTCATGTTCGTCAACGGCAATGACATTCAGAGGCTCACTGGCATTTTGAGCCTTAAATGCACAGGAACATCCCAGCACCAGACACATCCCTCTCTGCAAAAAGGCGTTTCACCTGTTCTCCTCATCGGCTTCAGGGAATCAAACAGAGGGAGATACACACACACACACACTGACTGGCACAGGGACGGGAAGAGGCCATTCAGCCTTTTGAGCCTGTCGCACCAATGTTGGATTATGGCCGGTCTGTCCCTTCCCCCATTGAGACACAAAGTTCACATTTTAACTGGAAAAAGGCAGTAACAGAGTGAAACGGGAATGTTTTTGTCCGCAGATTCAGTGTCCACTGCAGACAGATCAGTTGCATTTACAATGAAAATGCCAAGAATGAACAAGGTCAATACAATAATATGGAAAATGTAAACGATGCCACTGATAACTATCGCCTCCCTCCAGTATGAGTACAGATTTCTGGTTTGTTCCAGAGTGAGGTCTTACTCAGAAAATGTCATTGACATTGAAATGATTGTGTTTTATCCACCACATTATTTACATCAGAGTCAAAGCTGCTGATGTAATGTGTTTGTTCAGGTGAGTGTAACTAATAGCAATGATCAGGGGTGTAATCGTGCCCGTAGCGACTTATCCCCTGGATAAATCAGGACCCATTGGAATGGATCAGCTCAGAGTGCCTGGTGGAGCTGTGGATTCCAGGCTAACAGAAGTGTCTGCTCCTCACAGAAATGGGATATCCTCCGATGTATCATATAGAACGCATTTATTATCCTGTACTTGCAGCATTTGGAGTTCCTGGTAAGCCAGTATCTCAGCTGATGATGGTGTAAATCGATGTTAACTGTGCTGCTGAACTCGGTATTATTTCTCACTGTTGGTTTTGCACAGCTACCTGTTCTTTTCCAGAAATTTACTGATGGGATCTCTTCATTGTCTACTCTTTCAGTCTTGCAGTCGTCGAATTATGTCACAGTGGTGCAGTGGTCTGCACCGCAGCCACACGCACAGCTCCAGCGACCTGCGTTCACAATTCTGGGTGCCGCCTATGTGGAGTTTGCAACTTCTCCCTCTGTCTAGGTGGGTTTCCTCTGGGTGCTCCGGTTTCCTCCCACATGCCAAAAGACTTGCAGGTTGATAGGTTAATAGCCCATTATAAATTGCCCCGAGTATTGGTAGATGGTGGGGAAATACAGGAGCAGGTGGGTATGTGGCAGGAATATGGAATTAGTGTAGGATTAATATAAATGGGTGGTTGATGCTCGGCACAGACTCGGTGGGCCGAACGGCCTGTTTCAGTGCTGTATCACTAAACTAATTGCATTGTTTTAATAACTGTGGCATTGTTACTGGATAATTCTGTGCATTGAATGTATTTCAATGCGTTGTTTCGGTTAGGATCAAGAAGCGGACCATCAGGACCTTTTAACAGTTTCGTGATGTGAATCTAACCGGTCCTGGAATATCTTTATGATTTTTTTTTCAGGGATAATGGGACATCTCACGGTATCAGTGTTACAAAGGGACAGCACAATGTCCTCCCTCCCCAGAAGCATGGCTAAGTTTAAGTGGGATTTAAATGTATTTACTGATTTTCACTGTTATCAAATGTTATTTCATTATGTATGTGTGCGACGCTGCTTCAGTGGTCTGGCAACTGAACTGAGTGTGATGCTGACACTCACTTCTCCTCTGCCTCAAAGATCAAAGAACAAAGAACAGTACAGCACAGGAACAGGCCATTCTTCCCTCCAGGCCTGCGCCAATCTTGATGCCTGCCTAAACCCATATCTCTCTATCCACTTCCTATTCATGTATTTGTCAAGATGTATCTTAAACGTCGTTATCGTATCTGCTTCCATCACCTCCCCTGGCAACAAGTTCCAGGCACTCACCACCCTCTGTGTCAAAAACATGCCTCGCACATCCCCTCTAAACTTTGCCCCTCGCACTTTAAACCTATGTCCCCCAGTAATTGATACTTTCAACCCTGGGAAAAAGCTACTGACTATCCACTCTGTCCATGCCGCTCATAACTTTGTAAACCTCTATCATGTCGCCCCTCCACATCCGTCGTTCCAGTGAAAACAACCTCTCCACATAGCTGATGCCCTCCAGACCAGGCAACATCCTGGTAACCTCGTCTGTACCCTCACCAAAGCCTCCACGTCCTTCTGGTAGTGTGGCGACCAGAATTGCACGCAATATTATAAGTGTGGCCTAACTAAGGTTCTGTACAGCTGCAAAATGACTTGCCAATTTTTATATTCTCTGCCCCGACCGATGAAGGCAACCATGCCGTATGCCTTCTTGACAAACTTATCCACCTGTGTTGCCACTTTCAGTGATCTGTGGACCTGCACGCCCAGATCTCTCTGCCTGTCAATACGCCTAAGGGTTCTGCCATGTACTGTATACCTCCCACCTGCATTGGACCTTCCAAAATGCATTACCTCACATTTGTCCGGATTAAACTCCATCTGCCATTTCTCTGCCCAAGTCTCCAACCGATCGATTTCCTGCTGTACCCTCTGACAATCCTCATCAGTATCCGCAACGCCACCAATATTTGTGTCGTCCGCAAACTTACTAATCAGACCAGCAACATTTTCCTCCAAATAATTTATATATACTACAAACAGCAAAGGCCCCAGCACTGATCCCTGCGGAACACCACTCGTCACATCCCTCCATTCAGAAAAACACCCATCCATTGTTACCCTTTGTCTTCTGTGACTGAGCCAGTTCTAGCTTTTTAGTATTTAGTTTTCGAGATATGCTGAAACAGGCCCTTCGGCCCACCGAGTCTGTGCCGCCCATCTACCACCCATTTATACTAATCCTACACTAATTCCATATTCCTACCACATCCACATCCCCACCTGTCCCTACACTTCCCTACCACCTACCTATACGAGGGGCAATTTAAAATGGCCAATTAACCTATCAACCAGCAAGTCTTTGGCATGTGGGAGGAAACCGGAGCACCCGGAGGAAACCCACGCAGACACAGGGAGAACTTGCAAACTCCACACAGGCAGTACCCAGAATTGAACCCGGGTTGCTGGAGCTGTGAGGCTGCGGTGCTAACCACTGCGCCACTGTGCCGCCCTGTATGCATCTTGCCAGCTCACCTCTGATCCCGTGTGACGTCACCTTTTGCACCAGTCTGCCATGCGAGACCTTGTCAAAGGCTTTACCAAAGTCCATCTAGACGACATCCACCGCCGTTCCCTCATCCATCATCTTCGTCACTTGCTCAAAAAACTCAATCAAATTAGAAAGACACGACCTCCCCTTCACAAAACCATGCTGTCTCTCGCTAATAAGTTCGTTTGTTTCCAAATGGGAGTAACTCCTGTCCCGAAGAATCCTCTCTAATAGTTTCCCTACCACTGACGTAAGGACCTCTGTGGAACCTTCGTTGTCACTGGACTACATTGTAAAATAGAACGTATTGATGTGATGTTTTATTGGTTTGCAATCTATCAGTTGGAATCAAGAGTCTTTCCATTTATATGTAGATTATCAGCTGCAGTGCTGATGTTGGTGTTTTATTAATTAAAAAATTCCAAATTCTAGCGGAGTACTTTTTTATTCCAGGAGAAGGCATTTCAATGATTGTGAGATTTGTCTGGAAGAAGCTTTCGATTCTGTTTATTCCATGATTTGTCGATGAATTGAAGAGTGTAGGCGAACAGTTTATGAATTGGTTGCTCTGTAGATACAATAAATTATTCACAGAGGTTTCACCATTGAACAAGCTGACTCTGAAAACAGAATCATTCAACCTGGTGCTGGTTAAAAGAACACAGGTGCAGAATGTTAGGAATAAAACATATGTGAAAAGTAGCATTAAGTAACAGTTTCCAGGGTGTGAGTACTCCAGAGAGGTAGGGAAGGAAAAAAAATAGCAGAGAGAACGAAACCGAGGGAAAGAGGTAAGCAGAAGTAAAGAGAAAGAGAAGGAAGCAGCACTGTGAATAATTCACTATCATAAAGTGCTGTAATGTCCAGAAGAATTCGTGAGAGAAACTGTGAGTTGAAGTTGCCTGTTGTCAGATTGTGTTCATTTTCCTGTTGGACTTGCTCCTCTGTATTGACTTCTGTCAGGTACACATTTTGTTTTGGAGAAAGTTCCTAATCCTTAATTAGTGACTGAATAAACAGATTAGTATCAGTTCTTCACTGATGGTAATTCATCAATTAATACTGCACTCTATAATCTCTGTGACTGCTGAATTTAATAAAGAGCGAGTGTGATATCAGAAATATATTTAAATTTATATGTAATTGTCTGTACAAACTAAATATATTGAATATATTGTATAAACAATGAACTGTTCTCCAATACCAATAACCACAGGGATTATTGTTTGAATGCATTAACTGAGTTGTATTCCTCGGATCTATAGATTGGATTTCCTCTAACACTCTGCTGCCGTCTCTCCCTGTGAATCTCAGCCTCTCCTCCTTGTATTGAATCCGCATTCTCCTGATCCATTGCCTCTGTTTATCCACTTTCCAAGTCCATCCGCTCCAGTCTCCCCTCCTGCTCCAACATGTCCTTTTCCTTCTCAGCCTCCCAATCTCACACACTGGCTCCGCAGCCAGCTGCATCATCCAACTTGATAGGAATACAGGAACCGAAGAGCAGGAGAAGGCCATTCAGCCCTTCGAGCCTGCTTCGCAATTCTAGATGAAGGCTGATACTCAAACTCAGCGCGACAGTTTTCAGCCTTTTCTCATTTGGTAACATTCCCTGTCGATTACCTCAACACAGAGAAACAAAGCAGATACGCATCCCGCTCTCTCCAAAACTTCCCAACCAACAGTTTGGAGTCAATTTCCCAATTACCCTATTGGATTCCATTGCTGTAAACGCCTTGTCATTCCCCTACTGGCACTGCATCCTCACACAGTACTTCCAGTAGATCCGGTGCTGACTTTATTCACTTTCTGTATCAATTTTCCAATTCATTATTAATAATTGTGTTTTCAAACATTTCACTGTGGCAAAGCACTGCCCAGGTCAATCAATCAGTTTTCACTGCTCGATGCAGCAACAAGCCTGGAATTTTGAGCCCAGATCTTGTCAAAGGGCTGCTTTGTCTCCAGGTCTGATCAGTAATTTCTCTGCTTCCTTTTCTCTCCCTTCCAGTTAACTTGGTGGCGATTGTGATCCTTTCCCGAGGACAGTGTGGTCTCTCCAAATGTATCACTGTCTACCTGGTGGGAATGGCAGTGGATGATCTCCTGCTCGTTATCACTGGTCCCATATTGAACTGGATTATTTCCATGTATTTCCCATATTCATTCCAGAGAATTACCCCTGTGTGTTCTCTCATTACTGTCCTGCTTTTTGCAGCCACAGTTGTTTCTGTCTGGCTCACAGTCACTTTCACCTTTGATCGATGTGTGGCCATTTGTTGTGAGAAGCTGAAAACAAAATATTGCAGCGAGAAAACGGCGGCTGTGGTTGTGGGAACAGTGAGTGGGCTGGGCTGTTTAGAATGTCTCCCCTGGTACTTTACACAGGAACAATATTACGTTATTGAGAATGTTCCCATGGATTGTGATTATAAATTGAGCTTCTATACTTCCCCCACATGGGGGGCATTTGAATTGTTTCACCTCAGTTTATCCCCTTGTGTCCCGATCTTTCTGATTTTGCTGCTCAATTTTCTGACTGTCAGACGGATTTTATTCTCCAGTAAAGTCCGCAGGGGATTCCGGGGCCACAGCAATGGAGAGAATCACAAGGAGCCAGAGATGGCGAATCGCAGGAAATCAATTATTTTACTCTTCAGTATATCCGGCAGTTTTATACTGTTATGGATGACACTGGTTGTGTTTATCATATATGTGCGAATTGCAGATATTCAGTATCACTCTTCCTACACTGACCCTCTCTTTATAACAGATCACGCATCAATGATGCTGCAGCTTCTCAGTTCGTGCACCAACACATGCATTTACACTGTGTCCCAGAATAAATTCAGACAGGAGCTGAAGAAGGCGGTGACATATCCTCTCAATCTCATTGTTAAATAAATGAAATCATAGAAAGAGAAGAAGGGTTTCAAACACTGGAACTAAATCCCATTTCACATTCCATTCCCGACACTTACCCCAGGACAGAAAGTACATTTTATATTCGCAGCAATGTGCCCTGAAATGATTTTAAATCTGATTCTGAGACTATATATTGTTGATAATCTGACCTATTCAGGCGGGACTTGCTCTGCAGAAGATTCAGGAATTGTATATCCAAAAGGGCGTATTTGCAAAACTCAGCTGGATTAAACTGAACCCACCAGAGCAAAATGGACAACGCTGCAAATCACAGTGAATGGGAGAC
Organism: Heterodontus francisci; assembly: GCF_036365525.1. Taxonomy (NCBI): domain Eukaryota; kingdom Metazoa; phylum Chordata; class Chondrichthyes; order Heterodontiformes; family Heterodontidae; genus Heterodontus; species Heterodontus francisci. Next base: position 977,130 of record NW_027141749.1, on the reverse strand, counting down.
AACGGAAGAGGCAGAACTTGCAGTGAGACAGGGACACCAGCAGATGGAGATGATAAGAGCAGGACAGTAGCTGCAGTGAGACAGGGGCACCAGCAGATGGAGTTGTTAAGAGAGGGACAGTAACTGCAGTGAGAAAGGGACACCAGCAGATGGAGATGGTGAGAGGGGGACAGTGAGTGCAGTGAGACAGAGGCACCAGCAGATGGAGATGGTGAGATGTGGAAGTGACTGCATTGAGAAAGGTGCACGAGCAGATGGAGATGCTGAACCATTGCTGATGGGAGATTCTGTGCTACTGAAAGCTTGACAGTTTCCACAATTTTGAGGAAAAATTTGAGATGCTGAATAAAATAACTTCAACACAAATTGTGTTAAATGGCGAATGTCCAACTATGTAATCACATGTATCGTTAAACTGGTGCTGTTTGGAGAATTATTTTGAGTGAATAAAGGTAATGCATAAATAATACAACAGCATCAAATTAAACTCAAACTATTATTTATAAATATAAACTCTCTCAATAAGTTGCGTTGAGTTCTTCATCACAAACGTTATGACATCTCTCTCTCTCTCACTTCTCTCTCCAGGTTGGTGTCTTCTTTACTTTAACAAGAGTAATCGAAGTTTTGATCCAATTGTCTTTTGAAAATTAATATTGAATCTACTTTCATAAACCTGTCAGACAGTGAATTCCAGACCAGAACAACTCCATGACAGTTTGTTTCTCCCCTCTGCTCGTGGAAACAGTCTTTCCACATGTCTCCAAACTGAGGGAAAGATTTTGAATATAATTAATTTCCCCAGGACAGCAGCTGCAGAGGAGCTGGAACATTCTGAATATGGACAAGTGATGAGCAAAAATCATCTCTTAATCCCGCAGGAGAGCAGTGAAAAGAAACAGTCAGGAAGCAAATGGAAACAAGTGACACTTTATTGCAGGATCAAAAACTCTTTGTCAGAATGAGGAGGTCGTTATCACTGAACTTTATACAAACTGGAGGTGAAAAGTGGAAGATCTTTCATATAATTTGTGTTAAATGGCCATTTTCCAGTTACATTTTTAACGAAACATTAAAGTGGTAAATGTTAAGAAAGTTGTATTCCAGCAAAGAGAGGCTAACACATAAATAAAGCTGCATCAAATAAAGTACAAAGAATCATTGACAAATATAACTGTAAATATGGGTCAAAATTGTTGTGTGAAATGTCACCAGTTGTAGAAATTCTCTTGGCTGCATCATTAACCTAGCCCTAGTTTCAGGCTTTGTCACACAGTGGAATTGAAATCCTGAATAAAAGAACTGCTTGTTTACACTGCAGTCAAACAGGCTTCTCCAGTAAAAACTCTTTGCCAGAATTTCAAGGTAACTGAAGTGATATACGTTCAGTCATTTACTGAACTGTCTGCAAACTTCAGGTGAAAAGTGAAAGACATTTAATACAATTTGCATTCAACGGCCATTCTCCAAACCAGCCACTCCATGTTTTAAAATTACAGCAGCTTTTCTGATCTGTTAATGAGGTTTTGGGGGGAAGGACAGAGAGTGAGGCAGACAGGCAGGTTTCTGCCCACAATGGTCAATTTGGGATATGGCTGGAATATCCCTCCCTCCCCCATTCCCTGTTTGCACAGAGACTCATCTTGGACTGTCCCATACCTGGGAGGCAGTGTCCAGATGGAGGACGCTGAGAGCTGGTTGGATGACCTGTTCTTTGGGTGGACTGGCCGTTTGAGTGATAGGTTCTGGGATATGTTAGCTCAACATCAGCTACCATTCTTTCGTACCATAGGGCTGATTTGTGAAAGGTGACTTTTTGTGCCTCAGTCTCTTTGTCTCTGTGCCCAGGTGAATTGGAGCTGAATACAGTGTGTGTGTGTGTGAGAGAGAGAGGGAGAATCCTGTCTGAATCCGTCTCTCTCTGTCCCAGTCCTGACACTTTCCTCCAATTCCCACCCCAATACCCCTGTCCAGGATCTTTTCCCCATGGACGAGTTGATGGAGGGAAGGTGTCAGAGTCCAACGATGGAGCACAGATCATGTGAGATGGAGAGTATTGCATCTTTATTGCGTCTCTCTGACTTTCTCCCTCCTTCTCTCTCTCTCTCTCTCTCTCGCTCTTTCTCTCTCTGTTTGGCTGTGTGTGATTGTCTCTGTGACTTTATCTCTCACCTTCTCTGGTATTTTTGTCAGTGTCTCTGGTGCCTGCAATTTCTATGAGTCTACGTTTCTTTCCCTCTACTTTTTCCCTCCACGTTTTCTCATTTTTCTCTTTCTTTATCTTTTTTCTGCCATCACTATTTACCGATTTCTTTTGTTTCTCTTGCTGTCTTTTCTCCATTTCTCTGAATTTTTCTGTCTTATTCAGCCTTTTCTCTGACCTTTTCTTGCCTTTTCTCCATTTCGCTGACTTGTCTCTCTTTTCTCTATTTTTCTGCTTTTATCTGCCTTTTTCGATTTGTTTGACGTTTTCTGCGTTTTCTCTATGTCTCTGACTTTTTCTGACTTTTCTCCGTTTCTCTGAATTTCTGTCTTCTCTCCATTTCTCTGACTTTTTCTGTCTTTTCTCTAATTCTCTGACTTTTTCTACATTTTCTCTATGCCTCTGACATTTTATGCATTTTCTCTATGCCTCTGACTTTTTCTGACTTTTCTCTATTTCTCTGACTTTTTCTGTCTTTGCTCTATTTCTCTCTCTTTTTCTGCCTTTTCGCCATTTCTGTCCCTTTTCTGCCCTTTCTCTATTTCTCTCTCTTTTTCTGCCTTTTATCAATTTCTCTCTCCTTTTCTGTCTTTTCTATATTTCTCTGACTTTTTCTGACTTTTCTCTGATCCTTTCACATTGTCTATCTTTTCCCTAATTTACTCTCTTTTTCTGCCTTTTCTCTATTTATGTCAATATTTCTGCCTTTTCTCCATTTATCTCTCTGTTTCTGCCTTCTCTCCATTTTTCACTCTCTTTTTCTGCCATGACGCCATTTCCATGACTTTTTCTGCCTTTACTCCATTTATCTCTTTTTCTGCATTTTCTCTATTTCTCTGACTTTTTCGGCCTTTCTCCATTATCCCATGACTTTTATTGCATTTCCTCCATTTCTCTGACTTTTTCTGCCATTCTTCCATTTCTGTGACTTTTTATGCAATTCTTCCATTTCTCTGTCTTTTTCTGCCTTTACTCCATTTATCTCTTTTTCTGCGTTTTCTCTATTTCTCTGACTTTTTCGGCCTTTCTCCATTATCCCATGACTTTTTCTGCATTTCCTCCATTTCTCTGACTTTTTCTGCCATTCTTCCATTTCTCTGACTTTTTCTGCAATTCTTCCATTTCTCTGTCTTTTTCTGTGTCAGACCTGAAAAGTTGGTCAAGTAACGCTTCATACCCAGCATGCTCTAAGGCAGCTAATGATAAGCACTGAACATGCTGAAGTCAACTTACAGACCTGTTGAAGCTTGTGGCTCGGGATTTGTGATCGTTAACCTAGACGATTGAACAAGAATAGATAAAAGAGGAACAGATACAGGGGAAGAACGCTGGTTATTGTAAAAACAGTCTGGACTTCTGTCCAGGTGGCTAAATGGCTAATGCTTGCCAAAGATGCAATAATGCTTCAAGATTTGTGCAAAACAAGATCATGTGAGTCATGAGCTGAGCAAGAAACCTTCAAAAATATGTAAGGGTTAACACTGGAGGGTATTCTTGGTGAGAACCCAGGAACAACTCTCGAAGGCAGGACCCTGAGTCTGGAGGCCCAGTGATCAACCGTGACAAGAGAATGACCACTTCTGTGTTGACCGGTGGTATTTTGTACAAGAAGTGAGACTTGTGGTTATTTGGTGTTTAAATAAATTTGTTGTAAGCATTCGTATGCTTTAAGTGATTTTAGTGCGAATTAAATGAAGTAAGACGAGACTTTGGTTTACGTGCATCTTTTTCTGTCACGTCAGTTAATAGCCTACAGAGGAATGGGGTCGACATTTTAGTGGCCCTGGGTGGGCACGGTTAAGTGATTGGTTTAAATCACAGCGTGTCCGGATCTCAGACGTTACAGACAAAAATCAAAACGGTAGGAAGTTAAAGTTAACCAGTTGATAGGTCATGGCAAACTCTGAAATCAGACGTGAGGGGTGCTCTGCATACCTCCTGAGCATTGACCCGGAGGGAACGGAAGGGAATTTAATGAACAACAGACCACAACGGAAGATTAAAGAGGCAATCGATAAACCTCCCTTCCATGGGGCACTGTCACCGGACCCCAACCCCGGTCACCTCCGGTGTTTTTTGACTAAATTCTGCGAGTAGGAAATGACAAATAACAAGCAGGAATGGGAAAGAGCGCTCAGAGAGTACTTAAACTGTAATTGGCCCGAATGTGTCGAATATGCCGAGAAGGTGTTAGAGGGTTTGGGACCACTTGGACAGAAAAATTGGGAAGAAGACCGGCTAAGCCAGGCAAAGGGCGCATCAAAACATCAAGAGGCCACGGCAATAGCTAGTTGCATGAGAGAATTATATGAAAGAGAGATAGAGACTGTTAGTCAAGGATTCAGGAAATCATCGCGGGCCACAGTGCTCCACGACAAAGTTTATAGCAGAGTAACATAAAAAGACTATGTTTTAGTGAATTTTCAAGTGCGTACAAACAAGTTACTGTGCCTTTTCAGTCGAATGTGTGAATGTTGGAAGCTTCCACGAATGAAATGAATGAGGGCTCGTAAAGACCAACTCTGTGTTCCCGCTGCCTTTTCCACCGGGCACCGCATTGGTGCCATCAAGTTCCAGCCCCTCAAACGCTATTCTTTGTCTAAAGTATTCAAAGATATTTCCAGGTAACAAGAGGCTGTATGCATGCAATTTAATGAAATAAATTATTGCTTCGTGTAGCAAACAATGCGCGCCTCTTTCGTGGCATTGATGCGTTAATATTTCTCTCCTTCATGCTCCTGCTCTGCTGAACTCCACTTCTCTTTGTTTGACTTCTTATTTTCACATTTTTCTGCTCTGTTCTGTTCCTTAGCAATTTTCGTTCGCTTGTCTCTGCTAGGCATTCTGACTTGTTGCCGAGTTTCATGTCTGGTTTTCACTCGGTTTCCTCATTCATGCCTTTATTTTCCTGGGTGTCTCACTCACCCTCCATCGTATATTATCTATTCATCCATGTTACGTTTGTTGCCCATCTCTAATTGTCCTTGATAACAGAGTGTCTTGTTGGGCCATTTCAGAGTGCAGTTAAGTCAACCAGATTGTTGTGGGTCAGGATTCACATGTAATCCAGATCTGGTAAGGACTACGAATTTCCTAACTTGAAGGGCATTAGACAATCAAATGATTTTGTTACGACAATTGGCGATATTTTCTTTGCACTATTACTGAGTTCAGCTTATAAATCCAGATTATTTTTGAAATACTTGAATTCAATTTCCACCAGCAGCTATGGGGTGATTTGAACCCGTATCCCCAAGGCGTTAGCATGGGCCTCTGTATTATTAACTCAGTGACGTTACCAGTGCACCTCCCTGTCACTTTGTCATCAAGCCAACAGAACCTCCTTTTATTGAGAACTGCTTCAGTTGATGTCCAGCTGTGCTCTTCAACACCGTCATTTTTTAGAAACAATTGTTGTGTTTTCTGCAAAGATAACCAGCCTCATTAGGTCCAATGTTTAATCAAATATTACAAAATCCTATTTACGATCATCTCAGGGTTCGGTGCTGTGAATAGAAGATCTATCACCATGTCGTGAGTTTGGGCTGTGGAGTCGAATGGATTTTAGTACTAGAACACGCAAACCTGCACTTTTCTATGATTTCACTCACTGAAGAATTAGATTGAGTGGGTATTTCACGACCTTCTTCATCTCTTCTCGGAATTTAGTCTGGGTCATAGCGTAAATACACGTGTTGGTGCAGGAACTGAGAAGCTGCAGCATTGCTGCTCTGTGTTCTGTGATATACAGAGGGCCATTGGCGGTGGAAGGATATTGTTTTGTAATTCACTGATAGATGTAAAATACAACCTGTGTCGCCCATAAGAGTATCAAACTGCCAGAAATACTAAACAGTAACATGATGGATTTCTTTCGATCCTCCATCTCTGGGTCATTGTGATTCTCTCCACTGCTGAGGCCCCGGAGTCCCCTGCGGCCTCTACCGGCCACTAAAATACGTCTGACCTTCAAAACATTGAGCAGCAAAATCAGAAAGAAGGGAAACAGGGAGTTAAAATGCGATGGAACATTGCAAAGGAGGTCCATGTGGGGGAAGTTTTAAAGCTCTGTTTATGCATACAGTACCAGGGAACATTATCAATTATATATACAGGTTCATATATAAAGTATCAGGGAACACTTTTTAAAGAGCACAGCGCACTCACTCTTCCGATAACCACAGCTGCTGTTCTCTCAGTGCAATATTTTATTCTCAGCTTCTCACAACAAATGGTCACAAATCGATTCAAGGTGAAAGCGACTGTCAGCCAGACAGAAACCATTGTGCTGGTGGAAACCAGGAATTGAACTGAACTGCAGATGGGTGTAATGGACAGGAATGAATATGGAAAATAAATCCTCGGACTCAATCTCAATATGGGATCAGTGATAACGACCAGGAGATCAGACAGTGCCATTCCCATCAGATAGCGAGTGATACATTTGGAGAGACTGCACTTTCCTCGGGACAGGATTAGAATCCCCAGCAGGTTATCTGAAAGAGATAGAAAAGGAAGCAGGGAAATTACTGATCAGACCTCAAACTAAAACATCAGTATGACAGGATCTGGTGTAAAATTTACAGCTATGTTGCAGCATCCAGCAATTTCGGTAGAGAATGCTTTTGAACACAGTTATCAATAATTGATTGGAAATTGATTTAAAATAAAGGTGAAAAAAATGATCACTGAATACAGTGGAAGGGCTGAGTGAGGGCGCCGTGCCAGTGTGGAAGAGAGAAGGGGGTTTCCAAACAAGGAATCCAGTGAGTTAAATGCAGTTTAGCCTCCAGACCAATAGCCAAGAAAGTGAGGGGACGGGGGAACTGTTTTTGATTTACTGGTTAAGAGGTCCATCAGGGGCTGTGTCAAATTGTGAAAAGGTCGAGAGCCACTGCGGTGCGTTTGAGACTTCAGATCAGAAGGAGAGGCCGATGGAGGCTGAGCCAGTGAGCGGATTGGAGTGATACAAAGTAAAGGACATTTGCGAATTGGAGGGAAGGCAGGTCCTGAAGGGTTTGGAAAGCGAACAAAGTGAAGCAACGAATGCAATCAGTAAATAAATGGTTCTATGAAGTTATGTACTATGTTCAGAAATAATGAAGAGGAACAGTCGCTAAAACGGGTTGAGGATATGACGGGGCTAAACACACAGGGAGTGAGTCCAGCAGGAAATCTCATCCAATCTGACAAAATCCTCATCATACCTTCAACTCACCGTTTCACTGTAATCGTTCTGGAAAGTTCAGCAGTTCATCCTCGTGAATTATTTACACTGTGGCTTCTCTCCCTCTCTTTCGTCTTCTCTCTTCTCTCTTTCGCCTTCTCTCTTCCTCTCTCTGTTTCATTCTCCCTATTCCTTCTCTCTTGCTCTCTCTCTCTCTCTGTCAACTTCTCTCTCTAGCTACCGCTCGAATTCTCTCCAATCGCTTCTGTAGATTATCTAAGAATCCACATGTTCACTCAACATGATTACTCAGGTAAACCACCCTGCACAATCCAACATGAGTACAAGTCCGAAAGTGCTGATTAAAGTTCACGGACGTGAAACGTTAATTTTTGTTTCTCACTCCAGATATGCTGACAGATCTGCTGTGTATTTACACTTTCTATTTTTATTTCAGATTTCCAGCATCTGCAGTATTTTGCTTTTATTTACTTATCCAACGCAATATCTATGGATGGGTCACAATTATCGTTTATCTAACACTGTCAGGACTGAACCCATCACCTTTATTCTGAACCAGAAACTGTATCCCAGGTATCCATTCCAATCCGCATGATGGCTGCTATCTCTGAGTGTCCCTCAGCACACTATCTGACCCCAGGTTATGCTTCATACTCATTATTACGACGAGGCCGGAGGGGTGGACTGTTAATTCAGTCCCAAAATTCCATATCTCACAACATATTCTTTAAAGTTTCCCAATTACTGACCCAGTCATCTATCTTCCCCAGAATAGAAAGCACTAACCATGTTTCTTTACTGAGCAGCAAAATTAACAGTTTATTATTGAACGAGTCTTAACTAGTAATTAAGTAAAACAAAATCACATTAATCAGTGTTTTAAAATCCAACATGAAATTCTTAAAAAGTCCCCTTTTCTACCTTAACTCTTCACACACACACACACGCACACACACACACACACACACACACACACACACACACACACACACACACACACACGTATAATTACGATTTTTAGATCAGATCTCAATGAGGGAACGAAAATAAATTCGGGTAGATCACTTGCCCACCCTGAAAAAAATAAGTAAATAGCAAATGAGAGGCAGGGCGACAAAGAGGCAGAAAGTCCAACCTCCGAGCACACACAGGCAAGATATGTAAAATCTTCCAGAATGTGCTCTCTTCAGGCGGCGTTGTAAAGGAATTAGCAGGAAATACAGGAAACAAGAAAAATTGATGCATTGGACTTTGCAGAGTCGTTTTTGGAATGGCGGGAAAACGAGCTGGGTTGTGGTCTTCGGTTCATCCTTGAAATTCTCTCCTTCTTCTGTGACAAACTTGAGTTCTGTCTCCATCCAGAAGGTATCTCACACACACACACACACACACACACACAAACACACACACACACACTGTGACTGACAACCAGAAGGCTTGGCAGCCTTTTCCCCACCCAGCTGTCCTCTGTTATTACCGGGCTTGCCCAATCAAATAAGTGCTTACTTTTGTGCCCCTATTGCCAGGGCTGCTGCTTGTCTTTAAACAAAGCCATGTGACAAACAGCAACACTGTTGCCAATCTGGCTCCCTTAGACATCATGAATAATTTTTAAAAATCTTACGTGACATTTTTTTTAGCTTAACTATAAATTCTTGTAAAAAATATATTTTAATAAAATAGAGTAACGTTCATAACACCATGTGTCACGCTGCAGCAGTTATCCCCTCCTTCCACATCATAGTAGCACTACTCTTGGCTCCAGTCTTGCCTCAGTCCATTAGATAATGAAATGTACATCCATCATTTTGTCTCATCCAGACTCGAATGTACCAATTGTCACCTGGCTGACGGCCCATCCCCCACCGTCCATTCACTTGTGAATCCAACAATCTGCTGCCTTGATCTATGCCATACCAGGTTCCTCTCAAGAAACACTGTTGTGTTTGATGACCTGCATTACATGGAGTACCCCAACACATCCAGTTTATCTTTTTTTTTCCATCTGAGCATTTCAAACCATCATAAACGCATTTATCCCTTTAAAATCCATCCATTACTTTGTTTCCTTAATTCGTAATCGGGTTGCCACAAAAAATCTATCAAGCTCAGTTCTGAAATTTTCATTTGTCCCTTGGTGATATATGTATTTGAACTGCAAACCTCTCAGCTTGTCCCCAGCTCCTAGCTTCTCACAATTAAGAATCTATTGCCATGCAGACTCCCACCTGCCAAGAATGAGACAGATTAATTTTGTCATATGAACATTGATTTTAAAACTGTTACTGGAGTGAAGAAAGGACTTGTTAAAAAAAATCAGCAGACACGTGGGGGAAAGTCATTTGTATCGTAACACACTGTGCTTGGAGGGACAAAAGGGTTACTTCCTGTATGCATTTTTCCTGAAATGGACTTTGAGCACCCGGGTATGATGTGTAAGAAGAGACATTCCAGGTTGATTGCTAAGATGCCCGAGTATACAAACGGACGTGGCCAAACCAGCTGGTCACATGACTTACCTGCTTGGCAAACTGGGTTTTCTGAATTGCACAAACTGTTTGAACTCAGAGAGAGTGACTTCTCCGAGACTGAAAAGATCTCTCCTGGCTGGCTCGCCGCAACTTCCCCTGTATGGCTTTCCCTCTTTTTCTCACGGATCTCCAACTCCACTGAAGACACATGAATCCCAAGAGAGAAAATTCTCCTACATCGAGCAAGGTTTACGAAGAATATTGGGCCCCAACGAGAAGCAATGTCTACCTACATTCAGCGAATCTGCAGCGAGCTCGAGGAACCATAGCAAAACCTATCTTCAGATATTGCCTCAAACTTTTCCACTTTATCACTTTTGCTCATTTCTGCCTCGGCTGCATGTGTGCATCGTGCATGCACACTATCGTTGGCACAACTACCATCCATATGCGTTAAGTTTAATAAAATTTCAACCTTTCTGCTTTAAACCTAAGAAAACCTGTTTTGGAATGGTTTCTTTGCCTTATAATTTGAAAGCAGTGAACAAGGAATCACCAAGGGGAATTTTAAACACGGTATGTTTGGAATTAAAACCTGTTACAGTAAGGACAGGTGAAGGCTGATAGGGAACCCTAGACCACTTGCTCGCCTGATCGTAACGCTGCTCTGATTTATCATTATTTGGTGCACAGTGAATGACCTCACACCTTCCACATTAAGCCCCATATGCCACAGTTTAACAAATCATTTAAACTATCAACAACCCTTTGCACATTTTTCTTTTTATCCACACTATTTACTGAGTCACGTGGCTTACGGCCATCTGCAGATTTAGATCTATGGCCCTCGAATCCATAATTCAAGTTATGTGGAAATACAGTGAAAGTTGCGCCCCCAGTCCTGATCTCTGGGAGACACCAGTAATTACTTCCTGCATTGGAATGTTTGCTTACTTTAATTCAAACATTTACCTTAAACACCAGAGTACGCAAGTATCTTATGGAACGATGTAGAATCTGGTCTTTAATTAAACATCGCATGAAATGATTCCACTATGTGCATCTTTCATGCATTAATGTTTAGTGATAGTATCCGTGGAATGTAGAGATCAAAGGTATAATTAGTTTAAGTGTTGTGAATAAACAACTGTATGTACAGATACTGACAGTTGTTTGACCTCATCCTCTGCGCATGCAACAAATAACCCAGGACATTTATATACGCAGGTTGGATGGACCCTCATTTCCACAACTGGCACTGTTAAATCTATCTACAACACATAGAATAAATAAAATTGTGTGCCCCGACAGACAGAACCCACGCTATTTGAAATTTCTTCTGTAATTTCAAAATTCAGAGTTAGATTTTGGATTTGCTCAATCCACAAAACTACAACATCAACACTCCGATTTATAATCTGCAAGGAAATAGAATGGCTCGTGATTCCAACAATTCCAGTCCAAACACAAACAACAGACAATTAACACAGTTACAAAGAATTCCTCAGACAGTAAATGAATTGAACCGCAGTGAATCAGAGAAGGAGATGTTAAAGGGTGAGCAGCAAACTCAGCTCAGTTGCCAGACCTCTGAAGCAGCGTCAGATTCCCACAAGGAAATACATCATAACAGTGATAAGCAATAGAATATTGAAATCCAGTGAAACCCACGTTTGAGGTTGCATTTTAAAAGCCCGACGCCGAAATAGGTGGCGGCTGAAAACTGTCAACAGGTCCTGATGTTCTGATAACTGCTCTACGAACGTTGGTGAGAACACACCGAGACTATTGTGTACAGATTTTTTTTCTCCTTATTGAAGGACGAATGTACATACATTGAGGGAGGTTCAGAGAAGCTTCACTCCGATGATTCTTGGTGTTAAAAGGGGCTGTCTAGCGATGGACGTTTGAATACTTTCTTCAGAGCTATAAGTATGGGAGAAATATTGAAATATAAAATTCTGAGGAAACTTCTCAGGCAGATGGTGAGAGGATATTTCCGCTCGAGAGGGAATCTAGAACTAGGGGGCAAAAAGATGCACATTTCAGGCAGAGCTGAGGAAGCATTTATTTTCTGTTACAGTCATGAATCTTTGCAATTCACGACCCCAGACAGCTGCGGAAGTTGAGTCATTGATTATATTCAAGGCCAAGAGAGAGAGGTTTTTGGACTATAGCCTAGTCAAGAGTTATGCAGCACAAGCGAAAAAAATGGTTCTGAGGTCGAGAACAAATCACAAATTATCTTACTGCATTGTGGAGCAGGATCGAGGGGCCAAATGGCCTACGCGTGTTCCTATTGCTTATATTCTTACGTTCTTAGCCCGAGTACCTGATACCAATACATTCATTTTAGATATTAATCTGATCACATCCTCAGGGCTGTATGAACACAAATCATTACAGATAAAGAAACTCATACAAGCCAGGACATTTAGAATCTGAGGGTATATTATCAACGGACAATACATTCTGTACAGTGAATAATCCAACAACGATGCAAGGTTTTGATGAACAAAGTTCATCACAGTCATTATGCTTCTGCGTCAACACCAAATGAGCAGAACCTTCAGACAGCCCATCATTAAACTGACTGAACTGAACAGACAATTGTGTAAAACATTCAGCAAGTAAAACATTATCAAGTGCAACAGTCGATTTTATACAGATTCGCAACATTAACAGCTGTTGATAGCAACTTACCAGGAACTCCAATGGTTGCAAGAATAGGATAGTAAATATCTTTAATCTGATATATTACTGGATATCCGATTTCTGTCAGAAGCAGCAACTGGTGTTGTTCTGACACAGTCGTCACTCTGAGCTGATACACACCAATATGCCCTGACTTATACATGGGAGAACTCGCCACTGACATGGTTATACCCCTGATCATTGCTATTAGTGACTGGCACTTGAACAAATACATTACCTCAGTAGCTTTGTCTGCGATGTAAATACAATGGTGCATACAACATAAATATCTCAAAGTCCAGCAAAATATCTTAATCAGACCTCTGTTGGGGATAAGTCTGAAACATGTAAGCATACAGGACAGATCCCAAAATAATGAGCGGCTTCGCATGCAGCCTTCATGTAATTGTAATGACAATGTTCACTCTGATGATTCATGTTCTACTGCTGCGGATTTATTCACAGTATATACTGATTCCAGGGACACAAACAGTTAAATGTGAACTTTGACACGAGGACGGTGAAATCCATGTTCAGGATTACAGCTGAGAACTTACTATGGGTGATATTCGTGGACGGAGTGTTTGCATGCTCCATTGACATTTCTCTCGCTGTTAATTTATTGCAAATGATTATTAGTTCATTCCACAGCGGCTAAAGGCTCCAGTAAAATTAGAACTGGGCCACATCCTGACACTGTTCCTCCCGTTCATGCTCACTGGCACCATTACCTCCATCTTCCTTCTATCCAATACTCCACCATACATCTCCATCCGTTAAAGCGTCCGGCAGATAGCGCAATGCAATGGTTTTCACTGACCCGCAAGCAATCCGCTCAATGGTTTAAATTTTAAATTCTCGTCCTTAGCTTAAAGTCTCGTCGTGTCTCATAATTCAGCATTTCCACCCATTCTCCAAACTTGCATCATACCTCGCCCGTGATCTCTCCATCCCTCTGATATTGGGCACTTTTGGTGGGACTGCCCTTTCTTGGTTCCTGTCTTACCGATGCGATAATAGTCACAGGTTCTCCCACAATGGATTCTCTCCACCTACCAGCACTATTACTTCGCCTGTGCCTGAAATTCCATTCCCTCAATGGTGCGGTACATAGCTTTGTGGGAACATTTACCGACAGTCGCCATCCCAATCTCCTGCTCTTTCTCTCTGGTACTCTTTGCCTATTTCTAGCTTTTCTCTCTCTCTCTCTCGCTCTCTGTCTCTGTTATTCTCTGTCCATCTCTGTCCCTATTCTTTCTCTCTGTTACTCTCTCCATCTGGATGGAGGAGGAGAAGATAGGCATATATAAAAGCAGCTTTATTCTGTATCTAACACTACACTGTTCCTGTCCTGGGAATGTTTGATAGATAAGAGGAGACAGAGATTTACTCTGTAGCCCACTGCGGGCTGTACTCGGCTTGGCAGCATTTGATGGGACAGTTTAGTGGCAGCTTTTCTTTGTATCCCTGGAATTTAGAAGGTTAAGGAGTGAATTGGTCAAAGTTTACAATATAATAATGGAAACTGATGGAGTAGACAGCGAGAAACTCTTCTCACTAGTTGGGGGAGTCTTGGATGAGGGGCACGGTCGAAAAAGCGAACATTCGTAGAAAACCCGTTGGACAGTGAGATTTAGAAACACTTCTGCACACAAAGCATGGTAGAAGTTTGGATCTGTCTTCCACAAATGACCCCTCCCTATATATGCACTCTGCTCCAACTTCACAATCCTCAATATCTGCGATCCTATAATTCTTGCCTCTTGAGCATCCCCAATTTGAATTGTTCCACCATTGGAGGCCGTGCCTTCAAGCTGCCAAGGCACGAACTCTGGAATTCCTTTCCTAAACCTCTCCGTCTCATTAACTCTCTTTACTCTTTGAAGGTGATCCCTCAAACCAAACTCTTTGACCAAATTTTTGGTCGTCTAGTATAATATCTCCTTACTTGACTCGGTGGCATTTTTTTAATTTTCTTTCTTTATTTGCTGTATGTGGCTAGGCCAGAATTTATTACCCATCCCTAATTGCCCTTGAGAAGGTGGTGGTGAGCCTCCTTCTTGAACCACTGCGATCTATTTGGGGGAGGCACACCCACAGTGCTGTTATGAAGCGAGTTCTGAGAGTTTGGTCCAGTGACAGTGAAGGAAATGCGATGTAGTTCCAAGTCAGTATGGTGTGCGAATTGAAGGGAAACTTGCAGATGGTGGTTTTCCCATGCGTGTTTCCCGTTTGTTCTCTCTCTATCCCTCTCCTTCTTTCTAGACCTCCATGTCCTCCTGTCCCTCTCTGTCATGAGAACCTAAGAATAGAGGAACGTGGCTGCAGCAACAGCCAGTCCTGGGGATATATGTGCACAAATTGAAGGTGGCAGGGCTAGTTGAGAAAGTGGGTAAAAGACAAATGGGATCCCCGGCTTTATTAATACAGGCTTAGAGTATAAAAGCAAGGAGATTATGATGAAGCTTTAAAAAACACTGGTTCATCCTCAACTGTGTCCAATTCTGGACAAGATACTTTTGGGATGATCTGGGGGCATGAGAGAGGGTGCAGAAAAGATTCACGAGAATGGTTCCAGGGATGAGGAACTTCAGTTACGTGGGTAGATTGGAGAATCTGGGGTTGTTCTCCAATGAGAAGAGAAAATTGAAATTAGATTTGAGTGAGGTATTCAAAATCATGAGGGGTCCGGGCAGAGTAGATGTCAGAATAGGAATGCAGCACATAGGACATTCCATACACATTTGTGTTGAGAGTTTACTTGTGCAAGTGAACTGACCATTTAATACTTTTAACATATATAACCCTTGTCTTTACCATAGATAATGCCAGCAAATTCAGCAGTGGTCACTTTGACTTCATCCCATCGTGTCTATTGTGCATTCTCATAGGATGACAAGTCGAATTGTAGTCATAGAATGCAGTTGAAAATTGATCAGTTACATTGTTATTTCAGTCATTTCAGTCCATATTTACAGTTCACACGGTACCTTACTGATGTAATAATGTCATATGGTATCTATTTAAACCACTGAGGCAAAATTTCCCCTAACCCTGCATCTCCCTCACCCTCTATCTCTCTCTCTCTCTCTAGCTCCCTTACACTGTCTCTCTCTCTCATCCTGTCTCTCTTTGTCTAACTCCCTCACCCTGTCTTTCTCCTCTCTTCCGCTTGCTCGCCCTATTTCTTTAGTTTAGTTTATTTGAGTTTAGTTTAGTTTGGAAATACAGCACTGAAACAGGCCCTTCGGCCCACTGAGTCTGTGCCGACCATCAACCACCCATGTATACTAATCCTACACTAATCCATATTCCTACCACATCCCCACATGTCCCTATATTTCCCTACCACCTACCTATACTCGGGGCAATTTATAATGGCCAATTTACCTATCAATCTGCAAGTTTTTTGGCATGTGGGAGGAAACCGGAGCACCCGGAGGAAACCCACGCAGACACAGGGAGAACTTGCAAAGTCCACACAGGCAATACCCAGAATGGAACCCGGGTCGCTGGAGCTGTGAGGCTGCGGTGCTGACCACTGCGCCACTATGCCCTCACTCTCTCTCTCCCTCACCCTGTCTCTCGCTATCTCATCCTCCCTCACCCTGTCTGGCTCTCTCGCTCTCACGACCTGTCTCTCTCCCACTCTCCTGCTTCCTCACCCTGATACTCACTTTCCCTCCCTCCCTCCATCACCCTGTGTCTCCCTCCCACTCCCTCACACACTCTCTCTTTCTCTCTCGATCTCCCTCATCCTATCGCTCTTTCTTTCTCTCTCTTTCCCACACCCTCGTTCTCTTTCTCTCTCTCCCCCTCACACTGTCCCCTTCTCTCCATCGCCCTGTCTCTCTCTCTTCCTAGCTCCCCTACCCTCTCTCTCCCTCATCCTCTCGCACTTCCGTCTCTCCCTCACCCTCTCTCTCTTTCTCTCTCGCTCCTTCACCACGTGTCTCATTCTCTCCCTCACTCTGTCACTCTTTCTCTCCCTCCATCACCCTGTCTCTCTGTCACTCTTTCTCTCCCTCCATCACCCTGTCTCTCTCCCTCTCGTTCGCTTCCTCACCCTGCCTCTCACTTTCCCTAGCTCTGTCCCTCATCCTCTCTCTCTCTCTCCCTCTATCTCTGTCTCTCCCGCCCCCGGCACAGTGGCGCAGTGGTTAGCACCGCAGCCTCACAACTCCAGGGACCCGGGTTCGATTCCGGGTACTGCCTGTGTGGAGTTTGCAAGTTCTTCCTGTGTCTGCGTGGGTTTTCTCCGGGTGCTCCGGTTTCCTCCCACAAGCCAAAAGACTTGCAGGTTGATAAGTAAATCGGCCATTATAAATTGTCACTAGTATAGGTAGGTGGTAGGGAATGTAGGGACAGGTGGGGATGTTTGGTAGGAATATGGGATTAGTGTAGGATTAGTATAAATGGGTGGTTGATGTTCGGCACAGACTCGGTGGGCCGAAGGGCCTGTTTCAGTGCTGTATCTCTAATCTAATCTAATCAATCCTGTCTTTCTCCGCCTCCCCATCACTCTTTCTAACTCCCATATCCTATCAATCACTCTTTTCCTCTCCCTGTCTCTGACTGTCTCTCCCTCAGCCTTTTTCTTTCTGCCCCTCACCCTGTCTTTCCCTCTGTCTTCCTCAACCTATCTCTCTTCATCTCCCTCACTCATGCTGTCTCAGTCTCTCCCGCTCACCCTCTCTCACTCCTTCACCATCTCTCTCTCTCTTCCTCACCCCCTCACCCTGTCACTCTCTCTCCCTCACCCTCTCTCTCTCCCTCTCCACCCCATCACCCACTCTCTCTCTCGCTCCAAGTTTCCCTCTCTCTCTCCCCTCTCCCTCTCACTCACCCTCTCTCTCGCTTTCTTTCCCTCACCCTCTCTTTCTCTTTCCCTCTTTCCCTCACCCTGTCTCTCTCTCTCTCCCTAACCCTCTCGCTCTCAGTCTCTTTCACCCTGTCTCTCACTTTCTCTCTCCCTCGCCCTATCATTCTCTTTCTCGCTCTCTCCACATCACCCTGTCCCTCCCTCCCTCTCCCTCACTCTGTGTGTGTGACTCTCTCTCTTCCTCACCGTGTCCCTCTCTCTATCATTCACCTCTTTTCTCTCTCTCTCATGCATCGTATGTTTCTCTCTCTCTCTCTCTCCCTCTCTCTCTATCCCACACCCTGTCTTTCTCTTTCTCCCTCTTTCTCCCTCACTGTGTTTCTCGCTCACTCTGTGTGGGTCTCTGTCTCTCCCTCACTTTGTCTCTCCCTCTCGCTCCCCCTCACCCCATCTCTCTCTCTCTCTCTCTCTCTCTCTCTCTCTCTCTCTCTCTCTCTCTCTCTCACACTCCCTCACCCAGTCTCTGTCTTTCTCTCTCTCACTCACCCTGTCTCTCTCTCTCTCTCCCTCACCCGCTCCCTCTCTCGCTTTCTCTCCCTCACCCTGTCTCTCTCTCTCTCTCTCCCTCACACGCTCCCTCTCTCGCTCTCTCTCCCTCACCCTGTCTCTCTCTCTCTCTCTCTCTCTCACTCTCACTCCCTCACACAGTCTAGACCTCTCCCTCCCTCACCCTGTCACTGTCTCTCCTTTACGCCCTCATCCTGTTCCTCTCTCTCTCTGTCTGTCACTCTCTCCCGCATCCTGTCTCTCGCTCTACCTCCCCCACCCTGTATCTCTCTTTCTCTCCTCTCTATCCCCCAACCTATCTCTCTCCCTCTCTATCCCTCCCTCTCTCTCTCTCTCCGCACACACTGTCGCTCTCTCTCTTTTTTATACGTAGAGAGGGAGCTCCCTCCGTTTTATTCGTAAATGAGGGAGATCCCTCCACTTTATAAATATAGAGTGAGCTCCATCCACTTAATACGTAGAGAGGGTACTCTTTCCACTTTATATGTAGAGTGGGAGCTCACTCTATTTTATACAACTAACATGGTGGTATTTGAGCCCCTGTGCCCAGGCCATTAGATTCAGCCTCTGGATTACTAGCCCAGTGATATTGTTACGATGCGACTGCCTCCCGATTGGACATGGATAGTGTCTGTTCCCTCATATCAGTCAGCGTAGTTTTTAGGCTGGAACCCTGGACATGTTCTCGAATCAGAGACTCAACGTTCACATTTTAACTGGGAAAAGGCAGTAATAGCTTGAAACTGCAATGTTTCTGTCCGCAGATTCAGTGTCCACTGCAGACAGATCAGTTGCATTCACAGTAGAAACGCCAAGAATGAACAAGGTCAATACCATAATATGGAAAATGTAAATGATGCCATTCATGATTGAAGCCTCCCTCCAGTATGAGTACAGATATCAGGTTTGTTCAGGTCTTACTCAGAAAATGTCATTGACATTGAAGTGATTGTGTTTTATCCACCACATTATTTACATCAGAGTCGAAGCTGCTGATGTAATGTGTTTGTTCAGGTAAGTGTAACTAATAGCAATGATTAGGGGTATAACCGTGTCAGTGGACACTTATCCCCTGTATAAATCAGGACCCATTGGAATGGATCAGCTCAGAGTGCATGGTGGAGCTGTGGATTCCAGGCGAACAGATGTCTCTGCTTCTCACAGAAATGGGATATCCTCGAATGCATTAGATGGAACGAATTTATTATCCGACAATTGTAGCAATTGGAGTTCCTGGTAAGCCAGTAACTCGCGTGTTAATGTATAAATTGGTGTTAACTGTGCTGCTGTAATCGATATTATTTCTCACGGTGTGTGTTACACAACCACGTGTTCTTTTCCAGCAATTTACAGATGGAATCTCCTCATTGTCTACTCTTTCAGTCTTGCATAAGTTGTATTATGTCTTCAAGTTTTAAGTAACACTGACATTGTTGCTGGATTATTCTGTGTATTGATTGCATTTGAATGAGATGTCTCAGTTAGGATCAAGAAGCGGACCATCAGGAGTTTTAACAGTTTCATGATGTGAATCTAACCGGTCCTGGAATATTTTTATGATATTTTTTCAGTCATTGATAATGAGACATCTCACGGTCTCAGTGTTACAAAGAGAGAGCACAATATCATCCCTCCCCAACAGCATGGCTTAGTTTAACGGGGATTTCAATGTATTTATTGGTTTTCACTGTTATCAAATGTTATTGCATTCTGTGTGTGTCTGACGCTGCTTCAGAGGTCTGGCTACTGAACTAAGTTTGCTGCTGACACTTTCACATCTCCTTCGCTGCTTCACTGTGGAGCCTTCACTACCACTGGACTACATTCTAAAATAGAAAGTATTGATGTGATGTTTTATTGGTTTGCACTCAGTTGGAATCAAGAGTCTTTGCATTTATCTGTAGATTATCAGCTGCAGCGCTGATGTTGCTGTTTTATTAATTAAACAATTCCACATTCTAACTGATTACTTTATAATTCCAGGAGAAGGAATTTTAATGATTGTGAGGTTTGTCCTGAAGAAGTTTTCGGTCCTGTTTATTCCATGCATTGTAGATGAAGTGAAGAGTGCAGGTGAACAGGTTAAGAATTGGGTACTCTGTAGACACATTAAATTATTTACAGAGGTTTCACCATTGAACAAACTGACTCTGAAAACAGAATCATTGAACCGGGGGCAGGTGAACAGACCACAGGCGCAGAATGTTAGGAATAAATCAAATGTAAAATGGAGCAGTAAGTAACAGTTTACAGGGTGTGAGTACTCCAGAGAGAGAGGGAAGGAGAAAAGGAGCAGAAGTAAACAGAAAGAGAAAGAAGCAGCACTGTGAATAATTCACGATCATAAAATGCTGGAATGTCCAGAAAAATTAGTGACAGAAACTGTTAGTTGAAGTTGTCTGTTGTCAGATTGTGTTCATTTTCCTGTTGGATTGATCCTCTCTGTTGATTTCTGTCAGGTCCTCATTTTGTTTTGGAGAACGTTTCTATTCCTTACTTAGTGACTGAAAAAACAGAATAAAATCAGTACTTCACTGATGGTAATTCATTATTTAAATACTGCACTTTACAATCTCTGTGACTGCTGAATTCAATAGAGAGAGTTTGATATCAGAAATATATTTAAATTTATATTTTATTGTATGTACAAACTAAATATATCGACTATATTGTATAAACAATGAACTGTTCTCCAACACCAATAACCACAGGGATTATTGTTTGAATGTATGAATTGAGTTGTATTACTGGGATCTGTAGATTAGATTTCCTGTAACACTCTGTTGCAGTCACTCTCTCTGTGAATCTCAGACTCTCCTTTCACTGTATTGAATCCTCAGTCTCTTCATCCATTGTTTCAGTTTATCTACTTTCCCAAACCATCTGCTCCAATCTCCCCTCCTGCTCCAACATGTCCTTTTCCTTTTCTCCCTCCCAATCTCACTCACTGGCGACAGCACCAGCTGCCTCGTACAACCTGATAAGATTACAGGAACATAGGGGCAGGAGGAGGCCATTCAACCCTTCAAGCCTCCTCCACCATTCGAGATCAAGGCTGATACTCAAAATCAGCAGTGCAGATTTCATCCTTTCCCCCTTTGGTAACATTCCCTGTCAGTTATCAGAACCCAGAGCAACAAAACAGTTACACATGCCGCTGTCTCCAAATCTTCCCAACCAGCAGTCTGGAGACAAACTCCCAATTAACCCCTGGATTCCATCTCTGCAAAACCTCATTTCCCCACTGGCACTGCATCCTCACTCAGTACTTCCAGTAGAACCGGTGCTGACCTTATCACTTTCTGTATAAACTTCCCAATTCATTATTCTTCTTTCTTTGGCTTCCTTGTCTCGAGAGACCATGGGTTTTGAGACATTTCACTGTGACAAAGCGCTGCGCAGGTCAATGAATCAGTTTTCACTGCTCGATGCAGCAAAAAAGCTGGGATTACAGCCCAGATCCTTTCATAGTGCTGCTTTGTATTCAGGTCTGATCAGTAATTGCTCTGCTTCATTTTCTCTCTCTTCCAGTTAACTTGGTGGCGATTATGATCCTGTCCCGAGGAAAGTGCGGTCTCTGCAAATGTATCACTGTCTACTTGGTGGGAATGGCAGTCTCTGATCTCCTGGTCGTTATCACTTATCCCATATTGATCTGGATCGTTTCGATTTATTTCCGATATTCTTTCTTGAGCATTACTCCTGTGTGTTCTGTCAGTCTCGTTCTGCGTTCTGCAACCACAGTTGTTTCTGTCTGGCTCACAGTCACTTTCACCTTTGATCGATTTGTGGCCATTTGTTGTGAGAAGCTGAAAACAAAATATTGCACCGAGAAAACGGCAACTGTGGTTGTCGGAAGAGTGAGTGTGCTGGGCTGTTTAGAGTCTGTCCCCTGGTACCTCACACAGGAACCATATTACATTATTGATAATGTTCCCATGCGTTGTGGTTATAAACTGAGCTTCTTTACTTCCCCCATGTGTGGGGCATTTCAATTGTTTCACTACATTTCAACCCCTTGTGTTGCGGTCTTTCTGATGTTGCTGCTCAATGTTTTGACTGTCAGACGGTTTTTATTCTCCTGTAAAGTCTGCAGGGAATTCCGGGGCCACAGCAATGGAGAGAATCACAAGGACTCAGAGATGGAGAATCGCAGAAAATCAATTATTTTGCTCTTCAGTATAACCAGTAGTTTGATACTGTTTTGGGTGACCCAGGTTTTTTTAACATTTATTCGCGAATTGCAGATATTCAGTATTATTCCTCCTACACTGACCCTCTCTTTATCGCAGAACACACAGCAAAGATGCTACAGGTTCTCAGTTCCTGCACCAACACATGTATTTACACTGTGGCCCAGACTAAATTCAGACAGGAGCTGAAGAAGGCGGTGAAATACCCTCTCAATATGATTGTTAAGTTAGCGAAATCATAGAAAGCGCTGAAGGGTTTCAAAAACTGGAACTAAATCCCATTTAATATTCCATTCCCTACACTTTCAACAGGACAAAAAGTGCATTTTATCTCCACATCACTGAGTATTGAAATGATTTTAAATCTGATTCTGAGATTATATTTTATTGAGAATCTGACATATTGAGGTGGGATTGTTCTGCAGAAGATTAACAAATTGCTCCTCAGAAACTGCATCAATGCAAAGCTCAGCTAGATTCAACTAAACCCACCCTGGACCCAGAGTAAAATGGACAAAGGTGCAAATCACGTGAGGTGATTGTGAGATGGTCAGAGGGGTCGAAACAGCAGTGAAACAGGGACACCAGCAAACGGAGGTGGCGAGAGAGGGAACAGTAACTTCTGTGAGACAGGGACACCAGAAGATGGAGATGGTGAGAGAGGGAACTCTCACTGCAGTGAGACAGGGACACCAGCAGATGGAGATGGTGAGAGAGTGGGGCAGGAAGTGCAGTGAGATTTGGACATCAGGAGATGAAGATGATGAAAGGGAGCAGAAACTGCAGTGAGGGAGGGCCATCAGCGTATGGAGATGCTGAGCCATTGATGATCGTGAAATTCTGTGTTCCAGAGCCTGAAAGTTTCCACAAGTTTGAGGAATTAACTTTATGTACACTTGAAATGCTTAATAAAATAATCTGAATACAACTTGTCTTAAGTGGCTATTTTTCTACTATGGCAACATTAAACTCGTTCTTGTTTGGAAAATTATTTTGAGTGATTATCGGTAATGCATAAAGGAAACAACAGCACCAAATAAAACTCAAACAATCATTTACAAATAAAAACTCTCCAAATAAGTTGTGCTGAGTTCTTCATCACTAAAGTTATGACATTTCTCTCTCACTTCTCTTTCTATGCTGGTATCTTCTCTATTTTAACTAAGAGTAATTGAAGTTTTGATCAAGTTGTCTTTTGAAAGGTAAGATTGAATCTGCTTTCAGAAACCTGTCAGACAGTGAATTCCAGACCAGAACAACTCCCTGCCTATTTGTTTCTCCCCTCTGATAGTGTAAACAGTCTCTCCTCATGTTACAAACTGAGGGAAATATTTTGAATACAATTAATTTCTCCAGGAGAGCAGCTGCAGAGGAGTTGGAACCCCCTTGAATGTGGACGAGCGTGGAACAAAAATCCCTATGAATCCCCAGAAGAGCAGAGGAAAGAAACAGTCAGGAAGCAAAGAGAAACAAGTGACAATTTACTGCACCAGCAAAAACTCTTTGTAAGAATGTGCAGGTCTTTATCGCTGAACTTTGTGCAAACTGGAGGTGAAAAGTAGAAGATCCTTTCCACAATTTGTGTTAAATGGCCATTTTCTAGCTTTGCAAATCCTTGTAACATTAAAGTGGCAAATGTTAAGAAAGTTTTTTTTCAATGATTACAGAGTTATGCATGAATGCAGCAGAAACAAATAAATTATAATCATTGACAGATATAACGGTAAATATGGGCCAGAACTGTTGCGTGGAATGTCACCAGTTGTAAAATTCTCTTGGCTGCATCATTAACTTGGCACTATTTTCAGTCTTTGTCACACAGTGGAATTGCAAATCTGAATAAAAATTGCCTGTTTATTCTGCAGTCAAACCGTCCTCTCCAGCAAAAACTCTTTGCCAGAATTTCAAGGTAACTGCAGTGAGACATTTTCAGTCAATTTCTGAACGTTCTGTTAATTGGAGGTGAATAGAGAAATACATTTATTGCATTTTTTTCAATGGCCATTATCCAACCGTTCCCTCCATGTTTTAAAATAGCAGCAGATTTTCTGCACTGTTAATGAGGTTTTTGGGAGGGAGAGAGAGAGACAGACAGACAGGTATCTGTCTCGAATGGTCCATTTGGGATATGGCTGGAATATCCCTCCCTCCCCCATTCCCTGTTTACACAGAGACTCACCTTAGACTGTCCCATACCTGGGAGCGAATGTTAGATGAAGCTGACAGCTGGTTGGATGAGCTGTACTTTGGGTGGACTGGGTGCTTGAGTGACAGGTTATGGGGTATATTAGGTCAACATCAGGTCACATTCTTTCTTTCCATGTGGCTGCGGTCTGAAGGTGAGTTTCTGTATCTTAGTCTGTCTGTGTGTGTGTGTGTGTGAGTGAAAGAGACAGAGCGAGGGATAGGTAGAGAGAGACAGCGAGAGTCCAACCTGAATCCCACTCTACTCTCTCTATCTCAGTCCTGACCCTTTTTTCCTGTTCCCACCCCAATTCCCCTGCACAGGATCTTTACCCCATGGGTGAGCTGATGAAGGGAAGGCGTTGGAGTCCATCGATGGAGAGCAGACCGTGTAGAATGCTGAGTATCATATCTTTATTGCCTATCTAACCCTTTCCCCCTTCTTCTGACTCCTTCTCTCTGTCAATCTCTCTCTATGGTTCTCAATCTGTATTTCTCTGTGTCTAATTCTCTTTGTGTCTTTCTCTGGCTCTGGCTTCCTGCCTGTCTCTCTGGTGCTTGCAATTTCTGTGTGTTTCTGTTCCTGTCCCTCCAGTTTTTCTTTTTTTTTCTGTCTTTTCTCTTTCTTTCTGACTTTTTCTGTCCCTTTCTTTGTTTCTTTATGTTTCTGACATTTTCTGCCTTTACTCGATCTCTCTGACTTTTTCTGCCTTTTTTCTGTTTTTCTGACTTTTTCTGTCACTTTCTCTGCTTTCACTCTCTTTCTGTGTCTCTTTCTGGCTTTCTCTTTCTGCGGCTTTTACTCTGTTTCGAGATTCCTCCCCCCCGCCCCCGCAAATATTCCCACGCCAATTCCACCCCCACAGCCAAATCCACTACCCTAAAATTCTGCCCCCAACAGATTCTCCTCCCTGCAAATTCTCCCGCCACAAATTCTCCCCCACAAATTTTCTCTGCCCAAATATTACCCGCCCCAAAAAATTTTCCCCTTAAAAGTTCCCCTCCCCACAAACTCCCCACACAAATATTCCACCCCCACAAATATTCCAGCCCCGAGAAATATTCCACACCCTGCTAATATTCGACCTCCCTGCAGATATTCCAAATTCCCCGGAAAATGTCCATGGCCACGCACATATTCCACCCCTGCAAACATTCCCCCCGAAATATCCCCTCCCTGTAAGCTTCCCACCACCCTCAAATTTGACTTCCCTGCAAATTCCCTCCACAAATTTACCCGTTCAAAGGCCACCCGCTTATGACCCTGATGAAGAGCCCCCAGATCTGCTTACTCCATCACAAATTTCCAAGTTCAAATTCTTCCCCACAAATCCCACCTCGCTGTGAACAGAACACCATCCAATCACCCTCAAGGAACAGACCCCGCCATCTTATCACCGTATTGCGAACAGAAGCCCATCTAATTACCCCTAGTAACAGGCCATCCATCCAATTAAACATTGTGAACTGACTGCCATCTAATTACCCCCATGAACGGCGTCACATCTCACTGCAGCCTGTTAACTGAACCCCATCTAATTAAGCTCCGTGTGAACAGACTGCTTTCAAACGACTCACTGTGAAAAGACACCCATCGAATTATCGCCTGTGAACAGACCTCCATCTAATTACCCTCTAGTAATAGGATCCAATGAACTACCCCCTTTTCCACGCCCCCATCTAGTTACCCTCGGGAACAAATCCCCACCTAACTCAGCCATGTGGACAGACCCCCTTCGAATTGCCCCTGTGAACAGACCGCCTTCTCAATAACTCCCGTGAACAGACTCGCATCTAATTACCCACATGTGAATATTTCTCTCCTCTAATTACCCGTCTCCCAGTGAACAATCCCACATCGAAACCCTCCATGAATAGACGGAAAAAGATACCTACCATTTCAAACCAGGAGAAACCTCCATCTTATTTTAAACCTGGAGAATCCCTTTCCCATTTTGAGCATGGAGAAGACCCCCCACCCCCATTTTAAACATTTCCTATTTCCCTCTGTGAATATCGCCATTTTGTTCTCCCTCTGCCCCCACTGTAAATACCCCTCCCTTTCTAGATACCCCCATGTCCTATTAAAGTCCCCCTCTACAAATGTCCACGGTGTAACATCTCCTCTGTGAATTCATGCTGGCTCAATTGTTATTTTTTAAATATGGGAATGATAGATTCCTGTTAACCAAAGGTATTAAGTGATAACGGGGCAAAGGTGGGATATATGGTGTAAGTTAGATCACAGATCAGCCCTGATCTCATTGAATGCAGGAACAGGGTTGAGGGGTTAAAATGCCTCCTCCTCTTCCGCTGTCCGTTTGGTGTTCATGGTCTACCAGAGGGCACTTGATACAGAGCCGCAAAACACACTTGTGAACATAACTACAGCTCGTTGAATAAATCGGACGGGAGCAACATGCATATAAAACTGGCTCAGTGAGAGGAAACGGAGAATAGTGATTAATGGATGTTTTTCGGGCTGGATGAAGGTTTGTAGTGGAGTTCCCCAGGGATCAGTGTTGGGACCCTTGCTTTTCCTGATGTATATTAATGACCTAGACCTTGGTGTCGAGGGCACAAGTTGCAAAATTTGCAGATGGTACGAAACTTGGAAGCATTGTGAACTGTGAGGAGGATAGTGTACCACTTCAGAAGGACATAGACAAGTTGGTGGAATGGCCGGACAGGTGGCAGGTGAGGATCAATGTGGAGAAACGTGAAGTGATTAATTTGGGGAGGAAGAGCATGGAGAGACAATATAGAATAGAGGATACAATTGTAAAGGGGGTGCAGGAGCCGAGAGAGCTGGGTGTATATGTGCATAAGTCATTGACGACGGCAGGACACGTTGAGAGAGTGCTTCGTAAAGTATACAGTATCCTGGGCTTTATTAATAGGGGCATAAATTACAAGAGTAAGGAAGTCATGTTGAACTTGTATAAGACACTAGTTTGGATTGTAACCAGAGCGGATTGGAAAATGATGGTCAGAGCCTCCTCTATTTCCTCCCTTGCTCCTCTTAACAGCCTCGTAAATTAACAGCTTTCAAAATATTAAACCCCTTAATATTTCCTCTCAATATGTTTATCCCATCCAATATTTAAAACTCCTCCACCTTGACTACAATGTTTGTGTATTTCCCTCTTTTGTGAAGACTGGTGAAATGTATTCATTCAGAACCATGTCCACATCTTCCACCTGCACAGGCAGGAAGAAGGAGGCGAGGCAATCTGAACTAAAGAATACAATTCTAACAGGGGGTGCAGAAACAGACAGATCTGGGGGCTATTTGTGCACCAATCACTGAAGGTGGCAGGGCAGGTTGAGAAAGTGGTTAAAAGGCATAAGGGGTCAGTCCTGGGATTTCTAAATAGAGACATAGAATACAAAAGCAAGGAAGATATGATGGACCTTTGTAAAACACTGGTTTTACCTCAACTGGAGTATTGTCCAATTCTGGACACGACACTTTACGAAGGATGTGGGAGCATGAGAGAGGGTGCAGAAAAAATTCACGAGCAAGGTTCCAGGGATGAGGGACTTCAGTTACGTCGATAGATTGGAGAAGCTGGGGTTGTTCTCTGTGTCTCTCTCTCCATCTCTCCCTCCTGCAACTCTGACACTAAAAGGGAGACAGAGGGAGAGAGGGATAGATATGCAGGCCGAGAGAGGGCTGCAGAGAGGGGACAAGGTTGGAGAGAGTAGGATCGTTGGGTGGATTGAAAAGGAGAATGTAAGATATATTAATTTGATGTAATCCTTCACTGCTGTGTACACAAACACATAAGAGATAGGTGTGGAGAGAGAAACAGCTGGAGGAGGGAGAAATGGGGATGAAGTTGGGGCCCAGGCGGACACTTTTGGTGATCCAGAAGGAATTACCTCCATTTTAAACAGCAGGCAAGCTATTCCACTGTGGGGGCCATCACACCCTCGGTGACATTGGTTGTGGAAATTTCATGCTGGCTCATTGGTTAATTTATAGATCTGTGATTGATAGATTCTTGTTAACCTAGGGGTTAAGAGATAAGGGTCAAAGGCAGGATATATGGTGTAAGTTAGATCACAGATCAGCCCTGATCTCATTGAATGCTGGAACAGGGTTGTGGGATTAAATTGCAACATCCTCTTCCAACACCCCTGTTAAATATCCTTCTATCTTTCTCAGTAACCCTGTCAGTCTATGTCTCTATGTTTCTCTCTTTCTGTCCCTCTCTGTGTCTGTTTCGGACAGTGGAGAGTGAGAGTCACTCTGTATCAACCCCATGATGTTTCTGCCCTGGGAGTGTGTGAAGGGACAGTGTAGAAGGAGCATTATTCTGTATCTAATCCATGCTGTACCTGTTTCAATAAGATCACCTTTCATTCTTCTAAACTCCAGTGGGTATCGGTCCAACCTGTTCAACCTTTCCTCATAAGATAACCCCTTCATCCCAGGAATCAGCCCAGTGAACCTTCTCTGAACTACTTCTAATGCAATTCTATAATTTCATAAGTAAGGAGACCAAAACAGTCCACAGTACTCCAGATGTGCTCTAACTTATGCCCTGTACAGCTGCAACAACGCTTCCCTGCTTTTATATTCTACTGGCCTTGCAATAAACAGCAACATTCCATTTGCCTTCCTAATCACTCGCTGTAGCTGCCTAGTAACTTTTTGTGATTCATGTATCAGGACACACAGATCCCCCTGTACCGTACAGTTCTGCAGTCTCTCTCCATTTCAATAATATACTGCTTTTTATTTTCCTGCTAAAGTGGACAAGCTCACATTTTCCACATTATACTCCATCTGCCAATTTTTTGCTCACTCACTTAACGTCTTGAAATCTCTTAGTAGATTCTTTATGTCCTCTTGACAGCTTACTATCCAACCTATCATTGGACAGACACATGGCAGGTTAACTTCATTGCTGAGAAATGTGAAATGATGCATTTTGGAAAGAGGGCTGAGTGACATAAACTAAATAGTACAATGTTAGAATGGGTGCCAGGACAGAGGGATTTCATCTATGTTACCTTTTCTACCGTAAAGCTCAGTTTGTGGCTTGGAATCTGTGACTGGAAACTAGCTCCTCATCCTGAAACGTGTTGGTGAATTATCAGCTATCTTTACAGAGACAGGAAATAGGGGTGTATGAATGGACGTGCAGGTTTTGGTTGATGACATAAGCTGAGAATATGATTTGCATCCCTTGCAAATACACAGAATTGAAGGTATTTACAATTCACCACATGAAGAGAACAATATACAAAACCTGAGACAGTCAGGCAATAGCAGTAGGAAAGTGAATCTCTGTCTAATGGTTTTAATTTGAAGGCCTGGGCTGATAATTGAAAAAAGCAGGAGTTAAAATCCCACACTAACTGCTGGGAATTTGAATTCTGATTTTTTTTCTCAAAAAACATAATTTAAAAAAAACCTCTAGGATGCAATGATTTAACTCTCGTCTGCTAGTACAAAGCCCGAGTGTGTCTCCGTTTTTCTGTATTTATTAACGATTGAAGATGATGGGGTAGAATGCCACATGCCCAGGTTTGCCATTGACACAGAAATAGGCAGCATTGTAAGCAGTGTAGCTAGAAACATAAATTTACAAAGAGATATTAATGTCTTAAATCAATGAGCAAATGTGGGAGATAGATTTCACTGTTAGCAAAAAAGACCAGAACAGAGTGCTTTATAAATGGTGAAAAACTAGAAACACTGGAGGTGCAAAGAGACTTGGGGGATTCATGTTTATTTGAGTGCAGTGCAGATTTACCAGAACCATAACTGGGCTCTAATCGTTAAATTACGAGGTGATATTCCACAAGGTAGGGATGTATTTATTTTATATTAATTAACTAATTAGTGCGAGAAATTACAGTTAGAGGGGTGAAGTGCTTCACCTGTGAGATGTGGGAAGTCCGTGACTCCAACGTTCCGGAGGACTACATCTGCAGGAAGTGCACCCAGCTCATCACAGACCGAATAGATCGGTTGGAGAGGCAACCAGATGCACTTAGGAGCATGCAAGTGGCAGAAAGTGTCATAGATAGGAGTTTCAGAGACGTGGTTGCACCCAAGGTGCAGGCAGATAGATGGGAGACCGGTAGAAGGGGCAGGCAGTCAGTGCAGGAATCCCCTGTGGCCATCCCCCTCTCTCACAAGTAGATCATTTTGGATGCTGTTGGGGGATGGCCTATCAGGGGAAAACAGCAGCAGCCAGAGCAGTGGCACCGCGGCTGGCACTGTTGTTCAGCAGAGAGGGACAAAGCGCAGAAGAGCAATAGTTATAGGGGACTCAATAGTCAGGGGGACAGATAGGAGCTTCTGTGTACGTGAAAGAGACTCCAGGATGTTAGGTTGCATCCATGGTGCCATTGTCAAGAATATCTCTGAACGGACAGGGTACATTCTGAAGGGGGAGAGTGAACAGCCAGACGTTGTGGTACACATCGGGAGCAATGACATCTGCAGGAAGAGTAACGAGGTCCTGCAGGGTGAGTTTAGGGAATTAGGTAGACAGTTAAAAGACAGGACCTCGAGGGTTGTAATCTCGGAATTACTCTCTGTGCCACGTTCCAGTGAGGCTAGAAATAGGAAGGTAGAGCAGCTAAACATGTGGTTGAACAGCTGGTGTAGAAGGGAGGGTTTCAGATATCTGATCCATTGGGATCTCTTCAGGGACAGCTGGGCCCTGTACAAGAAGGACTCGTTGCATCTAAACTGGAGGGGCACAAATATCCTGGCTGTGAGGTTTGCGAGCGTCACGCGGGAGGCTTTAAACTTGTGTGGCATGGGGTGGAAACCAGAGCAGTAGGACAGCAAGTGAAATAAATGAGGGGAAACTAGTAAATAAGGCCAGTAGGACTAAGAGGAAGAGCAGGCAGGGAGATGTTGCGGAGCACAGCGGTAGTGGTGGTCTGAAGCGCATTTGTTTCAATGCGAGAAGTATAACAGGTAAGGCAGATGAACTTAGCGCGTGGATTTGTACTTGGAACTATGATGTTGTTGCTATTATAGAGACTTGGTTGAGGGAAGGACAGGATTGGCAGCTAAATGTTCCAGGATTTAGAAGCTTCAGGTGGGATAGAGGGGGATGTAAAAGGGGTGGGGGAGTTGCATTACTGGTGAAGGAGAATATCACAGTTGTACTGCGGGGGGGACACCTCGGAGGGGTCGTGCAGCGAGGCAATATGGGTGGAGCTCAGGAATAGGAAGGGTGCAGTCATGATGTTAGGGTTTTCTAAAGGCCTCCCAACAGCCAGCGGGAGGTAGAGGTGCAGATATGTAGACAGATTTTGGTAAGATGTAAAGGTAACAGGGTTGTAGTGGTGGATGATTTTAAAATCCCCTATATTGACTGGGACTCACTTAGTGCTAGGGGCTGAGATGTGGCAGAATTTGTAAAGAGGATCCAGGAGGGCTTCTTGAAATAATATGCAGATAGTCCAACTAGGGATGTGGTCGTACTGGACCTGGTATTGGGGAATGAGCCCGGCCAGGTGGTCGAAGATTCAGTAGGGGTGCATTTAGGGAACAGTGACCATAATTCAATAAGTTTTAAGGTACTTGTGGAAAAGGATAATAGTAGTCCTCGGGTGAAGGTGCTAAATTGGGAGAAGGCTAATTATAACAATATTAGGCAGGAACTGAAGAATTTAGATTGGGGCGGCAGTTTGAGGGTAAATCAACATCTGACATGTTGGAGTCTTTCAAACGTCAGTTGATTAGAATCCAGGACCAGCATGTTCCTGTGAGGAAGAAGGATAAGTTTGGCAAATTTCAAGAACCTTGGATAACGCGGGTTATTGTGAGCCTAGTCAGAAAGAAAAAGGAAGCATTCATAAAGGCTGGAAGACGAGGAACAGACGAATCCCTTGAGGACTATAAAGACAGCAGGAAGGAACTTAAGCAAGGAGTCAGGAGGGATAAAAGAGTCATTGGCAAAGTCATTGGCAAACAGGATTAAGGATAATCCCAGGGCTTTTCATACATAAATAAAGAGCAAGAGGGTAACTAGGGAAAGGGTTGGCCCGCTCAAGGACAGAGAAGGGAATCTATGTGTGGAGCCAGTGGAAATGGGCGAGTTACAAAATGAGTACTTTGCATCAGTATTCACCAAAGAGAAGGACTTGGTGAATGATGAGCCTATGCAAGGGAGTGTAAAAAGTCATCTCATTATCAAAAAGGGGAGTTGTTGAGTGTCTTGCAAAGATTAAGGCAGATAAATCCCCAGGGCCTGATGGGATCTACTCCAGAATACTAAGGGAGACAAGGGAAGAAATTGCTGGGGCCTTGACAGAAATCTTTGCATCCTTATTAGCTACAGGTGAGGTCCCAGAGGACAGGAGAATAGCCAATTTTTTTCCTTTGTTCAAGAAAGGTATCAAGGACAATCCAGGAAATTATAGGCCGGTGAGCCTTACGTCAGTGGTAGGGAAATTATTAAAGAGGATTCTTCGTGACAGAAGTTACTCCCATTTGGAAACAAACGAACTTATTAGCGAGAGGCAGCAGGGTTTTGTGAAGAGAAGGTCTTGTCTCACCAGTTTGATTGAGTTTTTTGAGGAAGTGGCGCAGTGATTGATGAAGTAAGGGCAGTGGATGTTATCTATATGGACTTTAGTAAAGCCTTTGACAAGGTCCCGCATGGCAGACTGGTACAAAAGGCGAAATCTCATGGGATCAGAGGTGAGCTGGCAAGATGGATAACGAACTGGTTCAGTCATTAAAGACAGAGGCTAGCAGTGGAAGGGTGCTTTTCTGAATGGAGGAATGTGACTAGTGGTGTTCCACATGGTTCAGTGCTGGGACCTTTGCTCTTTGTAGTATATATAAATGATTTGGAGGAAAATGTAGCTGGTCTGATTAATAAGTTTGCGGATGACACAATGGTTGGTGGAGTTGTGGATAATGATGAGGATGGTCAGAGGATACAGCAGGATATAGATCGGTTGCAGACTTGGGCGGAGAAATGGCAGATGGAGTTTAATCTGGACAAATGTGAGGTAATGCATTTTGCAAGATCAAATGCAGGTGGGAAGTATACAGTAAATGGCAGAACCCTTTGGAGTATTGACAGGCAGAGAGATCTGTGCGTACAGGTCCACAGGTCACTGAAAGTGGTCAAGAAGGTAGTCAAGAAGGCATACGACATGCCTGCCTTCATCGAACGGGGCATAGAGTATAAAAATTTGCAAGTCACGCTGCAGCTGTACGGAACTTTATTTCGGCCACACTTAGAATATTGCATGCAATTCTGGTCGCCACACTACCAGAAGGACGTGGAGGCTTTGGGGAGGGTACAGAAGAGGTTTACCAGGATGTCGCCTGGTCTGGAGGGCATTAGCTATGAGGAGAGGTTGGATAAACTCGGATTGTTTTCACTGGAACGACGGAGGTGGAGGGCTGACATGATGGAGGTTTACAAAGTTATTAGCGGCATGGACAGAGTGGATAGTCAGAAGCTTTTTCTCAGGGTGGAAGAGTCAGTTACTAGTGGACATAGGTTTAAGGTGAGAGGGGAAAAGTTTAGAGGGGATGTGCGAGGCAGGTTCTTTGCACATAGGTTGGTGAGTGCCTGGAACTTGCTGCCGGGCGAGACGGTGGAAGCAGGAACGATAATGACCTTTAAGAGGTATCTTGTCAGATACATGAATAGGAAGGGAATAGAGGGATACGGTCCCCGGAAGTGCAGAAGGTTTAAGTTTAGGCAGGCATCAAGATCGGCGCAGGCTTGGAGGGCCGAATGGCCTGTTCCTGTGTTGTACTGGTCTTTGTGCTTTTCCTGGTCCTCTCTCCTTCGCCTCCAGTCTCTCACTGGTGCGAGATTTCTAATGCTCTAAATGTGCGCAAAATTGTGTGTTCCTCAAATTTAAATTAAACACACGTGGAGCAGTGGTTGACTGTTTCTGTTTTTTGGTTAGAATTGTGTAAGTTGAGGTCACTGGTTTGAGACCCGAGTTGCTCGCCTTCAAACTGAATTTGAAATTCTTCCACCTTGTGATCGCTACTCCTGGATGATCCTTAACTATGATGTTTCTTATTAATCCTACCTTATTACACATTATTAGGTTTAAAATAGGCAGTTGCCAACGTGTTGCTTTCAGTATGAATACCCGATTCGCTCTACAAAATTGTCTTCCACCTTACCTCTGCCAATTTCATTTGTCCAGTCAATATGCATATTAAAAATATCCATGACAATTGCAGCGCCATTCTTCCACGCCTCAATTACTTTCCAATTTATAATTTGTCCTACAGTGACGCAACTCTTCAGGGGCCGATAGACGATTCGCTCCCGTGACTTCTTCACCTTGCTATTCATTATTTCCATCCAAACTGATTCCACATCACGATGCATTACATCTATATCACTGCTCACCACAACACTTATACCTTCCTTTATTAACAAAGCTATCCCACCTCCTTTTCCTTTATGCCTATTTTCCAGAATGTCAAATACCCGTGAATATTGAGTTTCCAGTCTTGGTCCGCCTGCAGCCACGCCTCCATAATAGCTATCAAGTCATATTCATGTATTTCTATCATCTGTCTTGCTGTAAATGCTGTGTGCATTCTGATAAAGAGCCTTAAGCGTTGACTTTTTTTTACCATTAATACTCATTCTGGTTCTAATTTCTGCTGCACTCTTCTGCTTATATTGTTTGCCCCTTCCTGTCACACTTTGATTATCGTTAGCTTCCTCATGGCCCTGCACCTCTTCTCTCTCGTCCCTTTTTTGATTTTTTAAAAACTTCCCTTCCATTGAACCTTCCCCGCCACCTCCACTCCCCCTCCCCCCCCCCCACCCCCCACCACTAGTTATTTTAAAGCCCGATCTACAATCATAGTTAAACAATTCACCAGGCCACTTGTCCCAGCTTGGTTCAAATGAAGCCTGTCCCAACAGAACATCATTCTCCTTCCCCAGTACTGGTGCCAGTGCTACATGAATCGAAACCCATTTCTCCCGCACCAATCTTGGAGCCACTTGTTTACTATCTAATCTTATTTACTCTACGCCAATGTGCACGTGCCTCAGGTACCAATCCGGAGATTATTACCTTTGTGGTTCTGCTTTATAATTTCGAACCGAGCTGCTCATAGTCCCTCCGCAGAACCTCTTTCCTATTCCTACCTATGTCGTTGGTACCAACATGGACCACAAAAACTGTATCCCGCCCTCTTCCACTCCAGGTTCCTCTCTAGCCCAGAACAGATGTCCTTAACATTAGCACCAGGTAGGAAACACAGCCTTTGGGACGCCCTGTCTTTGCTGCTAATAACCGTATCTATTTCCCTAAGTATGCTATCCCCGATTACTACTACATTTCTCTTTTATCCTCTCATTTGATTGGCTCTTTGAACCACTTTGCTGTGGTCAGTTCGCTCATCCTCCCAGCAGTCTGTGTCCTCGTGCACACTGGGAGCAAGAACCTCGTACCTATTGACTAAGGGCACAGGCTGAGTCTCCTCCAAAGCTAAACGCAACATCACCATACCTTGCTCACTTGCAGTCATACCCCCTATCCCTGACCACTGTCCAAATGAGATGTAATTAATCTAAGGCTGTGACTGTCTCCCGAAATCCAGTGTCCAGCTAACTCACCCCGTCCCTGTTGTGTCACACTGTCCGCAGCTCGGACTCCAACTCATCAAATCGAAGCCGAAAGTACCTCGAGCAGCCAACCCTTGCTGCAAATGTGATCACCATGGATCGCACCCCACATAATACAGCTGCAACACATCGACTGCCCAGCCATTCTCTATCATACTTACTTAATTAATTTCGATGTTAAATATTTTAAAAGTGAATTTCTTAAGTATAGTCTTCAGCTGTAATAAAGTCATTGATTTAAACCACTTGGCTAATCACAAGAGACACGAACGAGATACCCAGCAATCACTACCTCTTTTCCTGAGATGTCACACCTCGGCTCTGACATGTGGAGAGACGCAGATGGGGTTTTTTGCCGTCGCCTTTTATCTCCCGCCGCTTTTTATCTCCCGCCGCTGCTGCCCTTCTCACGCAGGTCCGCCCTCTGCTGGTGGATACTGGTGTTTCAGTAGGTGCAGGAATGGAATAAGAATCACAATCTGCTGGGGAATAATGCACGGTGTAGTCGTTCTCCAGACTGAGCAACCATTGCGCTCTGCTGAGGAATATCTGAACTATTTAGAGTTAAAGTGTAAAAACACTTTAATTTCTGATCAGATTCTCCTGCTCTCCCGACATACTCCAGAATCCTCAGCGGTAGTGTAGCGCAGTAAAACAACAGTATATGGCATCTAGGAATTGGTGTATATTTAGCACTTGAAACATAATATAGGCATTAATATTTACATACGAACAATGGCTGGAATTATAACCAATAGATGAAGGACGATAGCATTGTGAATGTCGGATTTTGCTAATTCCAGTGCACATTGAATAGAGAAAATCAGCAAAAACGATTACGATTTACTTCTAATAAGGCCACCTGACATTCCTTGGAAAGCTGCAGTGAACTAGAGTCTTGCAAGGATATGACACAATATCTGGGATCTTGCTTTCGTTCTGCGGTAAAGTATGAGGCTCACCTCTTCTGATTGACTTTTCCTGTATAACCACCATCAGTGATAGCAACTCACAGATTAGCAGGACGCCAAAGCAGACCGCAAATAGGATGGAAGTAGTTTTCTATCCCTGTTCTTAATGAAACCAACACAGAAAGGTTTAACACAGAGACAGTCCGTCTTGCGTGATAAAATATTTACAATAAGTATTTCATAATTATATGCACTGCTTCAGAGCAATGATTCAAGCTGCACATTCCCCAGTATGTGTGGTGTACGTTGCACCAGAGGAACGTGTGAGCCAGTCTACATTACAGAGACAGTGGCCCCATGTTTCAGCTGAGTACAAGACAGTTCAGGTACCGCCAGAAACTGGGGTAAACGGAACTTCAACCAGACCGTTGGAAATATGTGATGAGGAAAAAATGTTCCAGTCAGTTTGCATCGGTATTCACCGAGGAGAGGGACATGACGGATGTTGAGGTTAGGAACAGATGTTCGATTACTCTAGGTCAAGTCGGCATAAGGAGGGAGGAAGTGTTGGGTATTCTAAAGGGCATTAAGGTGGACAAGTCCCCAGGTCCGGATGGGATCTATCCCAGGTTACTGAGGGAAGCGAGAGAGGAAATAGCTGGGGCCTTAACAGAAATCTTTGCAGCATCCTGAAACACGGGTGAGGTCCCGGAGGACTGGAGAATTGCTAATGTTGTCCCCTTGTTTAAGAAGGGTAGCAGGGATAATCCAGGTAATTATAGACCGGTGAGCCTGACGTCAGTGGTAGGGAAGCTGCTGGAGAAGATACTGAGGGATAGGATCTATTCCCATTTGACTGGATGGGTGCAGCTGCAACAACACTCAAGAAGCTCGACACCATCCAGGACAAAGCAGCCCGCTTGACAGGCACCCCATCTACAAACATTCACACCCTCCACCACCGATGAACTGTAGCAGCAGTGTGTACCATCGACAAGATGCACTGCAGCAATGCACCAAGGCTCCTTAGTCAGCACCTTTCAAACACGCGACCTCGACCAACAAGAAGGACAAAGGCAGCAAATACATGGGAACACCACACCTGCAAGTTCCCCTCCAAGTCACACAACATCCTGACTTGGATCTATATCGCCTTTACTTCACTGTCGCTGGGTCAAAATCCTGCAAATCCCTTCCGAACAGCACTGTTGGTCTACCTACCCCAAATGGAGTGCATCGGTTCAAGAAGGCAGCTCAGCACCACCTTCTCAAGGGCAATTCGGGAAGGGCAATAAATGCTGGCATAGCCAATGATGCCCACATCCCAAGAATGAATATTAAAAAAATCGGCCGTAGCTCCGTATAGAATTTTGCTGAGAGATAATAAACAGCTCCTTTCTCTTCAGTGCGTTTCGCTGGTATGTCTGGTTTCAGCCGCTTTTTTTCAGTTTCACACACAGTTAAGTAGTAACATTACACCATATGACCACTCTCTCCTGCTGCCGCCTAGGTAACAAAAATGCAGCTTCTGGCACACTGCGCCTTAAAAATTCCAGAGCGTTCTCTCCCTTAAAGTTGCTCTATTTTTAACAGTCTTAAAGATGCACATTGTTTTTAATCGTAGGAGAAAAAAGATACAAGTCCATGACACATTCTATGCAATTCTATAAAGTAACTTCTGTGTGAATCCTCGTTTACAACAGTATGGAAAATGGGCACATGGAAGCACCCTTACCTGAACACATGATCCTCACTTGTACTTTATGGGAACAGTCGTGGTTACCCCACGATGCTGAGGGACATTCCCAGAGAAATACATCGTTACTAAAACAGTTCAGTTCATCCAACCAAACTTGCCCTCAGCCTGGTTCACAAGATGCAGGAAGTGCCATGTCGAATGCTTTTCCACAACTCATCTGTTTACAAACCAAGTTAGCTTCCTCCAGATAACAGGAATCATCACAAACTGAGCTCCATGTCTCATTGTAATAAATCTCCACTCGGCCAGCTCATGGGCTCCCACCATCGGACAACCTTGACTGCAAATGGTCTGTTGGACAACAATATTGGAGGATTATACTAACAATAAGCATTCACCTCATCACTCAGGCCAACTCATAGTACCATCACTAGCTTAAAGAAAAACATTCTAAATGCACATGTGACAGGTAAATGAAACCATACAACAGAATATCTGTCTACAATTGCCTATTACACGTCATGTAAAGTATAGAAATGTTTCAGATATCCTACTCCATCTGGCCCTGACAAGTTCTGGCCTCCAGTCCCGCTTTTATGTTTCAAACGCTGTGTAAGTTGTTGTACAGGGAATCACTCACACGATTAACAGTAATATATACTCATGTTATATAACTGTATCTGTTCCTTTTCCATATATGTTACCCTTATTTATTATCTTGGTCCGACAATTACTGCCATCTCCTATTTCCTTCATCTTGAATAACAAGTGACTTGCATTGAACTAGCGTAATTAACGTAATAAAACATCCTAAGGCGCTAAACAGGATATACTAGGTCAGAAGACCAGAAGCTAAGTCAAAAATTTAGATTTTATGGAGCTTCTGAAAGCAGGAACGAGAGATTGAGAGGTTTCGAGAATTAAGTAACTCTTGAGCAGCTAAAGGCATGGCCACCAATGGTGCACAATTAAAATCTAGAATGCTCAAGAAGCCAGAAGTGGGAGTTGTCAGATTCGAACCGATTGCAAATACAGGAACTGTGAGGCCATGCAGGGATTTGAAAATAAGAATAACATTTATTAAACCGCACATTGCTGGGCAATCAGTGAGCCGAGGGCAGATGGGGCTGACTGACACTTGGTCAAGGCAGCAAAGTTTGCAGAGGTTGTAACGAGGGAAGCCAGCCAGGAATGCATTAGAATCATCGAGTCTAGTGGGAACAAAGCAGTGGGTAAGACTAGATAAGGGAAAAGTTGGGTGATATTATACAGGTGAAAATAGACAGTGTTAGTGTGCGAGGAGTTAAATATGATACCAAGATTACAAGCAGTTTAGCTCAGTCACAGACAGTTGTCATGGGAAGAAATAGAGTTGGTGGCAAGGGAACAGATGTGATGGGGAATGAATGAAGACAATGACTTGTATATTTTCAATACTGAAGTGTAGGAATTTTTTGCTAATGCAGACTGGCATTCTGACAGTTTCCAAGCAATGGTAGAAGCAAGAGTGTTGGATTTGAGGTATAGTTGCGTACAGGTCACTTTATGAATACTATACAGATAAGACTAGAACCAGCTGAGTGTAGTCCCCCCACCCCACCCACCAGCCGGGTTTTAATGGAGAAGAGTTTGAGCAGAATTTCATCCTCAACCATGTCAAAGGCTGCAAACAAGTCAAGAAGGAGTAAGAGGAATCGTTTACATTTGTCACAATCATTTAGGATGTCATTTGTGACTTTGATAAGAGTTGTTTTGGTCCTCTGGTGTGGCTAGAAATCTGATCGGAGGAATTGAACCATGCAGGTTCATAAAATATGAGTATGGATTTGGGAGGTGACAACACATTCAAGGACTTTGGTGAGGTAAGAACAGTTGGAGCTGGGGCAGTACTTTGCAAGGAGAGGTGCGATTACAGCTGATTTGTAGGAGAGGCGGCAGAACAGGAAGCGAGGGAGAGAATCGTAAATATCATCAACTAACATGTGGACCAGGAAGGGAATGTGTGTGTTCAGTAGTATAGTAGAAATAGTGTGTAGACAGCAAGATGTGGATTTCATTGACAGCATAATTGCAGAGAGACTGTAAAAGAGTCTGGGAGAGACACAAGCAATGCGAATTCAGGGTGATGTCATGGGAGGACACTTATAGGAAGTTAGGCCTGGTGGGCGGGGGAAGAAAGAAAAGCAGTGGAAGAGACTGAATGGATGTTTTTGAACGTTGTAACAAAAAATTCCATGAGCTCCTCTCATTTATTTTTGGATTTGAGGGTGGACGAGTCAGGGGAGTCTTTCAGGAGGAAGATTTGTGATGGTGAAGATATGCTGTGCTTGTTCTTTTCCTTTGTGGATGAACTTTGACTAATGAGCAATTTTTGAAAAGAAAAGCAGGACCCGATGATATTTATGTGATTCATCCATTCCGTTTTATACTACCAGATAGTTCGTCAGATGTCGCTGTGCCTTTCTGGTTTAAAGTATCAATCACCCTGTGTATCACCTCCGCTTCACACTGGAGAATGTATCGTCCACAAGTACTACAATTGAATATCAGCCTTCCAATATGCAGTATATTCGTGCAGAACTATGTTCTAGGGCTGTGGTGATTATAAAATTATCGTAAATCAACGTAATATTAATTGCATAACGGAATCACTTACGTTTGTAAGGATGGGACTCTATCTTTGACAATGAAGATGTTTGAGTAATTTTAGAAACGTAAGCTGCATGTCTGAACAGAGAATATGCAAACCACTCTGTCCAGACAGGATGGTGCAATTAGGGAAGTGCCTATGTTCAATGAGCAAACAAAACTTGTGAGGTACATTAAAAATTGCTATTGTCTGGAAAAGATCAATGAACTAAACTACAAATTATGTCAATATATGACTGTTCGAGGAGACCAAAGAGGGCAGAAAACTGGATCTCTCTGCAAAATGATGGACAGGAACAGGAAATGTCTATGGGCAAGATATGGACTCGGAGAGCGGAGTTCCAGAGTGGTAAGAATAAAAAACGTACCTCGGGGATTCACGGACCAGACTCGGAGGGCGGAGTTCCAGCTGGGTAAGTTACCTCGGGGAAGGAAAAAAAACCTGAAAAACTGACGTCACAGGAAAGCTGTGAACTAATTGGCTGGTTGGGAATCTGTTCCGAATTTGAAAATAAAACTGATAAAAATGGATTAAAACACTAATTAACTAATTAATAAGTAGTGTAACTAAACCAGAGGGAGGAGATTACTGTATTCAGTTAGCATTTAGTATTGATTTTAGAAATCTAGCACTAGGGAACACATAGTTAAGTGTATCATTATTTAGTAAGGATTTAATTAGTATTTATTTATTTGATATTAATTAACTAATTAGTGATAGAAATGACAGTTAGAGGTGTCAAGTGCTTCACCTGTGAGATGTGTGAGGTCCGTGCCGCTTCCAGCGTTCTGGGCGACTACATCTGCAGGAACAGTACCCAGTTGTAGTGCCTCACAGACCGCATGGATCGGTTGGAGCGGCAACTGGATGCACGTAGGAGCATGCAGGTGGCAGAAAGCGTCATAGATAAGAGTTTCAGAGAAGTGGTTACATCCAAGTTGCAGTCAGATAGATGGGTGACCGCGAGAAGGGGCAGGCAGTCAGTGCAGGAATCCCCTGTGGCTATCCCCTCTCGAACAAGTATACCGTTTTGGATACTGTTGGGGGGGATGGCCTATCAGGGGAAAACAGCAGCAGCCAGAGAAGTGGCACCACGGCTGGCACTGTTGTTCAGCATGGAGGGACAAAGCGCAGAAGAGCAACAGTTATAGGGGACTCCATAGTCAGGGGCACAGATATGCGCTTCTGTGGACGTAAAGGAGACTCCAGGCTGGTATGTTGCCTCCCTGGTGCCAGGGTCAAGGATGTCTCTGAACGCACAGGGGGCATTCTGAAGGGAGTGGGTAAACAGCCAGAGGTTATGCTGCACATCTGTACCAACTACATTGGCAGCAAGAGCGATGAGTTCCTGCAGGGGGTGTTTTGGAAGTTAGGCAGTATCTAAAAAAACAGGACCTCCAGGGTTGTAATCTCGGGATTACTCCCTGTGCCACGTGCCAGTGAGGCTAGAAATAGAAAGATAGTGCAGCTAAACACGTGGCTGAGCAGCTGGTGTAGAAGGGAGGGTTTCAGATATCTGGACCATTGGGCTCTCTTCAAGGACAGATGGGACCTGTACAAGAAGGACGGGTTGCATCTAAACTGGAGGGGTGCTAATATCCTGGCTGCAAGATTTGCTAGCGTCACTCGGGAGGGTTTAAACTAGTGTGGCAGGGGGGTGGGAACCAGAGCAATAGGACAGCTAGTGAAATAAATGAGGAGGACATAGTAAATAAGACCAGTAGGACGAAGAGGAAGAGCAGGCACTGAGATGTTGCTGAGCAAAGCGGGATTGCTGATCTGAAGTGCATTTGCTTCAATGTGAGAAGTATAAGAGGTAAGGCAGATGAACTTACAGCTTGGATTAGTACTTGGAAATATGATGTTGTTGCTATTACAGAGACTTGGTTGAGGGAAGGGCATGATTGGCAACTAAATGTTCCAGGCTTTAGAAGCTTCAGCCGGGATAGAGGGGGATCTAAAAGGTGTGAGGGAGCTGCAATACTGGTTAAGGAGAATATCACTGCTGTACTGCGGGAGGACACCTCAGAGGGGTCATGCAGCGAAGCAATATGGGTGGAGCTCAGGAATAGGAAGGGTGTCACGATGTTGGGGGCTTACTACAGGCCTCCCAACAGCCAGCGGGAGGTAGAGGAGCAGATATGTAGACAGATTTTGGAAAAATGTAAAGGTAACAGGGTTGCAGTGGTCGGTGATTTTAACTTCCCCTATGTTGACTGGGACTCACTTAGTGCTAGGGGCTTGGATGGGGCAGAATTTGTGAGGAGCATCCAGGAGGGCTTGTTGAAACAGTATGTAGATGGTCCAACTAGGGATGGGGCCATTCTGGACCTGGTATTGGGGAATGAGCCCGGTCAGGTGGTCGAAGTTTCAGTGGGGGAGCAATTCGGCAGCAGTGACCATAATTCCATAACTTTTAAGGTACTTGTGGATAAGGATAAGAGTACTCTTCGGGTGAAGGTGCTAAATTGGTGGAAGGCTAATTATAACAATAGTAGACAGGAACTGAAGCATTTAGATTGGGGGCGGCTGTTTGAGGGTAAATCAACATCTGGCATGTGGGAGTCTTTCAATCGTCAGCTGATTGGAATCCAGGACCAGCACGTTCCTGTGAGGAAGAAAGACAAGTTTGGCAAGTTTCAGGAAGCTTGGATAACACGGGATATTGTGAGCCTTGTCAAAAAGAAAAAGGAAACATTTGTAAGGGCTGGAAGGCGAGGAACAGATGAAGCACTTGAGGAATATTAAAACAGTAGGAAGGAACTTAAGCAAGGAGTAAGGAGGGCTAAAAGGGGTCATGAAAAGTCATTGGCAAACAGGATTAAGGAAAATCCCAAGGCTTTTTATACATATATAAAGAGGAAGAGGATAACCAGTGAAAGGGTTGGCCGACTCAACGACAGAGTTGGGAATCTATGTGTGGAGCCAGAGGAAATGGGCGATGTGCGAAATGAGTACTTTGCATCAGTATTCACCAAAGAGAAGGACTTGCTGGATGGTGAGCCTAGGGAAGG
The DNA here is from genome assembly GCF_036365525.1 of Heterodontus francisci. NCBI lineage: Eukaryota > Metazoa > Chordata > Chondrichthyes > Heterodontiformes > Heterodontidae > Heterodontus > Heterodontus francisci. The sequence goes on along the minus strand of NW_027141749.1, from coordinate 932,922 downwards.
CAGTGCAGATAGTCTCGGTCATCTCATTATCAAAAAGGAGGAGGTGCTGGGTGTCTTGCAAAACATTAATGTAGATAAGTCCCCAGGGCCTGATGGGATCTACCCCAGAATACTGAAGGAGGCAAGTGAGGAAATTGCTGGGGCCTTGACAGAAATCTTTGCACCCTCATTGGCTGCAGGTGAGGTCCCAGAGGACTGGAGAATAGCCAATGTTGTGCCTTTGTTTATAAAGGGTGGCAAGGATAATCCAGGAAATTATAGGCCGGTGAGCCTTCCGTCAGTGGTAGGGAAACTATTAGAGAGGATTATTCGGGACAGGATTTACTCCCATTTGGAAACAAAGGAACACATTAGCGAGAAACAGCATGGTTTTGAGAAGGGGATTTCGTGTCTTCAAAAAACCATGCTGTCTCTCGCTAATATGTTCGTGTCTTACTAATTTGATTGAGTTTTTTGAGGAAGTGGCGCAGTGATTGATGAAGTAAGGGCAGTGGATGTTATCTATATGGACTTTAGTAAAGCCTTTGACAAGGTGCCGCATGGCAGACCGGTACAAAAGGTAAATTCACACGGGTTCAGAAGTGAGCTGGCAAGATGGATACAGAACTAGCTCGATCATAGAAGACAGAGGGTTGCAGAGGATGAGTGTTTTTCTCAATGGAGGGATGTGACTTGTGGTGTTCCACATGGTTCAGTGCTGGGACCTTTGCTCTTTGTAGTATATATAAATGATTTGAAGGAAAATGTAGCTGGTCTGATTAATAAGTTTGCGGAAGACACAATTGTTGGTGGAGTTGCGGATAATGATGAGGATTGTCAGAGGATACAGCAGGATATAGATCGGTTGCAGACTTGGGCGGAGAAATGGCAGATGGAGTTTAATCTGGACAAATGTGAGGTAATGCATTTTGGAAGGTCTAATGCAGGTGGGAGGTATACAGGAAATGGCAAAACCCTTAGGAGTATTGACAGGCAGAGAGATCTGGGCGTACAGGTCCACAGGTCACTGAAAGTGGCAACGCAGGTGGATAAGGTAGTCAAGAAGGCATACGACATGCTTGCCTTCATCGGTCGGGGCATAGAGTATAACATTGGCAAGTCATGTTGCAGCTGCACAGAACCTTAGTTGGGCCACACTCAGAATATTGCGTGCAATTCTTGTCGCCACACTACCAGAAGGATGTGGAGGCTTTGGAGAGGGTACAGAAGAGGTTTACCAGGATGTCGCCTGGTCTGGAGGGCATTAGCTATGAGGAGAGGTTAGAAAAACTCGGATTGTTTTCACTGGAACGACGGAGGTGGAGGGGCGACATGATACAGCTTTACAAGCTTATGAGCGGCATGGACAGAGTGGATATTCAGAAGCGTTTTCCCCGGGTGTAAGATTCAGTGACCAGGGTACATAGGTTTAAGGTGCGAGGGGCAAAGTTTGCAGGGGATGTGCGAGGCAATTTTTGTACACAGAGGGTGGTGAGTGCCTGGAACTTGCTGCCAGGGGAGGTGGGGGAAGCAGATACGATAGCGTCGTTTAAGAGACATCTTGACAAATACATGAACAGGAAGGGAATAGAGTGATATGGACTTCTGAAAATGCAGAAGGTGTTAGTTCAGGCAGGCATAAAGATCAGCGCAGGCTTGGAGGGCTGAATGGCCTGTTCCTGTGCTGTACTGTTCTTTGTTCTTTGTCAATTGAAATTAAGATGTTCAGACCTCATGGAGATGCAGGATACCAGTATTTAAACTGGCGTGGACAAAAATGATTGGATTTGTAGCATCAGGCACTTTGGAGAATAAAGAATTGGCGTTGTGTTAGGAAACAAAGAGTCGTGGTTAATGGATGTTTTTCAGGCTGGATGAAAGTTTGTAGTAGAGTTCCCCAGGCGTTAGTCTTCGGACACTTGCTTTCCCTGATATATATTAATGACCTAGATCTTGGTGTGCACGACATAATTTCAAAGTATGCAGATGATTCAAAACTTGGAAACATTGTGAACTGTGAGGAGTATAGTGTAGAACTTCAAAAGGACATAGACAATTTGGTGGAATGGGCAAAAAGGTGACAGATGAAGTTCAATGCAGAGAAATGTGAAATGATTCATTTTGGTCTGAAGAACATGGAGATAAAATATAAAATAAAGGGCTCAATTGTAAAGTGGGTGCATGCGAAGAGATGCCTGGGTTTATATGTGCATCAGTCACTGTGAGTGGTAAGACAGCTTTTGAGTGCTGTGTCTTGGGTTTTATTAATTGGGGGTAAGAGCAAGTAAGCTATGTTGAACTTGTATAAGACACGAGTTTGGCCTCCGCTGGAGTATTGCGTCCCATTATGTGTGCTGCACTTCAGGAAAGACAGGAGGGCATTGGAGAGAGTACAGAAAAGTTGCAGGAGAATGGTTCTAGGGTTGAGGAATTTCAGTTATGCAGATCGATTGGAGAAGTTATGACTGTTTTCCTTGGAGAAGAGAAGGCTGAGAGGTGATTTGATTGATGTGGTCAAACTCATGAGGGGCCTGGACGGAGTAGATAGAGAGACACTGCCCACCAACCCCCCAACCCCCCCTGTGAAAGGATCGAGAACAAGAGAGCACAGAATTAAAGTCATAGGTAAAAGAAGAAAACATGACTTGAGAAAAACCTTTTCGCGCAGTGAGTGATGAAGGTCCGGAATTTGTTGTCTGAGAATTTGGTGGAGGCATGTTCAATTGAAGCATTCCAAAGGGAATGAGACAGTTAATTGAAAAGGAAGAATGTGCAGGGTTATGGAGAGAAGGCAGCGAAATGGAACTGAGTGAATTGCTCTCTCAGAGAGCCAGCGCGGCACGATGGGCCGAATGACCTCCTTCTGCACTGTAATAGTTTTGTCATTCTGTGATATTGCCTCTCCTCGTTGTTCCAACCAGAATGTATCAATTCGCACTTCTCTGCATTAAAATTCATCTGCCACGTGCCTGCCCATTTCACCAGCCTTTCTTTGTCCTCTTGATGTCTATCACTATATTCCTCACAGTAACTGGCCATGATTTCAGGAAAGCTCGCTGCTTTTCTTCCAATAGTTCAACGGTGTTGAGTTTAATCGTTGCAACTGCTTTCTGCACTAAGTTAACCCTTTTGTTTAATGTTATGTGCATTTCACATGTTCAATATTTCCCAAAATGTAAATGGGAATGCACACGCAGCGTGGGTTTCCTCTTGTGAGACCCACATTAACCCATCATTCCAGCTCCCCGTGTCTAAGAGACCTCCCTTCCTCTCCTGCTCCCCAGTCTCAGCTTCACAACATGTGTAATATATCAGGTCTGAGGTCAAAGGATCAGCGCACGCGCACAGCTGGGCTGACATTGCATGCCCGGTAATGGCTGCTGGGTTGTTGAATGGAGAGTTGGATTGAGATTGTGCCATTTGCAGCGGTTCAGCTCATTCACTGCAGCTTTGGAGAAAATCTCAATGGAAATGCTCTGTCTGTATTGTAAATGTACTCAGTATCAGGTATTTATTGCTCCTGATGGAGAATGATTATTATATATAATACGAGTGATATATTTTTTCAACAAACAGTTATTCTAAGAGTCATATAACATTATTACTATCCGGAGAATACTGGAATCATCTGACTTTCCAGGTATGGATCGCCCCGGATTATTTTACTTCCACTTTTTTCCCCTCAGATTCTATCAGCCGCGGTGAGAAATGAGAGATTGAGAAAGATTTTTACTTGAGCAGATGACGCCGGCATCATTGGCGTGTGACAGGGGATAGTGACCCCATTGAACTGACTTATAGTCCGGCAGAGCGGCCTCGGTCCTGCCGCACGTTACATCGCCTGTCACAATGGGTCCGGAGCCTTCCCCAAAGTGAGCCAGGCCTGGTGCAGAGACCGCGGTCCCGCAGCCCAGCTCCCGACACACAACAGCGGCGTCCTGCAGGTCCTAGTAAGAGTCTTCCACAGTCCTCCACTGTTCCCTGTAGTGAATCTCCACTCTCCCAGCGCACCGACTGCCCCCATTCGCCAGTCTCAGCTTCACCATCTCTGTTAACTAACAGGAATATCACCAAGCGATTACAGTCGATTAAACCCACAGGTTCCCAGCACACGGTCCCTCCCCATTCACCAGGAAAGAGGGGAATCAGCGCCAGACTATGTCCAGAACACGAATAAAACCCGAAGTAAATGTCAAACATGGAAAAAGGAGAAGGAAATTATAATAAACGGTGCAAACGAGCAGGGAACCGAGAGATAACCGGACATTTCTACCAACACAACGGCTCCAATGGGATCCGGGTGGTGATGGGCTCAGAATAGATTTAACCTGCAGAAGTAGGGAGATGGGCATGCCTGTAATTATCACATATTTACGTGCTCAGTACTGATTGGACGAACACAGTGGGATCCCAGAACCAGCAAAGAGCAAAAGAAATTGCACCCTCACCCACCACAGCCAATAAAAACAGGGCTGGATGGTCATGTAATCTCGAAATCAGCGCTGATTGGTGATGTCTAAAATGTGAGCACCTTTTGTCATTGGAGCTGAATCCTCATACTCTGCTTTCAGAGACCCTCAGTTAATGTCCCTCCGCATGAAGGTTGCAATTATCTCCCAGCTAGAGTTAAAGATCATTGGTAACACTATGAGGGACACACTCCCTTTCTGACCAGCAATCGGGCAGCGGGTTAATCCGTGATCAAAAACGTACTGAGATTGTCGCCCACGCCTAAAATTTAATGGGGTGCATTAGAACAGAGAGATAACAGATAGTGTGAAAATAAAGGACGATTATCTAACGGGTAACTGTCCCCAGGTCTGCCTGAAATAAGAAGCTAACAATTAGAGTTCAATGCAGCAAAAAAGGAATGAAACTGTGAGAAAGAAATGGCACAAGTACAACTAACTGCTGGGTCATTATTCCCATCACCTTGCGGAAGAAATTATATCGGGATCTGTGATCTCATCTGTTCTTCATTCCTTACATCAAAAATACAATTTCTGCAATAAATTACTGTTGGTACTGGGCCAAAATGCATCCAGAATTGCTTTCACATTGAAACACACTGACACCCGGATACAATCTCTCCTTGTGGTAACGGTGGGTGGGCTCCATGTATTACCAATGTGGAGGTGCCCTGAGAAGTTGGTGGTGATGGTCTTCACCCTTACAGAATCTTACAATGAATCAGCACAGAGGGACGCCATTCGGCCCATGGTGCTTATGCTGACTCTTTGCAAGAGCTGTCTAATTCGTCCCACTCCCTTTCCCCATCACCCTGTAAATTTGAGCTGATGGAGCACTGAGCATGGATGACCGGTGTGTAGGTGCCCTGAGAGGATGGTGCTGATGGAGCCCCTTTTAAACCCGTTGGTGATGGCACTCTCATTGAATTCAGCACTCTGATCTGAAGTTCCTGATGGGATGCCAACACAAGAGAAAGATTTTCTGATCCTGTGGTAAATTTCAATGCCTTTTTAATTTACTGCAAAGTCTTCCACCTGTAACTTTCAAAGTTTCTATAAAGGTGTAATTGGGTGATTCGATCTTTCAATGAATTATATAGCTTCCTCAAACAAAACAAAACAAAACAAGATGAACGGTCTGGCAGTCTTCCAACTGCGTGCTGACTGTTTCCTATCAAGTTCCTGCTGTTCTGATTATCTTGTAACCTATCCTCGCCCGCCTGCCCTATTCTTTAAACTGTAAATGATTTTCGATCAATGGTCCTCCCGTTTACTGGCTAAGCGTTTCTAATTTTCAAAAATGCATTCAGTGTGTTGACTGCTCCCATCCCCTGATGATAATGTGCCTCATAGATTTCCAGGTGTTTACTATTAACAATATAATATACAATAGACGATGTATTGACCTGCTCCCCATCTCCCTGGTGATAATATTTCTCCCATGTATCGTTGTCTCTTTGTATACTCTGGTGATATACTATGGACACGGGGATACCGATTCCTGTCCTCAGCTGTGTTTACCGAGTAATCTTGAATGTGTTACAGTTTCCCAACTATAATCTCACTGGTCTCTTTATGCTCCTAGTTACACACTGTAAATACTATGTGACTTATTCCCAGTCATGGAGCCTCATCATTCCAACCAACTTTCCCTGATAATAGTCAGCTCCTGCAAATTCCCCTTTTACAGTGTCCAGGCTCAGTGCTTCTATAGGGTCCGTGAATCTTCTTCAATCCACTCAGTCATTTATTGTACATTTCCTGCATTTACCATTACCATTAACCACTCATGTCACGCCAGATTCTTTTTTCAAGATAATCCACTGGTGCAAGGAGTAAGGTGATGCACACCTTCTAAGGGAAACTAGGGGTGGGCAATAAATGGGTGCAGAAAAATATCGCCAAAATGACGACAGTTCTTCAAGAAAACACACCCCAACGATTCAGGAACTTTCAGTAACATCAGTTCTTTTTTTGCAGAGTGCACTTGATAAATATACTAGCAATGAAAACAAATTGAAAAAAACAGTTAGTTACCGAGTTCCGATGAAGGGTCACTGACCCAAAAGGTTAACTCTGCTTCTCTTTCTACAGATGCTGCCAGAACTGCTGAGTGGTTCCAGCATTTCTTGTTTTTATTTCAGATTTCCAGCATCCGCAGTATTTTGCTTTTAAGTTAGTTACATCTCCAGTTGAGACGTCATTATAGATTTAATATAGCATTTCAATAGCGAACAAACTATTTTAAACTATATAGTTTTGTGAACTGTATTACTAGGCGGGCAGAGAGCACTTATATTGAGAAATATCTGTGACAGAAATATGTGTGGCTGTTCAGTCGGTAGTAGATGTAGTTTTGACTGGTGTTCTACACTCAATGAGGGAATTTACACCCAGACTCGATTTACTGTATTCAAACAAAGACCAAACTCTACTTCTATTAGGCTGGCTTTAAATAATCAGATCAGAATTTCAACTCCAGCTGGCTGTGTCAGTAAAAGAAACGCAGGGGGAAAAGTAAAACAAACTGTCTCAGTCTATGTGTTCGACACAAATTCAACTGGGAATTTAAAACAGCCGTTAATCAAATGTAAAATATTCCATCTCCTTTACTGTCAGCAAAGCAGTATTGCTGTCAGCAATAGTTCAGTTGGTAGCACTCTCACTTCTGAGTCAGGCGATGGTGGGTTCAAGTCTAATTCCAAAGACTTGAGCACAAAATCTGGTTGCCACTCCAGTGCAGTACTGAGGGTGTGCTGCACTGTCCAAGGTGCTTTCCTTCAGAAGAGAAGTTAAACAGATGCTCCCTCTGCCCTCTCAGGTGCCCTATTTGGAAGAAGGGCAGGGGACCTATCCCTAATGTTCTGGCCGATGTTGACCCCCCAACCAACAACACACACACACATATGTAATTCTAGTCATTATCACATTGCTGTTTGTCGAAGTTTGCTGTGTGCAAATTGGCCCCCGTATTTCCTACATTACAGTATAGGCACCTTTACTACCGAACACATTCAGGTGATGTAGAAAGTAAATAATGCTTCATACATTTTAATTTTCCTACAAAGCAGTGCTGAATTGACAGTAAAGCTCTTTGAGACGTTCCGACGTCGAGAAAAGCGGTATATAAACGCAAGAGTTTTTTTATAGAAATGGAGGTTTGTTCTTATTTGTACTTGATAGAACTTAAAATGGAGACAAATAAACCAAAATATGTATCAAATGAAACTTCTACAAATTATATAAACCATTTCAGTATCCATTTCATAGCATCTCAATGAATGACAACTGTAAATAAAATAGATTCATTTTCTGTAAATTGATCCCAGACACTGACAGATTCCATTCTAACAGCGAAGTGACTCTTTTTCTAACAGACTCATCTTAAATGGTCTCATTACATTTTCAACATCAGTCTGCTCTGTCTGTACGAGCGGCAGGTAGAAGGCAAAAAACAAGTTCTGATATTTCATTAAAATCTACACAGGAAAATTAAAATGTATGAAGCATTATTTACTTTCTACATCACCTGAATGTGTTCGGTAGTAAAGGTGATAATTAGATGAATGATACAGATCTTGCAATAATAATCAGCGTATCACAAAATAACATAATCGATTCAATAATCCATAACTCACAGTTCAAAAGATGCAGTAGAAACAGGGTCAGGAAGCACTGCAGCATGGCTCTGGAGTCGGGTACAGGGATGAGAACAGAACATTAACCGAGCGCCCTCCAGTACCTTCTGAAACTCGGGCTGTTGTGGAAATTATGGTCCCAAAATTGGACCCTTCGGAATCGGCCATTCGTAACGCTGACAGTGAAGAGGAGGGGATGATGTGTTTGGTTGGTCGCATCACGCTGTTTGTGGCAGAAATGGAGGAAGATGACATTTTGGATGTGGAAGCTGCTATGGTGGTAATTGAGAGCAAGGAGATCCCTGATGCTGTTTTAGAAGGAAGGGGTTGGGGTGCGGGCAGAAGTGTGGGAATGGGTGCGACAGATGCAGACAGATGCCTGATCTGCAAATTCGTTGATATTCACACTGGCCTCCCGAAGATACATCCAGACTCCCAGAGATCCTGTTCAAATACTGTCAATTCCATGAAATACCGGGAAATATCGATACACGATCCCATAACCGTCTATATTTCTATGAAAATCTGGAGGCTTCAATAACACGACATCGCGTCTCACCAGGAACACCAGCATCAGCGAGTCGGATATATATATCCTAATTTCAAAAGATGGTATATGGTCGTTTGACTATACATATTGTAGCTCGCAGATCATACTCTTCCAAACGAATCTTCTCAGACGTTGATCCATTCTCTCCCTTCCCAAAGAGCAGCTGATACATGTCGGTCCCCGAGTTGATGCTGTCACTGACGTTTTGGGGGAATAACATTACAATGAAGCTGACTCATAGCAAAGAAATTCAATTGGTCTCATGAAAATTGACATTCATTACAGTCACCAAACAATCAAGTTCAGCGAACGACTTTCATCTGAACACAATGTACATAGATATGAAAATAAACTTAACCAGATATCGTGCAGACAGGAATTGTAACTTACCAGATATAAGTTGGCTAACTGTCACACTGGTGAAAACTGCACAGCGCAATGTTTACATTGATTCAATAATGTCGACATCTGCCTGCGGATTCCGTATGGAACAAATTTTACACTAATGTCTCCCTCTGCTGGTCAATATTGCACAGTTCATCGGCTGTATTAAAACAGTAATATTTCCCTCCACTTGTGTATAAACAATTCAATATTTATAGTTATAGAGATGATGAATGCTGAAGACTGAAAGGCGTAATTTGATAAATTATTATCTCCTTCCATTGATAAGTCCTGGTTTTTACCTCTGTTGTGGAATTCTGTACAGTGCACGGCTACATTTACACAGTGCCATCCTCATCCTCTTTTGAAAACTGGGCAGCAATTGGTTATACTTACACCATAATGCTTAGATGCACTTGTAGATCCTCCTGCATAAACTGTGCCAATGGCTCCAACTGATGCAATATGTGCTTTCCCAACTTGGAACCGTACACCTATCCAGTGTTTCTTCACTTCTTCAAGATCAAGACAAAAAATGCAAATAACAGCTAGCGAACGAAGCATAAACCAACTAGTGACCCGCTAACCATAAACTTATAGTTTTCATAAACTGACCTCTTTACGGACAAACTCAATTAGTTCATGCTAACTGACCCACGCCATAACTCGAACCGATACATTAGATGACCTGTGACTCATCAACTGAACACTTCTCCAAAGATAAAATATCGGCAATGAAATACATAACGGTCGAAACGGATCTTAATGGCGGTTGGCTCGCTTCCCTTCCATTTGTTCTGCTAGCGAATCTCTTTCAGGAAGCTTCTCAAGTTTTGGATTCCTCACCATACCCAGATGGAGCAAGCTGTAAACCTGCCCAATGTTTTCCATTCGTTCATCCTTTTTTTCTGTTTTGACTGGTTCGGCCCTTCAGAAGATGCGAGCCCGACCAGCAAATCCAATATGTACCGTCACCCCCTCAGACTTCAGCACGCACCAACTCAGAGATTATCATCCCGCGTGGGAATGATAGTGAGTCAGAGGAGCCTGTTCAAGGTAAAATTCACAGCACAGTTGCACAGAAGTGGAAGGAACACCAGAGGACTGATGTGACTGGAAGGTAAGCTTGGACCTAAGAATTACTGAAGAAGTCCGGATGAACAGTTCATTAACCCATCTTTAACAAAAGGATATTGTAGTTACACCAGTAGATCACGGATGCATGAACTACCAGCCAAGGAGCTCTGATTCTTCGCTAAGGTTATGAAGGCAGTTTTATGTGCATTTATAGTGCAAGAGTTAAGTTTTCAGTGGTCTACTATGAAGCATACATATACTTTATGCATACTTAGAATGCGTAATCAATACTTAATATCAGTGTTCTCTCAGGAAGTGGAAACTGACTAAATGTCTGCAGAAGCAGGGACAGTAGAAGCAATGGATAGGATAAACATTGAGAGGGAGAGGTAATAAAAAGGTTGGCTAAGGAAAGAGTCGCAAAGACACCTGATCTAGATGACGATATTCCCAGACTGCTATTGGAAGCGGGGATGGCGGTAATGGAAGGGCTTGCTATAATCTTCAATCTTTCCCTGCATATGGGATGGGGGAGGGGTGGAGCCAGAGGATTGCAAAGTGGCAAATGCTTTCAAGACAGGGTGTAAAGACAGTCCTCGCAACTACAGACCAGTTAGTTTAGCATCAGTGATGCGTACGTTTTTAGAAACAATAATCAGGGGAAAATCTACACACCCTTGGAGATGTTCTAATTACTAAAGGATAGCCGAAACAAATTTGTAAAATGCAGATTTTACTTGACTAACCTGATTAAATAACAGAGAAGGTTGATGAAGGGAATGTGGTGGATGTTGTTTTGTATGGATTTGAAGAAAACGTTTGATAACGCACCACATAAAGGTTGGTGAACACAATTGACGTTCACGGAATAGGAGGGCCAGTGTTCAATTGAATCAAAAATTGGTTTCAGGACAGAAAACACCGACTCATAGTAAATGATTGTTTTTCAGACTGGAGGATGGTAGACATTGGTGTTCCCCAAGAGTCAATGGGGCAGCAATGTTTTCCTGGATTGATCTATATAAATTCTTTAGATCTTAGAATACAGAGTAGAATCGCACAATCTCCAGATGACACCAAACTTGGAGAGGTGGCAAAAAGTGAGGATGAGATGAACCGCCCTCAACAGCACATAGATAGGCTAGCAGAATGGGCAGACAGGTGACAGATGGAATACAATACTGACAAGTGTTAGTTGATGCATTTTGGCAGATGGGATAGGGAGAGTCCATATATACTTAATGACACAGTTCGAAAGAGTGTGGGGGAAAAGAAAGACCGGGGGGTGCATGTGCATCGATCTTTGAAAGTGGCAGAACATGTTGAGAGAGTGATTGGTAAACATTTGGGTTGTTGGGCTTCCTGAACAGAGGCATTGAGTGCAAAAGTAGGGAAGTTATGCTGAACATGCATAAAGCTCTTTTTTAGGCTCCAACTGGAGTATTGTGTCCAATTATGATCACTACACTTTCGGAAGAATGTGACGGTTTTTGAGATACTGCAGAGGAGAGTTGCCAGAAAAGTTCCAGGGATGGAGGATTTTAGTTATGAGGTTAGGTTGGAAAAGTTGGGCTGCTCTCCTTCGAACAAAGGAAGTTGAGGGGAGCTTTATTGGAAGTGTACACGGTTATGCCAGGCTTAGATAAGTTACAGAACGAAATTCTTCCCCAGCAACTTGTGGTACAAGGACGAGAGGACACAGACTGAAGGCTTTGAGCAAGAGACACAGGTGAAATATGATTAGGATGTTTTTTTTTACACAGCGCGTGGTAATGATCTGGATTCTGCTGTCCACAAGGGCAGTGAAAGCAAAGACAATCAATGACTTCAAATTGAAATTGTACGGAAACGTGAAGGACGTAAACTTGCAGTGCTATGGAGATTGAATGGGGAGAGTAGGAATGACTGGATAGTTCCGGGAAGAAATAGCATGGACGCAATGAACCGATATCCCATCTTTAAACTGCTTCACTCTCTCTCCTACTTTTAATACACTACTTAATACGTCCCTCTTTGATCAGCTTTTGGCCATTTGCTCTAATATCTCCTTTGGTCATTTAATCTAAATATCCCCTGTCTTAGTGCCAATTTCTCTTTGATAATGCTCCTGTTGAAGTGCCTTGGGACATTTTACTCCCTTAAAACTACTGTGTAAATATAAGCTGGTGTACTGTGCAATGGCTGCTCCGGACTTGTCTTCCGTTGAAGCCTGTAATTCCACTGAATTCCAATTTGACAGGTGTTAGCAGTTCCCCACTACATTGCCCAAGTAGCTGTTCTTCATATGTGAGCCTTCGAAATGAGTGGTTGCAGGCTGTTCAACTAGGTAGGTATTGACTGCTAATTTTGCATCTGAAACGCACATATGGCCACTTACTATGCTGCGAGGCTTGTAGCACATGGTGTGTTTACCCTGTGTCGGAGATGAGTAATCTGCAAGCTGTCGGCTGTGGGGTCAGTATGAGGGTCCCTCATTTGGGTTCCTGTCTGCAACATTACAGGCATACACCAGTACCCAGCTACCCCAAGTCTGCCATCCACTTCTCCCCCGAGATCACTATACTTGTGCTGGGGTTAGAGAGGCATTCGGTGTGTTAGTAGTGGTGGTTGGGTTTTGAATGCGAATACAACTGACTTTGCTCTTAAATGTCAGCAACCGGCATCTTTGGGAGGGAATTGGCACCCACCCGGAGAAATGGACAGCTCACCTCCCTTAGTGCTGTGGCGTTCTGTACTAACCTTCCGAGCTGGGGAAGCAACACAGGGAGTGCACGCCAGTAGTTCTGGCCCACTTGGCATCATATGCCTTGAAATGTATAGAAGGAGATTTAAATCCACTGTGTGAGCAAGCTGTTAACTTCCAGAGTTGATATAACTGGAACACTCCAGCAGTTCCACCAGAATTAGAGCCCAACTCCTGGCCATTATATTTATGAGAGGGGATGGTAAGATCACTGTACAGGTACATCCTGGGTTGCGTGTTTAATCCTGTGACTATTCACTGTGCGGCTTACCCCTCCCGGGCCCTCTGTTTAATCTTGTGACTATTCACTGTGTGTCTTCCCCCGGGCTCTCTGTTTAATCTTGTGACTATTCACCTTGCGGCTTCTCCCCGGGCCCTGTGTTTAATCTTGAAACTATTCACAGTGCGGCTTACCCCCGGGCCCTGTGTTTAATCTTTGACTATTCACTGTGCGGTTTCCCCCCGGGCCCTGTGTTTAATCTTGAAACTATTCACTGTGCGGCTTCCCCCCGGGCCCTGTGTTTCATCTTGAAACTATTCACAGTGCGGCTTACCCCCGGGCCCTGTGTTTAATCTTTGACTATTCACTGTGCGGTTTCCCCCCGGGCCCTGTGTTTAATCTTGAAACTATTCACAGTGCGGCTTACCCCCGGGCCCTGTGTTTAATCTTTTGACTATTCACCTTTCGGCTTCCCTCCGGGCCCTTTATTTAATCTTGTGACTATTCACTGTGCGGATTTGCACCGGGCCCTGTGTTTAATCTTTGACGACTCACTGTGTGGCATCCCCGTGGGACCTGTGCTTAATGTTGTGACTATTCACTGTGCGGCTTCCCCCCGGGCCCGATGTTTAATGTTGTGACTATTCACTGTGCGGCTTTCACCCGGGCCCTGTGTTTAATCTTGTGATTACTCACTGTGCTGTTTCCCCCCGGACCCTGTGTTTAATCTTGTGACTACTCAATGTGCGGCTTCCCCCACCCTCCCTCCCCCCCTCCCCCCCGTCCCTGTGTTTAAGCTTGACACGAATCAATTTGCAGTATACCCGGGGCCGTGTATTTAATTTTGCGACTATTCACTGTACAAGTTTCCCCCAGGCTATGTGCTTAAACCTGTGACTCTTAACTGTGCAGGATCCCCCGGGCACTGTGTTTAAACTTGTGACTATTCACTGTGCAGGATCCCCTGGGCCCTGTGTTTAAACTTGTGACTATTCACTGTGATGGTTCCTCCCGGGCCCTGTGCTTAATCTTGTGTCCAATCACTGTGCAAGAGCCCCCGGTCCCTGTGTTTCACCTTGCGATAATTCACTGTGCATCTTCCGCCCAGGCTGTGTGTTTAAACTTGTGACTATTCACTGTGCAGGATCCCCCGGACCCTGTGTTTAAACTTGTGACCATGCAATGTGCAGGATATCCAGGGCGCTGTGTTTACTCTTGTGACTATTGACTGTGCAGGTACCCCTCAGGTCATGTGTTTAATCTGGTGACTATTAACTGTACAGGTTTCCCCCGGACCCTGTGCTTAAACATAGACCATTCACTGCACAGGTTTCCCTGGAACCTCTGTTTAACCTTGTGACTATTCAATGTGCACAACAACGCCTCTAATATGGTTTCTTTTTTGCACAACCAAGGATTCCTCCCCACTGTGGGTGACAGGGCCCTGAACCGTGTCTGGCACCTGCACCTGCGCCCTCAGCCCTTCCTGTCCCTCCCAGAACCGCGACAGGCATCCTCTTGTCCACATTTGCCACCCGCCAGCCTGCACATCCATATGATTATCCTCCGCCATTTCCGCCACGTCCATCGTGATACCATCATCAAATACATTTTCCTCTCCCGTCAGCCTTCCGAGGGGATCGTTCCCTCTGCAACACCCTGGTCCACTCTTGCATTATCCCTGCCACCTCGTCCCCTTTCCACGTCATCTTCCCATGCAAGCGCAGGATGTGTAATGCTTGCCTTTTTACCTTCTGTCTCTTAACTGCCCAAGGCCCGAAACACTCATTTCAGATGAAGCAGCCATTTACTTGAACATCTTTCAAATTAGTATATTGTATTCGCTGCTCACATTGCAGTCTCCTCCACATTGGGGAGACCAAACGCAGATTAGGTAAGCGCATTTCCAAACACCTCCGCACAGTCTGAAAACATGACCCTGATCTATCTGTCGCTTGCTATTTCAACACACACCCCTGCCATCATGCACCTATCTCTGTCCTCGGATTGCTGCAGCGTTCCAGTGAACATCAACACAAGATTGAGGATCAGCACCCCATTTACCAGTTAGGCACTCTACAGCCTTGCGAGCTGAACATTGAGTTCAATACTTTCAGAGCACGACTGACCCCCATTTTTTTATTTTTGACTTTATCTTTTATGTTTACTTTTATTATTTTACTTTGTTTCATCATTCAATGTTTTCACCATATTGCTGCCCACTGTTTTTATTCATTTTTGTGCTTTTGGCTAGTGCTTTTATTATTCAGCCATTTAACATCCTCTCTGCACTAACAGGTTGTCTTGCACCACGCCATTAACACACTCTGTTTCCTTTTGCCCCATGAGCTCCTTGTCAGTTACTCTCTGTGACCCTCTGGCCTTTCAACACCTTCCATTTAGTTCTGTTGCCCCACCCCCGCTTTATTTGCTTAAAACCTATCACATTTCTAACTTTTGCCATTTCTGATGAAAGCTCACTGACCTGAAACGTTAACTCGCCTGCTCACTCCACAGATGCTGCCAGACCTGCTGAGTATTTTCAGCACTTTTAGTTTTTATTTTATAACCCTTTCTTTAGTCGATTTCCAAACTCAGTTTCCATCCCAAGATCCTGCCTTTTCTTGTTGCCTCCTTAATTTGTGCCTATCTTTTCCACAACTCCACCATTGAAGTTCTCCAATCAGACATCCGTCACTGCCACAGTACCATATCAGCTCTTATCAAAATCACAAATGGCATCCTGTGTGACTGAAATAAACATTAACTTTTCCTCCTCGAGTTCTCGACCTGTCTGCATCAATTGACTGAGTTGATCAGTCAATCCTCCAAATCTCTCCACCATCGTCCCCGTGTCTGGAACTGCAATCATCTGTTTCCATTCTTATCTTTATAATCATCACGTGAATATCACCATCAGTGGATTCTATTCCAATTTCTGCAGCAGTGCCTCTGTTTATGTCAAAAGGTCTATTTCTCACTTACATTCTGTCTGCCAGTGACATCACCCAGAAACAGAATGTCAGTTTCAATATTGGTGTTGAAGACATCAAACTCTACCTCACCCTCACATCTCTCGTGCCTCAGTTGTCTCTGGATTGTCACACGGTTTGTCAGAAATCTGATACTGGGTGAACAGCAATGTCCTTCAGTTAAATATTGGAAAGGCTGAAGCCATTTACTTTGTTCCTTGTTACAAACTTTACTCTGTAGCCAGAATTCCTTTTCCTGGAAACTGTCTGAGACTCAACCATATTTTTCGCAACCTTGGTCATATAGTAACCTCAAGATGAGCTTACAACCTCAAGCCTGTGCCATCACAATTTCCCATTCCGCTGCCGCCATATCACCTCAAATGCTGCTGAAAACTCATCCGTGACTTTGTCAGCTCCAGATTTGAACGTTCAAACACACTCCTGGCCGACCTCCCACATTCTACGCTCGTATTTTTCTTCTTTTTATATGGAGAAATCATACTCACTGTGTCAGCTGTCAGAACCAGCTGCTGCCCATGTTCAGTGAAGCTCATGAATGGTAACCAGGGAGGAAATCTGATCACAAAGCCAGGAGCCAACCAAACTTTAGCCAGCACAAGTTACCCCAACTTTCAATAAGACAGGGTCACATGACCAGGCTCTGCTCCTGGTCAATCCCAATATCCCTGTCTCCGATACCAGTTTTTGTCTACCCACGAGCAAATCAGGAGCACAGCCTAAACGGCAGGCATCCCGTATGCCACAGTTCAGATCCTGCCCAGGAATAAATTCAATCCCTATCCAGCACCGTTCCAACAAGTTCCCCTTGTCCTCATTGCTCCACTGAAATAATTTGAAGTATCGTCGACGACCATATCAATCCTGTTGTCGATGACACCCTGTCAATCAAAACAATCTGCCAAGCTATAAATCGCTGTGAACTTTCTCCACATTTCCCTTGTTATCTGTATTCGAACAGTATTTGTTATGCACCATTGTTTCTGCCACACCGAAGCAGGTGTTTCCCAATACACTGCACCCAGGGCATCGGAAATTCCAGCACTCCATCATTTCAACTCTCTTCTTGTCTTCAAAACCGGTCTGGAAGTCGATATCTCTCACCATGTGATCATCAATCTCACACTCCCTATACTTTTCCACTCACTCTGGATGTCACACTGTTTTAACCTGCTCTATTACATCTTCCGAGATATCTCTTTGGATGTGCGTCGCGTTTTGTAAATTTAAGTTGTCATGGTTGTGGTCGGCGACCATTTCTCTGCATGTCACCGGTTTCTTGCCACCCCACCCGCTACGGTCTGGGTTCACCCACTTCTTTCCTCATTGCTGTGGAAGATATGTTGGAAAAGTGCATACGCAAAGGAGGAGTGGCACCATCACAAGTCGAGTGATAATGGTCAGCTGTCCAAATGCTGGAGCCTGCTTAGATTGGAGAACCTGTACAATGGGATTTGTGTCTTATATTTTTTTCAATGTATTTTAGCACTAATATCATTTGACACAACTGCTTTAATATTATTGCCATGCCCAGTAGAGCCATGTCAAATTCAAATCTTTTCACATAGAATTTCACTGAGTGTGTAGGATTTTGTAACTGAATTTTCTTTTAAAATGGATCATACAAGCCGCAAATGATGGTCACAAAGGTCATTTGACCTGATCAGTGAATTTCTAAACAGTCGTAATGTCTCACAAAGACAAAATGATACATTCCAGACTAAGAGATGGCAACTCCCCGTATCCTGGGGCAATCCAAGAGGCAATCCTGAACTGAATGGGTCTTTCTGAAACAAAGAATATAATCAAGCAATAAGTCAGATAATGAACAATCACCCTAATTCCAACACCGTATTTGAGAAAGGGAAATGTGACAATGCACATGATAAGCTAACCATGTTGGTTTCTTTTTATTCTTTAACTGCTATCTGAAGAAAGTCACAACAGCAACAGCAAAAAGGGCAGAAAAATCTATGCCCAAATAATTGGAGACTGTAACATGGTGAGGACTCCAAGCCTGTTCCATTTCGAACCCACCAATACTGCAAAGTGGCCTCGTGGTAACGAGACTGCAAGCAACCAAATTTGTGGCCTGCAGAAATACTATCCCTTCAAGAGAATCCTGAAAGCCACTTCAGCACGTGACTCTGGCTGTTGAACTTCGCGAAGCTGCACCTCAGGAGTGAAGTCGACTTTTTCATAAGGTCTGCAACGTGTCTTTTCGAGAACGAGCCATGTGAATTATGAACTATTATTTTGATTATAAGCTGTAAAAGTGCATTATTCTTTTCAACTGTACTTTCCTTCAGTTTGTTAGTATATGTCACTGTGTGAGTGAGTGCTGCAGCGTTAGTTTGCAGGGTGTGTGTTGAATGAACAGTCCAGAGGGTGTGCATTCATGCAATACAGGACATGTGAAGAGCAGTTCTGGCCTTAAAGCAGGAGCTGAAATGTTCACATGTAGCTTGTATATTCAAACAGGAATGGCAAGGAAAATAATAATGTGCAATGGACACATTGATGGACTGATAACAAAATGCTGCTCATGAGCCAATGTTGGAAAAAAATTGTCAATTGAGTATGAAAAGCTGCATGCTCTAATTGTGATTAAGAGCAGCTGATACTAATTGTGGAAAGATCAGTATATGTCTGGAAGAACCAGTTTCCACCTGGGGAGGGGTACGGGGGAGTTGGTCTGGAGAAGGGAAATGTCTGGAGAAGGGAAATGTAGTTTGCACTTATGCTGTAAGGAGTATTGTGAATAGATCTATGGGGAAGTAAGACCGGCTCCTGCTTTGTCCTTTGACAGATGCATGTTTTCCAAATTAACATAATGGACCTACATTTTGCTCCTACCCAGGATCAGATCTTATAATTGGTATGTTTCATGCTCCTTTGTTGTTCTCTATCAGGACATGGGATTTGCCTGCTTTCAGGCCAGTGCAGGGCAGGTGAACGAAATATTCTATGAGGCTATCAGTCCCTCTCTCATGGTAATTCAAACCAACAAGGAACCTACTCACTGCAAAGTAAAAATCTGCAATAATTGCAATTCACGTGAGGGAGAGGCAGAAGAACGTGGACATGCTTCTGTTGGCAGATTTGCCTTGAAGATTTTTTGGGTTTTTTGAATGTCAAGTTAGTGAGTGAAAAACTGATCCATCCTGACTGTGTGCGAAATCGAACATGAAATCACATGACGATTTGGGAACAAAATGTAAAACTAGGATGAAGGGGGAAATAAATCTTCCTGAGAATGGCAACGAAGTTATTGAAATAGGAAAATATTTGTATTTACAAAGAATTGAATCTGATTCACCAGAGAGTCCGTGTGTTTGATTTCTGCTTGACATGAATGTGAAATATGTTGCACCATTGCCTTTACAGCCAACTGGCATAGTCCGCGGGGTTAGAGGATATTTGTTGCTGTGTTTAGGTAACCCAGAGGATGCGATCAATTCCTGGGGCGGGAATTGTATTACTTACTTAACGCGGAACTCCTTCAATCTAGACAGATACATGAATGGGCAGGAAGCAAGGAGATACAGACCCTTAGAAAATAGGCGACATGTTTAGATAGAGGATCAGGATCGGCGCAGGCTGGGAGGGCCGAAGGGCCTGTTCCTGTGCTATAATTTTCTTTGTCTTTGTCTTTGTTGTCAATCACTTCCAGAAATCTGAGCCAGAACTGTGCTGCTAACAGCTTTCTCAATCACCTACCAACTGGATCCTCAAGCTCCAGATCTATCCATTCCCCCGACACTGCGCCACCCACTATGCATTTCCCCCTGTTACGACGGCGTCCCGCCATGTAGTGGGAAGAGATGGTTCATCTAATTCCCCAGAGTAAGCTTTGCAAGCCCCATGGTTCGATGGATAGCAACATAAATCTCCATATTGTGTCCTTCCCTTTACAACATGTAACTAAGCATCGACAGGGAATAAAAGAGCTTGTATCAGATCCAATAAGCCCTGCTCTTGTCCATATATGATACAACCCTGCATATTGTCCTCGTTTTCCTGATTATTACAATGTATCGATTCGAAATTATCACAGTCAATCATGAAGCTCGTGTTTTGTTTCAGCAAACAGATCAACGACAGTTTCTACTTCCTCCATCTACCCGATGATTTGCCTCTTTTAATTATTCGATCAAACATTGAGGTCAAGATGAGACAAAATTTATTCTGGTTGAATGACGGCCAAATTGAACCTGTCTTCTTGCACTCCCACAAAAAAAAACACACCACATTTTTTGAATTGTTTGCATTAGTCTTGTGCTGATAAAAGGAAGCTAAAAATCGCATCACACATTTTCTCGGAAATGGCTATGTCCGACAAGAGATAATCCAACCAAATCCCCTTGATATTCATCATCGTAGTCACGTCCCAATTACCACATTATCAATATCATAGGCGTTACCATTGATCATAACTGGGCCAGCCAAATGAATATTGTTGCTTCAAGAGTAGATCAGATGCTGGGATTTATGCAACAAATAACTCATCCACTGACTTCTACATCCGCAATCTTCAAGGCAAAAGTCAGGAATAATGGGATGCACTCCACTTTCCAGCATCTGTGCCTCCACCAAAAAAAATAAACTCAAGTCCCTCAGCGAGACCCAAGCAAATCGGCTTGCTTCATGTGCATCCGATGCACCATATTAACACTTAACTCCTTCCACCACCAGCACACAGTGGCTGCCGTGTGTACCATGTACAATATCACACCTCAGGAAGTTACTAAATTTACTTCGACAGCTCCTTTCAAGCACGCGGCCTCTAACACCTAAAAGGATAAGGCCAGTAGACGCATGGAAACATGAATGACTGAAAGCTCCCTCCAAGACACAGACATCCAGAGTTGGAACGACATCGCCATTTCATCATTATTGCTGGATCAAAGTCCTGGAACTTCCTTTCTAATTGCACTGCAGGTTTACCTAAAGCAGGTGGAGTCCAGCGTTTCATGAAGGTGGCTCTCCACCACGTTCCCAAGGGAAACTAAAGATGGATAACAAATCCCAGCCTTGCCACAATGCCCACATCCAAGGAACAAGAAGGAAGAGCCTTCAGCTTGCTACCTCAGGCTAAACCCAGATGTGTGGTACATTGATGCCCTGACGGGCCTTAGTTCGGAGTCCTCTCCTTGCATCAAATCCATCACCAACCTGCTGTTGATCACCTCTGAAATACTGGCTGCTCTCACACTTTGCATCCACAACCGTAATCTAGCCTTCCTCACTTCGAGTCTCAATCTCCACACTCTTCTCCTTACCAAGTAACCCACTTCCTTCCACCGCAACCTGCAGCTATGCCGAATTCCACAGCTCAGTCATAATCTGGTCAAGGACACATGACCTTGAACTCTGCCTACTGGCCAAATTCCACTGTTTTGCAGTGCTTCCAGTGAAGCAATTGGAAGATCTTTGTCAGTTCCTAACAGTAATTTCGTGGAATACTCCCTGCCCAGCTCAGCGATCAGCCATAAATCTCTGTGCACATTCTCCACAGTTTATGAATAAGTGGTCTACCATTTAAAACGGGATTGAGGGGGAAGTTCTTCTCTTGCAGGTTCCATAGCCTTTAGAATTCACTTACCCAGAAGGCAGTGGAGTCTGGGTCATTGAATATATTCAAGGCTGGTTTAGACTGACTCTTCATTTACGTAGAAAGTGAAGAGCCATTTTTGTCTTGCAGGAAATTGGAATTACAGCCATGTTCAGAACAGCCATTATGGTATTGAATGGCAGAACATGATCTATGGGCGGAATGACCTACTCCCGCTTTTATTTCGAAAGTCCTTATCATCATATGTGAAAGGAAAACTGTTGCATCTCTTGCACTTACATAGAAAGAAGCTGCGGGCAAGCAAACCAGATCTTGCGCGTGACGGAAGAGTGAACAAAGATATTTTGTTCGCGATTTTAGCTTCACATGGTGGAAATGGAGGAAGAGGATGTGTTGAAAGTGATGGCAGTTGGACTGGAAAGTGAGATTAAGTAAATTAATATCATGATTCTGGAAGGTAGGGAAGGGGGTGAGGACAGTCACACGGGTGATGCAACAGATACAGCTGAGGCCTCTGCAAAACTAAAGTGTGGAATGCACGGTTAACCTGAAATGAAGAGACAGCAGAAGCTCTGGTATGGCAGATGGCATCGTTGGGACAAACGTAAGGCTGTAAGGAAACCGAGAGAATGGAAATGATTCTTTATCAGAAGCAGCGTTGGAAGAAGTGTTGTCAGGATAACTGTGAGAGTTGGTGGATCACAGTAAATATTGATGCAGAGTCTGTTCACTTAAATGGAGACAGGGAATTAGAGTCAAAGAGACGTACAGCATAGTAAGAGGCATATCTGTCCACCGCATCCATGCTGACCATAATGTCTATCTATACTAATCCCACCTGTCTGCATTAATTCCATATCCCTCTATTCCTTGCTTATTCAAATGCCTGTCCAGATGCCTCTTAAATGCCGCTACTGTCTCTGCCTCCACCACCTCCTCTGGCAGCTCATTCCAGATATCCAGAATTGTTTGTGTAAAAAGTTTACCCCTTTGATCCCATTTAAATCTCCTCCCTCTCACCTTAAATCTCTGCCCTGTAGTTTTACTCACCCTTACCATGGGAAACAGACTCTGGCTATCTACCCTATCTGTGCCTCTCATAATTTTATATACCTTTTTCATATCCCCTCTGAGCGTTGATCGTTCCAGGGAAAACAGACCCAGCATATCCAATCTCTCTTTATAACTTAAGCCCTCCAAACCAGGCAACATCCTTGTGAATCTTTTCTGCACCCTGTCTGGGTGAATCATATTTCGCCTGTAGTGCGGCGACCAGAACTGCACATAGTACTCCAAATGCAGCGTAACTAATGTTATTTCCAAATGTAACATGACATCCCAACTCTCGTACTCAATGCTTCGGTGGATGAAGGCAAGCATGCCATATGCCTTCTTCACTACGCTGTCTACCTGTGTTTCAGGGAACTATGTACTTTCACCCCAAGATCTCTCTGCTCAACAACACTCCCCAGAGTCCTGCCATTCACTGTGCATGTCCTGCCCTGGCTCAACTTCCCAAAATGCATCACTTCGCACTTGTCTGCGTTAAATTCCATTTGCCAATCCCTTGCCCACTTTTCCAGTTTTTCCTGTTGTAATCTTAGACAACCTTCTTCACTGTCCACGGTACCACCAATATCGGTGTCCTCTGCGAACTTACTAATCATGCCTCCTAAATTCACACCCTAGTATTTAATATAAATGACAAACAATAGAGGGCCCAGCATCGATCCCTGTGGCACACCACTGGTCACCGGCTCCAATCTGAAAAACAACCCTCCAGTACCACCCTCTGGCTCCTATCACCAAGCCAATTTTGTATCCAATTTGCTAGCTCACCCTGGATCCCATGTGTTAGCAACTTCTGGACCAGCCTACCATGCGGGATCTTGTCAAAGGCCTTGCTAAAGTCCATGTAGACAACGTCCACGCCTTGCCCTCGTCAATCCTCTTGGTCACCTCCGCAAAAAACTCAATCAAATTTGTGAGACATCATTTCCCACGCACAAAGCCATGCTGACTAGCACTAATCATTTCCAAATGCATATAAATCCTGTCTCTCAGAATCCCTTCCAATAACTGTCCCACCACAGATGTAAGGCACACTGGCCTGTAATTCCCTGGCTTATGCCTGCTGCCCTTCTTAAGAAAGGGCACAACGTTGGCTATCATCCAGTCTTCCGCTACCTCACCCGTGGCTAATGATGATACAATTCATGAAGAGAAATGGAGAGTCACAGATGGGCCGTTTTCAGGTGAAAGAGGGACAGATATTTCATTGCAATTTTGATTAAATTTTCGAGCTCAATGTGAAAGAAGGTTTTGTCACAGATTCAATCATCAATGTATCAGATAAAGAGGTGGAAAAGGGAACCGCAGTAGCTCACAGCTTGTGAGGGAGAGAACGATATTGATAGTCCTGCCATTGTGTCCAGTTGTAGGCGCCAAACTGGAGGAACAGTGTGTAAGCTTTAGCACGGGTGTAGAAAATGATCAAGTGAAAGTTTCCAAGGCTGACAGATGTTTTATGCCGACAGATTAGAGAATCAGATTGACAGATAGGCTGAAAGAGTTGTTCTAAACCACGGGCTGTTGAAACAGAGTGGACAGAGGGAAACTGCTCTCATTGGCTGATGTGGCGAAAACCGAAGGACGCATGTTTAAGGGATTGGCAATAGAATCAATGGCGACATGAGGAAAACGTATTTTACACAGCACGTGTTTAGGATATGAAATGAACTGCCTGAGATTGTGGTGAAGTTAGATTCAATCAGAAGCGAATTGCATTAACAACGGAAGAGAAAGACAATGTAGGTCAGTGATCAGGATATGTGGGAGTAAGATTTGCTGAGCTGCCCATGCAGAGAGCTGACACGGACAAGACAGACCAAATGGCCAACTACTGTGTTGCAATCATTCTATATTCGTTTTTGTTTGAATGCATGAATTGTTGAATGGAATTGCACAGTTAAGGAGAGCACTCAGATTTTAGACGAACTTCCATTAGAGGCTTCTCTGTAAATAGGAATTGAATTTCTGAATAGTCATGCAGACTGAAGGCCATCACTAAAACAACATGAAATTTACAGATGGGACTCGTGATTTTTTGTCGTACAACCTTCATTTCTTTTGAACGCAGCTTCCAGTTATGATTAGTTGCCATTGTGATCAGATTTGTCCAGTCTTGGGGCTGGGGATGGGTCCAATTCAATTTTCGTGCAAAATGCATTCTATCAACAGGGAATTAACACAGCTGTCGTAATCTGTTTGTTCAAAGATTAAGAAAAACTGTTTGAACAATTTTGCAACCTCAGTATCCCCTGGGCGATCCGGAAGGGTATTAATTTAATGCACTCAGAATGTGTCACCTCAGAATATATTTCACAGATATCACCTGCAACACGAACAGACCGATCACTCCAAGCAGAAAATGCAACGAACAATTCAATGGGTCAGGAACATATTCTATGTGATCTTTGCTATAATTGGCGTTCCTGGTAAGTATCTGCAACCAATGAAGTTTTATAAATCTGAATATGAGCTGTTTTCCTTCATTACCATGGGAATAATCATGTTACATGGGATCGAATGGTTACAGTCAAACATACAGGCATTCAATAAGATAACTGTATTAATTTCCTGAATTAGCTGTGCAGTTTTATTCTGTTGTCTCAACTGCTTCTAGCTCAAGGCACTCTGCATTGTAACGTTATTGAATTATGTGGAATGCTGTGTTCTGTAGAATCACAACTCAAAGCATGAGATCTCAGAGGGGAAGGATTACTGGAATTATCTGTTAATGTAGAACTATAGTGTGTGTGTGCACTAAATGGAGTAGAGCACCTGACCACAGCGATCATGTAAAACTGGAATGGAGCACCTGACCACAGCGATCATGTATAACTGAGAGTATCTGTCAGTCCAGCACTGTACTGAGGGTGGCTGACTAACTAGTGTTGGCAAAGTAACACGAGGGACCATGTATGTCCTGAAGTATCTGTCATAGAACATAGAACATAGAACATTACAGCACAGTACAGGCCCTTCAGCCCTCGATGTTGCGCCGACCTGTGGAACCATCTGACCTGCACTATTCCATTTTCATCCATATGTCTATCCAATGACCACTTAAATGCCCTTAAAGTTGGCGAGTCTACTACTGTTGCAGGCAGGGCGTTCCACGCCCCTACTACTCTCTGTGTGAAGGAACTACCTCTGACATCTGTCCTATATCTATCACCCCTCAACTTAAAGCTATGTCCCCTCGTGTTTGCCATCACAATCCGAGGAAAAAGGCTCTCACTATCCACCCTGTCCAGCCCTCTGATTATCTTATATGTCTCTATTAAGACACCTCTCCTCCTCCTTCTCTCTAACGAAAACAACCTCAAGTCCCTCAGCCTTTCCTCGTAAGACCTTCCCTCCATACCAGGCAACATCCTAGTAAATCTCCTCTGCACCCTTTCCAAAGCTTCCACATCCTTCCGATAATGCGGTGACCAGAACTGCACGCAATACTCCAGGTGCGGCCGCACCAGAGTTCTGCACAGCTGCAGCATGACCTCGTGGCTCCTAAACTCGATCCCCCTACTAATAAAAGCTAACACACCATATGCCTTCTTCACAGCTCTATTAACCTGGGTGGCAACTTTCAGGGATTTATGTACCTGGACACCAAGATCTCTCTGCTCATCTACACTACCAAGAATCTTCCCATTAGCCCAGTATTCTGCAATCCTGTTACTCCTTCCGAAGTGAATCACCTCGCACTTTTCCGCATTAAACTCCATTTGCCATCTCTCAGCCCAGCTCTGCATCCTATCTATGTCCCTCTGTAACCGACAACATCCTTTGGCACTATCCACAACTCCACCGACCTTCGTGTCATCCGCAAATTTACTAACCCACCCTTCTACACCCTCATCCAGGTCATTTATAAAAATGACAAACAGCAGTGGCCCCAAAACAGATCCTTGCGGTACACCACTAGAAACTATACTCCAGGATGAACATTTACCATCAAACACCACCGTCTGTCTTCTTTCAGCTAGCCAATTTCTGATCCAAAGCACTAATTCACCTTCAATCCCATACTTCTGTATTTTCTGCAATAGCCTACCTTGGGGAACTTTATCAAACGCCTTACTGAAATCCATATAGACCACATCCACGGCTTTACCCTCATCCACCTGTTTGGTCACCTTGTCAAAAAACTCAATAAGGTTTGTGAGGCACGACCTACTCTTCACAAAACCGTGCTGACTATCTCTAATGAACTTATTCTTTTCAAGATGATTATAAATCCTATCTCTTAAAACCTTTTCCAACATTTTACCCACAACCGAAGTAAGGCTCACAGGTCTATAATTACCTGGCCTGTCTCTACTCCCCTTCTTGAACAAGGGGACAACATTTGCTATCCTCCAGTCTTCCGGCACTATTCCTGTCGACCTTATTCAATGTATTCAATGCGGGTCCCCATCTTACTCTTACTCGAAGTAGAGGTGTTGACAGCGCTATCAGGTGCTAATTAATTTCCTTCCCGAGCACAGTCCGGAGAAGCGTTTGATCATGAGTGCACTGCAATAATAAATAATTCTCTTCAATAGTACCAAAAACACTGATGACTATGACTTGTTAATAGACAAGTTACTGATTTTACAGCACAGAAACTGGACATTCAGCACAACTAGATTAGGACAGTCTTCCTGTTCTGCACGAGCCTCTCTTCATTCCAGCTCATCTGATCCTATCTGTATATCCTTCCAATCCTGTCTCTCTCATGTACTAACCTCGCTTCTTCTTATTTTTTTTCCATTGCAACTACTCCAAGAAGTCTCAATTCCACGTTCCCAGCAGTACAACTAAATCGGTTTCTCTTGAATTCCATCGTGCATTTATTGATGACCGTCTTATTTTCAGAAAATGCAGAGCTGGTCACCAGCAAAGGTGGAAATATCAGGTCCACGTTTTCCCTCTCGAACCCCCATATAATTTTTAAGTCCTCTTTTAGTTCCACACTCATTTTTCGGTTCGACGTAATCGAGCCACAACATATACCAATAATTACAATCTCCCAGTGATGGTATTATTTTTGTGAAGAATCCGTACACCTGCTGTTTACCCTGGATATTTTTATCATGTGTAGTCCAGAAGAGTACACATTATTTACGTGTTTTATCACCACCTTTCTAATACGTTATGATGACACCTCTCTTTTAATGATATTCCTGTAGAATTGAAAGCCCGTGCTCTGATTCTATTTGCATTGACTCAGTAAATTCTCTTTCCAGTTTAACTCATTTAGACTTCAGAGGGCGTTGTCAAAGACGTATGAGTGTCTCGTATCCGAGGGACTTGTTCGAATTAGGGAGTAATTTCTTCGACCCCAGGCAGTGATTCGAGTCTGGGATGGGTTCCTTCAGTGGGAGTGGTTGGAGACTGGGTACAGTTCTCCAGTCTACCCATTCTTTGCCTCCTCATTGCCAAATTTAACTAGTCGACCAGCGTCCGGTGAGCGGGGTGCTGTACCTCCCCGTCCAGGATTTGTTAAATCTGGAACTGCTGGTGTTGGAGGCAGGTTGAGGTCAAAGACCCGATCTGACCCGAACCCATAGGATAGAGGACTTTGGTTCGGCCACATTTGGAATACCGCGTGTAGTTCTGGTCGCCACTTACCAAAAGGATGTGGATGCTTTGGAGAGGGTGCAGAGGAGGTTCAACAGGATGTTGCCTGGTATGGAGGGCGCTAGCTATGAAGAGAGGTTGAGTAGATTAAGATTATTTTCATTAGAAAGACGGAGGTTGAGGGGGGACCTGATTAAGGTGTACAAAATGATGAGAGGTATAGACAGGGTGGATAGCAAGAAGCTTTTTCTCAGAGTGGGGGATTCAATTACAAGGGGGCACGAGTTCAAAGTGAAAGGGGAAAAGTTTAGGGGGGATATGTGAGGAAAGTTCTTTACGCAGAGGATTGTGGGTGCCTGGAACGCATTGCCAGTGGCGGTGGCAGACGCGGGCATGATAGCGTCTTTAAAGATGTATCTAGACAGATACATGAATGGGCAGGAAGTAAAGAGATACAGACCCTTAGAAGATAGGAGACATGTTTAGATAGATGATTTGGATCGGTGTAGGCTTGGAGGGCCGAAGGGCCTGTTCCTGTGCTGTAATTTTTCTTTGTTCTTTGTTCTTTTCTGTGTTCAATCCACATGGTTTTGGTGCTAAAATCCTTCCTGCCCGGGTTGAGAAGCTGGAATGATTTTCAGTAATTTACGGCCACTGCTCCTTTCTTTCCTTTACAGTTAATTTAGTCTCAATTGTGATCCTGTCCAAGGGAAATTGCGGACTCTCCACCTGCACCACCCGATACCTGGTCGCCATGTCCACGGCGGATCTACTGGTCATTATCACTGAGATCATACTCCGGAGAATCAATAATCTTTATTTCCAATTAAATTTCCTGGACTTCACCTCTGTGTGTCGCTCTCGTTATGTCCTGACCCGTGCAGCCATCGACTGTTCCGTCTGGTTCACCATCGCTTTCACATTTGATCGATTTGTCGCCATTTGTTGCCAGAAGCTGAAATCAAAATATTGCACCAAGAAAACTGCGACTGTGGTTCTGTCAACAACTGGCATTCTGTTCAGTCTAAAAAATATTCCCACCTACTTTAGATATAAACCTCGATGGATAATCGACAATGTAGAATGGCGCTGTTCCAATAAGCCAAGCTATTTTACTGACCCTCGATGGATTGGATTTAGAATGTTTGAAAAAGCTTTAACACCATTATTGCCATTCATTTTAATTCTGTTGCTGAATGCTCTGACGTTCAGACACATTTTAGTGACCAGTCGAGTTCGTCCAAGACTGAGGGGTCAGAGCAAGAAAGATAATCACAGTGACTCTGAAATGACGAGAAGAAGGAAGTCTATGATTTTACTCTTCACCATATCTGGCAGTTTCATATTTCTGTGGCTGGTGTATATGTTATATATTTTTCGTGTTGGTTATCCCTTAGATGATGATTCTTCTTATATCTTTGTAAATGTCGCATATATGCTGCGGAATTTAAGTTGCTGTACAAACACATTAATTTATGTGGCCACTCAGTCCGAGTTCAGACAGCAGTTAAAGAGCGCAGTGAAATATCCAATTACATCAATTATTCAATTAATAAAAAAAACAAAACAACTGAGACCAGGTTAAAGATCCAATGGCTAATGGACCAGAGGTGACCGCTGGAGGTCCAGAAGAAAATGGCCTGTAGGAGCAAAGACAAACATTAGAGCTGTTAGTGATGAGAAGAGGAGGTCGAGAACAGGAGTATCGGAAATAAATTAGCAGGAATCAAAAAAGATAACAAACAGTTAGCAAAGGGAAAGAGATGAGCTTCGTAAAGGGGTCAGGAGGAGAGTGATTGCTCTTCCTCAAGGAACTGATGTGAAAGAAGCTTGAACTGGACATGACACCTATCATTAAACAAGAACCATGCAGTTTAATAAGTATGCTAACTGACTTGATCAATTAAATATATGGAAGAAAACGCAGAAGAAAACATTTATCTTTAAAAACAACATTTTTCCCTGATATTCCACGAGACACATTTATTCTTAATTGCTTTGGCACGCTGGGAATGTTGAGATGAATTTTTTATGATAGTTGACTTTGTAGATAAGAAGATGAAACATTGCTTGTACAACTATTTTGTATCGACAAAGATGTGTTATTTGTTCACACAATGAAATGTTAACTCTTGGAGCCTACGAAATAAGAGATGGAAATGCATTTAGCGTACTCCACTCTAATTACAGAGGTGCGGTGACAGCAGATGAACCTCATGTTAAACTAACGGAAGAGTTAATTCAAAGGATATCATAATAAGGAATCGGAAGCCTAACAGATGGAAACTCAGAGTCTTTGCTGGTACAGTTTACAATGGTGTCTGTGGTGTAATTATTCTGAAACACAGTTCAACGTAATGTCAATTCAAAGAGAGGAGAATAAAGGGATCGCCTGTGCTGGCAACATTCAAGGAATCCTGACCTTGAAGGAGAAGAAGCTCCCATGTTGTCTTCAGTGCTTTTTTGTTAAGTATTTATAACATCTTGCTTAATAAATTATACTGGATTCATAAGTAGCCGTTATTTGTAACTTGTTAGGTCAGGCACAACTGAGGACGCCATTGTAATAAATTGATAATTCAGAACTGAGAATTTTTAAATAACAGTTTTTAAGGCTCAAAACCCCAAAATATACAGTAGTGCAACTTGGGGCCAGACGTTGAAAAAGGCTAAATCGAAATGATTGGTTGTGAAGTTGACTGGAACCTGGCTCTGATTAGTCTGACCAACTTTTTACATTCAAGGAAGGGAATTCCTAAGGGGAACAACCAGATATAGATCCGCAAGACCTGTGAATAATATGTCATTTGAATTACGATGTAAAAGATTGGTGAAAAACATACAATGAATATCAGCGGAACAGAGGAATAATTTAGTATTTTAAGCTTCCAAGAACCATGGAATCATGGAAACATAAAATGATTAAGACACAGAAAGAGGCCACTTTGACCTATCGTGTCTATGCCAGCCGAAAAAGGATCCACCTATTCCAATCCCACCTTCCAGCATTTGGTTCTTAGCCCTGCAGATTATGGTAGTTGAGGTGCATATCCAGTCTCCTTTTCAATGAGTTGAGCATCTCTGCCTCAACTACCCTTTCAGGCAGTGCGGTCCAGATCCCTACCACCCTCTGGGTGAAAAATGTTTTTCCTCATCTCCACTCCATTTTTCCAGCAATCAGTTTAAACTATGCCCCCTCGTCACTGACTCTCTGCTAAGGTGAATAGATACTTCACCTCCACTCTATCCTGGTTCTTCAAGATTTTGTACATTTCAATCAGATCTCCTCTCAGCCAGCTCTGTTTGAAGCACAATAACCACAGCCTCTCCAATCTTTCCTCCTAGTTGCATTTTTCCAGTCCTGGCAACACCCTCATAAGTCTTCTCTGTACCCTCTCTAGTGCAATTACACACTTTCTGTAATGAGGTGACTGGAACTGCACACAGTACTCAAGTTATGGCTTAACCAATGAGTTATACAATTCCAGCATAACCTCCCTGCTCTTATATTCTATACCACAGCTAAAAACGGAAAGGATTCCATATGCCTTCTGAACAACCTATCGACCTGTCCTGCTCCCTTCAGGGATCTGTAGACATGGGCTACACGGTCCCTCACTTCCTCTACACTTCTCGTATTTTCTCATTTATCATGTACTCCTTTCCCTTGTATGACGTCCCGAAATGCATCACCTCGCACTTCTCTGGCTGGAATTCCATTTGTCACTTGTGTGCCCATCTGACCAGACCATCAATATATACCTGCAGCCTACAGCTATGCTCCTTGCTATCTACCAAACAGCCAACCTTCGTCTGCTCTGCAAACCTCTTGATCATGCGCCCTACATTAAGTCCAAATCGTTAGGACATACCACAAAAAGCAGGGGACCCAGAACTGAGCCCTGAGGAACACCACTGTAAACAGCCTTCCAAAAATTAAAACACCCGTCAAAATTACCCTTTGTTTCCTGCCACTAAGCCAATTTTGTATCTACCTTGCTGCATTTTTCTGAATCCCATGGGGATTTTATTTATTTTTTGTAACCAGTCTGCCATTTGGGACCTTGTAAAAAAACCTTCTTGAATTCTATGTTGACCACATCAGCTGCTCTGCCCTCATCTATCTTCCTTGTTACAGCTCAAAAATGCCTTTCTAAATGATAGTTTATCCTGTCTCTCTGAATAGATTCCAATAATTTTCCCACTGCTGAGTTTCGGCAGACTGGCCCGTAATTATTCAGTCTATCCTTCGCTCCCTTTTTTTTTAGATTAGATTAGAGAAAGAGCACTGAAACAGGCCCTTCGGCCCACCGAGTCTGTGCCGACCATCAACCCCCCATTTATACTAATTCTACACTAATCCCATATTCCTACCAACCATCCCCACCTGTCCCTATATTTCCCTACCACCTACCTATACTAGTGACAATTTATAATGGTCAATTTACCTACCAACATGCAAGTCTTTTGGCTTGTGGGAGGAAACCGGAGCACCCGGAGAAAACCCACGCAGGCACAGGGAGAACTTGCAAACTCCACACAGGCAGTACCCAGAATCGATCCCGGGTCCCTGGAGCTGTGAGGCTGCAGTGCTAACCACTGCGCCACTGTGCCGCCCAGAGGTAGAACGTTAGCAATTCTCCAATCTTCAAGCACCGCAACCCTGTATCCATTGAGGACCACGGTGCTGAGGACACCATGGATAGCATGTTTAGCGAGGTGGTCACACCGCAGGTAATGCCTTCACAGGCAGAAAAGGGATGGCTGTCCAGCAGGATGAGTAGTAGGCGCCGACAGGTAGTGCAGGAGTCTTTTGTGGCCACCCCCTCCCAAAATGTTATACCACTGTGGATATTGTTGTGGGGATGGCCTCTCATGGGAAATCAGCAACAGCCAAGTTCGTGGCACGACGGATGACTCTGCTGTACAGGAGGGCAGGAGAAGACTGGGAGATCCATAGTGATTGGAGATTCAATTGTAAGGCGAGCAAACAGACGTTTCTGTGGCCGCAAACGAGCCTCCAGGATTGTGTGTTGCCTCTGTGGAGCTCAGGTTAAGGATGTCTCAGAGTGGCTTTATCAATGAAAAAGCATATAGTCCCTTAAGGATTCTCCCTCGGTCAAAAGTGTTTTGAATTGTTTGAACATGTGTTTCTTCGCCGTTTGCTTTTAAAAAAAGAGAGGTGGAATGCCATTACATCCGGAGAACTTTTGCTTCACCACTTTAAAACTAGTAGAGTTAGCCCTTTCCGCTAGCAACTTAACAATTTGCTGAATGGTATTTTATATATATATATATGTATATCTCTGTAAATTACATATATATTTATCTCGTATTTTGTGATAACTGCTATTTCTAAATTACCACATGTACCCTGGATTGAATGAACTCATCTGGCTCCAAGCCAAATGGACCTTGTGTTCTTTGTTTCTCTAAATAGGTGGACCATATGGTCACAAAGATCAATCAACTCCAGCACTTTAAGACTTTTGCAACATTTATGACAGCATGGTGATATTTTGATCTGAGAGTTTGGCTTTCTTTTTTATAAAGTCAGGAATTGGCGTTAATTCATTCATACGTTTGTTTCTATTTGTTATCTTTCCAGAGAAATTCTTTGTAATTATTTGCAGTCAGTTTCCATAACAACTGTAGACATTACTGTCTCTGATAAATTCATCTGAAACCACGGAACATGGAAATAATTGTTTTTGACATTTAAATCAATAATGAATAAATTAATATGAGCTGCTATGCCAAGCACTGAAAAGGAAATCTATTTGAGTTTAAAGGGATATAAACATGCATAATTTTCAAAAAATGTTAATGGAAATACCGTCTAGGCGGTTGCTGAGTATTGAGGAAAAACTTATTTTAAGATAAATAAATGAAAGATATTATCAACTGACGACACCATTATTTGAATTTGGGAAACTTAGATGAAAAAAAAACAATATGATTCGGTGCGGTTCCGATCAACAGTCAAGGGGTATCTGCGGTAAATAATAAGCCATCGTGCATAATCTGTTGTTTTAATTGTACGTACTTATATGAGAATTGTTTAGGAATTAACAGCACTCCTGTGAAAGGATAATGACTGTCATCGAGTGAAGTGATCAGTAGGTGGGGTGACAGTCTTCAATCTGAGGAGATCAATGAAGTTTTAACAGATAATAACATTCTTCATAATCGGTAGTCATTTGGTGTTATGATATTTTAGAAGGTAACAACATGTAAAATTTGTGCAGATCACACCACTGATGAGCTAGAGAATAGAAAGAGTGGTCAACAACAATAATGAGATAAAGGAGAAGGCAGATTTTGTCCTGTGGGGAATTGGAGCTTCTTGGAATGGTGTTTTAAAGTGACTAGCGTTACTTAATCCTCATAATAATTAATCAATGGGCACATTAAGAAAGAAATTTGTCAATGTCATACTTTGTGAATGATAACATGATTCGGAAATGGCCTGTAACGTTTCATTGGATTCACAATTAAACATTCATCTCCAATATAAATGTGCTCAGGTGGGGTAAAATCAGTTGAGCTGCACGTATCTTTAAATAGGCAACTATTGTGTCGCAACTTGCAATAAGTCATTTGCGTTATAAGAGAAACCACTTTCTATTTTAACCTCACTTATATTAAGCCAATAGGAGAGAAATTATTTGAGTATGAACACTGGGATTTAGAAGTGCAACAATGGCTGAGACAAAGACAGAGGAATTATTATTGGCGGAATCAAATGAATAGACAAATAAAATATGGTAAGGCCTGGAATCAAATGGAATGTTGATTCTTGAAACAAAAACAAATCATTTTAAATATTGTATTGGATAGTAAAGTTTCTTAAACGCTCAACAGTTGGTGAGTAACAGTTGTTAGAGAATAGCTCCAAATAGCTAGGTTGGTAACTAAAGGTAAAGGGAAAGGTCTGCAGATTTTTTTTATATAGTAGGTAGGTTTGTTTTTAGGGAATCAAGGTCCACAGTTAATATAACATATGTTTTGGGTAATTTAAGGGGATAAATTAAGAGTAAGTCATGACAGGGCAGCTCGACAACGTGGTGTGCGCCTCCTGTGTAATGTGTGACGTCAGGGACACTTGCAAAGTCCAGGGCGAACACGTGTGCAGGAAGTGTCTCCAGCTGCAGCTACTCGAAATCAGCGTTTTGTATCGACAGCGGGGCTAGGGACACCGTGGAGCATCTGCGAGGCTGAGATCATCGTGGATAGCACATACATGGAGGTAGTCACGCCGCAGGTAAAGACTGCTCATGCAGAAAGGAAATGGGTGACCGCCAGACAGAGTAGAAGAACTAGGCAGGTCGTGCAGGAGTCCCCTTGGTCCATCTCCATATCTATATTCCGCTTTGGACGCTGCTGGGGGAGATAGAATCTCAGGGGAACGCGGCAAGAGCTAAGTCTGTGGCACCACGGGTTGCTCAGCTGCACAGGTGGGGAGGAAAAGGAGTGGGGGAACTATAGTAATCGGGGATTCTATCGTAAGGGGTACAGCGAGGCGTTAATGCAGCTGCAAACGTGATTCTAGGATGGTATGTTGCCTGTCTGGTGCAAGGGTTAAAGATATCATGGAACAGTAGCAGGACATTCTGAAAGGGGATGATGAACATTCAGAGGTTGTGGTACACATTGGTACCAACGACATAGGTAGAAAGAGGGATGAGGTCCTGCAACAAGTATTTAGGGTGCTAGGTAGGAGATTAATAAGCAAGACTTCAAATTTCTAATCTCTGGATTACTCCCGGTGCAACGCGCTGGTGAGTAGAGGAATAGGAGGATGGAGCAGATGAATGCATGGCTGAGTAAATGGTGCAGGAGGGAGGGCTTTAGATTCCTGGATCACTGGGTCTGTTTCTGGTAAAGGTGGGACCTGCACGGCTGATGAATTGAGGGCGCTGAATCGCACATGGGAATATATTATTGCTATCACCCTAGTTCTGAGGTTAGCTTTCTCTCTGTCTCCACATTCTTTCCATGTGGCTCTATCTCTTTCCATGCTTTCTCTTCTCTGCCTCTGTTTCACAGGGGCCTTCTCAATTAAAACCTTTCATAAATAATAAAAAACATGCCACACACTGCAATGTGATTTGTCTTCATTTGAAATGGTGAGGCAGATTCAGCAGCTTGTTCCCAGTTTAAAGAAGGGGTTTCGCCCTTTCTGGGGACTGAAATCTGGCGATTGTCACATTGCTGCTTGTGGGATCTTGCTGAGCATCAAGTACGCTGCAGCATTTCCAACATGACAACAATGAGGACATTTTAAAATTCAGCTTCCTGAGGGTCTGAGTGTGGATTTCTCTGTATTTTCACAAGGATTTTACAACAATTACAAGAGCTGAAGGTGAAGCTGTATAAAGGCTTGTTATAAGTTTAAAGATGGATTTTAGCATTTTCTGAAGTCTATGATGGGACATTTTGCTATGATCACATTGTGGGATCCGGCTGTGCAGACAACCCCTGCAGCAATTCCTACATTACAGATGAGGCAGAAACAGACGGAGAGAAAAAGAGTCTGAGTGAGAAACTGCTGGAGGTGGCAGGTTAAACGCAAACAGAGAGAGACAGACGGAGTGTGGGTGAGGGAGGGAAGGCGGAGTAAGATGGAGAAAGACAGAGAGTGAGAGAGAGAAAGCAGTCAGCACTCAAAACCTTGGTAAACTGAATTTTGAAGTGTCACCATTGCCGGGATCTTGCTGTGCACAGCTTGCTTGCATAATTCCCTGCATTGTAACAGTGACTGCATTTTAGAAGTGAATTCATTGTGTATAAAGCTCCCATGAAGGCCTGGAATTAAAGTCCTGAGCTTCAAGCCGGTATAATTCCCGAATAATGCCAGTATTTTGGGCAGTGCTATGAATTTGAGGGTGAAATGAAATGTGCAGCAGCCATTTGAATTGAGAGTGTGGTTCTGAGAGTGGATCTCTCTCTCTCTCCATCTGTCTCTCTGAATCAGAGTAACAGGAGCGAGAGAGACGCAGGAGAGTGAGGGAAACATGGTGGGAATCAGAGAGGGGAGAGAGGGGTATCCGGCTGTGATCACCCTGTTGCTTGTGGGATATTGCTGTGCACCAATGGCCTACAGCATTTCCAACATTGCAACAGTGACGGCCACTTAAAAATTAATTCATTTGATTGTCAAATGCTTCTGTGACTCAACAATTAAATGGCTGAAATGTGAAGGTTTGGCAAGGCTTGTTATCATTCCCAAATAATGCTGGTGTTTTCGGATGTCGGCTGAATTTGACAGTGAAATGA
Source organism: Heterodontus francisci (assembly GCF_036365525.1). Lineage (NCBI taxonomy): Eukaryota > Metazoa > Chordata > Chondrichthyes > Heterodontiformes > Heterodontidae > Heterodontus > Heterodontus francisci. The sequence goes on along the minus strand of NW_027141749.1, from coordinate 895,388 downwards.
AACTCCTGGGGGCTATTTGATTTCAGATTTTCAGGGATGGGAATGTGGATTTCTCTCTCTATCCTTCTACAGGAGACGGGGTGGGGGTCCCCAGTGTTTGTTTGTTTTTACAATGAGGCAGATACAGATGTAGAGAGACACACAGAGAAACATAAATGCTTTGCTTTGTTTGAATCAATTTTATTTCTCTTATTCCCAAGGAGAATATTTTCGGAATCTGCAGCGGTGGTGATGCAGTTGGAGAACCTTTTGGCCACGTGGAATCCTCAGACAACAGCTTTAGCCAGAGAGGGAAATAATAATAAATATATATGTGTCATCGTCAAATTCATTTCTCGATACATAAAAGAAGACTGTGTGTTTTGGGGGCTAACCGAAAAACAATGTGGTGGGGCGGCACAGTGGCACCATGGCTGGTATTGTAACATCACAGCTCCAGCGTCTCGGGTTCGATTCTGGCTGTTGCCTGTGTGGTGTTTGCAAGTTCTTCCTGTGACTGCGTGGATTTTTGCCGGGTGCTGCGGTTTCCTCCCACAGCCAAAGACTTGCAGGTGACAGGTAAATATAGGCCGTTGTTAATTGCCCCTAGTGCAGGTTAGTGGCAGGCAATATGGGATTACTGTCGGGTTAGTACAAATGGGTGGCTGTTGGGCTACACAGACTCGGTGGGCCGAAGGGCCTGTTTCAGTGCCGTATCTCTAAATAAAATGCTCAGTATTTCCAGCATGGTTTTTATTTTAGATTTACAACATCCACAGTATTTTTATTTTGTGTTCTCAGAGGGTCTGTGGATTATTTACCACAAGGGACGGGGTTGGAGGGTCTCCGAAGGAAATAGATTGGGAAGCGCTGCTCCAGAACAGTAATGTAATCCTATAGATTTCCCTCTCTCGCTGCAACTTGTTCCCTGTACCTTCCTCCGTGTTCCGAGCTCTGTTTCTTCACATCTCTAAATTTCTATCTCTGTATCTGTCAACATCCTTTCTATCTCTGCCCCTCTCTGGAGTCTCACAGGTTTCCATTGTCATTCTCTTTCTGCGACGTTCTGCTTCTTTATCTGTCTCTCTCAGTCCATTTCTTCTCTCACTCACCTCCAAATCGCTGAATCTTTCCATCTCTGCTCCTCCTTTCCTGCAAGATTATCTCTGCATTTCCCCCATCCCCCATCCTGGGACACCCCTCTCTATTCTGTAAACACATCTTACTTTGTATCTTTGCTCCTCCACATCATTCTGTCTTTGCATCTCTCTCTTTCTCTGGGATGTTTCTCAATATCGTCATCTCTCTGTGTATGTCTCCATTTTTCTCTCTCTCTGCCTTTCTCGATATTTATGACCCTCTGTTCTCAGTTTCTCTCTCACTGCTTTGTGACTCCCTGCATCTCATTCTCCATCTCACTTTCCATTTATTTTTCTCTCTCTCTGTTCTGTCCTCATCCCGGCATCTGTATTCTGTGTCTTTGCCTCTCTGCCTGGGGGTGGATTTGAACTCGCTGCCTTGCTGTTGTGCAGGGTGATTGTGAACCAGGATCCTGCTTTCCACCTCTCCCCAGTTTTGCTCCCATTGAGGTAAAAACAGGGGCGAGATGCTGAACGGGTAGCCGATTCACAACCCTCCTCCCTTCCACCCTCCTATGCTCAATTGGCACCAGGTCCAAGTCTAGCCCAGTGTTTCTTTGCCGCTCTGTGTATCTGCTGCCCGACAGTCTCTGCCTGTATTCTTGTGGCTCAATGGGGCAAGGGACAGATCAACCATGATCTAACATGGGTGGGACAGGCTCAAAGGGCTGAATAGCCTCCTCCCGTCCCTGTGCCAGTCAGTATGTGCGTTAGTGTGTGTCTCCCTCTGTTTGATTTCCTGACGCCGATGGGGAGAACAGGTGAAGCACCTTTCTGTGGAGAGGGAAGTGGCTGGGCAAGGATGTTCCTGTGCGTTAAAGGCTCAGAATGCCAGCTATCCTCTGCAGGTCCTTGCTCTATGCCCGGCTTTGTGTTTGGCCGGACAGCAGTTAAAAGTCCTGGAGTCTGGAAAAGTCCTGGGGAATATTGATTTGGTCTACTGTTCCCTGAAGGTGGCAGCACAAATCAATAGAGTGGTCAAGAAGGCATACGGCATGCTTTCCTTCATCGGATGGGTTATTGAGTGCAAGAGTTGGCAGATCATGTTACAGTTGTATCAGACTTTGGTTCGGCCACATTTGGAATACTGCGTGCAGTTCTGGTCGCCACATTACCAAAAGGAGGCAGATGCTTTGAGAGGGTGCACAGGAGATTCACCAGGATGTTGCCTGGTATGGAGGGTGCTCGCTATGAAGGGAGGTTGAGTAGATTAGGATTGTTTTCATTAGAAAGACGGAGGTTGAGGCTGGACCTGATTGAGGTGTACTAAATCATGAGAGGGTTGATAGCAAGAAGCTTTTTCCCAGAGTCGGGTATTCAATTACTAGGGGTCACGAGTTCAAAGTGAGAGGGGAAATGATTAGGGGGGATATGCGTGGAAAGCTCTTTATGCAGAGGGTGGTGGGTGCCTGGAATGCATTGCCAGCGGAAGTGGTAGACGCGGGCACGATAGTGTCTTTTAAGATGGTACTAGACAGATGCATGAATGGGCAGGGAGCAAAGAGATACAGACCCTTAGAAAATAGGCGACATGTTTAGATAGAGGATCTGGATCGGCGCAGGCTTGGAGGGCCGAAGGAGCCTGTTCCTGTGCTGTAATTTTCTTTGTTCTTTCTTCTTTGTTCAGCTGATGGAATTCCAGTGGCTTATCCAGACCAGGAATTAATGTGAATTAAATATTGCTGGGAATTGGAGCTACACCCAGGAAAGTGATGGAGGTTGTAATAACACAGGGGTTGGGGGTGGTGAGGTGCGGGCTGTCCACGGGGGAGTTGATACAGGGTGCGAATTAGTAGTGTGGGGGCCTTTCCAGGACAAGGAGCGTATTAGGAAAGGGGGGGGGGTGTTTACAGTGGGAGCAGGGGTGAGAATTAGAGGGGAATAATCAAAGAGAGAATGAGTTATGTTAAAAATGGGAGGGAGAGGGAGGATTCGCCAGGTTTAAAATGGGAGGGGCAGTGGGAAGTCTCCAGGTTTAAATTGGGAGGGGGAGGATTCTCCAGGTTTAAAATGTGAGGGGCAGTGGGGGTTCTCCAGGTTGAAAATAGGAGGGGGCAGTGGGGATTATCCAGGTTGAAAATGGGAGGGGGCAGTGGGCATTCTGCAGGTTGAAAATGGGAGGGGGCAGTGGGCATTCTCCAGGTTTAAAATGGGAGGGGGCAGTGGGGATTCTCCAGGTTTAAAATTGGAGGGGGCAGTGGGGATGCTCCAGTTTTAAAATGGGAGGGGCAGTGGGCATTCTCCAGGTTTAAAATGGGAGGGGGCAGTGGGGATTCTCCAGTTTTAAAATGGGAGGGGGCAGTGGGCATTCTCCAGGTTTAAAATGGGAGGGGGCAGTGGGGATTCTCCAGGTTGAAAATTGGAGGGGGCAGTGGGGATTCTCCAGGTTTAAAATGAGAGGTGGCAGTGAATATTGTCCAGTCCGTTCATGGGGGTGGGGGTGGGAGGTGGTTATATGTGGGACTGTTCACAGAGTGGATGGGGGTTAATTACTTGGGGTGCTGTTCACAGGAGGAGTATTAGATGGGGGTCTGTTCCTGTGGTTATTTACATTGGGGGGGTCTGGTTACAGGAGGGGTGTTGGATGGGTGTCTGTTTCAGTAGGTAATTAAATGGGGGTCTAGTCACAGGAGGGGTATTTAAATAGGAGTCTGTTCCTGGTAGTACTTAGATGGGGGCCTGGTCACAGGAAGGGTATGGGATGCCAGTCTCTACGCAGGGGGGATTTAGATGGGAGTCTATTCACAGGAGGGGTGTATAGATGGGCGTCTGTTCATGGGGATATTTAGATGGGAGTCTGTTCACAGGAGGTGTATTCAGTTGGGAGTCTGTTCGCATGAAGGGTATTAGATAGGAGTCTGTTCACAGGAGGGGTATTTTGATGCGAGCCTCTTCACAAGAAGGGTATTAGATGGGGGTCGGTTAGCATGGGGGTATCATGTAGGGTTCTGTAGACCAGGGGTATTTACGTGGTGAGCGGGAGGCGCTATTTGCAGATGTGAATAAATTACAGGGGTGATATAAATTGTGGGGGGGAAGCAAATTGTAGGGGGAATAAATTGTGGGGGGATAAATTGCAAGGGGATATAAATTGCAGGGGAATATAAATTGCGGGTTGGGGATATAAATTGCCAGGGGGTATAAATTGCTGGGGGATATAAAAATTGCGTGGGAGATATAAATTGTGGGGGAACATAAATTGTGCGGCGAATACATTTCAGGCAGGATATAAATTGCGGGGTTGGATAAATTGTGGGAGGGGATAAATTGCGGGGGGGGGATATAAATTGCGGGGGCGATACTAATGGCGGGGGGTTAGGGTTAGGAAAAGAAAGAGAAAATGAAAGTCAGAAATAGAGATAAAGAAAGAGAAAAGACAGAAAGTGAAAAGACAGAAAGAGAGATAAAGAAAGAGAGAGAAAAAGAAAGAGAGGAAAGACAGATAGAGACAGAGAAACAGAAAAGAGAGAGAATATCAGGCAAATAGAGAAAAGACAGAAAGTCAGAGAAATAGAGAAAAGACAGAAAGTCAGGGAAATAGAGAAAGGCAGAGCCAGACAGAGAAATAGAGGCAAGACTGCGAGAGACAGAGAACTAGAGAAAGAGACATAGAAAGAGACATAGAAAGAGAGAAAAAGAAAGAGAGAAAAGACAGAGACAGAGAAACAGAAAAAAGAGAGAAAGTCAGACAATTAAAGAAAAGACAAAGTCAGAAATAGAGAAAAGACAGAAACTCAGAAATAGAGAAAAGACAGAAAGCCAGAGAAATAGAGAAAAAACAGAGAGAGAAGTAGAGTAAAGACAGAAAGTCAGAGAAAAAGAGAAAAGATAGAAAGTCAGAGGAATAGAGAAAGGACAGAAAGTGCCAGAGAAAAAGAGGAGGGAAAAAGTGGAGGGAAAGAACAGAGACACAAATAAATTGCAGGCAGTAAAGAGGCAGACAGAAAGCCAGTGAGAAAGGCACACAGAGAATCACAGAGAGAATGAGAGAGAGAAGGACAGAGAAAGCCATTGAGACAGAAAAACACACAATCAGTCAGAGAGAAACACAACGTGAGAGAGGGTGGGACGGAGAGAGATGGAGGTACACAGAGAAGGAGAGAAACAGAGGTAGAGAGAGAAACAGAGACTGATAACGAGAAACAGAGACTGAGAAACCGGGAGAGAAAGAGAGAGAGAGAGAGAGAGAGAGAGAGAGCGATTGAGTGAGAGAGACTGTCAGAAGGAGGGAGAAAGGCTCAGAGAGACAATAAAGATGTGATACTCACTATCCCACATGGTATGGGCTCCATCGTTGGACGACAGCATCTTCCCTCCATCAGCTCGTCCATGGGGAAAAGATCCTGGAGGGGGGCATCGGGGTGGGAATTGGAGAAAAGTGTCAGGACTGGGACAGAGAGAGGGGGATTTAGACTGAACTCTCTCTCTCTCTCTCTCTCTCTCTCTCTCTCACACACACACACACACACACACACACACACACACACTGTAATCAGCTTGCAATTCACCTGGGAACAGAGACTGAGACACAGGAACCCACTTTCACAAAGCAGCTGCATGGAAAGAAAGAATGGAGGCTGATGTTGTCCTAATAAATACCAGAACTTGTCACTCAAAATAGACACTCCTCCAAAAATACAGCTCATACAACCAGCTCTCAGCTTCCTCCTTCCGTACACTGCCTCCCAGGTTTGGGACATTCCAAGGTAAGTCTCTGTGCAAACAGGGAAAGGGGGAAAGAGGGATATTCCAGCCATATCACAAATGCACCATTCCAGACAGAAACCTGTCTGTATGCCTCTCTGTCTCTCTCCCCCCCCGCCCCCAAAAAATCTCATTAACAGAGCAGAAAATCTGCTGTAATCGAAAACCTGGAGGGTTTGTGTAATGACTATTTAACACTAATTGCATTAAATGTCTTTCACTATTCACCTCCAGTTAACAGAACGTTCAAAAAGCGACTGAAAAGGTCTCACTGCAGTTACCTTGAAATTCTGGCAGTGCCAGTTTTTGCTGGAGAGGCCAGTTTGACTGCAGTTTTAACAGGCAGTTTTTATTCGAATTTTCAATTTCACTGTGTGATAAAGACTGAAAGTAGAGCCAGGTTAATGAAGCAGCCAAGAGAACTTTCACATCTGGTGACATTTCGCACAACAGTTCTGACCAATATTTACATTTATATTTGTCAATGATTCTTTGTAATATATCTGATGCTGCTGTATTTATGCATTTGCCTGTAATCAATCGAAAAAACCTTCTGAACAGTGACAACTTTAATGTCACAAGGGTTTACAAAGTTGGGAAATGGACATTTATCACAAATTGTATGTAATATCTTCGCTTTTCACCTCCAGGTTGTAAAAAGCTCAGCTATAACACCCGCACATTCTGATAAAGAATTTTTACTGCTGTAATAAAGTGTCAATTGTTTCTATTTGCTTCCTGACATTTTCGTTCCTCTGCTGTCCTGGGGGATTCAGAAATGATTTTTGTTCATCGCTTGTCCACATTCAGGAGGTTCCAGCTCCTCTGCAGCTGCTCTTCTGGAGAAATTAATTGTATTCAAATATTTCCCTCAGTTTGGAGACAAGAGGAGAGACTGTTTACACTAACAGAGGGGTGGAACAAATAGTCAGGGACTTGTTCTGGTCTGGAATTCACTGTCTGACAGGTTCTGAAAGCAGATTCCATGTTAAAATACAAAAGACAATCGGATCAAAACTTCAATTACTCTGAGTTATAGCACAGAAGATACCAGCATAGAGAGAAAAGTGAGAGCGAAAGAGAGATGTCATAACGTTCGTGATGAAGAATTCAACACAACTTATTAGGAGTCTTTTTATTTGTGTAAATTGTTGTTGAGTTTTATTTCATGCTGTTGTTTTATTTATGAATTATCTTCAATCACTCAAAATAATTTTCGAAATAGGAAGCAGTTTAATGTTACATAGTAGGAAAATAGCCATTTAACAACGATTGTATTGAAATTATTCTATTCAGCATCTCAAGTTTACAGAAAGTAAACTTCTCAAACCTTTTGAAACTTTCAGGCTCTCAGTAACACTGAATCTCCCATCAGCAATGGCCCATCATCGTCATCTGCTGGTGTTCCTGCCTCATTTCAGTTACTGCCGCCTCTCACAATCTCCATCCGCTGGTGTCCCTGTCTCACTGCAGTTGTAACCCCCACCCCTCCCCCCTCTCACAATCTCCATCTGCTGGCATCCCGTCTCACTGCATTTACTGTTCCCCTCTCACCATCTCCATCTGCTGGTGTCCCTGTTTCACTGCAGTTATTGTCCCCTCTCACCATCTCCATCTGCTGTGTCCCTGTATCTCTGCAGTTACGGTGCCCCCCCCCCCAACCCCTCCACCCCACCTCACCATCTCCATCTGCTGGCGTCCCTGTCTCAGTGCAATTGCTGTCCCGTCTCACCATCTCCATCTGCTGGTGTATCTGTCTCACTGCAGTTACTATCCCGCCTCTCACCATCTGCATCTGCTGGTGTCCCTCTTTCACTGCAGTTACTGTCCCTCTCTCACCATCTCCATCTGCTGGTGTCTCTGTCTCACTGCAGCTATTGTCGCCCCTCTCATCATCTCCATCTGCTGGTGTCCGCGTCTCACTGCAGTTACTGTTTCCAATCTCACCATCTCCATCTGCTGGTGTCCCTGTCTCACTGCAGTTACTGTCCCTACTCTCACCATCTCCATCTGCTGGTGTCCCTGTCTCACTGCTGCTATTGACGCCTCTCTCATCATCTCCATCTGCTGGTGTCCGTGTCTCACTGCAGTTACTGTTTCCGCTCTCACCAACTCCATCTGCTGGTGACCCTGCCTCACTGCAGCTACTTTCGCCCTCTCATCATCTCCATCTTTTGGTGTCCCTGTCTCACTGCAGTTACTGTCCCTCTCTCACCATCTCCATCTGCTGGTGTCCCTGTCTCACTGCAGTTATGTCCCTCCTCTCACCACCTTCATCTGCTGGTGTCCCTGTCATGAGGGTGTGATGGCTCCCACAGTGGCATAGCATGTTGGATGTTTAAAATTGAGGGTACTGTTTCTGGACGCTTCTATTTGCATAGACGACCACATGTTAAGGGACTGTCACCAGCTACAGAAAGTGATCTCCTGGGAATTGAACTTTGCGATGGCAGGAGACAATGTGCCGCATCCGTGAGGCTGAGAACTAACTAGATAGCATGTTTAGAGATGTGTTCACACTGTAGGTGAAGAGACTGCAGACACAGAGGGGATGGGTGACCACCAGAGAGACCAGGAGGATCAGGCAGGTAGTCCAGGTGTTCGCTGAGTCGATCTCGCTCACTGATAGATTTCCCACTTTGCATACAGGTGAAGATGATGGTTCCTCATGGTTTTGCAACCATAGCTAAGTCCGTGAAACCACGGACAGCTCAGCTGCACAGGACAGGAGGAAGAGAGGTGAAACAGTGAAAGTTGTAGGGGATTCAATAATTAGATGAACAGACAGGCATGTCTGCGACCATAGATGTGACTCCAGGATGGTATGTTGTCTCCCTGGCGACAGCATCAAAGATATCACTGTGCAACTTCAGGTTGGGTGAACAGCCAGAGCTCATGGACCACATCTCAACTAAAGACAGGTAGAAAGAGGAATGAAGACCTGGAAACAGATTGTAGGGAGATTGGAACGAAATGAAAAAGCAAGACTTCAAGAGGAGTAAGTTCATGATTACTCCCAGTGCTGCATGCTCGTGAGTATAGAAATAGGAGTGTGGAGCAAATGAAGGTGTGGCTGGAAAGATGGTGCAGGTGGGAGGACTTTAGATCCTTGAGGCATCAGTACTCGTTCTGGGCCGGTGAAAACTCGACAAGAAGGATGGATTATACCTTAGCAGGACCAAGACCAATATCCTTGCAGTACGATTGACTAGTGATGCTGGAGAGGTTTGAAACTAGCTTGGCAGAGGATGGGAACCTGAGAGGGATTTCAGATAGGAGAAAAACGAAGCTGGTGATGGTAGTAACAAAGGAAGTAAGCGAAAGTGGAAGGCAACAGAAACAAAGGCCAGCATCAAATCGGGTCAAAATACGAGGAAACAAGTTTAAAAAGGCCAAATGTAAGGCACTCGATCGACTGCATGTAGCATTCGCATTAAGGTAGAATCTATTAATTGATGGAACATTAGTTACCAAGGATGTTCTTTAACGGACACGTGGCTTCAGCTGACCAAAGCTGGGATCTGCAATTTCAAGGTATTTACCATTTAGGAAGGATAGGAAAAAGGAAAAGCAAGTGGGGCTGTCTTGGTAATGAAGGATGAGATGCTGCATTAGTTCAATTCTGCAATTCATAGTCACAAATAACTATTTTAATCACTTAATTGAAAGTTCACAGTTAAAGAAGCAGCCATATCCCACAATGAAGAAGAGCAGCCTTGAGAGAGATATTCCACACTTGGTATTTAATTACTGAATGACAAAGTTAAAGGGGACAGCCAGAATCCACAGTGAAGTAAAGCAGCCCTGAGGGAAACATCCACACATTTGGAGTTAAATTGCTGAATGGTCACAGTAGAGTGAAGGACATCACTGAAACAACATGAGACTAGAGATATGATAGATGATGTTTGAAAGAACAACCTCATTGCTAGGAGAAAAAGGATTCTATTTTTCATGAGTTAATTGATGTGATTAGAATAGTCCATTCTTAGCAGTTTTCCAGTTCAACGTCAGACACATATATATTTTATTACAATAGGGACTGTAGCCGATGTCGTAATCTGTTTGTTCAAATTTTTAAAACAAAGTTGCAATTTCAATTTCCCCGTGGAGATTCCACAGGGTATAAATTATAGGCTCTGGGAATGTATCGCCTCAGAGTTTAATATGGAGAGATTGCCTGCAGTACAAATGGAAAGATCACTTCATACAGAAAATGCTTGAAACACTGATCAGTATCAGGAAAATATAGTACCTGATCCTTACCATCACTGGTGTTCCTGGTAAGAGATTATAACCATTGAAGTTGTGTAAAACTGTGTGTGAACTGGTCTATCTTTCTTCTCTGATAAAGAATGTTACTTGGTGATCTAGTGGGCATCGATATACAGACAGCCGATCGCTGATATTATTTTCTGATGTCAAATATCCTGCATTATCACTGCGGTTTTATTGTATTCACTTAACTGATAATAAAGCTCTGATTGTAACTGATAGGCTCTCTGAATTGTCAAGTTATTGCATTGAGTGGAAAATCACGTAATGTGAACTTAGATATCGGTGAAGCCAAATCTTTAAAAGAAGGTATTATTGGGACTATCTGTCACTGTAGAATTGTACTGAGTGTGGGTCACTAACTGGAGAGAAACATCTGACTCCAGTGGTCGTGTACTATTTGTAGTATCTGTCATTGTGAAATTATGCGGAGTGTTAGTCATGAAATGGAGTGGAACAATCTGATCCCAGTGATCATGTTTTCCTGCAAAGACTGCAATTGTCCAATCCGTTTCTATTTTTAAACCTTTGCTTCAGATGATAGATCTCTCTATTGAGATGCCTTTGGGCCTGATGAATTGATTGCCAAGTGGAAGATGTTTACTGAGGTCTTGTAATACGTGTATACGTGTATAAATTTAAATGTATTGTGATATATATACATATCAAAATAAGAGACTTAGCAGTTGGCAGGAAGAGAGACAGAAGCGCAAGGGAAGAGTCAACTGTGCATCAGCCCGGACAAACACATTTTTCTGCAGCACCTGTGTAAGAGCCTGTCACTCGAGAATTGGCCTTTATAGCCACTCCAGGCGCTGCTCCACAAACCACTGACGAGCTCCAGGCCCTTACCCATTGTCTCTCGAGATAAGGAGGTCAAAAGAAGAATACATATATATATATATATATATGACGGAGGTGGAGGGGCGACATAATAGAGGTTTACAAAGTTACGAGCGGCATGGTCGGAGTGGATAGTCAGAAGCTTTTTCCCAAGGTGGAAGAGTCAGTTACTAAGGGACATCGGTTTAAGGTGCGAGGGGCAACGTTTAGAGGGGAAGTGAAAGGCAACTTCTTTGCACAGAGGGTGGTGAGTGCGTGCAACTTGCTGCCGGGGGAGGTGGTGAAAGCAGGTACGATAGTGACATTTAAGAGGCATCTTGACAAATACATGAATAGGATGGGAATAGAGGGATACGGTCCCCGGAAGTGCAGAAGGTTTTAGTTTAGACAGGCATCAAAATCGGCACAGGCTTGGAGGGCCGAATGGCCTATACTTTGTTCTTTTTGATATTTCTCTATTTCCTTTTGAACTGCTCCAACCGAAACAGATGCTAACTACTTACCGACAAGAAAACCACAGGACAGCACTGATACGGTATTCTCAAACTGTAATAATGACTTATTCTTAAGCTGAGTATAGCTACTGTTGACACTATTTATTTTATTGCTGATTAATCCCTTCACCCAACATAGTCCTGCCAAGCTGTGGGTTACGTGTGCTGAAACCAATTGCCCATTAATGGCACAGGATAAATATTGGGCTGTGTTTGTTGAATCGTCCACTGCTGTAACAGATTCATCTTTGACGGATCAGTTCCTGTCTCAGGTTCAGAATCTCACCAGATGTAACCAGTACCAATCTCTGCCCTTGGCTCAGTGAGTTGTGAGGAGATACCAACAGCTAATGAACATACATATCCGGTTTTCAGAATACAGAGATCAGTGCAAGGGAGGTAAAAAACAACTTCGTAAAATATGAAGGTGAAATAAACAGTACACTTCTCTCAGCTCTGGTATCATCCTGTTAAAAATAATTGCACCCTCTCGAGTGCATCAGTGTCCTTTTTGTCACATGGAGACTAGAACTACACACGGTACACCAAGTTTTGTAATACCATGGTCCTATTTTAGCATAAGCTCAGCTCTTTGTTTTTCTTCAACTCCAATCCTCTGGAATTGAACTCCTGTGATTGTTTTGTATTTCACGAGCCCGTTAACATGTGTTGCTACTTTAAATGATTTGAAAATCTGTCCCCTGAACCCTTTTCCCCTTTGACCCCATTCAGATTCTTGTCGTCCAAGAATTATTTGAGATGCTTATTTTTCAGAACAAAATTCAGCAGCTCACACTTGGCACTCCTCAAAATAATTTGGCATTTAAATGCACTTTGTGCAACTTTATCAAGTCTTATTAATAATGTTTTCAGGTATTTGGTTGCATTCTTACTCGGTATCAACTGTACTCTGAATTTAGACTTGGCTGCAAATTGTGAAATTGTGCTTCTACTTCCCACATCCATTTGGTTTATTTAAGTGGTGAAGGACAGTATTCACAGCGCTGACCTTTGTGGAAAACACTTCCCAACTTCTGCCAATCTGACAAAATACCTTTAACCCTTATTCCCTGTTTTCTGTTTTTGTAGTCAGATTGTTGTCCATTCTGCTACTTGTCCCCTAAATTCACTTGCTCTGAGATTAGTCTGATACATGGTCCCTTATTGAAGACCTTTGGAAAATTAATGGCCATTACATCAGCTGTATTGCATATATCTAAGCTTTCTGACATTATTCAAAAATCCAATAAGTTTGGTCAAGTATGACCTTCATTTTGGAATATGTGCTGAATATTCTTTATTATATTCTGTGTTTCCTGGTGCTTATCCATTTCATCTCAGAAAAGGGATTCCAGTGACGTCTGTGCCGCTGACGCTAACTGATATATAGTTAGTTGGACATGTTGTGCCTTACGTGTAACATACAACAACCACATTAACTGTCTGTTAGTCGTCTGCGACTATTTCCTTACCTGATGATCATTAATGAACCGAAAATAGTGCCTCTTGTGCTTCTTCCCTATCTTTTTAGTATGTGCGGACACAAAGAAACCGAACCATAGACTTTTCCCACTCTTTGTTACATTATCAAACATTTACCACTTTCTACCTGAAATGTTGTGAGATTTATTTTATTGGAATTTATTCACTATTATTGGACAGTTATTTCTTCTCCTCAGAGACCTCTCTTCCCCTTCTTCAGGCTCTGACTCCTCATTCCCTGGCTCATGTTCCCCTGACTGTCCCAAAACACATGTGACTTCCTATCTTTTGAGCTCGCAGATGTGTTCCAGAAATCCATTTACATGTTTTTCCATGTCAGCTTGTCCTCTCTGCTCCAAAGTCCAGTAAATGCGAGCTGTCCTTATGCTCAGTGGATGGGATCATTCCTGACAGACGCGATGGGCTGGGTCCTGTGCAGGAGGCAGGATTCCTGGAGTCGGCCTGAAATGTCAGGTGGAGGCCCGCATATTATCATCCTCCCCCTCCAACCCTCCTGCCGACGCCCCCAGGACCGAACTTCCTTTCCCATTAAAGACTTTACAGGGCTGTCGGTTGCACAATCACAGGGCCGGCAGCCTCGCAGTAATGGCAGCACCATGGGGATCGGTGGCCACTGCCTGTACTAGGAACATAGGAACAGGAGTAGGCCATTCAGCCCTTCGAGCCTTCTCCACCATTCAATACGATCATGGCTGATCATCCACTTCAATGCCTTTTTCCCACACTATCCCGATATCTCCTTATGTCATTGGCATTTCGAAATCTCACAATCTCTGCTTTAAACATACTCAATGACTAATCTTCCACCGCCCTCTGAGGCAGGGAATTGCAAAGATTCACAACCTTCTGAGTAAAGTAATTTCTCTTCATGTCTCTCCTGAATGATTTACTTCTTATTTTGCAATTATGTCTCCTGGTTCTAGACTCCCCACCCAGGGGAAAAATATTACTTGCAACGACCCTGTCTGTCCCTTTATGTATTTTTTAATGTTTGCATTAGATTACCTCTAATTCTTCGAAACTTGAGAGAATAGTCGCCCAGTTTGCACAATTACTCTTCAAAGGACAGTCCCGCCATCCCGGGAACAAGTCTGATGAACCTTCGTTGCACTCTCTCGATGGCAATAAGATCCTTCCCAGGGTAAGGGGAGCAAAACCTTACACAATAATCTTGGTGCGGTCTAACCAAGACTCTGTACAATTGAGGCAAGACTTCACTATTCCTGCACTCAAATCCTCTTGTGATAAAGGCTAACATACCATTCGACTTCTTAATTACGTGTTGCACCTGCATGTTAGCTTTCAGTGACTTATTGACAAAGATATGCTGGTCCCTTTGTATGTCTGCACTTTCTAATCTCTTGCCATTTAAGATATACTCTGCACATCAGCTGCTCCTGCCAAAATGGATAAGTTCACGATTTTCCACATTATATTCTATCTTCCACTGTTCTTGCCCACTCAGTGGGTCTGATCAAATCCCCTTGAAGCCAATTTGCATATTCCTCACAAAGCACATTCACACCGAGTTTTGTGTCATCCACCAACTTGAAAATATTACATTTGGACCCCACGTCCAATCATTAATATTTATTGTGAACGGCCAGGGCCCGAGTACTGATTCCTGTGGTACCTTACTATTTGCAGCCTGTCAATGCCAATCACACGTTTATTCCTACTCTCTGTTTTCAGCCTGTTAACCTATTCTTAATCCATGTCAGTATATTGCCTCCGATCCCACGTGCTTTAATGTTGATATCAATCTGCTGTGGGTGACGTTTTCAAAAGCCTTCGGATAATCCAAATATAACGGGTCCACCGAATCCCCTTTCTCAATTCTGCTGGTAAAATTCTCAAAAAGCTCCAACAGGTTCGTCAAACATGATGTCCCATTCATGAAAATATGTTGACTATGCCCAATCAGATCATTATTATTCAAGTGTCCATTTATCACATCCTGCAGAATAGACTTTTATATTTTCTCTACTACTGAAGTACAGCTAACAGGTCTGTCGTTCCCTGTTTTCTCTCCCCCTCTCTTCGAAAATAGTGGTATAACATTCGCTACCTTCAAATCTGCAAGAACCATCAGCTCCATTCATTTCTCCAATACAGGCTTCATCCTCACACTAAATTCCGTCATCTCCTCTTTCTCCCGAGGCCCTTGGATCTCTAATTTTGGAAGAGTTCTTGTATCTTCCTCAGTGAAGAAATGCACAAAGAAATCATCGAGCTTCTCCGCAATTTCTATGTTCCAATTATAAATTTTGCTGACACTGCCTGTAATGGACAGACATTTGACTGAGACAAACATTTCCTTTTTATGGACATATCGAAGCTTTTGCAGTGCGTCATTTTGTCTGTTTTTTGATTATTACATTCATATTCTGTTCTCTCTCTCTTTATCAGTTTTTGGTCCTGCTTTAATGTATTCTCAAATCTTCCCATTCCACTGGTTTACTGCTATTTCTGGCAACTTTATAGGCATTTTAGTTTCTTCTTATAAAACCCTTAACTTCCTTTGTTAGCCACTGTTGACTGCCTTTACTTTTGGGTTTTTTGTACCTTGAAGGAATGTACAGTTGCTGTAAACAATGAAATATTTCTTTGAAGGCTATCCATTGCGTCTGCACTGTCAGACCTTTGAATGTATTTTCACCATCCACCGCAGGCAATTTGCCCCTCATACCGTCCTAATTTTCTTTATTCGAAATTAACACCATGGCTTCAGGTTGAACTACCTCACTTTCAAACATAACGTAAAATTCTATCGTATAAAGTCACTCATCCAGAAAGCATCTTTACCAACAAGATTATTAATTATCCCTTTCTCGTTACCTAATACTAGATCTAAAATAGCCTGTTATCCAGTCTGTTCCTCAACATAGTGCTCTAGAAAACCATTCCTAACAGTCCAACTTCTCGTCCTCCACAGCATTAGTGTTCATTAGATTTGCCCTGTCTATCTGCAGATTGAATTCACCTATAATCACTGTATTACCCATGCTACATGTTTCTAATCTCCTGATTAACACCGTACCCCACACTGTCACTACTGCTCGTTGGCCTATAAGCAACTGCTACCAATGTTTGCTGCCCCTTGCTGTTTCGTAGCTCCACCCAAACACCACATTTTGTTTTTTCGATCTGAGACCATCCCTTACTAATATACTAATCCAATCCCTTATTATCAGCACAAAACCACCTAATTTTCCTGCTTTCCTATTCTTTCCAAATCTCGAATCTCTTTGAATCTTCAGTTCCCGGTCTTGGTCACCCGAGAGCCATGTTTCTGTAGTGACAATTAGATAATACCCATTTACCTCTATCTGTGCCTTTAAGTAACCTACCTTGTTTTGAATGTTGCAACAATTCAGGTAGAGTGCCCTTAACCTTGTCTTCTTAATATTATTCTGCATTCGAAACCTAGTTGAGGTTTACACAGAGGGTGGTGAGTGCCGGAACTTGTTGCCGGGGGTGGTGGTGGAAGCAGGTGCCATAGCGACGTTTAAGAGGCATCTTGACAAATACATGAATAGGATGGGAATAGAGGGATACGGACCCCGGAAGTGCAGAAGGTTTTAGTTTTGGCAGGCATCAAGATCGGCGCAGGCTTGGAGGGCTGAATGGCCTGTTCCTGTGCTCTCCTGTTCTTTGTTCTTTGAGGCTTGCCTTTATTTCGCCTACCTTCTGATGCTGCTGTCTACTTTTCTACCTGCTGTTTTAAGCTCTGGTTTCTTTCTATTTGCGCTATGCCTCCGATTTGCATCGCACTAACAAGATTGTTTAAACCCTCCCCAGCAGCGCTGCCCAATCTCCCTGTGAGGCTATTAGTTCCAGTCCTGTGAAGCTGTCGCCCCGTTAATAGGCCACTCAGGGGCCTCAGTTGGCCTCTGGGCGACAAAGCATCATTAGGTCTATCCAGCTCCCGGGATAATCAGAACCTGCATTCCTGATGTCAGGCTCTGTGGGAAATGACTCTGCCTTGATTCTTAAAGCCCCCACAACAAAACCCGACTTCAGGAGGAGAACAGGCTCCAGCACAGTGAGTCTGTTTGCCACCTAGTTTCCTTCCATCATCTTTTTCTGGTAGATTCCGAGGGTCCCATTTGAAATTGATTGCTTTTGTGTCATTTGCTCAACATTTCCATTGGAATTCCACTCTTTGTCAGTGCCTCTGGCCTGGGAATCAAAACTAACCACTTTTTGTGATCCTGAGAACTTTGCAGGAACCCTGTTGTAAATTATAGGTGTATGGACCTCTGGCGTAAACAGTGGGATACTAAACACACAAATAATGTCTCTGGAAGACTGTATGAGTTAAGCTGCGCTTCATTTGCTTAGAATACGGGGACCATTCTTTGTTCCCTTCCTTCACATTTTTTTCCCGATAGTTTGCTGACTGTGCTGCTGCTTTTTACTTCTTTTGCCTTGAACTGGAAAATTTCATCAACTTTTTCCCTCAATCCCATCCTTCCCTGGGTTTCTCATGGCCGTCTCTGATACTTCCCTTTACTTCATCGTCCATACTGCCTCTATTTCATGGATTGGCTATCCACGAATATCTACTCTAAACCCACCAACTCCCACAGCTACCTTGATTATATTTCCTCCCACCCTAGAAAGACTCAGTGCCATTCTCCCAGTTTCTCCATCTCTATTCCATCTGTTCCAACTATGTTACCTTTCATACCAGTGCTTCAGAAATCTCGTCATTATTCATCATCCAAGGATTACCCTCCACTGTGGTTAACAGGACCTTTCATCATGTTTATCCTATTTTCCGTGTTACTGCCTTCACCCATTCCCCTCCCAGCCAAAACCATCATAATGTTCCCCTTGTACTCACTTTCCACCCCACTCGCCTCCACAATGTACACACCATCCTCCAACATTTCCACCATATCCAGTTAAGTCCAGCACTAAACATATATTTGGCTCCTCTTCCACCACCCTGTTCCCTGCACCCTGGTCCACTCCACAATTAGCCACAATATCAGATAATTTTCCCTGTCACCTTCACAGGCAAGGGCAAGAGAGGCAACAACTCCCTTTTCACCTCCTCCCTTCCCTGTATCCAAGGCCCCAAACAATCCTTCCCAGTGAAAACAATTTGCTGTACTATTTACCATTCAGTAATAGTACTCAGTACGCATGGTGAAGTCTGCTGGACATTGGGACAGGAGCAAATGCTGTGTGGGTGATTGCATTGCATGACTCCTCCGTTCAGTCTGCAAGCGTAATCCTGACCTTCAAGTCACTTATCACTTTAATTCTACACCCTCCTCCACTCTGACCACTCTATCGCTGACCCCTATCCTCTTCCATTGCAGCTCCATTTCGAATAGGTGTTTTCTTGCATCTCGGGTTTAACACGGAGATTAAAATATTCAGATAATAAACATTGCTTCCACTTTCTCGGACAGCCTGTGCTGTTACTGGGGTATGGTTACACCCGAGGCAGTCAGAGTGGAGGTGGTGTCGCGATTCTCTATTAATACACAGCTGGTGGGTTTACCCACCATACTGTGTCACTTTTCCAGGCTCGTCTTTGCCAGAGTTTCCAGGTTCCTCCCTCCTTCTGTAATCTGCTGTAACCATTTGAACCACCCACTTTCTAATCCTCCTTTTTCTTTGCCCCATTCGCCATAATTTTGTTTATCTTTGTATCATCCCTGCCCTCCAACTGATCACAGACCTTCCCCATTGTTCTTTTCTCTCCCATACCCGACTTTTCACAGACTCTATCGTTGCTTTAAAACTGTTCACCTCTAATATCGCCCAGTACTGGAGAAAGGCTATCAGATTGAATCGTTAACTCCCTTGCCATATCCATAGATGTTGTTTGCCCTGCTGAGTGTTTGCTTTCATTCTTCCACGGGATGAGTGTGCTGCTGGTAAGGCAAGAATTGATTGGCAATCCCATATTTCCCTTGACAACTGAGTTATTTCCCAGACCAGTTCAGAGCGCATTGAAGATTCAAACACATTGCGCTTGGTCTGGAGTCACATGTAGCCAGATTTCCTTCCCTAAAGGACATTCGTGAAGCAAATATTTTTTGGACAATAACAAATGCTGGTATCATTCCATCATTAACTTTTAATTCCTGCTTTTTGTTGATTCACCGACTTTATTAATTACGTTGAATTTAAATTCCACCAACTGCCATGGTGGGATTTGAATCGGTGTCCCCGGGGCATTCGCCTGCTCCTCTTGATTACTAGCTTAGTGACACTGCAACATCTTTTCCTCTTCAACATTGTCCTATTGACAATCAGATTTCCATCAGTGTCAATATTTTGTTTTTAATTTGGTCTGGATATGAACGGGTGAGTGACATGGGTGGGGATAGGTGTTCCAGATTTTTAACTTCATACACTAACCTTTTAATCCTTGACGGGTACCCCGCCTAGATGTCACACTAAAAGGATTTGCTTCCAATTGGGCAGGATCGACCAGATCTTAGGACCAGGGCTGTCCAAATACTGACCCCGGGGTATGGGAACAGCTGCCTGACATGGGGTCTCCAAAGGCTAACTCGAGAACGGGAGAGAATCTTGTAATGTCCGATCACTGGGTTGCCAATCCTGAAAGCAGGGCAGGTGGCTACAATCCTGAAGTGTGATCTCAGGCCAGGTAAGGATGGGTCCTGGAGAGTATGTTATCCAAGAGACAACATATGGTCTGATCAAGGGAGAGGGGTCCAATCCTGGAGGGAATTCTGATCCCGGAAGAGCGGGTCTAATTCCGGGAGTGGGGTCTAATCTCGCCGTTAGGGGTCCAGTTCTGGTGGGGGATGGTTAGAATGGCCAATCCCGGCTTTCTTTGTACATGGCATTTCACATGCAAATGTTCCCGATGATAACAAGGAAAGCAGGCCGGCAAGAGTTAAACCTGTCAAACACATAAAATCAGAAATTTCCAGCATCAGTAAAATATTCCAATTGCTAACCTGCCTCCTTGGAGCGTGGGTCTGCCCATCCCTTGTCACAGCTTCATTAAAACGAGAAATGGACGGGTCAGTGGTGGGTTGTGATCGGAGCTGAAATTTTTAAAATGTTAACCTCTGACACGCCAGCAACTCATCTATCTGATGTAATAAAATCCTGCCCTTATTGTCTGTAAAAAGTTGATCATTAATCCCCAGTCATTATTCCCTTTTCTCTCTTCCAGTTAATTTAGTGGCGATTGTGATCCTGGCTCGGGGAAAATGCGGCCTCTCCACCTGCACCACTCGCTACCTGTTGGATATGGCAATGGCGGATCTACTGTTCATTATCACTGACGTCATACTGTTTTGGATCAGTACTTATTATTTCCCAATTTTCTTCCTGAAAATCACCCCTGTGTGTCGTGTTAACATTGTCCTGGTCTGTGCAGCCGCAGACTGTTCTGTCTGGTTCACAGTCACTGTCACCTTTGATCGATTTGTGGCCATTTGTTGCCAGGAGCTGAAAACAAAATATTGCACCGAGAAAACTGCAGCTGTGGTTCTTGCAACAACCTGCATTCTGCTCTGTTCAAAAAACATCCCCTACTACTTTATCTTTGAACCTCTACGGGTAATGGCCAATGTACCGTGGTTTTGTGTTTTCAAAGCAAGCTATTATACTGATAATGGATGGGTGGGATTTGACTGGTTTAATAAGCTTTTAACCCCATTGCTCCCATTCTCTTTACTTCTGTTGCTCAACGGTCTGACAGTCAGACACATTTTAGTGGCCAGTCTAGTCCGTAAGGGACTGAGGCGTCAAAGCAAGGAGGAGAATCGCAATGACCCAGAGATAGAAAGCAGAAGGAAGTCTGTTATTTTACTCTTCACCATATCAAGCAGCTTCATACTTCTGTGGTTAGTGCATGTTGTACATTTCTTATATTATAACATCACGGTATCTGATCCCAGGGTTTACAACAGTTCACAATCTATATTTCGACAAGTCGCATGGATGTTGCGAATTTTAAGTTGCTGCACAAACACATTTATTTATGTGGTGACTCAGTCCAAGTTCAGAGAGCAGTTCAAGAGCTCAGTGAAATATCCAGTTACATCAATTATTCAGCCAATGAATAAACATTACAACTGGGAGCAGCCCAGAGGCGGGTCCAAGTAGTTCCAGTACATGAATATAATATTCATCCACAATGGGAAAGATGTGACTGACAGCGGGTTGACCCACAATACATTGGTGGGGTGGTGTTATGAAGAGACACTCGCCAAAGAGCAATGCAGCAGCAGAGAAGAGATGACAGACAACTCGATGACTGAAAAACCACTGGTGTTGGCGTTGTCACACACACCAAAGGGCAGCTGGGCAGTGTGCCAGAAGCGAGCAGTTGGATACCGGAAATACACTGACTGGGTTTGGCGAGGTCGATGATTGCACATGACAAATAACAATGTGCTGGTGGGCAAGAATTGACCTTCGGAGCACCGGACAGAAAAGGGGGAAGATAGAGAGTCAGAGTTCCCTCAGCAGAATATGAAGGGAAATCGCAATCACAGTCTCCCCTCAACTGCCACGAGTTCCATTCTCAGTTCATCAGTGCGACTCAGCAAACAAAACTTGGTCAGAGACCAGCAAAATGCTGCAGATGGTGGAAAGCTTTTTGTGTCAGTCATTATTATGAATATTATTTGTTCATATTTTGTGAACACTTTATTTATTCCGACTCCCTTACATTCCCCCCAACCTGGTCACTGCTCTCTCTCTCTCTCTCTCTCGGGAGAGATTAAACTAATAATGTTTTTAGGAGCCACATGGGTTACACATTTACCCCAAACCCCGCTCAATGTGACATGCACACAAGTCCAAACGCGCAGTCTCATTCATAAACAACATCTCAAACACTCACACACACACACATACTAAATAAAACTCGCCACGTCATTCTCACGAGCAATTAGACACGGGTAATAAATGCTGGCCGAGCTAGCCACGTCCACAGCCCATTAAAGTATCAAATCAAAGCACACTCACATTCACACACACAAGCACTAACATATACACACACGCACACACACAAATTCACATGTACGCACCCCTCCCCCCCCCCCCCCCCCACACACACACACACCCACACACAATCCAGTGTGAGTCTTGTGGCAGTAGGAACTGACTTCTCATTTAAAAAACTGTTGCTGGGAAGAGAATGAGGGTAATTGAGGAGGAGAGCATGTTGGCATTAATGTGATAATCGTAAGTAGCAGAAAAATACACCGTGAGTCTGCAAGTACATCCAAAAATAAATGATTGTTCATCATTCCTTGCACATAATAACGGGATCTAATCTGCTCAGTTTTGTGTTCTTACTGCTGGTATACATATAATTAGCTGGAGGCCATTCAGCCCTCAAGTTTGAACTGCCAATTAGTGACATCATAGCAGATTTGAATCTGAACTCCATAACCCACCTCAGAGTTCATATTCCTCAATCCACTTGGTGAGAAAAAAATCTATCCATCTCCGGTTTAAAATTATTCGTTAAGCTCCAGCATTTCCTGAATTGTTTTCATGGGAGAGAGTTCCACACAATCAATATTCTCAATATGATGCACTGTTTCCTATCTTCCACCATCAATGGCCTGCCTTCGACTTTAAAGGTCTGCCCTTGAATTAAACAGCAGCAGGAAAAGCCTAATGTCCACACAATTCTTATTAATTCCTTTCATATCTGATAAAACTTTAATCAAAACCTACGCTACTGCCCCTCCTATCTCTGTAAACCCCTTCACTCCTACAACCCTCCCTATCTCTGTAATCTCTTCCACTTCCACAGCGCTCCCTATGTCTCTAATCTCCTCCAACCCTGAAACGCTCCCTATCTTTGCAAGTTGCTGAGGCCCTGAGCTCTGGAATTCCCTCCAGATCCTACATCTCCATATCTCTGAAAACTCCTCCAGCCCCTACACTCTCCATATCTCTGCAACTTCCTGAAGCCCCAACAATCCTACCAATTTCTGTAAGATCCTGCAGCCCCCTAAAGCCATCCCCTCTCTGTAACCTCCTCCAGACACTAGATCCATCTAGATTTCTGGAATCTCACCAGCCCTGAGAAAAATAATCCTACCTGTGTCATCTGCGCCAGCCTCTACAACCCTCCCTATCGCTTCAATAACGTCTGAAACCGCTAACCCTGCCTATGTCTGTTACCTCCTCCAGTTGCTACAGCTGATCCCTATCTTGGTAACATCCTCCAGATAATACAACCCTCCCTATTGCTGGAACATCCTCTAATCCCTACAAGGCTTCTCCGTTTCTGTAATCTCCTCAAGATTCCACAAACATTACTATCCCTGTAACCTCCAGTAGCCGCGACAACCCTCACTACTTCTGAAAACTTCTCCAGCCCCTACAAGCCTCCCTATCTCTGTAGGCTCCACCAGCCCCTAAACCCTCATAGATCTCTACCTATTCCAAACCCTAGAACCGTGATAACTCTGTAACCTCCACCAGACCCTGCAGCTCTCTGAATCTCTGTAACCTCTTCCAACGTCTCCCCAGCTCTGCAGAATCCTCCAGCCCCAGAAAACCTCCCTGTCTGTGTAACATCCTGCAGACACTAAAAAGTTCTCTATCTCTGTAGCATCCTCCAGCCTTCAAAAGGAGTCAACCGTTTTAATGTCCGCATCAAGGCAAATCCAGAGAGGAAAGTAATAACAAATATATATGTGTCATTGTCAAATTCATTTCTAGATACAGAAAAGAAGATTATGTGTTGTGGGGCTGATGGAATAAATAACAAGTGCTGGAAATGCTCAATATTTCCAGCACTGTTTTTATTTCAGAATTCCAGCATCCACAGTATTTTGGTTTTGTGTTTCGGGGGTCTATGGATTTTTTACCACAAGGGAGGGGGCTGGAGGGAGCTCTGAAGCAAATAGTTTGGGAAGCGCTGCTCCAGAACAGTCAATGTAATCCCATAGATTTCCCTCTCTCCATCTCTTGCTGCAACTTGTTCCCTGCACCTTCCTCCTTGTTCCAAGCTCTGTTTCGTCACATCTTTAAATCCCTATCTCTGTATCTCTCAACATCCTTTCTATCACTGCCCCTCTCTAGAGTCTCACAAGTTTTCATTTTCATTCTCTTTCTGTGACTCTCTGTATCTTTACCGGTCTCTCTCTCTCAGTCCATTTCTTCATTCACTCACTTCCAAATCCCTGAATCTTTCCATCTCTGCTCCTCCTTTCTTGCAAGATTAGCTCTGCATTTCCCCCCGCCGCCCCGGGACACCTCTCGCTATTCTTTAAACACGTCTTACTTTGTATCTCTGCCCCGCCACTTCTTTACATCGCTGCTGTATTCACTCTCTACACCTCCAACTCTCTGTCTGTCTCTGTCTCTCTCTCTCGATGTCTCAATTTCTCTCTCTCTCTCTCTCTGTCCTTCTTGGTATTTCTGACCCTCTGTTCTCAGTTTCTCTCTCACTGGTTTCTGACTGCCTGCATGTCATTCTCCATCTCACTTTCCATTTATTTTTCTCTCTCCATGGTCTGTCCTATCTCCGGATTCTGTTTTCTGTGTCTCTATCTCTCTGTCTGCGGGTGGATTTGAACTCGCTGCCTTGGTGTTGCACAGGGTGTTTGTGAACCGGGATCTTGCTTTTTATCTCTCCCCAGTTTTGCTCTCATTGATGTAAAAATAGGGGAGAGTTGCTGAACGGGCAGCCGATTCACAACCACCCTCCTCCCCACCACCCTGGTTTGCAACATTGGCACCAAGTCCGAGTCCAGCCCCGAGTTTCATTGTCTCTCTGTGTGCATGCTCCACGACTGTCTCTGCCTGTCTTCTTGTGGCTCAATAAGGGAAGGGACAGATCAGCCATGATCTAACATGGGTGGGACAGGCTCAAAGGGCTGAATGGTCCCCTCCCGTCCTTGTGCCAGTCAGTGTGTGTGTCTGTGTGTGTCTTCCTCTGTTTCAATCCCTGAAGGTGACAGGGAGAGCAGGTGAAAAGCCTTTCTGCAGAGAGGGATGTGTCTGGGCTGGGATCTTCCTGTGTGTTAAAGGTTCAGAATGCCGTTAGCCTCTGGGGTGTTCGTCATTGCTCTATGCCCGGCCCCGCCGTTGGCCGTACATGAGTTAAAGGTGCCGGGGGTCTGGGAGCCAGCTGATGGAATTCCAGTGGCTTACGCAGAACTGGAATTAAAGTGAATTAAAGATTGTCGGGAAACGGAGCCACACCCAGGAAAGGGATGGAAGTTGGAATTACACGGTGGGGGGCGGGGGGGCTGTTAACTGGGATGGAAGTTACACGGGGCACGGGGGGTGGGGATGCTCACGGGGGAGATGGCTCAGGATGGGAATTAGTAGAGTGGCACCTTTACAGGACAGGCAGGGTATTTAGAAAGGGTTGGTGTTGGAGCAGAGGGGAGAAATAGAGGGCAATATTCACACAGGGAATTAGTTATGCTAAAATTGGAAAGGGAGGATTCTCCAGGTTCATAATTGGAGGGGGAGGATTCTCCAGGTTTAAAGTGGGAGGGGAAGGGCAGATTCCCTAGTCTGTTCATGGATTGTTTTGATGTGGGACTTTTGACGGGGAGGGTAGGGATTAATTACATGGGGGGCCTGTTCACAGGAGGGGCATTAGATAGGGGTCTGTTCACAGTGGGTTTTAGATGGGAGTTTGTTCATGGGGGTATTTAGATGGGAGTCTGTCTCTGGGAGTGTTTAGAAGGGAGTCTGTTCACAGGAGGGGTATTTAGACGGGAGTCTGTTCCTGGGGGTATTTAGGTTGGAGTCTGTTCTGGGGGTAATTAGATGGGGGATCTTTTCTCAGGAGGGGTATTTAGTTTAGATGTGAGTCTTTTCCTGGGGGTATGTAGATAGAAATCTGCTCCTGAGGGTATTTAGATGGAGGATCTGTTCACAGCACGGGCATTTAGATGTGAGTCTGTTCCTGGGGGTATTTAGATGGGAGTCTGTTCACAGGAGAGATATCAGATAGGGGCCTGCAGGCGAGGGGTAACTAGATGGGGGTGTCTATTCACGGGGTGGGGGGAGATTTGGTGTGCGGGAATTTTCCAGGTGGAAATGTTGCCGTGGTTTAACTTTGACTAGGGAGAGGACGAAATTTGCGGTGGGGGAGAAATAATTTGCGGGGGTGGAATACATTTTCGGGGGGAATAAATTTGCAAGGGGAAAATTGTGACGAGGGAATTTACAGGGCGAATTTTCAGCATTCTGAATGCACATCTTGACTTACTCTTCCATCAGTAAAAACACCCACTCCCCTTCTAATGGCACCTTCCCATGCAAATACTGGAGATGGATCACCTGCCCTTTCACGTCCTCTCGTTCAACCATCAGGGCTCCAAGCACTCTTTCCAGGTGAAGCAGTAGTTTATCTGTACTTGCACAGTGGTGTAGTGGTTAGCACCGGAGCCTCTTAACTACAGCGATCTCGGTTCAGTTCTGGGTATTGCTCTTGTGGAGTTTGAAAGTTCTCCCTGTTACTTTGTGGTTTTTCGCCAGGTGCTCTGGTTTCCTCACACAGACAAAGACTTGCACGTTGTTGGGTAAATTGGCTGTTGTAAATTGTCCTCGTGTAGGTAGGTGGTAGGAGACTGGTAGGGAATATGGAGTTTATATAGGGTTATTATAAATGGGTGGTTGTTGGTCGGCACAGACTCGGTGGGTCGAAGTGCTTCTTTCCGTGCTGTGTCTCTGAACAAATAAATATCGTATTAACAATCATTGTCCTTTACACTGAGGAAACCAAACGCATATTCTGCTGCTGTTTTGTTGAGCAATTCCAATAAGTCTGCAAACGTTTTGCTTAGCTTCCAGTCACTTGCCATGATAATTCCCTGCCCCATTCCCATGCTGACCTCTCTGTCCACGGCCTGCTCCACGGTTTCAATCTTCCGGAATCAGCGTCAACTTCAAAAACTCACGTGATAACTACTCCTCCATTTGTTTCTGACAGCGAGCGTTGGAAATGATTCCGCTCTCCATTTAATCATTACTGCCTTCCACCCTATCACAGTTATTCTCTTTAGCTCTTTCATTCCTTTGCTCCGTTCCCCTTTTCCCAGCCTCTGTTCTTACTTGAATACTGCTGCAACAGAACACTTTGTAGTTCTGAAGAAAATTCAGAATTTTAACTCTGTTCCTCTTTCTAAAAATGCTTGCCTACAAGGTAGTTCCAGAACTTGCTGTTAAATTCCCAGCTTCCCAGCCTCCGCAGGATTTTGCCTTTTGACAGAAGGAAATGTCATGAATAAATGAAGAAGTGAGGTTGCAATTGAATGTAAAGGGAAAGAAATACATGCAATAGAAACATGACTTTGGAGAGGCTGGCAAAGAGGGGCTTTGAGGGGATGAGGAAAGTGATCTCTTTAGAAATACATTTTGTAACTTGCTGCCTTGATGTTGAGGGCAGCCACCTCGATTACCATTACCACCATTACCAGCAATAGAGCCATCACTGTGTTTGTTTCCCAATTTTGCTGTATAATCCCACTGTAGAGCGGCAATGTGTTTCTGAATCGTTCTGTCAGAAATGCAGCACAATTATACTCCATATAAGGACTGTGTAGCTTTCGAGGGTAACTTGCCAAATCATTGAGGAAACGTGATCACTCAGTGAGACTGTCCAGAGAATCAGATCACAAAGACACACTGACTGGTAATCAGAAGTTCCAAACATTCACCATCGTTGAACAATGCAGGGAGGGAAGTGATGTGTTCTTTGTAAGGAATAAGGACTGCGTTTTATAAAAGGTGATCACTTGGAATCAACAAAGAATTTCCATTACCGAAATATATGAAAAGCAGCTCACAGTCTGCAGGACCTCAGAACAGTCACTGTGTGTTTTGCTGTTCTGTTGAACTGAGAGGAAGCGCCTGACATTGTGATGATTTCTGTGATATCAACATACCGCTGCAGGACATTTCACCTCGGACTTTGAACCTAGCTACATAAAATCCATAAGGACAAAGTATCGGGGGAAGAATTTTTGTGCAATATCATTGATCATTGGAAAAATGTGACAGCTTAGTGACTGCAAATAAACTGATCTCTTATTACAAAGACTGACTCACAGTACAAAGATACGGTAATCTGTGTACACTTTCCAAAATGTAAAACACAAAATATCAACAGTTCACGATAAATGACTAAGTTCAAATCACTCAGCAAAGTTAGGTACAGCAGGAGCATCAATTCTCCCTGTGGTTTTAAAGTAAAATAGATGAACTCGTGAAATGTTCAGGCTGTTTTCTCTACCTGCATATATAGGTTAATGAAACAGTAATACTGTTAATAATCTCGTCAGGCGAGTGAGGCTGTGTTACTGTAAACGGTCAACTCGTTGTGATCCAATCACCAGGAATGTAGCGTCTATCAATGTCAGTTGTTAACTCACTATGATTCAATGCAAAGATGGGAGCTGAAGGTAGATGGTTGTTTCAATAAACACTCCACTGTAACTCAATAAATAAAAATTAATGTCAGTCTGATACATCCAGGAGTGAAAGTGGAACTGGAGAATGAAAAGATCCTGAAGATCTAATGCTGATCAATAAATTGGCACAGTTAAGGTGTCTCTGTAAAGTCGCCACAAGTAGAAAACCTTGAAATGAATTCATTCCCGGATGCAAAACAACAACTCTCCTGAAATGGACATTTAACCAATGAATTCACAAATTGTATTGGAACCAGGCTAATGACCCTTATAACTTTTCCATCCACTCACTGGTTTCTGCAGGGGTATCGGGTTCTGTCACAATCTGATAGGTTCGTCCCCCTGAGTTATGTTTTGCAGGTATCAAACAGACTTACAATACAGTAAGTATGAGATATGGGTGTTGACAGCAACTTGAATTAGTCGTACATAACGATGGAGGTTTAAGATGTTTGGTGTGGGCCGGCCAATCTTGTAAATCATGACTACTGGTACTTTATTCATTTAGAGATACAGCACTGAAACAGGCCCTTCGGCCCACCCAGTCTGTGCCGATCAACAACCACCCATTTATGCGAATCCTAAATTAATCCCATATCCCCTACCTAAACTGGGGGAAATTTATAATGGTTAACTTACCTGTCAACCTGCAAGTCTTTCGCTGTGCGAGGTAACCACCGCTCCTAGCAGAAACCCACACGGTCACAGAGAGAACTTAGAAACTTCACACAGGCAGTACCTGGACCTGAACCTGGGTCACTGGAGCTGTGACGCTGCGGTGCTAACCACTGCACCACTGTGCCGCCCTGCTTAGTCATGAACATCCTGAAAATGGTGCAAGTAACGAAGGAACATCCAGTAAGCACTGATATTCGGATGTAACTTATGCCACACATGCAGGATCCTATATAAACGTTGAAATTCGAGGATCTCCTTGTCAACACGGTAATTTCCGAGTATCTCTGTCAATAGATAACATTAACGGGACACAATAAATACTGACAGTTGCACGGTCTCCTGCAACGAAAATCTTATGGACACAGAAGATATTACCAGACTCCCAGAGATTCTTTTCAAATGTTGCCACTTCAATGGACAAATTGTATTTATTGATAAGCAATCCCAGAACTGTCTGTCGATAACATAAATCCAGAGGTCTATTTGTAAATGCTGAGAATGCCCTACGATTCTGTGAAAACTAGTACATAGTCTCACTCCCAGTATTCTCTTGCAAATAAATTCTCGCACCCGAGGGATCCCCTGCACACACAACTCGCAATCCAGGAATGTCATGTAATTGTTCAAATGGCGAGACGCACTTACCGCCAAGAGCCGCGAATATACATTGTTAAATGATAAAACAAATACAGTAAAGCATGCTTCATACAGTTACTAACTGGATATCGTAGTGTTTTGACAATTGTATTGTACATATTGTTCATTTGAGGCTACCATGCACACACGAGCCTGAAGATGGAACTGAAAGAGATAGTGAAAGAAAACAGAGTAAAGAAGACTCCATTATGTTCAAGAGTTTGCTGACTCGGTCCTCAGTCTTTTCCTCATATGTCTTACTAAACTCTGCTAAACCACAGGCCAGTCCAGAGACCATCAGAGCCATTGATCCTTACAAGGAACGGGCAGCATTAATGAGGTGGTTAATGAAACAAAAAGACAGTAGTTTACTGAATTAATAGTTGGAGACGGAGGCTCACCAGGAACTAACGATCAGAGATAGCACAACCTGTGGACACTCTGAACTGCCATATGTATCATAATTTCTATATATACTATATGGCAATTTGAATATACACATTGAAACTCCCAGATCATACGCTTCCAGGCTATTGTTTTCAGATGTTGATCCATTCTCTCCCTCTTTGTAAAGCTAAAGGTGACTGTCAGTCATTGACGCAATAGTAGAGTAACATTGCAAGGAGAATCTTATTGACATCAAAGAGAAACCTTGCAGTGGCACAGATAGGTCCCTTGGAAAGTGCCATGAATCACAGTCACTAAACAAACAAGGTCAGCAACATGCTTTCTTCTGAACACGTTATATGTCAAACAGTGTACTTGCCCAGATATTGCGCAGACATGAATTGAAACTTCCCAAAGCCCAGAATATAATTTGATTAACTGTTCCACTGTTGAAAACTGCACAGCGCAATAGTTACATTGGTATAATACTGTCCATATCTGCCTGTGGATTCTGAACGGTGTCATGCTTGCATTTAAACAGTACTGCCTCCCTCTGCTGGTGAATACTGCACAGTACAATTGTTGCATTGATACAGTAAAATCTCCATTCTTTTGTCGGTATGACAGTGCAGTATTATATTTATATAGTAATGATGAGTGCAAAGACTAAAATGATATAGTAAAGTCTACCTCATTTGGTGAATACCAGCTTACACCTCTGGTGGGGAAGAGTAAAGAGTGCACTGGCTACATTTTCACAGTGATATCCTCGTCTCTTTGGAATACAGAATAGTGCATTTCTTATTGTTACGATCAGGTGACGAGGGGTCACACTACACCCCAATTGTCCTTCTTCTCATTTGACCGCAGCAGGGTTTATTCCTTTCTAAACACTGGATGTACTTAACACTCCAGTGAGTATTTTACCTTTATCCTTTGTTGTGATCGTAAAAGAATCAATTGGACAAGTTTTCTTGAGTTTAAACAAGGAAGAGGTGAGTTTATTATACTTAATAATTAAACGTTTAAAGTCGGTTGCCAATCCATGAATTTAAAAAAATCCCCTTTTTATAGCAGGTTTTCTTGACATTATGTTTAATATCATAATGCTTACCACCACTGGGAGATCCATTTCCATAAACTGCACCAATGGCTCCAACTGATGCAATATGTGTTTATCCAGTATTTCATAACTGTTTCATGGTCAAGAAAATAAATGTGCACGGCATCTATAGAATGGCACATTGAACATCAACTGGCCACTAACCATAAACAGACAGTATTTTCATAAACTGACCTCCTACGGACAAACTGAACAAGTTCAAATAAACTGACCCCGACCACACATCTAAACTATTCAGAAAATGCTGCGTGACTCACTAACTTAACAGGTCTCTAAAGAGGACACATCGCAGCAAAATACATAACCATCGACATTGATTTATTTTGTGAAAGGTTCTCTTCTTTTCTTCTTGTCTTCGATATGCATCTCTTTAAGGGAACTACGGCAAATTGTAGGTGCCTCTCCACTCTCACAGATATGAGGTTGCTTAGCCTGCCCTGTACTCATATTTCGCTTTTACTGTCTCTGCTGACAGATTCTTCTGCACGACTAGGCCCTTCAGAAGCAGGAGAACCAAGCCAGCAATACTAATCTGAACAGTCACCCCTCTGACTTCAACACGCACCAGTTCAGCATTTAGCTCAATGCATGGGAATGATGGTTTGATAGCACAGTCTGTGCAGGGTGAAGTTCACATTGCAAGTGAGCAGCACGGGTAGTGGTGAACGGCACAGTAGAGGACAGAGGAGGCAGGCGAGTGCTCCCTGACCCAAACATTGCTGAAGATTGTGGGGAATACCAATTCAATGCCTGGGTCTTCACGCAAAGGAAATTGGAATAGTACCAGCAGAGAACGGTTGTGTGGGTAACCTGTCAAAGACTTTCAACATCATGGATGAGACTATGGAGGAGCCAATAGTCTATGAATGGCACCCGGACGTTCCTGTTCATGGAACGAGTTGCCTGTGTTCTCTTATGAAGAATGTGCTGTCCTCTACGAAGCTTACTATGCTAGATCCCTGGTAACCACCAAGGCAAGCTTTGATTGAAACCCAACCTGCTGCTATTGGGGCTTTGGCTTCTGCAGTGTCTTCCAGCCTCGAAAAGTAGAGAAGCAGCGTTAACAGATTTAGTGGTTCGAATGGAGAGGAGCTTTGGTCGGATCAGTGGTGTCCTTTAGTTTTCTCTCATGCAGCTCAGTGAGAGATAATGTGCAGCCCCATGGGATCAGACTGGCGCTACGGCAGCTGCAGATAGTGTCCTCTTTCAAGACGGAAGTACATCTGTGCCCTTGACAGACCCTCGTCCCATGCCCATGCAGGCACCAGCAATGTAGTCCAGATGCACCAACCTGAAGCCAGTCCCATTCTCGGTCGCACCGCCGAAAATGCCGGTTGTAAATATCTGCAGTGCAATTTTTACGACAGCTGCAAGCGTCCACCACGCTGAATTAAAAGGGGCAGCTCTATAATTCGAAAATACCAGCCTTCAAGGAAACACTATTAGGTGGCACATGAATGAATATTAATTTGAGTGCAATTTATTAACGTAATATTAGTCAAACATTTATCCATGTCAATTTGTGCAAAATGTTTTATTAATAACTTAGGGCCCTCACGGTGTGTGGGCGTGTGAATGCCTCATGCAGGGATTTTCTCTGTCCAAGTGCAGTGCAGATTTGACCTAAATGTAGCGGAAGAATCATCTTCGTGGGTCACTTGGTGCAGGGGTGGGAGGAAGGGGTGTGCGTAGCATATCAATACAACCGATATTTAATCACTTGTACTCAGACTTCACATGTTACTCGTTGCTTCACCGTGCAATGCCAGGCACCACATGGTCAGCTATCGGTGTGGTCTCCAATTCTGCTGCACAATGACAGTGCAGTGACTGACACGACCGAGCCATCTCTCAGTGTGGGCTCCAGGTCTGGCTGCTGACACACGGCAGTGGGAGGGAAATATGAAATAATTGTCAAAGAGGACCACATATCAGCCAATATGATAGGAAAGAGGAAGGTTGATTCCAGGGTAACTGCTACTATTGTTAGCCAATAGGGGATCCGGACACCGAGCACGAACCCATACTTCCTTCAATTCAACTTGCTCGTCCATTACCAATACCCGCTATTCAAAAATACAGGAGCACTTTTAGGGCTGAAAAGTGCTAATAGAAAGTTGACGTGTTCATTGAAGCCTCATCGAATCGCCATTTGTTCTCAACAGAATAGACTACATTGTGAGTAACGAATACATGTATTCAGTTCGAAGTAAGTACAATTAGAAGCTTGTTTCATCCAGAAAGAATGTTTGGGACGCTCTCTGTGAAAAGGGAAGAGGGGAAAGAACAGGTGCCGCATCATTCAGCACTTGCATGAGATATTTTTTGTTGCAAGAGGAGTGATTCTGGGATTGAAAGAGGACTAACCAAGAGCTTTACAGAGGGAATAGTGCCTTTGGATTGTTGAATGGGGAAGGGAGGGAATGATGCCTTTAGTCGTCACATTGCGCTGGCGGCTGAAATTGCAGAAAACTGTTGAATATGTAGGTGTTGCTGTGGCAACTGAATCAAGGCGAACTGAATCATGGCTCTGGTGGTGACGAGAAGGGATGAGGGCGGAATTGCAGGTTACGTGCCTGAAGAAGGGAACTCTTCAGCCGAGCAAAGACAGAAGCCAATTCGGAAATGATGATGTGGAAGGTGGCATCATTGGAACTGCTGTAACAGAGATGTAGATACCTGGAGAAGGCAATAGAGACCTAACACGAAGCAGGATGGGGGAGTTAGGGGTGCATAATCGAGCGAGGTCTCTGGGTTGGTGTCTACAGATAGACATTGTGAGCTACCTGCCGATCCTCAGTTATGGAAATAGGATTTCGAGGAATCGAATTGAGGATGGGTCGTGTAAAGGTAAAGTAGGGCCGGCAACTAGAAGCAAAGTTAATTCCTGTCAGCTGAGAATGAGGTCAGGAAACTACAATGAAATGGTCATCAAAATACCCAAACAAGATGTCGTGTGCTGGTGGGACGTAAAGGTGTCAAACGACTGGATGGCGAGGCGAGGGATAGCGATGCAAAGAAGCTGCACTTCCCATTCAGAGATACAGGTGTAGGTAGAAGATACATCCTGGTGAAAGATGGACTGTAAAGTGACTGGACATCCCGGTGCGGGATGGAAAAGTACAGACCTGAATATTTTGAATGGGCTAAGTTGTAGATCGTTTGAACATCCTGGTAAGAGATGGAAGTATTGAGGCTATGGCCGTCCTGATGAGGGATGGACTTGTCGGATCCGAATTTCCTGAATGGATTGAGTTTTAAAGGGATTGATCGTCCTGGTGTGAAATAGAGTTTTAGCAGAATTACATGCTCCAGAGAGAGAAAGAGAAGTATAAAGGGAATGAACATCTTGGTGAGAGATGTAAATGTAGAGTGGTTGGACGGCCTGGGGAGAGATGGAGTTGAGGGAGTCTAAATGTCCTGTTTACAGTGTTGGACTCGATGTCCATGGTGAAAAGGAAACATTTCTGGACAGAAAACCAGAGCAGCTAAAATCGTGGATGGCTACAGAAGAAGACAAGGGGACAAAGTGCAATAGAAAGAGTTAAGATCCATCGGAAAGGAACAGATTGAAATGTTGAGTCTAACGATGTAGCCTTGTTTGTGGATGTTTGGAGGAATTTGGAAGTGGCTGTGCGCGGTCACAGGCACGGGGTGAAGACCTCAAGAGGAAATGAGTTCAAAGATAGTTTGGGAAAGGATGACATGATGTTCAGTGGTGGACTCATGGTCTGGGGGAAGTGGAACGATATGTCAGAGAGATCGTGTTTAGGCTCCCCAAGGTAGAGGTTTTTTCAACAAACAACAACAGCGATTCCATTGTCAGCAGGTTTAATGACAATGTCAGGGTTGAGAGAATAAAGTGCTGCACATCACAGGGAGATAGATAAGAGAGAGTAAAGGGGGCGGAATTCATTTCAAAAAACTTGCCTCCATCTTAACACAAACCTTCACTCTTTTACTCTCTTCAGTCCCCCTTTTTCCGTGGTTCTGTATTTGCTAAAAGTA
The DNA here is from genome assembly GCF_036365525.1 of Heterodontus francisci. Classification (NCBI taxonomy): domain Eukaryota; kingdom Metazoa; phylum Chordata; class Chondrichthyes; order Heterodontiformes; family Heterodontidae; genus Heterodontus; species Heterodontus francisci. The sequence continues at coordinate 860,209 of NW_027141749.1, read as the reverse complement.
ATTAATCTCGACTAATATATATTTCTGAAGAAATCGCAATTACGTTCAAAGCTATTCCTGTGTCTCTCGCCACAGATGATATCTCAGCTGTTAAGTGTTTCCAGCATAATTCGTTTTCAATTCAAATGATGTTCGCCGTCTGCTGGTGGATACGGGTATTTCAGTAAGCCGACGAATCACAAAAATCACAATTTTCTGGAGAGTAATGCATGGTGTAGCTGCTCTCCCGACAGAGTAACAATTGCGCTCTGCTGATGACTAACTGAAATGTTTAAAATTGACGCAAAAACGCATGAATTTCTGACCAGTTTCTCCTGCTCTCCTGCAGCGCAGGAAAACATTATATTGTATCTAGAAATTGGTGTATATTTAGTACTTGAACCATAATACAGTCGTTAATATTGACAAAGGCACAAATTCCAACTGCAACATTGAATAAATTATTTTAATTATATTTGAAGGTTATTCCCATTGTACATCAACACTTACGTTATAAACTGCAGTAATTTGTCCATATCGAGTATGTGGTGGTGGAGGAATAAGTTACACTAAATGCAGATGAAAGAGACAGACCATTTATTTGTCACCTGACGTGTTCTAAACCTTTTTTAACAGGATATGGAAAAGAGAATCGGTTACAAAACGAACTTTGCATAAACTCTTCATTAATAAGCACCGGTTTTAATCTCTGTAACAGTGTTGGTAATTACATGCGGAGTAATATATCTCAATATTTGTACAGACAGAGAAAGGATCCGAAATCAATTCTGTTTGGTATTTTAATTAAACAGAAAACACGCACCTTCAGACAAAATAAAGAGAAAAGCCAAATCTAGTTATTTCAAAACAATCCAAAATGATGGTTGATAAAAATAAAGTGATGTTGATATCGTAAAACAAAGTATAATTATCATGTTCACACTGTTGGGAAAGTAGATGCCGTTCCTTCAGATTTAACACAGAATAACACATCAGTCTGTGATCCACCTCCAGACATCATACACTGGATTTGAGGCTGACTTTTACCTGAAAGAACAACAAAAACGACATGAGAGGTTCACAGCAATGTTAACCACCAAACAAATACATCAAATACAGTATATGATCTCCTCAGAATATGTCTGCTTCAATAAGCCTCCTATTTCTTTAGTAAGTACAGAAAATGTTCTCTTTTTTTTAGAGATACAGCACTGAAACAGGCACTTCGGCCCACCGAGTCTCTGCCGACCATAAACCACCCATTTTTACTAGTCCTACACGAATCCCATATTCGTACAAGATCCCCACCTGTTCCTACATTTCCCTACCACCTACGTCTAATGGGGGCAATTTATAATGACCAATTTACCAATCAACTGCAAATCGTTTGGTGGTGGGAGTAATCCCGGCGAAAACCCAGACACAGGGAGAACTTGCAAACTCCACACAGGCAGTACCCAGAATTGATCCCGGATCGCTGGAGCTGTGAGGCTGCGATGCTAACCACTGTGCCGCCCATCATCTTTCTGATACTTTGGAATCAATATCGATATTCTTAATATCGGAAACAGCTGGGACTGCACACTGTCAGCACAATACACGGAACAAATTAGAAAACATTGGTCTTACCAGACTGATGGAGATGTAAGATGTTGAACCATACAGTCACTGCCCATCTTTGGTTTAATGTCTGCTGTTGTGAACGTGTCACAGTGAACATCCTCATTGTTTTCAGGAATGGAGGGAGGCATCAAAGCGGGATCAGTGCGGGTCTGAGAGCTGTATACTGCGGAGGGAAAGATCATGGATTAATGATTGGACTGAAAGTGGGTTCAGTGTGGGTCTGAGAGCTGTATACTGTGGAGAGAAAGATTATGGAATAATGATTGGACTGAAAGCGGGATAGGTGCGGGTTGAAGAGCTGTATACTGTGGAGAGAAATATTATGGATCAATGACTGGACAGAAAGCGGGTTCAGTGCGGGTCTGAGAGCTGTATCCTGTGAAGGGAAAGATTATGGATTAATGATTGGACTGAAAGCGGGTTCAGTGCGGGTCTGAGAACTGTGTACTGTGGAGAGAAAGATTATGGATTAATGCTTGGACTGAAAGCGGGATCAGTGCGGGTTTAAGAGCTGTATACTGTGGAGAGAAAGCTTATGGATGAATGACTGGACTGAAAGTGAGCTCAGTGCGGGTCTGAAAGCTGTATACTGTGGAGAGAAAGATTATGAATTAATGATTGGACTGAAAGCTGGTCCGATGCGGGTCATCTATATACGTATAACGTAAAAGGGACTGGAATTTGTTGGCTTCGGAATGTTTTCCATCTCCATTCACCGTGTTTTTTTTTACCCTTGAGTGATAGCAGATGAAATGGATCAGCTCAGCCTGAATCAGGCTATTCAGATTGAGCACCTGGAAGATTTCCAGTCAAAGTGTTAGCAAGAGAGATATCACACACCGAATAACATAAGGGTGTCTTTTCTAATATATTTCAAGCACTGTTTTGTCTAATTTCCTTTAATCACAACATGAATTTAAATCAACCAGCAGTCTGTGACATCGCCGAGTGGAACGAAATTCAAAGTACTGACAGAGAGCTGGTGACTGTGGGAGTTTAACTCACCGAGAGTGGAGAGATCACCGCCGGCACTTGTGAAGAGATCATCAGGACTACTGTCCAGCAACAAGTGACCATCCTGAGTGTCAATGGCTCCAGTCTCAACATCATCATAATGACCCGGAACCAGACCTGAGAGGAAATAATGATTTTCACTGAAATTAAATGGTATCACTGAATACTTAGAATTATATTATTCGACGTTAGTCGATATGGGCCAGCCAGGGTAAACTGTGATCTTCAGCCATAGTGAGATTAGAGGCTGGCGAATGATGGGACCATGTCGTGTCACGATAGGCAAGTCATAGCTCATGCTATGTTTAAAATGCAGCCTGTAATCGATCGAAAGGAAGGGGCAGTGTAGGATATTGGTTGGGAGACTGACAACCTGCATGTTTGGCAGATGGCAGCAGCCAGAGCAAGGTTGGCGCCCAGGTTTTCGCATGCCTCCATGGAAGTGCTCCTCCAGAGAGCAAGGGCAAGGAGGGAAGCGCTTTTCCATCTGGACCGGAGGAGGAGGCCAGCGAGGCAGGTGGGGAGGGCATGGGAGTGAGCAGCCGTGAGGTAGTCCCATGTAAGAGGTTTCAGTGCAGGAACGGGATCAATGCCCTGATGTAGTATGACAAGGTGAGTGCAGTGCCTAACATTAATTTGACAGCCTTAAATGTCACAAATGATAAAAATTAAATTAGAGAAGGGGTGCCCCAATCATTGGTTCAGATGTTCCTACACCATAGAGCACAGGTCAGTGCCCACCTTCTTGGAGAAGCACAATCTTCAGTGACACTGCTGTTCCGACATTTGTAGGAAGCAGAGCCTCTGATGGGAAGCCCTCTCTGGTGGGTAGCATCTTCTGCACTCAAGAAGCTGGTTGCATGCGGCTGTGTGCCCTGCTCATCCACACTCTTCTCCAGCCTCATGATTCTTGTCCCTGTCTGGGTGCTGCAGCCCAACTCCTGGGGACTGCAGCTGCTTCCATCTCTCATTCTCCTTCACAATGGGAGGACTCAAAACCGGAGTGGCTTAGACCTATTGTAAATTGCTGCACTCACTTCTCAAGGTCTTCATTCCTTTTACTTGGTGTAGGTAAGTTTCAAGTCGGAGAGGATGCTCATCCTAAATACCTCTGTTGTGATCGCCAAGATCGGTCAGCCTCCAGTTTGCCAATACCACGATTCAGCATCTCTCCCCCTCCCTCCAATGCCACAATGCTTTTCACAGCCAAAACTGACCTTCCTCTGACCTTCCCCCTCCTTATAGATGGCGTGTCTCTGAAAACTGTTGTTCTGGTGCGCCTTTCATTAAATTGTGAATGGTTTGGAAAATTGCCATGAATTTCCTGTTTATTGACTCAATTGCCTGCCCAGTGCCTTAAAGTGCAGCCTCCACCCACCAGCTCGGCCGATTCCAGGAATATCACTTAACAGAGTAAATACGTCGGGCTTCCTTTGCACTGCTATCCAGCAGCAATTTCCCTCCCAGTCTGTCGCCACTGTGTGACAAAATTCTGCCCTCCGTTTTAAAGTCACATCTGTCCCATTGAATCACCCATTCAACATACACACAAATGTCACATTTCACCGCCCACACAACAGTGTCAGAAATCACAATAATTTGAATGTTTCATTCCATTAAAGTTGCAATCGGTATTATTTTGCAGACATCCAAATTATTTCTCCATCTTTAAAAACTAAAATCCCTCAGCAAATCCCCATGTATTCAGCAGCATCATTTTACAGCGATTAAGTTCTGATATATTTAGTTGTTGATTTTAGATAACAGACTGCGTGATGGATTACAAAAACGTGATGGTAACAAATAAAAATGTATGCACCCTGAATACTGGAGGAGTTCCCTTCAGGATTTTCTGATCCAGGATCCGTATCACCCAAACTGTGACTGGTGTAATATTCAATCTGATTGAGGGACTCAATGGAATCAGTAACTGTTAAACACAAACATGGATGGTTATTGGAGCGATCGATTGGGACGTTCCAGCAAATAACATAATACCGTCATCATCTGGTGTCAATGTCCTGGGACTTTGTATCTGACACGGTTGTGAAATATTTATTACAGGGACTGCAGTGGTTCAAGAGCAACTAGGAATGGACCATGAATGTTGGCTCATCCAGCGAGCAGTTAAAACAATACACAGTACAGCTGGTGGGTCAGATTTCAAATATCAGAGCAGAAACAATAGTGTAAAACATAATCAGTTAGCACATTTTCTTAACCCAGAACCCTTCCATCCTGTCCGCGTTTCTTTCCATTTCAGAGTCTCAAACGGATGGTGGTGGCTTTAAAACCGAACCCCACCCCGGATAATGAGGCAGAAAAGTGTAAAGAGTGCAAGGAGACGAATAACGGATTTGTTCTTTCCTGGTATTTTTTGCAACCTGAGAAATTAATCTCAATGGTTAAATTGCCCTCCAAATAGATCGCAAGACAAAACTTTTATCGATTAGCCAGTGTTGTTGCCCCAGTATTGTGAAACAGAATTTGTAGATTAATGTTAAACTTCAGAATACAAAGTGTTAGGATATGTTTTTTGCAGGAACCACCGACTTCAGTTTTGGAGTTCCTGATGGAAGCGTGTTTCTGATCCAGAAATCCAGTCACTTAGAGAAATAAACTCTGAGTCAATGTGACTGTCTCCTCCTGAGAGCAGTGACTATTTATGGTCTCGCTTAAATGGAATAAAATGACATGATAGTTACAAGCAAACAGAAATCACGTTCTTTAAGCAGTAGCAACGGGCAGAAATCTTCCCAAACCCATTGCTAATCTTGCTATACGCACAGATATAGACACACTCGCACTGTGATATGACTCCTTCACCTGGGGATAGCGAGCGGATTTCTGACAGTGTTCAGTCAGTAAACTGACCATTAACATGGGGTAACTAAGTGGAAGTGACATTTGTCTTGTGAACATCCGGCATGAAATATAAAGCACAGACCTGAACGCCGGATCTGATAGGAATCCTTGCCAGGTGGAATATTCCCAATCTCTTCATAAATTGATTGGTATAAACCAGCCGGTGAACCCTTGCCACTGGTGACAGAACCTGTCAGATGGAGGGTGGGAAAATTAAAGTTTAGTTGCAACCCACGAGCGTTTAACAGTAAATTATCTGCGAACACATCCAAATCACAGAGACGGAGAGAGTAAAGGGACAAAGTCGGGTACAGTGAATGCGGAGTAGTTTTGTTGTGTGCATTTTCGTACATGTCTATGTGTCCATTTTACTGCATATCCCTATGTTCACCTGCAGCAGACTGAGGACAAATGTGTTGACTGTGGAAAAAATTCAATCAAGTTTGTTAGAAACGATCTCTCCCTAACAAAGCCATGCTGACTGTCCCTGATTAATGCCTGCTTCTCCAAGTGGAGATTAATCGTGTTCCTCAAAATTTTTTCAATATTTTCCCTAGCACTGACGTTAGATTCACCTGCCTGTAATTACCTGGTTTACCCCTGCCACCCTTCTTGAATAATGATACCACATTCACTGTCCTTCAATCCTCTGGTACATCTCCTGTGGCCAGCGAGGATTTGAAAATGTGTGTCAAAGCCCCTGCTGGATCGTCCCTTACCTCACTTAACAGCCTAGGTCACATCTCATCTGGGCCTGGGGATTTTTCCATTTTAAGCCCGCTAAAACAACAAACACTTCCTGCCTTTCAATGCTAATTTGTTTAAGTACTTCACAACCCCGCTCCCTGATCGCTACACCGACATCGTCCGTCTCCATGGTGAACACAGATGAAAAGTAATCCATTAAGGCCGCATTTACGTCCTCTGCCTGCACATTGCAGACGGCCATTTTGATCCCTAATCAGTCCCACTCTTTCCCTGGTTATCCTCTTGCCCTTGATATACTTTTAAAAAATGCATTGGGCGTTCCCTTGATCTTCCTCACCAGTGTTATTGCATGCCCCCTCTTAGCTCTCCGAATTCAATTTTTAAGTACCCCCTATACTTTCTGTACTCCTCTCGGGAGTCCGCTGTTTTTCAGCGCTCTGAATCTTAGTTTTTTTAGTTTTAGTTTTAGAGATACAGCACTGAAACAGACCCTTCGGCCCACCGAGTCTGTGCTGACCATCAACCACCCATTTTACACTAATCTACACTAATCCCATATTCCTACCACATACCCACCTGTCCCTATATTTCCCTACCACCTACCTATACTAGTGGCAATTTATAATGGCTAATTTACCTACCAACCTGCAAGTCTTTTGGCTTGTGGGAGGAAACCGGAGCACCCGGAGAAAACCCACGCAGACACAGGGAGAACTTGCAAACTCCACACAGGCAGTACCTGGAATCAAACCCGGGTCCCTGCAGCTGTGAGGCTGCGGTGCTAACCACTGCGCCACTGTGCCGCGTGTGACCTTCGCAGCTAAAGGCACGGCCGCCAATGGTGCGCAATTAAAATCAGGAATGCTCAAGAAGCCAGAACTGGGAGCTTGTCAGTCTGGAGCCGATTGCAAAGACAGGAGCTGTGAGGCCAGGAAGGGATTTGAAAACAAGGATGAGAATTTTAAAACCGCGCATTGCTGGGTAAAGTAGGTCAGTGAGCATTGGGCAAATGCCTGAGTGGCAATTCGTCGAGACAGCAGGGTTTGCAGAGGTTGTAACTAGTGAAGCCAGCCAGGAGTACATTAGAATCATCGAGTCTGGAGGGAACAACGTAATCGACAAGACTAGATAAGGGCAAATTCGGGTGATGTCATGGAGGTGAAAATAGACAGTGTTAATGAGGATATGGAGATTTGAGAGGAGGCTCACCCCGGAATCAAATATAACACCAAGATTACAAACTGTCTGGCTGAGTCACACACAGTTGGTGTGGCGAGAAATGGAGTTGGCAGCAAGGAAACATGCGATGGGGACTGATGGGTTTCTATCTTTTCAATACTGTGTCGGAGGAATTTTCTGCTGATGCAGTACTGAATGTCAGACTGGAATTCTGACAGTGTACAGGCTGTGGAGGGCTCAAGAGTGTTGAATGTGAGGTAGAGTTTGATACGGTGAGATACATGTGGAAACTGAGGCTGTGTTTGTGGAAAGCGCTGAAAGGCAGCATGTAAATGAGTAATGAGGTGTCAAAGGATAGATTCTTTGGTGACACTATAGGTGACTTTGCAGGAGCGGGAAGAGAAACCATTGCAGGCAACTTTCTGACCATGACTGTATAGATAATACGAGAACCAGCTGAGTGCAGTCCCACCCAGCCGGGTGTTAATGGGGAGGAATTGGAGAAGTATCTCATGATCAATCATATTAAAATTTGAGACAAGTCAAGAAAGAGGAGGTGGAATCGTTTATATTTGTCACAATCACTTAGGATGTCATTTGTTTTGGTCCTGTGGTGTGGATAGAAAATTGATTTGTGGAATTGAAACATGCAGCTGCATATGAGATGAGCATGGATTTGGGAGGCGACAACACATTCAAGGACTTTGGCGAGGTACGAACAGTTGGACCTGGGTCAGTAACCTGCATGGACAGGTGGTCAATGGTTCCTTTCTGAGGAGAGGTGTGATGACCGCTGATTTGAAGGAGAGGGCCCTGAACATGGAGAGAGAGAGAGAGAGAGAGAGAGAAATAGAATGGCTAATATTGCCAGCTAATATGGAACCCAGGAAGGGAATGTTTGTGTTCAGTACTTTAATAGAAATAAGGTGTAGACAGCAAAATGTGGATACCATCAACAGTACAGGTTCAGGGAGAGAGTGAAGGATTCTAGCAGAGGGTGATCGTATGGGATGGGGGTGGGAACTGATTGTAAGTTAGGCCTGATGGGTTGGGGAAGAAAGGGAAGTAGTGGAGGTGACTGAACGGATGTTTTTGAACTTTGTGACAAAACATCTATGAGCTCCTCTCACTTATTTGTGGAGTTCAGGGTGAACGAGGCAGGGGAGCGGTTCAGGAGGAAGATTTATGATGGAGATTATTTGCTGTGTGTTTTCTTTGCCTTCCTGGATAATCTTTGTCAAACAGGAGGTTTTAGTGAAGATGAAGAGGACCCAAGGATGCTTTATGTGACTGATACATTCAGGATTATATTACCAGATAGTTCCCCACATGTCACCGTGCCTTTCTGTTTTTCAATTATTTCAGGGAATGTTGGTGTCACTGGCAAGACCAGCAGTTTAATCCACGCTATTTATTACTTCATTATTACTTTATTACTCCACTTCATATTGGAGAATGTAAGGTCCACAAGTACTACCCTTAAACATCAGCCTTGCAATTTGCAGTATCTTCGTGTAGAACTACGTTCTAGGGTTGTGTTGATTAGAACATTAACATTATCATAAATCAATTTAATATTAATTGCATAAGAGAATCACTTACCTTTGTAAGGATGGGACTCTGTCTTTGACAAGGAATATATTTGAGTAATTTTACAGACATAAACCGCATGTCTGAACAGAGAGTATGCAGACCTGTCTGTCCAGACAGACTGCTGCAATTATGTTAAATGAGCAAACTAAACATGTGAGGCACATTAGCAATTGCTATTGTCTGTAAAAAGTCAATGAACTAAACGAGTAATTCTATCAATATATGACTGTTGGACCGGACCAAAGAGGATAGAAAACAGGATCTCTCTGCAAAATGTTGGACAGGATCAGGAAGCGCCTATGGGCAATTGAACGCCAGATGTGTAGACCTCCTGGCTGAACAGAAACCAGTATTTAATCTGGACAGGACAAAAATTATTGGACTAATTGCGTCAGGCACTTTGGAGAATAAACATCAACAATGTGACCCATCAGTTACAGAAGTAGAAGACAAGGAGAAGACACATGGCTTCTGTAGGTGGGCATAAATGTTGGGTGGAGCTTAACATCTACCGAACTGAAGAACAAGATGACATACTCGACTCTGTCCTGTGACTGAGTGTGTAATACCCATTCAGCACTGTAAACTTCTGACGTGAAACGCTGGAATGTATTGATTTCCGCAGTGTCCGTAGAAAATGCTTACTGTAACCAATCGGTATCAAATCTGAATCATTAACGATCTCATATGTTGTAAGTTCCACATGTCGTATGCAAATAAATGTTCATTGGAACAACCCGAAAACCTCTGCCCACACTCAAGCCAAAAGACTTGCAGGTTGGCAGGTAAATTGGCCATTATAAATTGGCCCCAGCGGTGGTAGGGAAATATAGGGACAGATGGGGATGTGGTAGGAATATGGGATTAGTGCAGGATTAGTATAAATGGGTGGTTGATGGTCGGCACAGTCTCGGTGGGCCGAAGGGCCTGTTTCAGTGTTGTATCTCCAAACTAAACAAAACTAAACTACACTCTGCATAATGCAACATCCCCAGAACACATGCCTGCATTAACATGCTACACAATGAAACTTTAAAGTGTCTAGTCCAAAACTTCTGTCTACTTTTATACACAACCTAATGAAACTTGCACCAGACCAACTCCCACACAGCTACCTCCACTTATATACCATACAGTCGAACTGATTGCAAGCTTGGCGCCGGATTTGATACCACAGCTGAGATTCCAATTCCGTATTCTCTTTATCATAAGGCCGTTATCTTTCACCTCTATCATCATTCACCTCCCTTCCTGCCTCAGCCCATCTGCTGCCGAAATGCTCACCCATGCTTTGTTGCCTGCAGAATCGAATATTTCAATGTTCTCCTGGGCGATCACCCATCTTGCATCCTCCAGAAACATCAGCGCATCCAAAGTTTTGTTGCCAGCCCGACATGAAGCCCCTCTCAGGAACGCCATGGCACTCGACGATCTATTGGTTTCCCTGCGATCAATACCTAGAGTTTCCAAATATGATCTTCCTGTTCAGACACCTTCATGCTCTCCCCCTGCATCAGTATAACCGTCTCCAGCCTGAATCATTTCAGGAGCTCTGCTTTTTTCTGAATACAGCTTCTTGTACTTCACCCACTTCAATTGCCCACAACTTTCAGTTTTGCCTTTAACCATCTAACCCCCAGATCTGAATTTCCACCAGAAATATTTCCGTGTCTCCGGCTCTTCAAATCCAACCATCTGACTAAGAATTTCGTCACCCACTCTAACATCTCTTTGTTTGGCTCTGTGTCAGTTTTCTCTCCGTTTACATTCCTGTTAAACCCCTTGTGATGTATGTGTTAATTGAAATTTCTGTAATACAAACGTTCTTGCTGTTTAATTGCGTCCGTGTCCTCTCTCTCTGTACACCACCCCAGCACCCCGACCGCCCACCATCCTCTCCCACTCTCCTCGAGTGAAATTACTGGTTTGAGAAACCCAGGAACAAGTAACCGATATTATCACTTTTCTCAGCAGATTAGACATTTCACTTTTATGTTTTTGTAAAAGCAGTGCAGAATTTGCTTACCAGAACACAGGACCCATACATCCATACTGTCAGTGAGAGACGAATTCAATGTGAATAAGATGCAGTTCTGGAGCTGCAATTCGTTTCCTTCACACTGGACATCATTCACCCAGATGGGTCCTTCACCATCCTTTGAATAGTTATAAGCGGCTGTCGCTTCACCACAACCCAGCTGTGTACAGACTACGTTGGCATCATTCAGGGTCCAGTGTCTATCCTGCAACCTCCCCCAGCTGCCATTGTAGTAAATCTCCACTCGCCCATCACACCAGCTTCCCCCGTTAGTCAGTCTTCGTGACCAATTTTCATCTACAACATGAAACACATTGAGAATGGTGAAACTGAAGTAAAATATCTCAGAATTTACTGCCACCCGAAAAGTCATTAATATTAACGGTAACTATTCCTGTCATCATTGTTCAGAAGGCTTGTTGAAAGATCATTTTCACCATTACCTTTTCTCTGTAAATACATTTTAGAGACGTACCGAGTAGCTTACGGTTGCTGAATGGGGACAGAGGGTAAAATGAACTGTCGGTGATAGCCGAGGGACTGAAGGTCGTCCTCCTGTCCACATGCACTGATATTCCAGCTCTCGCCCTGTACTTGAAAATATCATCAACTTTTCTTCCAATTTATCTTCGTTATGTTCACATGGTGAATCTTCAACTCTTCCATTCTCTTCCTCAACATCTCTGTCTCTGATTCTGGGGATAGGTTATTAACTAATATAAAGAGTAAACCCAGTGACTCTCACAGTTACCTTGTCTATGCTTCCTCACACCCCAATTCTTCGAATGACTCTATCACATTTTTTCACTTGCTCCATCTGCAATGTTTGGTGATGCAAACTTCCATACCAGTGGTTCCAGATATGTATTCCTTTTTCCTCAACCGAGGACTCTCCTCACCTCCTCATCCACCCACCATGGTTGACAGGGCCCTCAAGCACGTCCATTCCATTTCCCAAACGTCTGCTTTCACCCTTTCCCCCTCCCAGAACAATGATAGGATTCTGATTCTCCTCATCTTCCACTCCATCAGCTTCCATATTCAACAGATCATCTTCCACCATTTGCACCACCTTTCATGTGGTGCCACTACAAAGCACATCTTCCCCTTCCCTCCACGTTTAACATTCTGAAGGGACCATTCGCTCTGTTGCACCCTGATTCACACTTCAATTATTCTCAGCACCCCTTCCCCCATGACCTTCCCATGAATGCGCAGGAGGTGCAACCACTGCCCTATTACCTACACCTTTATCACCATCCAAGCCGCCAAATACTGCTTCCAAGTGAAACAGCGATTTTCTTGTACTGCTTTCTCTTTAGTACACTGTATTCACTGTATTGACTGATCATGATACCGTCTCCTTCACATTGGGACACCAAACATAATTGAGTGCTTACTTTGCACAACACCTTTGTTCAGTCTGCAAGCTTTACCTTTAGCTTCCAGTTGCCTGTCCTTTTCATTATTTATTCCGCTCCCACTCTGACATCTCCCTCCTCTTTCTCCGACACAGTTCCAATGAAGATTAACATAAGTTTGAGAAACAGCACTTCCTCTTTCCACTAGACTCTTTACAGGCTTTTGGAATGAACACTGAATTCAGCAATTTCAGGAAAGATTCCCTGCCCTTTTTTGGACGATGTCTTGCCTTCCAATTTGCAGCTCCTCTCGAAATGTGTTTTTCACTTGGCCCATTCCTATCTCTTTCTGCCTTGCATTGTCCCATTTACCATTTAATTCTTCCTGCCTTCCACCATATCACAGATTGTTCCTTTCGTTCTTTCCTTGCTTTCCCCTTTCTTTAAAAACTGTTAAATCTCTAAGTTCTGATGAAAGATCTGCAAACTGTAAGGTTGATTCTGTTTCTTTCACCGTAGATGCTGCCAGAACTTCTGAGTATTTTCAGCACTTACTGTTTTTATTACCTATATTTTAAATTGTGAAACGTGGGAGCTATTTGCGTTGAGCAATGTCCCACGGACAGCGATCAGTTAACTTAGCAGATAATCTGTTATAAGAGGGCGCTGGTTGAGGGATAACTGGGAGAATTGTAATTTACATCAAGTTTGTGAAATAATCAAAGACATGACATATTGGTGAAATAACGAGTTACTTCACTCACTATCATTTTATTGCCCTTGATGTACTGGAAATTAAAATTTATCTCATGCTATTTAGCTGGAAACAAGTTCACAGTTTTTTCTAGTGCACAGCTGATCTTTGCAGAGAATTCCATGATAATTCATATTTGAACGGCCAATTTTGATAACAGTTTCAATGCTCGAGCAACATTTCCATTCTATGGCAGTGGTCCTGGGAGCAAATTGCTGATTCTATAGCCCTTGAATAATGCCCTAGATTTACCACAAAAGAGATATTATATGAGCGATAAGTACTAATCACGAGACATTGTATGTATTCAATGTTTACTGGAGTGAAGCTCTTTGATTCATTTGTAATGTAATTCAGACCAATAAACCGTCAAACACATCTCAGAATCTTAGTGTCGAAGGAAGCATGGGATCAGCAAAACTAGTGAATCAGCGACCTGTGGAAATAGTTAATGATGCTTGACAGCAGAACAGTTGGTGCATTTCAGTTCGATTGACTGAGATGACTCACCTGTACAGATGACACTGGCATCATTTTCATGGGAGCTGCTACACTGTTCCCAGGATGAAACAGGAGAATCCCACAATCGCGTCTCATTCCGCCGACACCTGTAACTTTCCTTCCACACTGGACCGGCTCCCTTCCCAAAGTGAGCTCCTCCCGGGATTGAGGTTACTGCCCCACACTGCAAGTGCTCACAGACCACGTTGGCGTCTTCCAGATCAAAGTACATGTCACACAGCGTCCCCCACTGGTCTCCGTGCAGCACCTCCACCCGGCCAGAGCATCTGTTCGTCCCATCAACCAATCGAGGTCCTTGTTTCCCTGTATTGGAAACCAATCCAAATCCAAATAATTTATAAATCATCCTCTGCATAGAAACAGCAAAATTGAAAATGGGTATAAAAGTTGAATCTTATGTACACGATTATCTATCCATACTTTATACAAATTATCTATCAAAAAACAATTGGAATTACCACAGCAACACAAAAGCAAAATACTGCAGATTTTGGAAATCTGAAATAAAACAGAAAATGTTGGAAATACTGAGCAGGGCTAGCAGCATCTGTGGAGAGAGCAAGAGAATTGTGTTTCAGGTCTGTGTACTCTCATCACAATAATTACTACAGGACCTCTTTAAGAAGTTGGCTGAACACTCAAAAATTAACAGCTCTTCTTGCAAACGCTAATCGATTGTTGGTCTTTATCTCTTGGATTTTGGAATGTAAACGATGAAGGATGTGATGTTTCTGTTGCATCTGTTGTCACGTTTGGGCACGGCACTTCACAAAACCATTGGCTTTGGAGGTTGTTCAGGACAGTGTCACGAGAATGGCAACAATGCTTAAATCGTTACATTATGAAGACAAGTTGCATAAACTTTGTTTGTAGTAGATTTGGTTTAGAAGGATTACAGCTTATCTAGTCGATGTGTTTAAATGGTTAAGGGGTTTGATAGATGAGCTATAGAAGATCTGGAGAACAAATACAAAACAAGCCCATTTAGGAGCTGCTTTTCTTTATGCGGATGTGGACATCTCTGGCAGAGGTGGCAGTTATTGCTCAACTCTATTTGCCCTTGAAACCGGTGTCAGGACAGTCCTTTTGAACTGCAATTGCCTGCATGGGGAATGTTCTTCTGCAATGCAGTCAGGTAGAGTTAAGGCAAAGTGTGCAAGCATAGAGTGTACCTTTAACTGCATGTGTTGCAAGCAGAGTGGGAAGTTTGGAATTTGGTAATTAGTGGCTAAGACTGAAATCTAGCCTTAACATTTAGTAATTCACTTGGAATTAAAAACCAAACTGCAAGGCAGTGCATTGTTCGCAGTTAACAGGGCAATTCAGGTTAGCAGTAAGCTGTCAATCAGCTGTGATTGTGTGAACTCGGGTAATTACTGTTCGCTGGAAACTGTCTAAACTGTTGCATCTCGAATGTGCCTCAAAGAACAAAGATAATTACAGCACAGGAACAGGCTCTTCGGCCCTCCAAGCCTGCGCCGATCCACGTCCTCTCTCTGAACATGTCGCCTATTTTCTAAGGTTCTGTATCTCTTTTCTTCCTGCCCATTCATGTATCTGTCTAGATACATCTTAAAAGACGCCATCGTGCCCGCATCTACCACCTCCGCTGGCAACGCATTCCAGGCACCCACCACCCTCTGCGTAAAGAACTTTCCACGCATATCCCCCCTAAACTTTTCCCCTTTCACTTTGAACTCGTGTCCTCTAGTAATTGAATCCCCCACTCTGGGAAAAAGCTTCTTGCTATCCACCCTGTCTATACCTCTCATGATTTTGTACACCTCAATCAGGTCCCCCCTCAACCTCCGTCTTTCTAATGAAAATAATCCTAATCTAATCAACCTCTCTTCATAGCTAGCGCCCTCCATACCAGGCAACATCCTGGTGAACCTCCTCTGCACCCTCTCCAAAGCATCCACATCCTTTTGGTAATGTGGCGACCAGAACTGTACGCAGTATTCCAAATGTGGCCGAACCAAAGTCCTATACATCTGTAACATGACCTGCCAACTCTTGTACTCAATACCCCGTCCGGTGAAGGAAAGCATGCCGTATGCCATCTTGACCACTCTATTTACCTGCGTTGCCACCTTCAGGGAACAGTGGACCTGAACACCCAAATCTCTCTGGACATCAATTTTCCCCAGGACTTTTCCATTTACTGTATAGTTCACTCTTGAATTGGATCTTCCAAAATGCATCACCTCGCATTTGCCCTGATTGAACTCCATCTGCCATTTCTCTGCCCAACTCTCCAATCTATCTATATTCTGCTGTATTCTCTGACAGTCACCTTCGCTATCTGCTACTCCACCAATCTTAGTGTCGTCTGCAAACTTGCTAATCAGTCCACCTATACTTTCCTCCAAATCATTAATGTATATCACAAACAACAGTGGTCCCAGCACGGATCCCTGTGGAACACCACTGGTCACAAGTCTCCATATAATATTGGACGTCATTGCAAGATGATTTGAGTAAAGGAGCAAGATGTTACTGCACCTATACAGGGCTTTGGTGAAACCACACCTGGAGTATTGTGTGCAGTTTTGGTCTCCTTATCTGAGGAAGGATGCCCTTGCCATGAACAGTGTGCAAAGTAGATTTACAAGGCTAATTCCTGGGAAGGCAGGATTCACGTTTGAAGAGAGATCGGATCGACTCGGACTATATTCACCAGAGTTTAGAAGATTGAGAGAGAATCTCAGAGAAACCTATAAAACTCGAACAGTACGAGACAGGCTAGATGGAGGGAGGACGTTCCCGATGGCTGGAGAGTCCAAAACCACGGGTCACAGTCTCCGGATGTGGAGTATGCTATTTAGAACCGAGATGAGGAGAAATGTCTTCACTCAGAAGATGGTGAACCTGCAGAATACTCTACGACAGAAGGCAGTGGAGGCCAGATCTCTAAATATATTCAAGAAGGAGATAGTAATCTTTCTTAATACCAAAGGAATTAAACGATATGGGGGAAAAAACGGGAACAGAGTACTGAATTAGACGATAGGCCATGACTTTTTTGGAATGGCAGAGCAGGCTCCAAAGGGATGTCTGGCCTACGCCTACTCCGATAATCTATGTTTCTATTTTTAGACTTCTCGTCAGGCAGAGTGTAAACAAAGATTGCAATGTTAACTGAATACATTATGAACATAGTGGGAAGTTAGAGTTTGCTTAGAGTAAGGATTCGGTTCATAGTGGGAACAGGAGGTATTTTTTATTATTTCACAGGGGGTGGGACTTTCGGGCTAGGACAGCATTTAGTACCCATTTCGAACTGCCCTTGCAAAGATGGTAGTGAGCCGCTTTCTTGCCCCACTGCAGTGCATGCGCTTTCAGTGCACTCACATTGCTGTTAGGAAGGGACTTCCAGGATTTGACCCAGCGACAGTGAAGGACCAGTTATATAGTTCCAAATTAGGATGGTGTGTGCTTCGGAGGAGAACATGCAGATGGTGTTCCCATGCATCTGCTGTCCTCGTCCTTCCAGGTAGTAGAGAGTGAGCGTTCGGATGGAGGTGTTCTGTTTTGTCTGTTAAACTGGAGTCAGTGACTAGAGCCACCGGTTTAAAAGAGCGTCACAGCCAGCAGCAGCAGAGCCTATTGGAAGGGGCTGAGGGACAGACACCAGGCAAATAGAGGGAAAAACGCACTCAGTGAAGCAATTGTCAGGTCAGGATGTGAGAGGGCGTGGGTAAGTTGTAAATACGTATTAAGTTAATTGATGAGTGTTTAGTGTTTCGGCGTTAGCTGACCAGTGAAATAGCGTTAAAGCTAAAATGCATCTAAAAATAATTTTACCTCAAAAATAAAGACAGACTAAGTTCTGGCAGAGCAGTTTTTTCTGGATATTGGTATTTGTAGACAATGGAACTGAACCGAGGGAACTTGTCTGTAGTAGATATCTCAACCTGGAAACTCTCTGGCTCAGGATCATAGAGCTGTTGTGGGAATTGGAGAAACGCCAACACATATGGCAGCAAGAAGAGTATTTGACAGTTTGCTGCAGATTTCAGTCACACGTTGTAGAGAGCTGCAGGATTAGAATGAGGTTGTTGCAGCTTCTAGTGTACAGTATTTGAAATCCAGATGTAATGGAGAACGAGGATATACAGAAGTGAACAGGAACAAAGTCCTGGCTATTTGTGAGGATAAAGATGAAGACGGTCAGAAGGACAGCCAGAATGTTGACCGTGATACCTTGGAATAGGAAGCTGTTCAAAAGGAGGAGGAGTGGAGCATAATGTGATACTTTTAAGTGATTCAATAATTAGGGCATTAAGAGTCCCACACAGCATTTTCCCAACTTGTGCGAAGTGAGGGTTATCTCAAATCAGATTGCAAGAATGGAGGGGAAATATCCAGTCGTTGTGGACCATGTAGTGATAAACTACATAGCGAAGAGTAGGCAAGAGGTTCTTTTCGGAGAGTACCAGAAGCTGAAATATAAAAGAAGATCTCAAGGATTATAATCTCTGGATTATTATACAAGCCGCTTGCACTTTGGCATCGGAAAAATAAACGATCAGGGAGATGAACATGTGGTTGAAGGTTATGATGTAGGAAAGAGGTTTTACCTTTCATGGGCCCCGGCACCTGTACTGGGATATTAAAGAACTATTCTGTTGGAATGTGCTGCACCTGAATCGGGTTGGGATCAGGGTCCCAGAATAAAGGATAAATAGGGTTGTTACAGGAACCTTAAACTAGTAAATGAGTGAGGGGAGGCTGGTGGGGGGCGGGGTGAGGGGGTAGAGCACAGTTGTAAATGTAGCATATCTAGGTGCGACAGGGAAATGGAAAACTAAAATATGCAACATTTGAGTCAGACCATTTTACGGTTTTCCATCACGTGCCTTTGAGCTGAAAACAGCAGTTGTCTTCTTGAAAAAGCAGTTGTTAGAAATACTGACAGACCGCAACGTTTTGGGCCGTGTACTCTGCCCATTGTCTGGAGAAATAATTGGAACTGGTGGAAGCTGTCCGTTTATATGTCGTGCAGAACTGGAATGTGGGCAGGATCTTACTACTGATAGGTTATTACATGTTCTTGTTCTGGCTGTTATTGGTCAGTTAATTATATTCCATGATCGGACAGTATATGCCATTGTTCATGCTGCTGATTCATCAGTTATTGTGCATCGTGGCAAGTCAATCCATACTACTGTTCTGGTCGTGGTATGTTGACTGAGGAACAGGCCACTGTTAGGGGGACAATATGTTGTTTATCGATCGCCATAGCTTCCCTGACGCAGTGAACGGCCCAAGCCTGCCATCAAAGAAGCTCAACTCAATGACCACTGCATTGAATGGTCCAATTCCAAACTCAACTTCATCTATTATGGACTGGCATGCAAGACATGGTAACATCATAAGTATAAAAGAGACCAAGAACATGCAAAAATGCAAAAATAAAATGCACAGATCTTCGTGAATGGCTGAGTGACAACGAATAGCAAAGGATGACAAAACAGTTCGCAAGAGCTACAAAACTTTTACAATAACTTCAGAAATATATTGTCATTAAAAGCAATGTGGTCTCATTACGATGACAGTTGTGATATTATAAATAAAAATAAGGAAATGGCTGGAATTATACATAATTACTTTGCATCAGTATCTACATGGACAGAACTTTTATTAAGGTTTTTTGTTGCCGCAGTGGGCCAAATGCTGCCCTGACATTGAGGGCAGTTACTCTCATCTGGAATACAGCTATATCATACATGTTTGTACAAAGGGTGTGATGAGGTCTGAAGCTGCGTGGTCTGAACAAACCCAAACTGAGCGTCAGTGAGTAGTTTATTGGTAAGTACTGCTTGATAGCGCTGTAAACAACACCTTCCATCACTTTGTTAATGATCGAGAGCAAACTGCTGGGTCAGTAATTAGAAAATTGCAATTGTCACACTGCGATTTAAAGTAGGTTAGCGAGTGAACCGAGGGAATTATAGACTGGTTAGCCTAACAGCAGTTGTCAGCAAATTACTAGAGTGTAAATTTAAAGATGGAGTGTCTGATCACCTTGAAAAGTTACAGCTAATCAGAGAGAGCCAGCGTGGATTTGTAAAAGGTAGATCATGCCTGATGAACCTGATCAAATATTTTGTGGCAGTAACTAAAGTAGAGGACAGGGGAACCTCAATGGATGTTATTGAGATGAACTTCCAGAAAGCACTCAACACAATCCCTCGTAACTGATTGTTGGCTAAAGTTGAAGCTCATAGAATTTAGGGAAAATTATTGACCTACTTAGGACGTTAGTTTAATGGCAGGAGATGGACAACAGGGATAATGGGCAGATCATCTAACTGGCAGGATCTGATGGCGCCGTCCCGCATGAACCTCAACTATTCACCATATTTATTAATGATTTAGATGACTGGATAGAAAGCTACATATAATTGACATACTCAGTATTGCCATTGAAAGAAACCATCAGCCACAATGTAATCATGTATATTTTAAGTATAACTTTACAAAAAAAAGATTCAGTGACTGTGTAAAACTATTTCAATATTGGTAAGTGTGAGGTGTCCAATTTGGACTTAAAAAGATTCCAGTACTTTCTAAATCGCCGGACGCAGCACAGGGAAAACAGACTTCAGGGTCCTGGGCAAGTACAGGAACGAAAATCAAAACAGCCAATGGAATGCTGGGCTTTATATCTAGAAACAAGGAATACAAGGGGGTAGAAATGATTCTGCAGCTAAAAAGAAAACTGGTCAGGTCCCATCTGGTGTAATGTTCAGCTATGGGTAATATGCATTGGGAAGGATATGTTGACCAGGGAGAGTGTGCAGCATAAGAGATACTAGAATGATTCCTTGGCTTCAAATGTTTCTGTTTTGTATTCATTCAAAAGATATGGGTGTCGCAGGCAAGGCCAGCATTCGTTGTTCATGCCTCGATACCTTTCAGAACTGGGTGACTTGTTTGGCTATGGAAGAAGACAGTTAAGAGTCAACAACATTGCTGTGGGTCTCTAGTCACATGTAGGCCAGACCAGGTAAAAATGGCAGATTTCATCCCCTAAGGATATGACTAAACAAGATTTTTTTTGTATGACAGTCAACAATGGTTTCATGGTCACCATTAAGGAGACTAGTTTTCAATTCCAGATTTATTAACTGAATTTAGATTCCACTAGCTGCGATGGTGGGAATTGAACTCGCGTCCCCAGAATTAGCCTGGGGCTCTGGATTGCTAGTCCAGTGACATTAACACCACGCCACTGCCTCACCTCAATATGAAGAAGGACTACACAAACTATGGCTGGGTTCCCTGAAATTTGGAAGAGACTTCTCTTTTCACATTCCCAGCCGATCTCTTCCAGCTTCTCAAAAGACTTTGGGAATTCTGCAGGTGAGCTACTTGCCAAGGAATGCCGATCATCTGACCTGCTCCACTCGCCACTACATTATGGTAAATGGTCCAGTTCATTTTCTTGTCAATGACAACACCCAGTAGGATTTGATGGTGGTAGTGAATTCACTGATTATAATGGCTAGGAGAGATGATATTGTCTCTCTTGTTGGAAATAGTCATGACCTGACACGGAGGTGGTGAGTGTGTTACTTTCTACCTATCAGCCCAAGTCTAAATAATGTCCTGATCTTGATGTATGTGGGCATGAACTGTTTCTTAATCCGAGGAATTGTGAATGGAACCAAAGACCATGCAATCATCAACAAAAAGCCCAACTTCTGACATTTTGATGGTGGGAAGGTAACTGACCAAGCACCAGAAGATACTTGGGCCTCAGAAAACACATTTTTCTATAAAAACAGTGGAAATCTGGAACATTCCCGAACAACTTCCAAAGTAAAGAGCTGTCGATGTTACATCTAATCTAAATTTTCAAGACGAATATTGATAGATTTTTGTTAGCTCGGTGTATCAAAGAATCCGGTTCAAAGCCAGGTAAAGAGACTTGAAGAACATATCAGGTATGATATAACTGAATGATCGAACAGGCTAGTGCAACTGAAAGCAACTGATAATGTGGATATGTGTCCGATCCTGTCATATTTAGCGGGTAAAATGCACACATTCTATAAAATAACTTTGTAATCTTTCACTTCTGGCCTGATTGCACTGAGCAGTGCTCGAGTACAGCCGTTCTTTTATACCCTGCCGTTCAGTAAGTGTTAACGTGGATTCAGTGGAACAGTGGTTAGCATCACAGCTCCAGTGACCTGGGTTCAGTTCTGGGTGCTGTCTGTGCGGAGCTTGCACGTTCTCCCTGTGAATGCGTGGGATTCTGCCTCGTGCTCTGGTTTCATCCCACAGCGAAAGACTTGCAGGTCGAAAGTAAGTTGACCATTGTAAATTACCCCTACTGTGGGTAGGTGCTGGGAGAATGATAGGTAAAGTAGGATTAGTATAAATGGGTGGTTGTTGGTCGGCAGAGACTCGGTGGGCCGAAGGACCTGTTTGAGTGCTGTATGATAAGAATAATAACGTGGTCAGGGAGGGTCAGAAGGCTATTGTAATGTCGGATCATTCGTGGTGTTCAAATTAAAGTATCGAAATCGGCCAGTGCATATTCATTTAGTCAACTCCCAACTGTTGCAGCCAATATTCAATTCTAAATATACATTCGGTACAGTGGTAAACAAACTTGCGAAAATTCTGCTTCTTGCAGAATCAATGTTAAGATTTAGAACCATCTTGTTTACCAGTAATTGCGGGTATTTTGTATCAAGTTACACCAGACCTTTAGCAGTAATAGTAAACTATAATGACTAGTCTAGATATGAACCTTTCAGACAGCAACATGGGAACGCCACTTTCCTCAGTTTTCCAAATATTAAGCAGGAAGTTGTCTGCATTTAGGTAAGTCTGTACTCACCGGAACAGATCACACTGGCATCGTTCCTGTGGCTGCACTCCTGCTGAGTTCCTTGAAAAAGACGGCAGTCCAATAAACTGGTCTCGTTTCCAGTGCATTCAAAGATATCAGTCCATACGAGGCCAGTGCCCTCTCCAAAATGGGCATCTCTTGGCACAGACACGGCGACTCCACACTGAAGCTGACTACAGACCACATTGGCGTCTTTCAAATCCCAGTCAAGGTCACACACTGTACCCCAGTTTTCACCGTACTGGATCTCCAGTCTGCCTGAGCATGGGGAGTCTCCGGATATTAGTCTAGGATATCTGTGATCTGAACAAGCATATTATATCATAATTAGCATAATACATTAATAATTACAATAATACAAATATTTATATTTCAATACGCATCTGATTAATCACAGATCTGGCATCAGTCGTTCTCTGATTCTGTTCAAAACTGATTGAACTGGATTTCCTGTATCACTACTTCTTATAATGTGACAGAACTATCATGTTTAAAATGTTCCTTTATTTATTTATAACTTCCCCAGTCGCCGTCACTGTAACTGAAAAACATGCACTGTATCAGCAGTTAGAACTGGGCAAGAAGTATTGAGTGACAAGAACTGGTGCTAGGAGTAATGTTGTTCATATTTAACATAAATGATTTCGACACAGAAAAGGGACGCACAATTGTAATATTCACTAATGACATCTACTTGGAGCAATAGTTAATACAAAGGCAGCTTGTGAGAAAAATACTTTACGTTAACGAAATTGTAAATGAATTTTAATGCAGATAAATGTACACTGACACATTTGGGTAGGAAGACTGAGAACCCATATTCCTTGGACAATGATAACCTAAATTGCGTCGAGGAGCAATGGGACTTAGGGGTACAGATATACAAATCAATAAAATAGCAATACAGATTAACAAAGCTCTAGAAAATACAAAAAAAGATTGAGGTTTGTTTATGAGAGATACGTTGCTGGGGGAGTCACACCCAGCACAAGGAAAGATTTGGTGTTGATTGGGAGTAGGTTGATTGGGTGCTAACTAATCAGAGTTTCCCTACTTTTCTGGGCAGTGTGTAACTGAGCAACTTTACACCATTTCAGTTGAATCCGAGTGCTGCAACTGCTGTAACTGTACTGGATCTGCTTGGCGAGAGTTGTCTCTAGTTTTAGAGCACTCATCTTCAGCACTACAGCTGGGGTGTTACAGGGCCCTTAACTTTTGCTTTGTGCAATGTGCTCAGCCGCTTCTCAATGTTGTGTGCCGTAATCTTCGGAATGGACCAAACAATTGAACGCTTTTGCACAGTGCCAACGTATTGACATGGATTGTCACACAATACTTCTCACCTTTTGTCAGTCTGAATAACTGCCTTTAACCCACACTTTGTTGACCGTTTTGTAGCCAGTTTGCTTCAGTCTGTCATGATCACCCTTCAAAGCCCTTCGTATGCAACTAATTACCTTGAAACCACATTCACAGTTTTAAGTTTACAAACTGGACAGACAGTTTGTGACCAGCAAGATGCAGCAGTCAGCATATTATCATTGAATGTTTACAACACAGAAGGAGGCCATTCAGCCCGTTTTGTCCATGCTGGTTATCTGTAAGAGCACCTCACTAGTCCTATGCTTCTGCCCTTTCTCCATAGCCATGCAAAGTTTTTCTCTTCGGGTGCTTGAACACTTCCATTTTGAAAGACACAATGGAATCTGTCTCCATCAGACTCGCAGGCAGAACATTCCAGATCCTAATCACTCACTATGTAAATACGGTTTTCCTCATGTCACAGTTGGTTCTTTTGCTATCCACCTTATAACAATGGCCTCTGGTTATTCACCTTTCTGCCAAGAGGATCACTTCCTCTATCTACTCTGTCTGGCCACCTCATTATTTTGAACACCTCTATCAAATTTCCTCGCAGCCTTCTCTGTTCTATGGAGTGCAACCACAACTTCTCCAACCTATCAATGGAACTGAAGTCTTTGATCCCTTGAACCTTCCTTGTAAATCCTTTCTGCACCCATTCTAATGCATTCGCATTCTTCTGATGTGTCGTGTCCAGAATTGTACACAATACGCCAGTTGAGGTGAACCCAGTGTTTTACAAATGTTCATAATAACTAAATAACTTTTGTACTCGATGCCTCTATTTAAAAAGGCATCCCTTTGACTTATTACCACTTTCTCAACCTGGCATGCTGCTTTCAACGATTTGATCAGAAATACTCCCAGGTCATGGCTGCAGTCACTTTGTAATTGTACCCTTGAAAAGAGACTGGCAGCCAGCATTAAAATAAATCCCAAAGTTTTCTCTGGACAGAGAAATAGTAAAAGGGTGGTCAAAGGAGGAGTGGGGTGATTAGGGATCAGAAAGTGGATTTACATATGGAGGTAGCGGGCATAGTTGAGGTATTAACTGAATTCGTGGCGTCTTTCTTTGCCAAGAAAGAAGATATACCACAGGCAATAGTGAAAACGTAGGTAATTCAGATACTATAGGGGTTTAAAATTAATAAAGAGGATGTATTAGATATACCCTGTTATATATGAAGATATGCGTGAACATACACATCAGGACAAGGAGAAGGCCACTCAACCCCTCGAGCCTGATCCACCATTCAATAAGTTCATGGTTGAACTGATGACTCCACATTTCCACCTACTCCCGATAACCTTCCACCCCCTTGGTTATCAAGAATCTACTTACCTCTGCCTTAGAAAAATCAAAGACTCTGCTTCCACTGCCTTTTGAAGAAGAGAATTCCAAAGATTCACGACCCACTGAAACAAAGAAATTCTCCTCATCCCTGTCTTAAATGGGCGACCCCTTATTTTTAAACAGTGACCCCTGGTTCGAGATTCTCACGCAAGGGGAAACATCTTTTCCACAACAACCCTGTCAAGTCCCCTCAGGATTTTATATGTTTCCATCATGCCGCCTCTTACTCTCCTAAATTCCAAAGGATGCAAGCCTAGCCTGTCAAATCTTTCCTCGTATAACAGGTCACCCATTCCAGATATTAGACCAGTAAACATTCTCTGTACTGCCTCCAACGCATTTACATCATTCCTTAAATAAGGAGACTAGTACTGTACACAATATTCCAGATGTGGTCTCACAAATACCCTGTGTCGCTGAAGCATAACCTCCCTACATTTGTATTCAATTCCACTCACGATAAATTATAACATTCTCTTAGCTTTCTTAATTACGTGCTGTACCTGCAGACAAACGTTTCGCGTTTCATGCACTGGGACACCCATATCCCTCTGTATCTCAGATGTCTGCAATCTCTCAGCATTTAGATAATATGCATCCCTTCTATTCTTGCTGCCAAAGTGGGCAATTTCACACTTTCACACATTCTACTCCATTTGCCAGGTCTTTGCCCACTCATTTAACCTAATTATATCTGTTTGCAGACTCCTTATGTCCTCTTCACAAGTTACATTCTTACCTAACATTGTGTCATTAGCAAATTTAGCAAGCATACCGTCGGTCCCTGCATCTAAGTCATTTCTATAAATTTCGAAACGTTGAGGCACCAGCACAGATCCCTATGGCACACCACTCGTTACATCTTGTCAACCAAAAAAATGACCCATTTATGCCTACTCTCTGTTTCCTGTGAGCTAACCCATCTTCCATCCATGTTAATATGTTACCCCCTCCACCATGAGTTTTATTTTCTGCAATAGCCTTTGATGTGGCAACTTATCAAATGCCTTCTGGAAATCTAAGTACAATACATCTACCAGTTGCCCTTCATCCACAGTGCATGTAATTCCCTCAAAGAACTCCCAATCAATTGGTGAAACATGATTTCCCTTTCACAAAGCCATGTTGACTATCCCTGATTACCTTGAATGTTTCTAAATGCCCTGCTATAACATTTTTAATAATAGCTTGTAACATTTTCCCTAAGGCAGGTGTTAAACTAATTGACTTGTAGTTTCCTGCTTGCTGTTTCCCTCCCTTTCTGACTAAAGGAGTTGCATTCGCCATTTTCCAATCAAGATAAACCTTCCCCGAATCTAGGGAATGTTGGTAAATTTAAATTAACGCATCAACTACCTCACTTGCCACTTCTTTTAACACCCCAGGATAAAGTCCATCATATCCCGGGGACTTGTCAGCCTGCAGCTGCAACAATTTGCTCAGTACATTTTCCCTGGTGTTTGCAATTTTCTTGAGTTCTTCCGTCCCTTCCATTTCCCGACTTACAGCTAAAACTGGGATGTTACTTTTATAGTCAGTAGTGAAGACCGATGCCAAATATCTGTTCAATTCATCTGTCATCTCCTTATTTTCCATGATGAACTCCCCAGACTCACATTTTATAAGTTCAACGATCACTTTATTACCTCTTTTCTTTATTTTTAAATATATATATATATATAAACTCTCACTATCTGTCCTTAAATTTCTATCTCGCATTCTCTCGTCCTCTAATGTTACCTGCCTTATCAATCTTTTAGTCATCCTTTGTTTTTTTTAAATATTCTGTCCTATCTTTTGACCTGCCTCCCATCTTTGCGCAATTACAAGCTTTTTCTTTAAGTTTGATACGACCTTTGGCTGTTTTCCTTAACCACGGATGGTGGGACCCACTCTTGGAATGTTTCTTTCTCGTTGAAATATGAGAAATTGTGTATTCTGAAATATTCCCTTAAATGTCTGCCACTGAAACTCTATTGACCAATACCATAACCTGATTTGCCAGTTCACTTTAGCTAGCTCTGCATTCATGTCCTCATAATTGCCCTTATTTAAGTTTAAAATATTAGTCTTGGACCCACTCTACTCTCCCTCAAACTGAATGTAAAATTCAATCATATCATGATCGCTGCTACCTAGGGGCGCCTTAACTGTGAGGTCATTAATTATTCCTACCTCATTGCACAATACCAGGTCTAGTATATCCTACTTTCTGGTTGGCTCCACAAGGTATTGTTCCAAGAAATTATCCCGAAAATATTATATGCAGTCCTCATCTAGGCTTTCTCTGCCCATCTGACTTTTCCAGTCTAAATTTAGGCGAAAATCCGCCCCTAATTATCACTGTACCTTTCTGACAGGCTGCCATTCATGTATTCATTTATCACCCGCCCCACAGTGTGGTTAATGTCAGGTGGTCTGTCCACCACTTCTGACAAGCAAATTCTTGCCTTAATGATTTTTCATCTCCACCAGAACAGTTTCTACATCCTGTTCTCCTGAACTTAGATCATCCCTCACCATTGCGCTAATGCCAAAATTAATTAACAGAGCTACCCCTCCACCTATTCCTAGCTTCCTCCCCTTCCGAAATGCAATACTCCAGCTGAGGACGAACTAGTGTCTCATACAAGTTCAACATAACTTCCTTGCTCTTCTACGCTATGCACCTATTAATAAAGCCAAGGGCCGTGTATGCTTTATTTAACGCTTCAATCTTCAGGTCCCTGTCTATATATATAAATGAACTAAACCTTGGTGCACAGGGCACAATTTCAAAGTTTGCAGATGATGCAAAACTTGGAAGCATTGTGAACTGTGAGGAGGATAGTACAGATCTTCAAAAGGGCATTGACAATTTGGTGGAATGGGCAGGCAGTTGGCGGATGAAGTTCAATGCAGAGAAATGTGAAGTGATTCATTTTGGTCGGACTGACATGAAGATAAAATATAAAATGAAGGGTTCAATTCTAAAGGGGTTACAGGAGCAGAGGGACCTTGGTTTAATAGTGCATAAGTCATAGACGGTGGCAGGCTAGGTTGAGAGAGCGTTAAATAAAGCATACACGGCCCTTGGCTTTATTAATAGGTGCATAGAGTAGAAGAGCAAGGAAGTTATGTTGAACTTGTATGAGACACTAGTTCGTCCTCAGCTGGAGTATTGCATCCAGTTCTGGGCGCCGCACTTGAGGAAAGATGTGAGGGCATTGGTGAGAATACAGAGACGTTTCATAAGAATGGTTCCAGGGATGAGGAATTTCAGTTATGAAGATAAATTGGAGAAGTTTGGATTGTTTTCCTTGGAGAAGAGAAGGCTGAGAGGTGAATAGACTGCGATATTCAAAATGCTGAGGATTCTGGACAGAGTAGGGAGAGAGAAACTGTTTCCACTGGTGAAAGGATCGAGAAGGAAATGGCACCAATTTAATGCATTTGGTAAAATAAGCTACAGTGACATGCGGAAAATGTTTTTCATGCAGCGAGTGTTTAAGATCTGGAATGTTTGTCTGAGAACGTGGTGCAAGCAGGTTCCATTGCAGCATTCAAAATGGAACTAGACAGTATATGAAAAGGAAGAATGTGCAGAGTTATGGAGTGAAGGCAGGGGAATGGAACTGAGTGAATTTCTCTTTCAGAGAGCCCATGCAGTCATGATGGGCCGAATAGTCTCCTTCTGCACTGGAACAGTTCAGTGCTTCTGTGATATTGCCTCTCCTCCGTGTTCCAACCAGAATGTATCAGTTCTCACCTCTCTGCATCAAATTGCATCTGCAAACTGTCCGCGCATTTCACCAGCCTCGCTTTATCCTCTTGAAGTCGATTGCTATCCTCCTTACTGGCCATGTTTTCAGGCAAACTTGCCTCCTTTCTTCCCATAGTTCAACGGTGTTGAGTTTAATCATTGCAGCTACTTCCGGAACTATCTTAGCTCCTTTGTTTAATATTCTGTGCATTTTACTTTCTCAATATTTCCTAAAATTTAAAAGGCAATGCGCAGGCAGCGGTGGGATCTTAACGCGCAGTTTCCTCTTGTGATACCCACAATAACTGCTGACCCATTACTTCGGCTCCCCGAGGCTGAGAAACCTACCTCTCTCCCTCCCCTGCTCCCCAGTCTCAGCTTCACAATCTGTGTAATACATCAGATCTGAGGCCAAGCGATCATTGCAGGCGGACAGCCGGTCTGACAGTGCATGCCAGGTAGCGGCTGCTAGGTTGATGAATGGTGATTTCGATTGAGGTTGTGACATTTCCATCGGTTCAGATCATTTTCTGCGGTTTTAGGGAAAATCTCAAATGAAACTGCACTGTCTGTATTGTAAATGTGCTGAGTATCAGGTATTTGCTGCTGCCGGTGGAGAATGTTTATTAAATATGGTGCTAATGATGTAATTTTAAACAGTGATCCGAATATTAACATTAATTCTAACTGGAGATTACTGGAATTATTAACATCTGATATTTCAGGTACGGACCGTCCCGGATTGTTTTACCTTTGCTTCTTCCCAGATTCTATCAGCTGCGGTGGGAGATGAGAGACTGAGCAAGATTTTTACCTGAACAGATGACGCCGGCATCATTGGAGTGTGGCAGGGGATAGTGACCCCATTGATATGATTCACAGTCCTGCAGAGTGGCCTCAGTCCCGCTGCACTCCACATTCCACGTCACAACGGGTCCGGACCCTTCCCCAAAGTGAGCCCCGCCCGGTGCAGAGATCGCGGTCCCGCAGCCCAGCTCCCGACACACAACAGCGGCGTCTTTCAGGTCCCAGTACGAGCCATACACAGTCCCCCACTGTCCCCTGTAGTGAATCTCCACTCTCCCAGCGCACCGACTGCCCCCATTCACCAGTCTCAGCTTCACCATCTCTGTAAAATATCAGAAATATCGTCAAGCGGTTATAGTGTTTTAAACCCAAAGGTTCCCAATGCACGGACGCTCCGAATTCACCAGGCATGAATGGATAGGAACATCAGTCTGCACTCAGAACCCTAATAAAACCCGGAGTAAATATTACACATGTAAAAAAGAGATGGAAATACTAATAAACGGTGCAAACGAGCAGGGAACCGGGAGACAGCCGGATATTCCCACCAATGGGAACCGTGTGGTGACAGGGTCAGAACAGATTTAACCTGCAGAGGTGGGGAGATGGTCGTGGCTGCAATGATCACATCTTTACGTGCTCAATACTGATTGGAGGAACACAGTGAGATCCCAGCACCAGGAAAGAGCAGAGGAAATTGCACCCTCACCCAGCACAACCAATAAAGATGAGGCTGGGTGATCATGTGATCTCGATGTCAGCGCAGATTGGTGAGGTGGACCTTTGGACCAGCAACAGTGTCAGTGGAGCTGATCCTTGACACTCTGCTCATTAGAGACCCTCAGTTATTGTCCCTCCACATGAAGACAGCAGTCATCGCTCAGCTAGGTAACAGTGTGAGTGGAGGTGATCCTTCATATTCTGTGCTTCAGAGACCCTCAGTTATTGTACCTCCACATGAAAACAGCAGTCATCTCTCAGCTAGGTAACAGTGTGAGTGGAGCTGATCCTTCACACTCTGCTCTTCAGGGACCCTCAGTTATTGTCCCTCCACATGAAGGCAGCAGTTAACTCTCAGCTCGGTAACAGGATGAGTGGAGCTGATCATTCACACACTGCTCTTCAGGGACCCTCAGTTATTATCCCTTCACATGAAGGCAGCAGTCGGTTTCAGCTAGAATTAAAGATCTTTTGCAACACTGTGAGGGACACATTCACTTTCTGCCTGGCAACCGGGCAGCAGGTTAATCCGCTGGTACTGAGATTGTCGCTCAAGCTTAATATTTAATGGGATGGATTGGACAGAGAGATAGCAGATAGTGTGAAAATAAAGGGCGATTACCTAAAGGGTCAGCCTGACTGTTCCCAGGTCTGCCTGAAATGAGAAGTTAACAATTAGAGTTCACTGGGACAATAAATGAATGAAAATGTTAGAAAGAAAAGGCACAAATACAACTAACAGCAGGGTCATTATTCCCATCGCTTTGCAGATGAAATTATACCGGGATCTGTGATTTCATTCCTTAAAACCGAAAATACAATTTCTGCAACAAATTAATATTGGTAATGGGCTTAAATGTATCCAGTATTGTTTGCACATATACACACACTGACACCCGGATACACTCTCTCCATGTGGTGACGGTGGGTGGGCTCCATGTATTACCAGTGTGAAGGTGCCTGAGAAGGCGGTGGTGATAGTCCTCTCCATTATCGAATCTGACAATGAAACAGCACAGAGGGACGCCATTCGGTCCATGGTGCCTATGCTGTCTCTTTGTAAGAGATGTCTAATTAGTCCCACTGCCTTTCCCCATCACCCTGTAAATTTTTGCTGATGGTACTCTGACCATTGATGACCCGTGTGTCGATGCCCTGAGAAGAAGGTGGTGATGGACGTGCTTTCAAACACTGATGGTGGTACTCTCAGTGTGTTCAGCTTTCTGATCTAAATGTCGGGAAGGAATGGGAACATTTAAATTAAATTAAAGAATTTCCGATCCTGTGGCAGATTTCGATGCCTTTTAATTTACTGCAAATCTTCCACCTGCAGCTTTCAAAGTCTCTATAAAGGTGTAATTGGGCATTTCTGCTGTTCAATAAAATATATAGCTTCCTCAAACAAAACAAAACAAGATGAACGGTCTGTCAGCCTCCTAACTCCGTGCTGACTGTTTCTTGCTAAGTTCCTGCTGTTCTGATTCTCTGGCAACCTGCCTTCGCCGACGCACCCTATTTTTATACCCGTTGGTGATGTTCCAACAATGATCCTCCCGTTTACTGGCTAAGCGCTTCAGCTTTTTAAAAATGCATTCAGTCGTTTGACCTGTACCCAATCCCACTGAAAAAAAGTGTCTCACAGATCTCCAGGTATTTTTACTATTCACAACATTATATACTAGGGACGGTGTGTTGACCTGCTCCCAATCTCCCTGATGATCATGTGCCTCACAGATCTCCAGGTGTTTTTACTATTGTCTACATTATATACAAGAGACGGTGTCTTGACCTGCTCCCAATCCACCTGATGACAATGTGTCTCACAGATCTCCAGGTGTTTTTCCTATTCTCTACATTATATACTATGGACGGTGTGTTGACCTGCTCCCAATCTCCCTGATGATAATGTGTCTCCCAGATCTCCAGGTGCTTTTACTATTCGCAGCATTGTGTTCGATGGACGGTGTGTTGTCCTGATCCCAATCTCCTGATCACAATGTGTCTCACAGATCTCCAGGTGTTTTTCCATTCACAACATTAGATACTAAAGCTGGTGTGTTGATCTACTCCCAATCTCCCTGATGACAATGTGTCGCACAGATCTGCAGGTGTTTTTCTATTCTCAACGTTATATAATATAGACGGTGTGTTGACATGCTCCCAATCTCCCTGATGACAATGTGTCTCATAGATCTCCAGGTTTTTTTTCTATTCGCATTATGCAGTATAGACGGTGTGTTAACCTGATCTCAATCTCCCTGGTGATAATATATCTCCCATGTATTGGTGTCTCTCTGCATACTCTGCTGATATATGAAAGAGAACGGGATACCGATTCCTGTCCTCAGCTGTGCTTACCGAGTAATCTTGAATGACTTACAGTTGCCCAACTATAATCTCACTGGTCCCTTGATGCTCCTAGTTATGCAATGTAAATATTGAGTGACTTCTTCCCAGTCCTGGAGCCTCAGCATTCCTACCAACTCTGCCTGATAATAGTCAACTCCCACAAATACCCCTTTTCCAGTGACCAACCTTAGTGCTTCAATAGGGTCCGTGAATCCTCTTTAATCCACTCAGTTATTTATTGTACACTTCGGGCATTTACCATTTCAGCCTGTAACCACCCATGACACGCCGGATTTTTTTTTGCCAGATAATCCAGTGGTTCAATGAGTAAGCCGATGCACACCTTCCTCGGGAAACTAGGGATGGACAGTAAATGGATGCAGAAAAAATCGCCAAAATGACGATGGTGGTTCAAGGAACTACCCCACCATCCCCTCTGCCTCAGCAGGGGTTGTTCAGTCAATTCCACCTGGTCAGCGAGCACATATCCCGAAAATGAATCTGAGCAATCTGTAACCGAGACTCCCATGCTTGCCTATTCGTCAAGTTTATCTCTTCCTGTCTCAGAGAAATTCTCAGTCTGTCCTCTTTCTCAATCAATGCTACTTTTCTATTTATCTACACTGCTTCTCAAATCTGCTAATCCCTCCATTTTGCTATCGTATGCTTCTATACAGTTTCTAAGAGCTCTCATTGTTGTTCTTGTAAACGTTTGAATGCATTTCTTTTGTGTACCGTTATCCAAATCACCTACATATACAGAGAATATACCCAATATTCTCACACTCTCCTGT
The DNA here is from genome assembly GCF_036365525.1 of Heterodontus francisci. NCBI lineage: Eukaryota > Metazoa > Chordata > Chondrichthyes > Heterodontiformes > Heterodontidae > Heterodontus > Heterodontus francisci. The sequence continues at coordinate 826,573 of NW_027141749.1, read as the reverse complement.
TCGGCCTCCTACCGTAGGTAAACTTCAAGTGATCTAAAATTCTGCTGCTGCTGTTATCTTGGAAAGGACAGCCCCGCTCACCCATTTCCCCTGCTCTCACTGACCTCCGGTAACTCCCGCTTCCCAACGCCTTAGATTTCAGTAGTCACATGGATACCTTCTGATGTTTAGGCTAATGGATTAGGTGCCAAACTGATAAGTTATTTTAACATTTAATACTTATGTTAACTTGCTACTGCACCGTAGTACCACAACGAGTAATACAGAAATATTAATTATAAATATCAATAAACTCAAAGGAGGTGAAATGAAACGGGACAAACGTGGGATATACAAAGCCCAGAAGTTAAATTCTTGAATGAGTTACAAAACCAGGGACAGGGGTGGTTTAGGGGTTACAAAATACAGGCAACGCAGAGAGTTTATAAGTACATGTTTCTCACGGCAAATTATTAGGTGCATCAATAATCAATATAATGATATTATAACAAAATATTTTAGGTCCAATTTGCACAACTTTGGCAATTAAGTGTGCTCTTATGGATTGAAGAAGCAAATTAATTGATAAAATTACAGTAAGTGTAGCTTACAAACAGAAGCAAAGCACCAGACTGAAGCAACTCACATCAAAAATCCGGATTCTGTGCGTCAATAGCATTATCAGTAACTTTCAAAAATATGTATCTACAACACATGAGCTAGTGTCTGAAGAAACGATACCATGGTTAGAAATAACCAAACATGCATCGGTCATTTACAGTCCCGAGACAAATTGCTATGGGCACTGTTTGTTGAATTTAAATATGCAAAATAATTCAGGATTTGTTACACAAGGTGACCAGAGTATGGGACATGTGGAAGGACATTAAGGAATTTAATAGGTGTAGGATTAGGCCATACTGCCTACCCAGCCTACCCCGCCGTTCAATAAAATCATGGCTGATCTACTGCCCCAGATCCACTTTCCCAACTTTCCCCAGAGATTGGTAAACAACTCTGGATCTTTCATTCAGCACTGCATCGCACCACATAAAAAAGTATGGGACATGTCGAAAGAGATTCAGAAACGTGTCTGGATATTAAATATGACATCAAATGTATGAATCATGTAGAAAGAGACTGAGAAACACTAATTATTACCCAACACCGTGCACATAAATGCATGAAACAGAAAGCATGATTTAATATAAAAAGGCATAGTTTTGAAGATTTTCGGTGACTAAATAAAACTGTTCATGCACCGAATCCCCCTGAAATCAGTAGCATCATTTCTGGAGAGTGTAATTGATAACTCTAAAAATAATCAGTACAATTGGAGCAATATAGATTCCACCTCCAGTTAATATATTATCCAAAATATATTGTCCTTTCTGAACATTCAAAATGCTGTACAAACTATTTCATCTAATTCTCTGTATCACACGGCACTTTACCGAGAAATTCCGGGGACAGAAATCTCAATGTGGGATGATTCGGCTGGATCCATATCCCAGTATTCTGCAGTTCTGACTCCCATACACTCGATTGTAACACTGAGCACTTTCTACTTCCAGAAGTGACCATTTTAAACGCCTGATTAGAATTTTAACTCCAGTCTGATGTTTCTGTACGACAGCCATAGGAAACAACGCAACACAAACTCTTGTGGCATTTTTGTGCAATTCCGGGAATAAAACTAAATGTAACTCAAATTTCCTCTGTCAGTGCATTTAAATGTCAATCAGATGACAAATATTAGGTCCGTTCTTGCTGTCAGCGACAAAAATAGATAACAGTTCCCTATTATAATTTGATGATCTTAAAATCAAAGAGAGCAAAATGTATTAAATGATAAATTTATAAATTAAGGGAACTGTTTCAATATTCACTTCATACGATCTCAATAAATGACAAATTCAAATAAATATGCACATTTCCTATAAATTGATTTTGATCAGCGGCCAATTGCTAAAAAAATAAATTCAGGGATCAGCTGCATTTCATGCTTTCTCTCTGATCTATGGTTTGCAGAACATATTCTTAAACTACCTTCAAAATCAGGATTTTAGAATACAATCCCTTTTACAAAGACAAAAGAAAATTCATCATGGAAGTATGTAATAACATTTAGGGAGCGTTTCCCTATCGTGAACCGGCATTTGCTGTCGGTAGACATTAAGAAATGTAACCAAACCCGTACTGGAAACAGTGAGAAACTGAATCGAATCTTTGACCGAAAAACACTGCAAAAATATCGAGTAGGTGGAAGGAGACTATTCATGATATCTCATTAAACACTTCACGATGCTTTACATAAAAGGAGCATGTGGAAGGAGACTTTGTCACATTATTTATTACTTGATGCTGTGCATATGAATATTTGAAATAAGGTGATTAAGTTACAATGCAAATTTCTAAATTATCAAGGTCATTATTAAGTAAACAATAATAAATGGAAAATCCTCCGAAGATTTTGGAATATTCAGTAACATTATTGTTTGGAGAGACACTTCACAATTACACTAATAACCAATGCGAATTGAAATAATATTGGTTCTGCCTCTAGTTAATACATTATACAATATTTATAGATCATGTACAACACTCTAACGTGGAACAAACTATTTAAATTATTTCATTTCAACTCAGTATATCACACAGGATCAGACATCACTTCGACCTTGAAATACCTGGGACAGAAATGCCTGTGTGTGTTCATTCAGCAGTAGATTTAGCTTTGACTGCTGTTCTCTAATCCCTGTGTTACTGTGGACCCCAGACCCCAAACCCCGAGACCTTCTATTCACACTGTGATCACGTTCTACTGCTAGATTACTGTGTTTAAATAATCTGCTTAGACTTTCAACTCCAGTCAGTTGTGTCAGTACAAGAACCGCAGAGGGCCAAATAAAACAAATTGCCACGGTATTTGTTTTCAATTTTGGATTTAAGTCAAAGTTTGCACATGTCCCACCTGGGAATTTAGAAGACGTGTTAACCAGATGCAAGATATTCCAAAAATAATGTTTTCAGAGAGCGAAAGAATGGATAATTATTCCCTGTTTCATATTGATGGAATGTAAAATCAAACCAAATCCGTTTTCAATGTGAATTCTACAAATGAGATAACTTATTTCAAGATTCACTTCATATGAAGGAAATGAATCACATTGCTTTTTGTCATAAAGCATGCCTGCTTTTTTAAAAATGATTCTGAGCAACTAGCGATTGGAGAAAAGGATACAGGGAGTCATGTGCACTTCATTGTTGATCTTTCTGTGGCTTGAATAAAGCGTTCTTTAAATAATCCACAAACCACGACTTTACTATCCAACAATTTAATTTTCATGGAAATGTAATTCGTTAAATACTTAAAGTATCTGATAACACTGGGACTAAGCTGTCCTGTCAGTAAACCAATAACGTTTTTAATAGACAGAGATTAATAAATGTAACCAAATACACACGGGAAATAGTGAGAAACAGAATGGAACCATCAATGGAATAAAACAACAAACATCGAGCCGTTGGAACAATAATAAAGAACAATATCACGAACTCATTACATACTACGTGACACTGAGTAAAAGTATGTGATTGGGAAAACGAAAATATCTTTAGGCGCTGTACATATAAATGGAGGAAATAGAATAATGAATGTAATGTAAAAGATAATAAATTTGAAGATCATCACTAACTGATCAATAATACAGAGCAAATTCCCCAACGATTTAGGAACATTTAGTCGCATCATTTTTTGCAGAGTGCACTTGATAATTATACTAATAATGACAACGAATTGAAAAATATTGGTTCCATCTCCAGTTGAGTGGTTCTAATAGATTGAATATAACCCTTCAACACTGAACAAATTATTCCAAAATATTTAGCTTCATGAACTGTCTCTGTAGGAGAGCAGAGAGCACTTGTATTGAGAAATATCTGTGACAGAAATGTTTGTGGCGGTCCATGTCAGCAGTAGATGTAGTTTTGACTGGTGATCTACACTCAGTGAGATAACTTACACCCAGACTCTGATACACTCTATTCAAACAAAGTCAGCGCTCTACTTCTATCAGACTCGCTTTAAGTAATCAGATTAGAATTTCAATTCCAGCTGGCTGTGTCAGTATAAGAAACGCAGGGGGCAAATAAAACAAACTGCCACGGTCTTTGTGTTCAACAGAACTTCAACTGGGAATTTATAATACCATATATTAGATGTGGAATATTCTGAACTCGTTTACTGTCACCAAAGCAATCTTGCTGTCAGCAATAGCTCAACTGTTAGCACTCTCGGCTCTGAGTCAGAAGATGGTGGGTTCAAGTCTAATTCCAGAGACTTGAACACAAAATCTGGACTGCCACTACAGTGCAGTACTGCGGGTTTGCTGCACTGTCCAAGGTGCTTTCCAACGGAGGAGAAGTTAAACCGAGTCGGCCCTTTCAGGTGCACTATTTGGTGAAAGGGCAGGGGAATTATCCCGAGTGCTCTGGTGAATATCCATCCCTCAATCAACATCACACTCAAAAAAAGTATTCTGGTCATTATCACATTGATGTTTGTCGGAGCTTGCTCTGTGCAACTTGCCTGCAACGTTTCCCACTTTACAGAGTAGACAACTCAACAAAACTGTACCTAATTGACAGTAAAGCTCTTTGGGATGTCCTGAGTCATGAAATGCGCTAGATAAACGCAAGGCATTTTTTCATATAAATGGAGATTTATTCCTATGTTTAGTTGAAAGAACTTAAAATGGAAACAATCAATCCAAAACTTGTATCAAATGAAACTTTTGCAAATTATATCAGTATCCATTTGATATCATCCCAATGAATGACAACTGTAAATAAAATAGATGCGTTTTCTGTAAATTGATCCCAGACACTGACAGATTCTATTCCAAGAGCGAAGTGGCTCTTTTTCTAACAGACCCTGCTGAAATAGACCCATTAGATTTTCAACTCCAGTCTGCTCCGGCTGAACGAACGGCAGGTAGAAGGCAATAAACAAGTTCCGATATATCATTGCACTCTACACAAGAATATTAACATGTATAAAGCATTATTTACTTTCGACATCTCCTGAATGGGTTCAGTATTAAAGATGATAATTAGATTAATAATAAATATCTTGTAATAATAATCAGTGTATCAGTAAATAACATAATGCATTCAATAATCCGTCACTCACAGTTCAAAAGCTGCAGTAGAGACAGGGTCAGGAAGGACAGCAGCATCGCTCTGGTGCCGGGTACAGCAATGTGAACAGAACATTAACCGAACACTGTTCTCAGACACTAAGAGCTCCTTGCAGCAGCTTCGGAAACTCTGGCTGTTGTGGAAATTAATTCTTTGACAGAAGTTTCCACAGAAACCAATGTTTCCTTCCAAATACCCAATAGATTTTGACTTGTATGAACCGTGAATTGCAGCCTGGTAAAATACACCAATGAGAAGAAATGTGACCATTAATGGATAACATGAACCCAGGTTCCAACTAGCAGCCTATCCTGCGAGGACAATGACGTGTGACAGTGTGAAAAGTAAATGAATCACTGATCTGTCGCCCATATCATCGAATCAAAGATGCACAGGAAAGGCCAATCGGCTACTTTAGTCAGAGTCATTTAGAAAGAACTGTCTAACTTATTGTCACATATGTAGCATTTTCTTCTCACCCTGCAAATTATTCCACTGCAAGCACTTGCTTAATTGTCTTTAAAAATTCCTCAGGAATCTGATTTCATCACTCTTTCAGGTCGTGCTTTCCAGATCTTAACAAGCCTCTGTGTGAAATAGTGTCTCTTCATTCCCCCTCTAGTTATTCTGACGGTTCGATAGAAAGCCTCGGACACCAGGCACAGCGCTGGAAGCCCAGAGAAGAGGTAGGTGAGGCGGGATCACCAGAACCGGTCCATAAGGCCACGGTGAGAGAGTAAGGCGGTGTTCTGGTGGTGCAGGAGGAGGGAGGTGCTGGGGAATGAACTGGTTCCTGGTGGAGGTGCTCTGAGGGCCACAAAACACCCACGAACGAGGCAGCGCCCCACCCCACCCGCAAGGCCACAGGGTGAGTGCTTCGTTTTACAAGGTGTCCACTCCATGTGGTGGAGGATCTCGCTGCTGGCAAGATCCCAGCGGCGGTGAAATGGTTGCATAATTATCCCATAATAGGCCACTTAAGATTCACAATGTGCCACTGGGCCAGAAGGCTGTTGTCAGTCTATCCTGCCCCCGGGATCACTGGACGAGGGGGATGCATTGGGATCTCCATCCTGCCATATCCCCTGCCAGCCGCCGCTTTTCTCCTTGTCCCCTCCCCACCCCTCCTGGCTTCCAATCACGCCTCTGGGGGCCAGTAAAATCCTGGCCATGATCTCTGATGACAAACGTATTCATGAGAGGAAATAATTTCCGCATGCTTACTCCATCATAACCCCTCATTACTTTGGACTCTGTTAGATCTGGGATGGCGGGACTGACGTATGAGGAGAGATTGAGTCGGTTAGGATTATATTTTCTTGAGTTCGGAAGAGTACAGGCGGGGGGGGGGGGGGGGGGTGGGGTCTCATAGAAGCCGACAAAATTCGAACAGGACTTGACAGGGTAGATGCAGGAAGGATGTTCCCGATGGTGGGGGAGTCCATAACCAGGGGTCATTGTCTAAGGATACAGGATAAACCTTTCTGGACCGAGATACGGAGAAATATCTTCACCCAGAGAGTGGTGAGCCTGTGGAATTCGCTACCACAGAAAGCAGTTGAGGCGAAAACATTGTATGTTTTCAAGAAGGAGTTAGATACAGCTCTTGCGTCCAAAGGGATCAAAGGGTATGGGGCGAAAGCGACAACAGGTTACTGAGTTGAATGATCAGCCATGATCAGAATGAATGGCACAGCAGGTTCGAAGGGCCGAATGGCCGACTCCTGCTTATCTTTTATATGTTTCTATCCCACTGAACTTTCTCTGCGCCAATAAGAAAAATCCAAACTCCTGCATTCTCACCAGTGGTTACTTCTTGCTAATCCTCCTCTGTACCCTTTCCAGGGCCCTGAAATTCTTCCAAGGTATTCGTGCCCGGAATTGCACACAAGACGTCAGCTGAGTAACAACAATTGATTAGTAAAGGATTAGTTTGATGCCCTTTATGTCTGAATTCAATTACCCCATTTTCAAATCAAGTATCCCATACACTTTCTCAATCAGCTTCTCCACTTGCCCTGCAATCCTCAAAGATGTATGGATCCCTCTGTTCTTGCATCCCCTGAAAATGGTACCATTTATACTATACTGACATGATGTTTTCCCAATGAATTTCACTTCTGACTTGACCACAATAAGTTGCAGCTACCGTTGATTTGCCCATTTCAGCAGACTGTCTACCCTGAAGTCTGCGATTATAATATTCACGATTTACTGCAGAGCCATGTTTTTCACCATCCACAAATGTCAAAATTATACATTCTAAACCCAAGTCTATGCAATTTGCATGTAGAAAGAAAAAAACAGTAGTCTTAAAACCAACCCCCGGGCAACAGCCACCCTCGCCTGTCAGAAGAGCATCCATTCACCACTATTCTCTGCCTCCTATCACTGAGCCAATCGACTGCTCGAGCTGACATCGTTCCTTTAATAATATGCATTCCTATTGTCTGAATAAGTCTGTTATGAGGTACTTCGTCACCATTGGATGCCCACATACACAAAGCCCACTTCAGTCTCTTATTTGATAAAATAACTCAATCAGGTTAGTTACACCCATTTGGCCTTCAACAAATCCGAGATGGTTTTCTCATCTTACCCCATGCTTCTGCAAGTGAGAATTAATTTTGTCCTTGATGAAGACCTCTAGTAGATCTCTCAACCTTCACTATTGTTAGATAGATTAACTTGTAGTCACAAGGCTCACCCTCTCTTCTCGTTTTGAAAAGGAGTCGAGCATTTACCAAATTCAAGTCCACTGGCCCGAGTGCGATAAACAAGGAGGATTGAAACATTGTGGTCAGAGCTGATCTTATCTCCAACCCAGCTTCCTTTATCCACCGAGGATGCTTCCCATATGGAACAGGGGTGCTGTCGACATTTAGTAATAAACTGTTTAGCAACGCCTTCCCATCTATTTTATCCAATGCAAGATCTCTGCTTCCCTCTACTCGATTGCGACATTAATTTCAGCCTCTTCGTTTGTGGAGGTAGTTGTAAATTACTCATTCAGTACCTCAGTCATGCCCTCTGCCTCGACAGGGATATTTACTTGTTTCTCCATAATCGGATCCACCGTTCCTTTAGCTATCCCTTTTACTTTTATATGTTTTACAAGATTTGTAGCTGCTAATCTATTCTATGCTTTCCCTTTGTCCTTCTTGTATTCTTTTTCTATTTGTCCCTGTACACTATGCTACCTATCTGGTTTTAGATTATATTCTTGAATTGGAATTTGTAATGAATTTCTTCTTTCTCTTTTCCCTTAACTGACAATTCATTTTTCATCCAGAGAGTGCAGCATTTAATTCCCCATCTTCACGTCCAGTGTTGACTATTCCAATGCACGTCCTGGCCAACCTCCCTCTTTGCATCCTCAGTTAACCTGAGGACATCCAAACTTCTGCGGCCAATGTACAACTCACACCAGGTCCCGTTCACCCATCACCGCTGCACTCCCATTAGCTTCTGGTTATTCACCTGAACAATATTGAAATTCTCACGCTTATTTTCTAATCTCGCCATTACCTCTTCCCTCCGTATCTCTGTAATCTCTTTCAGCCCGATGAGATATTTGTGCTCCTTTAATTCCGGAATCTTTAGCATTCCCAAATTTAAATGCTCCAACGCTGGTGCTCTTGTTTTCATCTACCAAGATCCTAAAATCTGGACTTTCCTCCATAAACCTCTGCCTCACTATTTGTTTTTCCTCCTTTAAGATGCTGCTTAAAACTTACCACCTTGACCAGGCATTTGGTCATCCGCCATCATATCTGTCAATGCTTCTCGCTATCAAGTTGTGTTTGATAATATGACTTGGATATTTTAACTATGTAAGGACACCTCATAAATAAGAAATTGCAGATCTTGTTTTCCACCTTCTCCATTACTATGGTCTGTCCCAGACTATATCAGTGTAATTGAAGGTTAAACCATTTTTATGTTTTTATGAACTTCCCTGACAGAATAACTCCATAATCTAGTGCTCACTTTTGGGGGGTGTATCATTAACACTAAACGATTTAACACCTCACTTTCTGAATGGATTAATGAATAGATTTACTTGTCGAACCCCCCAGTATCTTGTTTTTCTGTTGTAAACATACCCACTTCTGACCTTATGGAGGAAATGCCATTGATGAAACAGCTGAAGATGGTTGGGCCCACGACACTACCCTGAGGAACCCCTGCACAGATGCCTTGAGACTGAGATGATTTACCTCCAACACCCACAACCCTCTTCCTTTGTGCGAGGTATGATTCCCACAAGTGGAGATTATTCCCTCTGACTCCCATTGCCTGCTGTTAATCCCAGTTAACGCCTTTCCCTGTAATGGTTCATCGTGGAGCGACGCTTACATTTTAAATTGACTTCTCCGAGGCAGAAAGGCGAATATGAAATCCATAACGACTACGGACACTCGATTCCCGAGTCCGTCACCATCCCCCTAGTGATCTATTCCAGTTACACCTCAGCTGGATGGACAATTACAATTGGATAGATCTGGAGTGGCAACATGTCAGTTCACACATTACAACAGCAGTTTATTTGAAATATAAACGATTGTGGTAACTATATGTAACAATGAAATAGTCCTTCATTCCTCATAAATACTGGGATTGATATTCAATGGGCAGAATTCTATCTGTTTCTGGTCCGACTGAAAGGTGCAGCTTGATATTAGTGAGAGGACCGAGAGCCGTGCAGTCACTACATGTTTTCCATGGAACTGCAATGAATTGTTATAAATAGTTGAAGCTGCACTCTGCAGGCAAGTGGGAAGTATTGTACCAGCTCCTGACTTGTGCTTTGTCGATGGTGAAATGTCTTTGTGGAGCCAGTAGATGAGTTGTTGTCTGTAGTATACCGAGCATTTGACCTACTCCTGTAGCCACAGTATTTAAATGCCTGGTCTTGTCAAGTGTCTGGTCAATGGTAAATCCCAGGATGATAATGTTGTGGTATTCAGCGATGGCAACGTCGTTTTATTTCGAGAAGAGGTGGTTGGGCTCTGTCCTGTTGGACAAGGTAATTGACTGGCATGTGTGTGTTGTGAATGTTACTGACCACGTATCAGCCCAGGCCTGTATCAGAAGGACATCTTACTTGATATGTAACGGGCATTATAAAACAAACAGAATTATTCTTCTCCAGTTAGAAGTGTGTTTTAGCTCTTTGCCACCATGGCTGATAGGGCCTTTGAACCTTTTCATTCCAGTTGCACTATCATTCCTTCCATCCTTCCTTAACCACAATGAAGTTGCCCTTACCCTCAACTTTCAATCCACCAGCCTCTACTTTCAATGAACTATCCTCCATCACTTCTGCCAACTTCACCACAATGCTACCACCAGACATCCTCCCCTTTTTTTCAGCGTTCTGAAGGTACAGCTTGACCCACTCTTCCATCACTCGAAACACCCACTACTCTTCCAATGACACCTTCCCATGCAAGTGTTGGAGATGCATTACCTGCCCTTTCACCTCCTCTCTTTCAACTGTCAGGCCCACACACAGTGATTTACTTGTACTTTACTTTATTTCATCAATAGTGTTCACTCTTAACAAGTGGCCTCGACACCGTGGAGATGAAGCATACATTCTGCAATGGCTTTGCTGAGCAGTCATTAAGTTCCTTAGCTTCCGTTCACTTGCCATTATAATTCCCTGTCCCACTCCCAGCTGACCCCTCTGTACTCAGCCACCTGCACTGTTTCAATTTTCCCGAACAACATCAACTTCAAAAATAAAAACACATGGGAACTACTGCACCCATTTGTTTTTGACAGCAGGTTCTGGAAATGATTCTTCTCTTCATTTAATCATTCTTGCCTTCCACCCCATCACAGTTTCTCTCTTTATCTCCTTCCTCCGTTCCCCCATTCCCAGCCTCTGTGCTTACTGAAACACTGTTACAGCACAACATTTTCCAGTTCTGAAGAAAATTCTCAGCGGGGAAGGTTAAGTCTCGTTCCCTTTCTCAAAATGCTGCCCCGCCGACTAAGTATTTCCAACATCTTCTGTTCATATTTTAGATTTCCAGCATCTGCCGTATTTTGACTTTTTTAGCAAGATGATATCATGGGGAAATGGGGTAAGGTTGCAATTGAATCTAAAGACATACACACAATAGATCAATAAGTTTGGAGAGGCTGAGAAAAGAGAATATGATGGGATCAGGAAAGTAATCTCCTTAGGCACACTCTTGGTCCAATATTGCCTTGATACCGAGGGCAGTCACCTCGATTACTATTACCACCATTACCAGCTATACAACAATCACTGCTTGCTGTATTTGCCCACTGCAGAACAGCAGAGTGTATCTGAGCCATTCCTCTCAAAACTGCTGCACTCCATATAAGGACTGCGCAGCTTTATCGGGAAACCTGCCAAATATTTGAGGAAATGTGTTCACTCATTGAGACTGTGAAAAACGCAGATCACACAGAGACACTGACTGGTCATCATAAGTTGTGAATTTTCACCATCTTTGAACTATACAGGGAGGGATGTGATGTGTTCCCTCAAAAACGGAGTCTGTTTTCTGGAAGGTGATCACTTGGAGTCAAGAAAGGCTTTCCAATACCGAAATATGTGAAAAGCAGCTCACAGTCTGCAGAGCCTCAGAACAGTCACTGTGTGTTTTTCTGTTCAACTGAGAGGAAGCACCTGGCGTTGTGGTGATTTCAGTGCTTCTGTTTTTCTTGCCTGCTGCTCTGTAATATCAATACTGCAGCAGGATGTTTCAGCTTGGAATTTGTACTTACGTTGCTAAAATCTAGAAGGACAATGTATCGGGGGATGTCTGGGCAATATCATTAATTCACTGGAAATATTTGACAGCTTAGTGTCTGCAAATAAACGTATCTCTAATCACAAAGAGTACATAATTACTGTAATCTGTGTACAATTTCCGAATGAATAACACACAATATCAACAGGTCACGATAAATCACTCTGAGTCCAATTCAATCAGCAAAGACAGATACACCAACGCATCAATTCTCCCTGTGGTTTTAATTTAAAATAGAAGACGCCATGAGATGTTAAGGCTGTTTCCTGTATAGGTTAATGAAGCAGGACTACTGTTAAGAATCAAATACAATTAGGAGGATTGAGCCTGTGTTAATGTAAAGCGTTAACTCTCTGTGATCCGATCACCGAATATGCAGCCTGTGTCAATGTCAGTGGTTAACTTGCTGCGATTCAATTCAAAGAGGGGATCTGAAGGTAGACAATTGCTTCAATAAACTGTCCACTGTACCTCAATAAATAAAAATTAATGTCAGCCTGATTTCTCTGGGAGTGCATGTATATCTGGGTAATAAAAAGAGCCTGAAGAACTAAAACAGATCAATAAATAAACACAGCTGAGCTGCCACTGTAAAGTTATCACAGGTAGAAAACCTTCAAATGATTAATTCCCCGGTCGCACAGAGAATGAAACAAAAACTCTCCCTAAATGGACATTGAATAAAAGAATATCACAAACTGTATTATCAATCTAGACAGAAATGATTTGAAACCAGGTAATGCGCCCCATAACACTGCCACACACTCATTGGTTTCTGCAGCTGCATCCAGTCTTTCCCAATCTGATAGACTTGTCCCCCTGAGGTGTGTTTTGCAGAGATCACAGACTGAAAATTTCAGAATGAGACATGGATGTTGACAGCAACCGGCTGTCAGGGAAACCTGAAGCATACGCACTGAATGGTGGGGATTGAAGATATTTGGGTCAATCTCTTGTATCTGTGAGGTGCTGATCAATCCTGTAAACAGTGGCACTTACACATAAACATACTGAAAATGGTCACACTAACCAGGGAAATTGCAGTAAGCACTGATACTCAGCAAAGAACCTATATAAATTATGTTACACATGCAAGATCTCCTCAGAATTTCTCAAATACTTAAGAGAATGCAGTATGAAAGCAGAAATGTGAGGATCTCTGTGCCAACACTGTCATTTTCTGGGATCCCTGTTAATAATTTAACACTCAGGCAGCCCAATAAACACTGACCTTAAATCAGAAAGTGCTGGAAATGTTCAGCAGATCTGACAGCATCTGTGGAGTCAGAGTTAGCATTTCTGGTCTGTGACCTTTTGTTAGAAGTGGAAAAGGTTAGAAATGTAATAGTTTTTTTTCAAAGTGGAAAGACGGCGGCAAGAAGAGATAAAATTAATATGTGTGAAAGAACAGAGGGCAGGAGAGATTTTTTAAATTACGATTCATTTATGGGGAGTGGGCGTCCCTGGTTAGACCAGCATTTATTGACCATCCTTGATTGTATTTGAGATGGTGTGAGTTACCTTCTTTAACTGCTGCAGGCCATGGGGTGCAGGTACACCCACAGTGCTGCAAGGAATTGTGTGCCAGAGTTTTAATCCAGCGACAATGAAGGAACGACGGTATTGTTTTAAGTTCGGATGGTGAGTGGCTTGGAGGGGAATTTTAAGGTGCTGGTGTTCAAGTACATCTGCTGCCCTTGTTCTTCTAGGCAGTAAGGGTGGCGGCTTTGGTGTGTACTTGGTGTGTTGCCGCAGTGTACCTTGTTCTTGTGCATCCACTGTGTGTTGGTTGTGAAGGGAGTGAATGTTGAAGGTGATGAATGGGGTGCCGATCAAACGGGCTGCTTTTCTGGATGGTGTCGAGCTTCTTGTGTGTTGTTGGAACAGCACCCATCCAGGCAAGTGGAGATTATTCCATCATACTCCTGACATGTGCCTTGTAGATGGTGGACAGGCACTGGGGAGACAGGGTATGAGTTACTCGAGACAGAATTCCTAACATCTGACCTACGCTTGTAGCCACAGTGTTTACCTGGCTGGTCCAGTTCAGTTTCTGGTCAACGGTCACCCACTAGATATTGATAGTTGGGGATTCAACAATTCTAATACCAGTGAACGTCAAGGGGAGATGGTGAGATTACCTCTTGTTTGAGATGGTCACTGACTAGCACTTGTCTGCTGCGAATGTTACTTGCAACTTATTAGCACAAGGCTTGATGTTCTCCATGTCTTGCTGCATATGAGCACAGGCTGCTTTAGTATATTCTGATTCACAAATGGTGTTGAACATTGTACAATCAGCAGCGCGCATCCCACTTTCGACCTTATAATGGAGGGAAGTTTATTGATGAAGCAGCTGAATATGGTTGTGCCGAGCACACTGCCCTGATGTCTTGTGGCTGAGATAATTGACCTCCAACAACAACAACCAACTTCCTTTTTGCTAGGTACTACTCCAACAAGTGGAGAGCTTTCCCTCTGATGCCCTTTGATTCCAGTTTTTCTCGGGCCTCTTAATGCCATGCTCAGTCATATGTTACCATGATGTCAAGAGCAGTCACGCTCCCCTCACTTCTAGCGTTGTGCTCTTGAGCCCATGTTTGGACCAAGGCTGTAATGAGGTCAAGAGCTGAATGCCAGTGAGCAGGTTATTGCTGAAGAAGAGCTGCTTGAAAGCACGGTTGATCACCCCTCCCATCACGTTGCTGATGATCGAGAGTAGACCGATAAGGCAGTAATTGGCCAGGTTAGATTTGTCCTGTTTTTTGTGGACAGGCCATACCTGTGCAATTTCCCACATTTCCAGGTAGAGGTCAGTGTTATAGCCGTACTGGAACAGCCTGGCTCAGCGTATGGTTAGCTCTGGAACACAAGTTATCAGTACTATTGCCGGAATATTGTCAGGGCACAGAGCATTTGCAGTGTCCGGTGGAATGAATAAGATTGGCTGAAGACTGACATCTGTGATGCTGGGGACCTCAGCAGGAGGTCGAGATGGATCATCCACTCTGCACTTCTGGCTGAAGATGAATGTAAATATTGCAGCCTTGTCTTTTGCACTGATGTGCTGGGCTCCACGATTAGTCAGGATGTGGATATTTGTGGAACTTCTTCCTCCTGTTGGTTGATCATTTGTCCACCACCATTCGTGACTGGATGTGGCAGGACTGAAGATCTGTTTCAGTGTTATTGGGCCTGCACTCAGCCAGGCAAGTGAGTGGGGAAAGTATAATGAAATATTTTTCAACTGTGAGCTTCTGAGTTTAAGAGAGTACACAAAGATTGTGGGACGGGAGAGGAGGAGTTTTATGTGAACTATGGGAAAATGGAGTTCATCGACCAAAGGACTTACTTGTTTTCTCTACAAGTTATTTTATCTGGTGTGTCATGTGGCTGGAAGCCTTGCCTGATTCAACAGGCTGAACTTTTCAAGCCTTTTGGAGATGGTCTGGGAGTCAGGACGGCTGGCAATACTGGTGGGGAAGACATCGATCTGGGAGCTGATCTGTGTGTTGTGGAAATGTATAACACTGTCGATCACATATTGCTTCCACTGTTGGGTATGCAAGTAGTCCTGTGTTGTAACTTCACCAGGCTGACACCTCATTTTTAGGTATGTTTGGTGCTGCTCCTGGTAAGCCTTCCTCCACTCTTATTGTACCAGGGTTGATCCCACGGCTTGATGGTAATGGTAGAGTGGGGGATATGCCGTGCCATGAAGTTACACATTGTGGCTGAATATAATTCTGCTGTTGCTTCTGTTGCCTATGGCACAAAGCGTTTCGTGGATACCCAGTTTTGAGTTGCTAGATCTGTTTGCAATCTATGCCATTTAGCATGGTGGCAGTGCCACACACTACAATGGTGAGTATACCTCAATGTAAAGACAGGACCTTGGCTCCAGAGGGACTGTGCGGTGGTCAATCAGAGAGCCATAGAGTAATACAGCACAGAAACAGGCCCTTTGGCCCAACGTGTCTGTGCTGGCCATCAAGCACCTAACTATTCTAATTCCATTTTCCAGTACTTGACCCGGATGCTATGGCGTTTCAAATGCTCATCTACATAATTCTTAAATGTCGTGAGGGCTCCTGCCTCTACCACATCTTCAGGCAGTTCGTTCCAGACTCCAAAGACCCTCTGGGTTCAAATTCTTTTCCTCAAATCCCTTCTAAACTCCCTGCCTCTTACGTTAAATCTATGCCCCCTGGTTATTGATCCCTCAGCTGAAGGAATACGTTTCTTCCTATCTAACCTATTCGTGCCCTCAGATTATTGTATACTTCAATCACGTCCCCCCTCAGCCTTCTCTGCTCTATGGAAAACAACCCTAGCCTTTTCAGTCTCTCTTCATATCTGAAATACTCCAGCACAGGCAATATCCTGGTGACTCCCCTCTGCAATCTCTCCAGTACTATTACATCCTTCAAATAAGGTGGAGGCTAGAACTGTACACAGCACCCTAACTGTGGCCTAACTTATATTTTATACAGCTCCATCATAACCTCCCTGCTCTTATATTCTATGCTTCGGCTAAAAAAGGCAAGTATCCCATGTGCCTTCCTAACCACCTTATCTACCTTTGCTGCTGCCTTCAATGATCTATGGACAAGTACACCAAGGTCCCTCTGACCCTCTATTTCCTAGGGTCCTCCCATCCATTGTATATTTACTTGCCTTGTTAGCCCTCCTATGCATCACCTTTTCAGGGTTAAACTCCATTTGCCACTGCTCCGCCCATCTCACCAGCACATCTATATCGGCCTGTAATCAAAGGCTTTCCTCCTTCACTTTTTACAATATCATCAATTTTAGTGCCATCTGCAAGCTTACTAATCATACTTCCTATATTCACGTCTGAATCATTAATGTACACTACAAACAGCAAGGGTCCCAGCACAGATCCCTGCGGTACAACACTGATCACACGTCTGCACCCCCAAAAACGAACCCTCGGCCATCAGCTTCTACCTCCTGCCACGAAGCCAAATTTGGATCCAATTTGCCAAATTACCCTGGATCCCATGGGCTCTTACCTTCTTAACCAATCTCCCATGCGGGGCCTTAGCAAAAGCGTTACTGAAGTTCATGTAGACTACAGAATCCACTTTACCCTCATCTACACATCTATTCACCTCCTCGAAAAATTTCAATCAAGTTTGTTAGACAGGATCTTCCCCTGACAAAGCCATGCCGATTATCGCTGATTAACCACTGCCTCTCCAAGTGAAGATTAATCCTGACCCTCAGAATGTTTTTCCCAATAGTTTCCATACCACTGATGCAATTATCTGTTAGATCCCTGCTCCCCTTCTTGAATAATGGTACCACATTCCGTGGCCTCCAGTCCTCTGGTAACTCTCCTGTTTCCAGAGAGGATTTTAAAATTTGTGTCAGGGCCCCTGCTATCTCCTCTCTTGCTTTATATAACAGCCTGGGATGCATCTCGTCTGGGCCTGGGGATTTATCCACGTTAAATCCCACTAAAACAGCTAATACTTCCTCCGTTTCAATGCTAATTTGTACAAGTATATCACAATCCCCCTGCCTGATCTCTATGCCTACATCCTCCTTCTCCATCGTCAAAGCAGATAAAAACTAATCACTTAAAACCGTACCTGTGTCCTCCGGCTCGACACACAGATTGACACTTTGGTCCCTAATGGGCCCTACTCTTTCCCTAGTTATCCTCTCGCCCTTAATATACTTATGAAACGCCTTGAGCCTTTCCTTTCCCTGCACATTCTGCAGGCTCGAGGGGCAGAATAGCCTACTCCTGCTCCTATTTTCTATGTTTCTATTCTCCTCTACGGCCTCCACTGTTTTCAGCGCTCGAAATAGGCCATTAACCCTCCTTTTTCCTGATCCGATCCTCGAGATCCTTTGACATGCAGAGTTCCCTGGCCTTGTTAGACCTACCCTTCACCTTTACGGGTACATGCTGGCTCTGAACTCTCACTATTTCCGAAGAAGGGTCACTGACCCGAAACGTTAACTCTGCTTCTCTTTCCACAGATGCTGCCAGACCTGCTGAGTGAATCCAGCATTTCTTGTTTTTGTCTCACTATTTCCTCCTTGAATGACTCCCAATGGCCTGATGTAGACTTTCCTTCAAGTAGGTGCTCCCATTCCACTTTAGCCAGATCCTGTTTTTCATACTGATATTGGCCTTCCCCCAATTCAGTACTTTCATTTCCGGTCCCTCCTGGTCCTTTTCCATCGCTACCTTAATTCTTACAGATTTATGACCACTAAGCACGAAATGCTGCCCCACTGATACTTCTAGTACTTGTCCAGCTTCATTCCCTTGGATTAGGTCCAGGACTGCCCTCTGTCTTGTCGGACGTTCTATGTACCGGCTCAAAAAACTGTCCTCTATGCATTTTAAGAAATCCACCCCCATTCAGCCTTTTGCATAAAGAATATCCCAGTTAATATTGGGGGCACATGAACTCCCCTACTATAGCCCTATCAGTGTTACACCTGCCTGAGATTTGCCTACGTATCTGCTCCACTATCTCTCACTGACTGTTTGGAGGCCTGTAGTACACTGCCAGCCAAGTAATTGCCCCTTTTTTTGTTTTGAAGTTCTACCCATATGCCCTCATTTGAGGATCCCTCTGAGATATCATCCTTCCTTACTGCAGTAATTGACCTACTTGATCAACAGTGCAATGCCACCTCCTCTTTTACCCCCTCGTCTGTCTCGCCTGAAGATTCTATATCCTTGAATACTGAGCTGCCAGTCCTACCATTCCCACAAATGTGTTTCTGTGATAGCATTAATATCAGAATCCCGTGTGCTAATTAATGCCCTCAAATCATTTGCCTGGCTAGTAAGACTCCTCGCATTAAAAAAATAGATGCAATCCATCCTTGCATTATTCGCTCGTGCCTTAACAGGTTTGTATTTGCTCTGCCTTCCAAACTGACTTAGATTTTCTTATTTATTTGACTGCATCATCCCGACTGTACCACCAGTCATGTACCATTGCGCTGCCAAATTAGTTTAACCCCCAACAGCAACTCCACCCACCCCCAACCACCCCAACAGCACTATCAAATCTACGAGCAAGGATGTTGATAAAACACACACACAGGCACACACACACCGATCAGACCCCAGGCACTGAGCGAGACAGATGTACAACGACATACACGGACTGACAAAGAGAATCACACACACGCACACACACACCGACCAGACCCCAGTATCTGAGCCAGACAGATATACAAACAAGCATACACAAACAGAGATACAAACACACGGAGGGATGGGAACCTTTGCAAAGAGTCAGAGGAGGGACGATCAAAGACAAGGACAAAAGACAGTAAGGGGAATAGGAAAAGTGAAAGGCAGAGAAATTAAGGGCCAGAATCAAACATGGCCGCAGTGAAAAGTCGTGGGAAGGGGCCAACTAATGTGTTAAAAACAAGCCTTAAGGCTGCGTGCCTTTACACGTGGAGCATTCACAATAAAGTGGATGAATTAATCGTGCAAATAGATATAAACGAGTACGATACAGTCGGGATTATGGAGACATGGCTGCAAGGTGATCAAGGATGGGAAATGAACATCCTGGGCTATTCTGTATTTTGGAAGGACAGATAAAAAGCAAAAGGCATTGGAGTTTCATTGTTGGTTAAAGAGGTTTTTAATGCAATAATCAGGAAGGTTATTAGCTCTGACGATATGGAATATGTATGGGTAGAGCTGAGAAGCGCTGAAGGGCAGAAATGGTTGGTGGGGGTTGCATATAAATCCCCAAACTGTAGTGGTGATGTTCGGAATGGCTTTAAACAGGGAATTAGAGACGCATGCAATACAGCAACATTTGTATTTTCGGGTGTCTTTAATCAGCCTATAGATTGGGCAAATCAAATTAGTCACAATACCGTAGAGGAAGAATTCTTGGAGTATATGCGGGGTGGTTCTCTGGACCAATGCGTTGAGGAACCAACTGGAGAAGAGGTCATCCTAGACAGGGTAATGGGTAACGAGACCCCATGGGGAAGAACGACCATAATATGATAGAATTCTTCATCAAGATGGGGAGGTACATAGTTGATTCTGAGACGAGGGCCCTGAATCTTAGTAAAGGAAACTATGATGGTATAAGGCGCAAATAGTCCATGATGGACTGGGAAACGTTAGTTAAAGGGACGACGGTGGAAAAGCAATGGCAAACATTCAAAGTGTGCATCGATGGACTGCAACAATTGTTTATTTCTGTCTGGTGCAAAAGTAAAGCGGGAAAGGTAGCCAATCCATGACTTACAAGGGAAATTAGAGAAAGAATTAGATCCAAGGAAGGTGCATATAAATTCGCTAGACAAACAAACAACAAACCTTAGGATTGGGAGCAGTTTAGAATTAAGCAAAGGAGGACCAAGGGATTGATTAAGAAGGGGAACATAGAGTATGAGAACAAGCTTGTGGGGAACATAAAAACTGACTGTAAAGGTTAGTGAAGACACATGTAGGTCCCTTACGGTCAGAAACAGGTAATTTATTATGGGGAACACAGAGATGGCTGACCAACTAATTGTATGCTTTGGTTCTGTCTTCACAAAGGAGGACACAAATATCATCCCCGAAATGTTGGGGAACACAGGGCTTAGTGAGAGATGGGAACTGAAGGAAATCAGCATCAGAAGAGAAATGGTGATGGGAAATTGGTGGGATTGAAGGCTGATAAATTCCCAGGGCCTGCTGGTCTGAATCCCAGAGTACTTAAGGAAGTGCCCTAGAAATGGTGCATGCATTGGTGGTCATCTTCCAAGATTGGATAGACGCTGGAAAAGTTCCTAAAGATTGGACGGTAACTAATGTAACCCCACTATTTCAAAAGGGAGGTAAAGAGAAAGCAGGGTATTCTAGACCAGTCAGCCTGACGTCGGTAGTGGGGAAAATTCTAGATTCCATTATTGAGGATTGTATAGCAGAACACTTGGAGAACAGTGGTAGAAACGGCCAGAGTCAGCATGGATTCACGAAAGGGAAATCATTCTAGACAAATCTACCAGAATCCTTCGAGGATGTAACTATTAGAGATGATCAGGGGGAACCAGTGGATGTGGTTTATTTGGACTTTCAGAAGGCATTTCAAAATGTCCCACATAAAAGATAAGCTTGTAAAATTAAAACGCATGGGATTGGGAGTACTTTATAGCGATGGATAGAAAATTGGTTGGCAGACAGGAAAAAAAGAAGTCGGGATAAATGCGTCTTTTTCCGAATGGCAGGCAGTGACTCGTGGGGTACCACAGGGATCGGTGCTTGGACCCCAGCTATTCACAATACATATTTATGATTTAGATGATGGAACTAAATGCAATATCTCCAAATTTGCAGATGACACAAAACTGGGTGAGAGGATGAGTTGTGAGGAGGAAGCAGCGAGGCTTCACGTTGATTTGGACAAGTTGAGTGAGTGGGCAAATGCATGGCAGATGCAGTATAATGGGGATAAATGCGAGGTTATCCAGTTTGGCAGCAAACACAGGAAGGCAGATTATTATCTGAACGGCTAAAAACTGAGAGAGGGGAATATGAACTGAGTCCTGTGTGTTCTCATACATCCGTCGCTGAAGGTTAGCATGCAGGTCCAACAGGTGGTAACAACTCAATGGGATGTTGGCCTTCATAGCGAGAGGAATCGAGTACAGGGGCAGGGATGTCTTGCTGCAATTATACAGTGCCTTGGTGAGGACGCACCTGGAATATTGGGTGCAGTTTTGGTCTCCTTATCTGAGGAAGGATGTTCTTGCTATCGAGGGAGTGCAGCGAAGGTTTACCAGATTGATTCCTGGGATGGCAGGACTGACGTATGAGAGGAGATTAAGTGGGTTAAGATTATATTCGCTGGAGTTCAGAAGAGTGAGGAGGAGCTCATAGAAACCTATAAATTTCTAACAGGGCTTGACAGGGCAGTTGTAGGAAGGATGTTACCGATGGTGGGGGAGTCCAGAACCAGGGGTCATTGTGGAAGGATAGGGGGTTAACCTTTCAGGACTGAGGTGAGGAGAAATTTCTTTACCCAGAGAGTGGTGAGCCTGTGGAATTCGCTACCACAGAAAGCAGTTGAGGCCAAAACATTTTATGTTTTCAAGAAGGCGTTAGATGTAGCTCTTGAGTTTAAGGGGATCAAAGGATATGGGGCGAAAGCGGGAACAGGTTACTCAGTTGGGTGATCAGCCATGATCATAATGAATGGCGGAGCACGCTCGAAGGGTCGAATGGCCGACTCCTGCTCCTACACACATACACACAGCGATCACACCACAAGCACTGAGCCAGACAGATATACACACACACACATGCACTGATCAGACTCCAGGCACTGAGCTGGAGCGATATACAAACACACACTCGCAAAGAGACAGACAGACACAAACACGCACATACCGATCAGTACACAGGTACTGAAACGGACAGATGTACACGCACTCACAAAGAGAGACTGACAGGCACACATACACAAAAACACACGTGCACTCAAACACAGATCAGACCACAAGCACTGAGCCAGACAGATATACATGCACGCACAAACACACACACACAATCACTGATCAGAACCCAAGCACTGAGCCAGACCGATGAGCAAGCACATACAGTCAAACACAGGCACACACCACTCACTCACAAATGCACACCGATCCGATCCCAGGCACTGAGCCAGACAGATATTCAAACACACAGATACAGGCACACACAAACACACACACACACACAGATCAGACACCAGGCACTGAGCCCGACCGATATACAAACACACACACACACACACACACACACACACACACACATAGACAGACAGACAAATACTCACCATACACACACCAGTCAGACCACAGGCACTGAGCCAGACAGATATGGAAACACATACATATAAACAGAGACACACATATACACAATCGCGCACACACACTTTTCAGAGCCCAGGCACTGCGCCAGATAGATATACAACCACATAAACACAGACAGACAGAGAGAGAGAGAGAGAGACACACACACCCACACACACAATAACACCAATCAGAAACCAGACTGTGAGCCAGACAGATATACAAAGAAGTACACACACATGCACATGTACATACACACAAACATACACACACACCCGTCAGAACCCAGGCACCAAGCCTGACAGATCTACAAAGGCAAACACACACAAGTGCACACAGATGCAAACACAAACTCATACACACACCGATCAGACCCTTGGCACTGAGCCAGACAGATATACAAATACAGACACGCGCCACACACACACACCACACACACACACACAGACACACACACACACCAATCAGAACGCAGTCTGTGAGCCAGACAGACATACAACGACACACACACACGCATACACATACATACACACACACACATGCACAAAGATACCGATCACACCCCAGGCATTGATTCGGACAGATATACAAACACAGCGACACAAACAGAGACAGACAGACTCACACACAAACACACACACACACACACCGATCACAACCCAGGCACCAAGCCAGACAGATCTACACAGACAAATACAGACAGACGCCACAAACACACCACACACACCGATCAGAACCCAGGCACCGAGCCAGGCAAATATACAAACACACACACACACAAACAAACATACACCAACTCACACAGGCCAGATTTGATTGAAGCCCAACCTGCTGCTGTTGAGGCACTGGTTTCCACAATCACGTCCAGACTCGAAAAGTAGAGAGGCAGCATTGACAGATTTAGTCGTTCGAATGGAGAGGAGCTTTGGTCGGATCACTGCTGTCCTTTAGTTTTCTCTCATGCAGATCAGTGAGTTATAATGTACAGCCCCATGGGAGCAGACCGGTGCTACGGGAGCTGCAGGTGGTGTCCCCTTTCAAGAGGGAAGTGCTTCTGCGCCCTTGACAGACCCTCGTTCGATGCCCATGCAGGCAACACCAAGTTAGTCGAGATGCACCAACCAGAAGTCAGTCCCACTCTCGGTCGCACTGCCGAAAATTCTGGTTGTAAATATCTGCAGTGCCATTTTTATTATTGCAGTAAGCGTCCACCACACTGAGATCAAAGGGGCAGATCTAGAATTAGAAAACACACAGCCTTCAGGAAAACACTATTCGGTGGCCCATGAATGAATATTAATTTGAGTGCAATTTGTGAACGTAATATTAGTTAAACGTTTATCCGTGTCAATTTATGCAGTTTGTTTTGTTAATAACATTAGTTCCTTCACAGTGTGTGGGCATGTGAATGCCTCATGCAGGGATATTCTCTGTCCAGGTGCAGTGGAGATCTGAGCTAAATGTAAGAGAAGAATGATGTTCGTGGATCTCTGGGTGCAGGGGTGGGAGGAAGGGGTGTGGGTACCATTTGAATACATCCGATGTTTAATCACTTGTTCTCAGACCTCTCATGTTACTCGCTGCTTCACCGTGCCATGCCAGGCACAACATGGTCAGCTTTCGGCGTGGTCTCCAATTCTGCCTGCACGATGACAGTGCAGTGACTGGCACGACAGAGTCATCTCTCAGTCTGGGCTCCAGGTCTGGCTGCTGATACAGCGCAGTGGGAGGGAAATATACAATATTTGTCAAAGAGGAGAAGTGCTTTTGTCATCCCCCAATTTGATGCCCCTGTCTCACTGCAGTTACTGTCCCCCTCCCACCATCTCCATCTGCTGGTGTCGCTGTCTCACTGCAGTTACTGTCTCCCCTCTCACTATCTCCATCTGCTGGTGTCCCTGTCTCACTGCAGTTACTGTCCCCTCTCACCATCTCCATCGATAACTCTGCCACACTCTCGTTGGTTTCTGCAGGTGTATCCGGTCCTTTCTCAATCTGATAGACTCCTCCCCCTGAGGTGTGTTTTGCAGATATCACAGACTGACAATTTCACTATGAGACATGGGTGATGACAGCAACCAGTTGTCAGAGAACCTTGAAGCACACGCACAGAATGGTGCAGGTTTAAGATACTTGGGTCAATTCCTTGTGTCTGCGAGGAACTGATCAATCCTGTAAACAGTGGCACTTTCACACGAACATACTGAAAATTGTAATACTCACCAAGGAACTTGCAGTAAGCACTGATACTCAGCAAATAACTTATATAAATTATGTTACACATGCAAGATCTCCTCAGAATTTCGCTTATGGGGATGTCGTATGAAAATAGCGATCTGAGGATCTGTCTGCCAACACTGTCATTTTTTGGGATCACTATTAATAATCTGACACTTGGGCAAACCAATAAACACTGACCTTAAATCAGAAAGTGTGGGAAATACTCAACAGATCTGACAACATCTGAGGAGACAAATTTAGCATTTCAGGTCTGTGAACTTTCAGCAGGACAGGGAAAGATGAGAAATGTCATTGTTTATTTTTTGGAAGTGAAAAAAGGGGTCAAGAAGAAATAAAGTTAAGATGTGCGATAGGACGTCGGGCAGGAGAGATTATTTTTTTATCATTATTCATTTATGGGGAATGGGCGCCCTGACGAGACCAGCATTTATTGACCATCCTTGATTGCTTTTGAGATGGTGTGAGTTGCCTTCTTTAACTGCTGCAGTCCTGGGAGTGTAGGTACACCCATAATGCTGTAAGGAATTTTAACACAGCGACAGTGAAGGAACGATGGTACAGTTCCAATTCATGATGGCGTGTTGCTTGGAAGGGATTGTTTCAGGTGGTGGTGTTCATATGTATCTGCTGCCCTTGTTCTTCTAGGTAGTAGTGGTAGCGGCTTTGGTAGGTGCTATTCGAAGGAGATTTGGTGTGTTGCAACAGTGTTCCTTGTTCTTGATACACACGACTTGCACTGTGCGTCGGTGCTGGAGGGAATGAATGCGAAATATAGTGGCTGGGGTGCCAATCAAGCGGGCTGCTTTGTCCTGGATGGTTTCGAGATTCCTGTGTGTTGTTGGAGCTGCACCCATTCAGGCAAGTGAAGAGTATTCCATCATACTCCTCACATGTGCCTTGTAGATGTTGAACATGCATTTGGGAGACGGGAACTGAGGTACTAGCTGCAGAATTCCTAACCTCTGACTTGCGCCTGTAGCCAGAGTGTTTACCTGTTTGGTCCAGTTCACTTTCTGGTTAATGGTTACCCACTGGATATTGAAATTGGGGGTTCAACAATTCTAATTCCATTGAACATCAAGAGGAGATGGTTAAATTATCTCATATCTGAGATGGTCACTGACTGGCACTTGTGTGGTGCAAATAGTACATGCCACTTATTAACACAAGACTTGATGTTGTCAGGTCTTGCTGCATATGGGCACAGGCTGCTTCAGTATATTATCAGTCACAAATGTTGTTGAACATCAGCGAATATCCCCACTTCTGACCTTATAATGGATGGAAGTTCATTGATGAAGCAGCTGAAGATGGTTGAGCTGAACACACTGCCCTAAGGAACTCCTCATCGTGGGGCTGAGATGATTGACCTCTAACAACCACAACCAACTTTCTTTGTGCACGGTAATACTCCAAACAGTGGAGATCTTTCCCTCTAATGCCCTTGGATTATAGCTTTTCTCGGGCTTCTTAATGTCATGCTCCGTCAAATGCTGATGTGATGTCAAAAGCTGTCACACTCCCCTCACATCAGAACTTCAACTCTTTTGCCCATGTTTGGACCTCGGCTGTGATCAGGTCAGGAGCTGAGTGGCCCTGGTGGGAACGAAATTAAGCGTCAGTGAACAGGTTGTTGCTGAACAAGTGTCGCTTGAGAATACTGACTCCCCCTACCACCCACCCCCCATCACTTTGCTGATGATCGAGAGTGGACTGATAAGGCGATAAGTGGACAGGTTTGATTTCACCTTTTTTTTTGTGGACAGGACATACCTGGGCAATGTTCCATATTGCATGGTGGATGTCACTGTTGTTGGCATACTGGAACAACTTAGTTCGGCGATTGGCTAGCTCTGGGAAATAAGTTAACACTACTATTGCCGGAATATTGTCAGGGCCCATAGCATTTGCAGTATTCGGTGCCTTCAGCTATTTCATGATACGTGGAGTGAATAAGATTGGCTGAAAACTGACATCTGTGATGTTGGCGGCCTCAGGAGGAGCCGAGATGAAACATTCACCCTGCACTTCTGGCTGAAGATAGATGTCAATATTGCAGCCTTTTCTTTTGCAGTAATGTACTGGGCTCCCCTATTAGTGAGGATGTGGATCTTTGTGGGAACTCTTCCTCCTGTTACTTGTTCATTTGTCCACCACCATTCGCGGCTGAATGCGACAGGACTGCAGATCTGTTTGTGTTATTGGACCTGCACTCATCCAGGCAAGTGAGAGGGGACAGTATGAAGAATGATTTTTCTTTTAACTGTTAGCTTGTCGGTGTAAGAGAGTAAGAAAAGTTTGTGGGAGGGAGGAGGAGGCGTTTTATATGAACTGTGGGAAAAATGGAGCTCATCGACCAAAGGGCTTACCTGTTTTCTCTACAAGTCCCTTGTGTGTCATGTGGCTGGAACCCTTTCCTGATTCAATAGGCTGACTTTTTAAAGCCTTTTGGAGATGGCCTGTGAGTCAGGAGGGCTGGCAATACGGGTGGGGAAGGCATCGTGTTAGGAGCTGATCTGTTCATTGTGGAATTGTTTAGTTCTGTCTGTCGCACGCTGCTTCCACTGCTGGGCATGCGAGCAGTCCTGTGTTGCAGCTTCACCAGGCGGACACCTCATATTTTGGTATGTTTGGTGCTGCTCCTGGGAAACCCTGCTACACTCTCATTGAACCAGGGTTGATCCCACGGCTCGATGATAATGGCAGAGTGAGAGATATGCCGTGCCATGAAGTTACACATTGTGGTCGAATATAATTCTGCTGTTACTGATGGCCCAAAGCGCCTCATGGATACCCAGCTTGGAGTTGCTCGATCGGTTTTGCTATCCTTTTAGCATGGTGGCAGTGCCACACAACACAATGGTGAGTATACATCAATGTAAAGACAGGACTTCGTCTCCACAATGACTGTGTAGTGGTCACTCCTACCAATACTGCTATTGACAGATTCATCTGCATCAGGTAGATTGGTAAAAACAAGGTCAAGTAGGTTTTTCCCTCTTGTTGGTCCCCTCAGCAGCTGCCACAGACGCAGTCTCGATGTTGTGCCCTTTAGGACTCAGCCAGCTTGGTCAGCAGTGGTACTACCTAGCCACTCTTGCTGATGGGCATTGAAGTCTCCCACCCAGAGTACATATTATGCCCTTGCTGCGCTAAGCGTTTCTTCCAATTGGTATTCAATATGGATAAGCACTGATTCTTCAGCCAAGGCGTGGGGGAGGGGGCATGCAGGCGAGGTGACAATCAGCGGGAGGTTTCCTTGTCCATGTTTGATCTGATGCAATGAGACCTCATGGAGTCCAGAGTCAATGTTGAGGGCTTCCAAGGCAACTGCATCCTGACTGTATACCGCTACGCCACCAGAGTCGGTGGACATGTCCTCACAGTGTGACAGGACATATCTGGGGATGATGATGGTGGTGTCTGCGACATTGTCCGTTATGTATGATTCCATAAGTATGACCAAGTCAGGTTGTTGCTTGCATAGCCTGTGGGACATCCCTTCCAATTTTGGCACATGCCCCCAGATGATACGAAGGAGGATTTTGCAGAGTCGACAGGGCTGTGTTTCCAGAGCCGAGGTCAATGTTGGATGGTTCTTCTGGATTCATTCCATTCCTTAGGATTGTTAGTGCTTTGATACAACTGGGTGGCTTGCTAGACTAGCTCAGAGGACATTTTATGAGTCAACCACATTGCTGTGGGTCTGGATTTTCCTGTCGGTCAGACCGGGTAAGGAAAGCAGATTTCCTTTCGTAAAGGACTTGAGTGAACCAGATGGATTTTTTTCAACAATCGACAATCGGTTCACGGTCACCATTACAATAACTTTTAATTCCATTTGTGTGAAATAACAGAGATAACACGGAATAAAAGGAAAAGCGAGTGCTAAGAGTTGTAGTAGAAAGACATAGTATTACTCCAGAGAGGGTATTAATTGCAGTGCAATGATAAGCTCTGTCCAAAAGCAAAAGCACGCCAAACTGACACATGGTTAAAAATAAAATGAAATCAAATAAAAAAAACTAATGACAGTCATGAACTGAGATCATTGAACTCGATGTTGAGTCCAGAAGGCTGTCGATTGGACGTCCAATCGCTCTACACCTCCATCCCCCACCAGGATGGTTTGAGGGCTCTCCGCTTCTTCCTGGAACAGAGGCCCAACCAGTCCCCATCCACCAACACCCTCCTCCGCCTGGCTGAACTTGTTCTCACATTGAACAACGTCTCCTTCAACTCCATGCATTTCCTTCAAGTAAAAGGTGTCGCTATGGGTACCCGCATGGGTCCTAGTTATGCCTGTCTTTTTGTGGGATATGTCGAGCATTCTTTGTTCCAGTCCTGCTCAGGCCCCCTCCCCCAACTCTTTTTCCGGTACATTGATGACTGTATCGGTGCCGTTTCCTGCTCCCGCCCCGAACTAGAAAACTTTATCAAATTTGCTTCCAATTTCCACCCTTCTCTCACCTTTACATGGTCCATCTCTGACACTTCCCTTCCCCTCCTCGACTTCTCTGTCTCCATCTCTGGGGATAGGTTGTCTACCAATATCCATTATAAGCCCACTGACTCCCACAGCTACCTCGACTACACTTCTTCACACCCTACCTCCTGTAAGGACTCCATTCCATTCTCCCAGTTTCTCCGTCTCCGACGCATCTTCTCTGATGATGCTACCTTCCATGACGGTGCTTCTGATAAGACCTCCTTTTTCCTCAACCGAGGATTTCCCCCCACTGTGGTTGACAGGGCCCTCAACCGTGTCCGACCCATTCCCCGCACCTCTACCCTCACCCCTTCCCCTCCCTCCCAGAACCGTGACAGGGTTCCCCTTGTCCTCACTTTTCATCCCACCAGCCTCCATATCCAAAGGATCATCCTCCGCCATTTTCGCCACCTCCAGCGTGATGCCACTACCAGTCGCATCTTCCCCTCCCTTCCCCTGTCAGCATTCCGAAGGGATCGTTCCCTCCGCGACACCCTGGTCCACTCCTCCATTACCCCCACCACCTCGTCCCCGTCCCAGGGCACCTTCCCTTGCAATCGCAGGAGGTGTAATACCTGCCCATTTACCTCCTCTCTCTTCACTATCCCAGGCCCCAAACACTCCTTTCAGGTGAAGCAGCGATTTACTTGTACTTCTTTCAATGTAGTATACTGTATTCGCTGCTCACAGTGTGGTCTCCTCTACATTGGGAGACCAAGCGCAGACTGGGTGACCGCTTTGCGGAACATCTCCGCTCAGTCCGCAAGCAGGACCCTGAGCTTCCGGTTGCTTGCCATTTCAACACTCCCCCCTGCTCTCATGCTCACATCTCTGTCCTGGGATTGCTTCAGTGTTCCAGTGAACATCAACGCAAGCTCGAGGAACAGCATCTCATCTACCGATTAGGCACACTACAGCCTGCCGGACTGAACATTGAGTTCAATAATTTCAGAGCATGACAGCCCCCCACTTTACTTTCATTTTTAGTCATTTTTAGTTATTTTTTCTTCCTTTTTTTTTGCATTCCTTTTTACATTTTTTACAATCTTTTTTTGCATTTATTTAATTTCATCTTAGTTTGTTCAGTTTGCTTACCCACTGTTTTTTTCAGGTTGTTTTTCTTCAGGTTTGCACTTGCTGATGTTCAATATTCAGTATATTCACACCTAATCTGTACTAATGCTTTGTCTTTCAACACACCATTAACATATTGTTTGCCTTTGCTCCGTGATCTTTTGGTCAGCTATGTGGCCTGGTCCAATCTGCACCGTCTCCTTTGTTATCTCTTGCCCAACCCCCACCTCACTTGTTTATAATCTGTGACTTTTCTAATATTTGTCAGTTCCGAAGAAGGGTCACTGACCCGAAACGTTAACTCTGCTTCTCTTTCCACAGATGCTGCCAGACCTGCTGAGTGAATCCAGCATTTCTTGTTTTTGTTTCAGATTTCCAGCATCCGCAGTATTTTGCTTTTATACCAGCATCAGCGAGTCTGATACAGTACACCCAAAACTGCAAGATGTATCCTAATTTCAAAAGACAGTATATGGTCGTTTGACTATACACATTGAAGCTCGAAGATCATACTCTTTCAAACCAATCTTCTCAGAGGTTGATCCATTCTCTCCCTCCCTATCGAGCGGCTGATAAACGGCTGTCCCTGAATTGCTACTCTCTTGGACGTTTTGCGAGAATAAGATTACAATGAAAGTCTGATTCATAGCAAAGAAATTTAATTGGGCCTTATGAAAAATGACATTCATTACAGCCACTAAACAAACATGTTCAGCGAAAGACTTTCATCTGAACACTATATATATATGTATATATATATATATATATATATATATAGACCACAGACCACAAAAGCCCGAGTGTATCAAACCTGTGTCCTCAGTACCTTGCTCTGTGGCAGCGAGGCCTGGACAACGTATGTCAGCCAAGAGCGATGTTTCAATTCATTCCATCTTCGCTGCCTTCAGAGAATCCTTGGCATTAGGTGGCAGGACCGTATCTGCAACACAGAAGTCCTCGAGGTGGCCAACATCCCCACCAACTAATGGTTCAAGGACCACAGGACACAGATTGAAGGCTTTGGGCAAGAGATACAGGTGAAATATTATTCAGAACATTTTTATGCAGCGGGTGGTAATGATCTGGATTCTGCTGCCCACAAGGGTGGTGAAAGCAGAGACAACCAATGATTTCAAATCGAAATTGTACAGTAACGTGACGGAAATAAACTTCCAGGGCTATGGGGATTGAGTGGGGGAGTGGGAATGACTGTATAGCTCCGTGAAGAAACAGCATGGATACGATGAGCCGATATATCATCTTTAAACTGCTTCACTCTCTATCCTACTTTCAATACACTCCTTAAAACGTTCCTCTTTGATCAAGTTTTTGGTCATTTGTTCTAATCTCTCCTTTGGACATTTGATCAAAATATCCCCTGTCTTAGTGCCATCTTTTCTTTGATAATGCTCCTGTAAAGTGCCGTTGGACAATGTGCTACCTTAAAGCTACGGTATAAATACAAGCTGGTGTAATGTGCGATGGCTGCTCCGAACTTGTCTTCTGTTGAAGCCTGTAATTCCACTGAATTCCAATTTTGCATGTGTTAGTCGTTCCCCGCTACCCTGCCCAAATATCTGTTCTTCACATGCGAGTCTTCGAACTGAGTGGTTGCCGGCTGTTCAACTATGTAGGCATTGATTGCCAATTTTGCATCTGAAGCCCACGCATGCCCTCTTATTGTGTTGCAAGGCTTGTATCGCAAGGTGTGTTTCCTCAGTGTCGAAGGTTGTGGGGTCAATATGAGGGTATCTCATTTGGGTTAGTGTCTACACCATTACAGCCACGTCACCAGTACCCAGGTACCCCACGTCTGCCACCCACTTCTCCTCTTAGAACACTGTACTTCTGCTGGGGGTATAGCGACGTTCGGGGGGTGGTTCGTTTAGTAGTGGTGGTTGGGTGCTGGATGCTAATGCAACTTACTTTGTTCTTAAAAGTCATCAACCTGCTTCTTTGGGAGGTAACTGGCACCCACCTGAAGGCCTGGATAGATCACTTTTCACAGTGTTGTGGTCTTCTGTGCTAACCTTCTGAGCTAGCGACGCAGCACAGGGAGTTCACACCTGCAGTTCTGGCCCTCTTGGCATCATATGCCTTGAAAAGTGCAGAAAGAGGTTTAACTCCATTGTGAGCAAACGGTTCATTTCCAGAGTTGGTGTAACTGGAACGCTCCAGCAAGTTCACCACAATTAGAGCCCAACTCTTGGCGATCGTATTTACGAGAGGGAATGGTAAGAGCACTGTGCAGGTACACGCCTGGTTGCGTTTTTAATCTCGTCACGATTCACTGTGCGGCTTACCCCCGGGCCCTGACTTTAATCTTGCGACTATTCACTGTGTGGCTTTCCCTCGGTCCAGTGTTTAAACTTGACACGAATCTCTGTGCAGGAACCCCTGGGCCTCGTGTTTAAACTTGTGACTATTCACTGTGCAGGATTCCCCCGGGCTCTGTGTTTAAACATGACACGAATCACTGTGCAGAATCCCCCGGGCCCCGTGTTTAAGCTTGACAAGAATCACTGTGCAGGATCCCCCGGGCGCTGTGTTTATACTTGATACGAATCACTGTGCAGTATCCGCTGGGCCCTTTGTTTAAACTCATAACTCTTCACTGTGCAGGATTCCCCGGCCCTAAATTTAAACATATGACTACTAACTTTGCAGGTTGCCCAGGGCCCTTTGTTTAAACTGTGGCTATTCACTGTGCAGACTCCCCGTCTCTGTGTTTTAACTTGACATAAATCACTGTGCAGGATCCCCCGGGCCTTCTTATTAAACATGTGACTATTCACTGTGCAGGATCCCCTGGGCCCTGTGTTTAAAGTTGACATGAATCACTGTGCATGTTCCCCGCCGGGCCCTGTGTTAAAACTTGACAAGAATCACTGTGCAGGATTCCTCCGTGGCCCTGTGTTTAAACTTGACATGAATCACTGTGCTGGATTCCCCGGGCCTTGTGTTTAAACATGCCAGGAATCACTGTGCAGAAATCCCCTGTCCCCGTGTTTAAGCTTGACAAGAATCACTGTGTTGGATCCCCCGGGCGCTGTGT
This sequence comes from Heterodontus francisci, assembly GCF_036365525.1. Classification (NCBI taxonomy): domain Eukaryota; kingdom Metazoa; phylum Chordata; class Chondrichthyes; order Heterodontiformes; family Heterodontidae; genus Heterodontus; species Heterodontus francisci. The sequence continues at coordinate 792,888 of NW_027141749.1, read as the reverse complement.
TTAAACTTGATACGAATCACTGTGCAGGATCCACCGGGCGCTATGTTTAAACATGTGACTATTCACTGTGCTGGATCCCCCGGGCCCTCTGTTTAAACTCGTAACTCTTCACTGTGCAGGATTCCCCGGGCCCTAAATTTAAACATATGACTACTAACTTTGCAGGTTGCCAGGGCCCTTTGTTTAAACTGTGACTATTCACTGTGCAGGCTTCCCGTCTCTGTGTTTTAACTTGACATGAATCACTGTGCAGGATCTCCTGGGCCCTGTGTTTAAAGGTTTACACGAATCACTGTGAATGCTCACCCCCACCACCCACCGCCCCACCCCCGGGCCCTGTGTTTAAACTTGACAGGAATCACTGTGCAGGATCCCCCGGGCCCTGTGTTTAAACTCGTGACTCTTCTCTGTGCAGGATCCCCCCCCGGGCCCGGTGTTTAAACTTGACAGGAATCACATGTGCAGGATTCCCCGGGCCCTGTTTTTAAACATATGACTGCTAACTTTGCAGGTTCCCCAGGGCCCTGTGTTTAAACTGCGACTATTCACTGTGCAGGCTCCCCGGGCTCTGTGTTTAAACTTGACATAAATCACTGTGCAGGATCCCCCGGGCCCTCTGTTGAAATATGTGACTATTCACTGTGAAGGATCGTCCCGGGCCCTGTATTTCGAATTGTGACTATTCACTGTGCAGGTTCCACCTGGGCCCTGTGTTGAAATTTGACACGAATCAGTGTGCAGGATCCCCCCGGGCCATGTGCTTAATATTGTGAATATTCACTGTTCGGATTCCCCTTGGCCCTATTTTTAAACTTGTGACTATTCATTGTGTATGTTCCCCTGGGCCCTGTCTCTAAATTTGGGACTATTCACCGTGCAGGTTCCCCTGGGCCATGTGTTTAAAAATGTGACTTTTCGCTGTGCACGTTCCTCCCGAAACCTCAGTTTAAACTTGTGACTATTCACTGTTCAGGTTCACTTCTGCTTTGTTTTTTACACTTGTGGGTTTTTATTGTGCAGGTTTCCTCATCACGCACTGTGATTAAACTTGTGACAATTCACTCCGACGGATCCCCCGAGCCCTTTGTTTAAACTTGCGACTATTCACAGTGTAGAATCCTGACAGGCCCTGTATTTAATATTGCGATTGTTCACTGTGCATGACCACCCTGGGCCATGTGTTTTGATAATGTAAATATTCACAGTGCAGGTTTCCCTGGGCACCGTGTTTCAACGTCTGACAACTCACTCTGGAGGTTCCCCTGGGTCCTATGTTCAAACTTTTGATTATTCACATTCCAGGTTCCCTCTGGCCCTGTGTTTAATCTTCTGACTATTCACTGCGCTGGTTCCACCCGGGCCCTCTGTTTAATCTGAAGTAGTGAGTCGAGATAAACGGGGCATTTTCAGATTGGCAGGCTGTAACCAGTGGAGTGTCGCAATGATCATTGCTGCTGCTCCAGCTATTTACCATCTATATTCGGGACTTAGACAAAGAAAGTGAGTGCAATATTTCTAGATTTGCTGACGAAACAAAGCTAGGTACAAATGCATACTGTGAGGCTTAGACAAAAAAGATGTAGGCAGTTTAAGTGAATGGGTAACAAGGTGGAAGCTGAAAAATAATAGGGATCTGTGAGGTTATTCACCTCGTTCGCAAAATAGCAAAGCACTTTTTAAAGTGTGTGTTCTGACGGCACTTCTACATTTTTGTTAAAATGTTTTGGGGACTCGTGTATGTTGCAATTGTAGCATTGTATTATTTGTGGAAATTGAAAATGATTCTATGGATTTACTTTTCATTTTCCTATTTGAAAACAACCTTTACTGGAAGCCACCTGTCTTCAGATAAATACCCAGCAGAGGCTTTGTGACTTGGGGGAGATTTTGTCCAGAGAACTGACAGGTCAGGATTTCTGGGGATCTGGAGCTGTACCATTGAGATATTGCTTTTGGTTTCGCTTCAGACGGTGTTTTCGGGATGTTACGTGTTTTGAAGGCAGCTGGAGAAAACCAGCCAAGCAAGCAGTCACAATAAGCACCCTGTTCCATGTCTTTGAGATGTACTTTGAAGCGAATGTAAGAGATCCATAAATTGACGTTGCATTCCGACTGAAAGGCCTGCCAGAAACCCCTGCTGTCATATTTCTCTTGGAAAGCCTATCAGACTGATCTTCAACGTCGACTGGAAAGATACCTTCTAGAAATGTCCTTCTGACGGTGAGGGAGGGAAAGAGACGGGTAAGGAGGAAAGAGAGGATGGCTGAGGGACCGAGAGACACACACAGTAAGGGAGAGGGTGAAGAATAAAATGTCTCAAAGAGAAAGGATGGGCTCGAGGGACCGTGCAACCCCTTCCTCTCTTCCTCAGGGCTTTTTAATATTACACCCTGAACTAAACAAGGTTATGATGATAATGTTTAGCAAATGAAATGGAATTAATTAACAATAGTTTCTCCTTTAAAATGATCATTATTAATTCACAATTTTACTTGTGTCAATTTGGGCTTGACAGATATTTGGTGTTTATTAACATCGCTGAATAAATAAATATTGGAAGATTCAATTTCACTTTGTTTCCATCCTTGTTCAAACACCTCCTGACTCACTCGAAGGTTTAAACCAAAGGAGCAGTTCTGGTGGTGCAGGGTCCCTTTAAGAGATTGGGACTGACCCTCTCCATGTTGCCCCCTCCCCCCACCCCACTCGGTGTCACAGCGCTGGGTCACGGGTTACAGACTGTCAGTCTCGATGACTGACCCATGACCCCCTTACCCCAAAGACAAGAAAAGGAAAGCAAAAATTATCTTGCTCCCTGTGAAATCAAATTGACAATAAATTGAAACCCCGAGCGTGAAATATAAAAGGCGAAAAGAGAGATTTTGATGTTTGTAAAAACATTTTGTACACAGAGGGAGGTGTTTGTGTTTATCTGTCCAAGTTGGTCAATGTGAATATATGTGTCTCTGTGTGGGTTCGTTCTCTCTCTCTCTCTCTCTCTCTCTCTCTCTCTCTCTCTTGGTCAGTGGGAATGGCTGTGTCTGGCTGTGGATTTCTATGTGTGTGTGTGTTTATCTGGACATGTCAGTCTGCCTCTGTGTATTTGACTGTCTTTCTGTCTGTATGTGGGTTTGTCTGTGTGTGGGATAGGACACCGAAGGAGACTCTTTCATTCAATGGTGACTTTATGTGTGGAACTGAGGAACAGAAAACGATCTGAACCTGGAAGAGGTTTTGTGTATAGACCCCCTTGTCGCAGTTCTGAGGTGTCAGATTGTATAAATGCACAAATTAGGCAAGTGTGTAACAAAGGCAAAGTCGTATTAATGTGGGATTTTAACTTACACAAAGATTGGGAGAGGCAGACTAGCATCTCAGAAAGGTAGTGAATTTTGGGAATGTGTCTGGGATAGTTTCTGACAGCCATGTGTCCTCGATGTAACAAGGGGAGAGGCAATATTAGATTTAGTTATGAGTAAGGAGCCAAATTTAATTATCAGCCCAACAGGTGTGAATATTTATCAATTAGTGGTCACAACATGATTGAAATCAAGGTATCGTTTGAAAGTGAAATGCACGAATCAGCTGCGAGAATTTTAGACTTGGGGAAGGCTGACTTTCCCAGGATTAGACAGAGACTTTCCACAGTAAACTGGGAAGATCTCTTCATGGGTCAAACAACTGAATAACAGTGGAAAATATTGAAAGAAACATTTCACGCAATACAGAGCGAGTATATACCCCTGAGATGAAAAAGCTCCACTTCACAGAAAAAACAGCCATGAACAACCAAAGAGATTAGGGACAGTACAAACGTAAAAGCAAGGACTTACAAAAATGCAAAACACAACACAGATTTGGCCGAATTGGATAAATACAAAGATCAGCAAAGGGTCACAAAGCAGCTTAAAGGAGTAACTGAAAGAGATTATGAAATGAAACTTTTAAAAGACATCGAAATCAATAAGAAGACATTTTATAGTTACATAAGGGGAAAGCGGGTGGTCAAGAGCAATGCAGGCCCACTAAAAGCTGAAAATTGAGATATTGTCATTGATAATGGGGAAATGGCAGACATGTTGAACAATTACTTTGCCCCAGTATTTACAGTTGAAAAGGAGGATAACTTACCGGCAATCCCGAAAAATTAATAGCCGATAGGTGCCAGGGATTTAATACAATTAACGTTCAGTAAAACATCAGTAACAATGAAATTAATGCAACTAAACAGTGAGAAATCTCCAGATACTGATGGTTTCCATGCGATGGTGTTAAAGGAAGTAGGTGAGCACGTTGTAGATACCTTAACTATAGTCTTTCAGAGTTACCTAGATTCAGGAGTGGTCCCTCTGGGCTGGAAAGTTGTACATATCACTCCATTTTTGAAGAAGAGTGAAAGGGGGAACCAAGGAAATTACAGATGAGTTAGCCTGACATCTGTGGTGGGCAAGTTGCTGGAGTCGATAATCAAGGATACCGTGACTGAACACCGAGAAAAAATTCAGTTAATCAGGGACAGCCAACGTGGATTCATGACGGGAGGTCATGCCTGACAAATCTCATTGATACTTTTTTTTAAAGAGGTGACTAAGGTACTGGACAGGTGAATGTCGATGGATGTTATTTTTATGGACTTTCCAGAAGGCATTTGATAAAGTCCCACATAAGAGACTGTAAATTAAGGTAGACACCCAGGGAGTTGAGGGCAAATTATTGACATGGTTAGGAAGTTGGTTGAGTCGTCGGTGACAGAGAGTGGGGTTAATGGGTAAGTATTCGCATTGGCAGGATGTAACTAGTGGTGTCCAACAGGGATCTGTGTTGGGGTTTCAATTATTCACATTATTCATTAACGACTTGGATGATGGCATCGTAAGTCATATATTCAAATTTGCTGATGATGCGAAGTTAGGCGGCATTGTAGAAAGTCTAGATGATCGCATAAAGTTACAAGGAGATATAGACAGACGAGGTGAATGGAAAAAAAACAGTGGCAGATGGATGTCAATGTGGGCAAGTGTGAGATTATCCATTTTGGACCAAAAATGTATCGAGCAGGGTACTTCTAAATGGAAAGAGGTTAAGTACAGTGGATGACCAAAGAGACTTGGGGGTTCAGGTGCATAGATCTTTAAAATGCCACAAGCAAGTGCAGAAATTATTCAAAAAGGCTAATGGAATGCCAGCCTTTATATCTAGAAGACTGGAGTATAAAGACACAGAGGTTATGATGCAGCTGTACAAAACCATGGTTAGACCCCACTTGGAATACTGTGAGCAGTTCTGGGCACCACACCTGAGGAAGGATATATTGGCGTTAGAGGGAGTGAAATGTAGGTTTACTGGAATGACACCTGGACAACACGGGTTAAGCTACGAGGAGAGATTGCACAAATTCGGCCTTTCCTCGCTCGAATTTAGAAGGTTGAGGGGTAATCTGATCGAAGTCTTCAAGATATTCACAGGAAAAGATAAGCTAGATAAAGATAAACTAATTCCACTGTTCGAAGATTCTAAAACGAGGGGACATAGTCTAAAAAGTAGGGCCAGTCCATTCAGGGGAGATGTTCGGAAGCCCTTCTTCACGCAAAGGGTGGTAGTGGTTTGGAACTCTCTCCCACAAACAGCGGTTGAATCCAGAACAGTTGTTAGCTTTAAATCTGAGATACATTTCTGTTAAGCAAAGATATTAAGGGATATGGGCAAAAGGCAGGTATATGGAGTTAGGCTGCGGATCAGCCATGATCTCATTGAAAGGTGAGACAGGCTCGAGGGGCTGAATGGCCTAATCCTGTTCCTCCCTTGCTGTGTTCCAATAATCTCTTAATAAAGATCTTTCATCTTAACAACTCCGACGAATATAGCGAAATATCCTGCACAAAATATAAACCAGTTGTATCATTATACTTGTCTGAACAAAAGTGCCTCTCACAAATGCTGCCTATGTTGGGTTTATATGGGCTGATGATGCAAAGGTTGGTGGGACAGAAAGCTGTGACGAGGGCACAAAGAGACTGCAAAGGAAGATTGAAAGGTGAAGTGAGTGGGCAAGATATTGGAAGCTGGAATATCATGTGGAGAAATGTGAGGTTCTTCACTTCGGCAGGAAGAATAGAAACACAGAACATTTTTCAAACGGTGAGAAACTGTTAAATGTTGGTGTCCAGGAAGGATATACTTGCCTTCGAGGCGAGGAGAGAGAGAGAGACAGCGAGACATAGAGATGGGGTCAGGGAGAAGGCCAGTATTAAATGTCCCAAAGATACCATGCAGGGTGCATTATAAAACAAAATCTGACACCAAACACACATCAGGAGAGATTAAGGCTGATGACCAAAAGCTTGGTCAAAAAGGTTAGTTTTAAGGAATGTCTTTAAGCAGGAATGAGAGGCAGAGAGGCAGAGAGGTTGTGAAAAGTAATTCCCAATTGTTAACAGGCAGTGGCATTAATTCCTGATTATTGGTAAAGATTTGTTAGGAAAGGGTATTAATATTTACGGAGCCGAGACAGCTTGATGTGGACAAGAAGCAAATCAGCCATGACCTGATTGAATGGGTGGGGCATGTTCCAGGGGCCGAATGGCCTCCTTCTGTCTTCCGAAGGGTTTTATTAATATCACTGCCAATGCAATGTTGGTTTTCTGTTTGAAAAGTGCTGACAAGGTCGGGGTTCTCTCTGGTCTCCCCTAAACCCTCCTGCCAGCCTTGGAACGACTCATTGATTCATGTCTAAGGGAACCAGTCAAGGGTCCTGGTCTATATTTGCTGAGCCTTCCAGTCTCACTCAGTTTCTCGTCTATATTTGACTGCACATCACCCCTACTGTACCTCCACTCTGTATCCCATCCACCTGCCAAATTAGTTTAACCACTCCCACCCCCAAACGGCACTTGCAAAACTTCCAGCAAGGATGTTGGTCCCATTGCAGTTCAGGTGCAACCCATCTAACTTGCACAGGTCCCACCTTTGCCAGAAACAGACCCATTGTTCCAGAAAACAAACGCCCTTCCTCCTGCCATGCATTCATATGCTCGATCCTCTTCTTCCTATACTCACTAGCACGTGGCACTGGGAGTAATCCAGAGATTAGAACGTTTGCGGTCCTGCTTTTTAATTTGCTACTGAGCACCCTAAGTACTTATTGCATCACCTCATCCCTCTTTCTACTTATGTCGCTGGTAGCAATGTGTACCACAACCTCTGACTGTTCACCCTCCCCCTTCAGAATGTCTTGCAGCCGTTCCGTGAGATCCTTGGCCCGAGCGCCAGGCAAGCAACATACCATCCTGGCGTCACTTATGCGGACACATAAACGCGTGTCTGTACCCGTTACGATAGAATCCCCCATCACAATAGTTCCCCCACACTTTTTCCTACCCTGCTGTGCAGCTGAGCCACCGGTGGTGCCACTGACCTGGCTTTTGCCGCGTTCCCCAGAGAAGCTATCTCCCCCAACAGTATCCAAAGTGGAACATCTGTTAGAATTGGAAATGGACCAAGGGGACACCTGCACTATCTGCCTAGTTCTTCTGCTCTGCATGTGGGGTTCACCGAGTTCCCTTTCAACATGAGCAGTCTTTACCTGCAGTGTGACCACCTCCCTGTACGTGCTATGCACGATGATATCAACCTCGCAGATGCTCCACAGTGTCCCCAACTGCCTCTCAAATCCGAAACGCGGATTTTGAGTTGCTGCAGCTGGAGACACCTCCTGCACACGTGTTCACCCTGGACACTGTAAGTGTCCCTGACTTCCCAGATCGCTCAAGAGGAGCACTGCAGGTTGCCGAGCTGCCCTGCCATAACTTACCCTTAATTTATACCCTTAAATTACCCACGAATTTGATTATTTACACAAAGGACCTTGGGTCCCTAAACAAAAACAACCTACTATATTAAAACAAAACTGTAGACCTTTCCCTTTTCCTTTACTTTCCAACCCAGCTACTTGGAGTTATTCTCTCAGAACAGTTACGCACCAATTCTTGAGCATTGAAGGAACTTTATAATCGAAGACAATATTTAAAATGCTTACTTTTTGTTTCAACTATCGACATTCCATTTGATTCCAGGCCTTGCCATGTTTTGTTTTTCTATTCATTTGATTCCTCCAATAATCATCGCTTTGTCTTTGTCTCAGCTGTTGTTGCACTTCTAAATCCCAGTGGTCATACTCAAATATTTTCTCTCCTATTTGCTTGATGTAAGTTAGGTTAAAACAGAAACTGGATTCTCTTATAACTCAAATGACTTTTTGCATGTTGCAAAAAAACAGTTGCCTATTTAAAGATAAATACAGCTCAACTGATTTTACCCCACGTTAACACATTTATATTGCAGATGGATGTTTAATTTGTGAATCCCAGGAAAAGTTACAAACCATTTACTAATCATGTTGCCATTCACAAAGTATGAAATTGACTAATTCCCTTCTTACTGAGTCCACTGATTAATTATTATGAGGATTAAGTAACGTTAGTCTTTTTAAAACACCATTCCAAGAACCTCCAATTCTCCACACAACACAAAATCTGCCTCCTCCTTCATCTCATTATTGTTGTTGCCCACTCTTTCTAATCTCTAGCTCATGCATCGTGTGATCTGCACAAAGTATGCATGTTCTTACCTTCTTAAATATCATAACCCCAAATGACTACTGATGATGAAGAATGTTATTATCTGTTAAGACGTCATTGACACTCCTCAGGTTGAAAACTGTCACCCCACCTACTGATCACCTCACTCGATGACAGTCATTATCCTTTCACAGGAGTGCTGTTAATTCCTAAACTATTATCATGCAAGTACATACAATTAAAACAACAGATAATGCTCGCTGTCTTATTATTTACCTCAGATACCCCTTCACTGTTGATAGGCATCATACTGATTTATTTTTCATCTAAGTTTCCCAAATTCAAATAATGGTGTCATCAGTTGATAATATCTTTCGTTTATTTATCTTAAAAAAAGGTTTTCCTCAATATTCAGCAACCACCTAGACAGTATTCCCACTAACCTTTTTGAAAATTATGTTGCAGATGAATTTATCAGAGACACTAATGTGTTCAGTTGTTATGCAAGCTGACTACTAATAGTTACAAAGACTTTCTCTGGAAAGATAACAAATAGAAACAGATGTATGAATGAATTAATGCCAATTCCTGACTTTTTAAAAAAAGAAGGCCAAGCCTTCAGATCAAAATATTAACATGCTGTCTTAAATGTTGCAGAATTCTTAAGCTGCTGGAGTTGATTGATCTCTGTGACCATTTGGTCCACTGATTTAGAGAAACAATGAACACAAGGTCCATTCGGCTTGCAACCAGATGAGTTCCTTCTGTCCAGATATATGTGGTAATTTAGAAACAGTAATTATCACAAAATCCTAGGTGGATACAAAATTGACTTTGTGGCAGGAAACAAAAGGTAATTGTTGATGGGCGTCTTAATGACGGGAAGGCTATGTCCAGTGGTATTCCGGGGAGCTCAGAACTGGGTCCCCTGCTTTTTGTGGTATAACAATGATTTGGACGTAAATGTAGGGGGCATGATCAAGAAGTTTGCAGACCAGACGAAGATTGTCTTTTTTGGTAGATAGCAAGGGGGAGAGCTGAAGGATGCAGGAAGATATTGATGGTCTGCTCAGATGGGCACAAAAGTGACAAATGGTATTCCAGCCAGAGAAATGCGAGGTGGTGCATTTTAGGAGGTCAATCAAGACAAAGGAGGACACGATAAATGAGAACATACTGAGAAGTGAGGGACCTTGGAGTCAATGTCCACAGATCCCTGAAGGTAGCAGCACAGGTCGATAAGGTGGTTGAGAAGGCATATGGAATCCTTTATTTTATTTGCTGCAGTATAGAATATGAGAGCAGGGGAGTTACGCTGGAACTGTATAACTCATTGGTTCGGTCACAACTTGAGTACTGTGTGCAGTTCTGGTCACCTCATTACATAAAGGATGTAATTGCACGATAGAAGGTCCATAGGAGATTTACGAGGATGTTGCCAGGACTGGAAAAATGCAGGCACGAGGAAAGATTGCACAGGTGTGGTTATTCTCCTTGGAGCAGAGAAGGCTGAGAGGAGATCTGATTGAAATGTACAAAATCTGAGGAGCCTGGATAGAGTGGAGGTGAAGGACTAATTCGCCTTATCAGAGAGGTCAGTGATGAGGGGGCAGAGCTTTAAACTGATTGCTAGAAAAATAGAGGGGAGATGAGGACAACATTTTTTCACCCAGAGGATGGTAGTGATCTGAACCTCACTGCCTGAAAGGGTAGCTGAGGCAGAGACTCTCTAATCATTGAAAAGGTGTCTGGATATGCACCTAAGCTCCCATAATTAGCAGGGCTATGAACCAAATGCTAGAAGGTGGGAGTGGAATAGGTGGATCCTTTTTCGGCTGGCTCAGCCAGGATGGGTCAAAGTGGCCTCTTTCTGTGCCTTCGACATTTTATGCTTCTATGATTCTATGGTTCTTGGAAGCTTCAAATACTAAATTATTCCTCTTCTCCATTGATATTCGTTCTATGCTTTTGACCAATCTTTTATATGGTAATTCAAATGGCATCTTATTTACAGGTCTTGCGGGTCTATGCCTGGTTGTTCCCCTTTTTGTATTCCTTTCCTTGAATGAAAGCAGTTGGTCAGACTAATCAGAGCAAGATGTTACTCAACTTCACAACCAGTCATTTCGTTTTAGCCTTTTTCAACGTCTGGCCCCAAGTTGCACCATTATATGTTTTGGGGTTTTGAGGCTAAAACACTTTTAGTTAAAAATTCTCAGTTCTGAATTTTCAATTTATGACAATGGGATTCTCAGTTGTGCCTGACCGAGCATGTTACAAATAATGGCTAGTTATGAACCCAGTATAATTTATTAAGCAAGATGTTAGAAATTCTTAACAAAAATGCACTGACGACAACATGGACGTTTCTGATCCTTCAAGACCAGGATTCCTTGAATGTTGCCGGCACAGGCGATGCCTTTGTTCTCCTGTCACTGAATTGACATTACGTTGACCTGTGTTTCAGAATAATTACACAACAGACACCATTGTAAACTGTACCAGCAAAGACTCTGAGTTTCCATCTTTTGGGCTTCGGATTCCTTATTCTGATATCCTTTGAATTACCTCTTCCATTAGTTTACCGTGTGGTTCAACTGCCGTCACTGCACCTCTGTAATTACAGTGGAGTACGCTAAAAGCATGTCCGTCTCTTATTTACTAGCCTCCTGGAGGTAACATTTCATTGTGTGAACAAATAACACATCCTTGCAGATACAAAGCAGTTGGACAATCAATGTTTCATCTTCTTATCAACAATGCCAACTATCGTAAACAATTCACCTCAACATTCGCAAGATGCCAAAGTAATTAAGAATAAATGTGCCTCGTGGAATATCAGGAAGCAATGTTGTTTTTAAATATAAATGTTTTCTTCTACAGATATATTTAATTGATCAAGTCAGTTAGCATACTTATTAAACTGCATGATTCTTGTTTAATGATAGGTGTCATATCCAGTTCAAGCTTCTTTTAGGGAGTTCCTTTAGGGAGCGCAATCACTCTCCTCCTGACTCCTTGACGAAGGTCATCTCTTTCCCTTTGCTCACTGCTCGTTATCTTTTTTTGATTCCTGCTAATTTACTTCCCATCCTCTGGCTCTCGACCCCCTCTTCCCGTCACTAACAGCTCTAGTGTTTGTCTTTACTCCTGCAGGTCATTTTCTTCCGCAGCATATATGCAACATTTTCAAAGATATAATAAGAAGCATCATCTAAGAAATTACCATTGCGAAAAATATATAACACATACACCAACCACAGAATTATGAAGCTGCCAGATATGGTGAAGAGTAAAATCATAGACTTCCTCCTTCTCTCCATTTCAGAGTCACTGTGATTATCTTTCTTGCTCTGACCTCTCAGTCTCTGACGAACTCGACTGGTCACTAAAATGTGTCTGAACGTCAGAGCGTTCAGCAACAGAATTAAACTGAATGGTATTACTGGTGTTAAAGCTTTTTCAAACATTCTAAATCCAATCCATCGAGGGTCTGTAAAATAGCTTCGCTTATAAGAGCAGGACCATTCTACATTGTCGATTACCAGAAAAGGTTTAAATCTAAAGTAGACGGGAAAATTTTTTCGACAGAGCAGAATGCCAGTTGTTGATAGAACCACAGTCGCAGTTTTTCTGGTGCAATATTTCGATTTCAGCTTCTGGCAACAAATGGCGACAAATCGATCAAATGTGAAAGCGATGGCGAACCAAACCGAACAGTCGATGGCTGCACGCATCAAGACATAGTGAGAGCGACACACAAAGGTGAGATACAGGAAATTTAATGGGAAATAATAATCACTGATTCTCCGGAGTATGATCTCAGTGATAATGACCGGTAGATCCGCTGTTGACATGGCCACCAGGTAACGGGTGGTGCAGCTGGAGAGTCCGCAATTTCCCTTGGACAGGATCACAATTGAGATTAAATTAACTGTAAAGGAGAGAAGGGAAAAATGGCTGTAAATTACTGAAAAACATTCTCCGCTCCTCAACCCTGGCAGGAAGGATTTTAGCACCAAAACCGTGTGGATTGGGATCAGGTCAGATCGGGTCCATAATCCCAACCTGCCTCCAACCCCAGCACTTCCAGATTGAACAAATCCTGGACGGGCAGGTACAGCACACCACTCACCAGACGCTGGTAAACTAGTTAAATATAACAACGTGGAGCCCAAGAATGGGTAGACTGGAGAACTGCACCGCACCTGGTCTCCAACCACTCCCAGTGTCGGAACCCATCCCGGAATCGAATCACTCCCTGGGTTCGAAGAAATTCCTCCCTGATTCGAACCAGTCCCTCGGATCGGAGACACTCATATGTCTTGGACCACTCCCTCTGATGTATAAATGAGTTAAATTGAAAAGGGAATTTACTGAGTCGATGCAAATGTGATCACAGCACAAGCTTTCATTTCTACAGGAATATCGTCAGAAGAAAAGTGTTATAATAATGTATTAGAAAGGTGGTGATTGAACACGTGAATAATGTGTACTCATCTGGACTACACATGATAAAAAATATCCAGGGTAACCAGCAGGTGCACGTATTCTTCACAAAAATAATACCATAGCAGGGAGATTATAGTTATTGGGATATGTTGTGGCTCCATTAAGTCGATAAGAGAAGGATGATTGTTGAACTAATAGAGGCCTTTAAAATTAAAAAAAAGGTTTAGAGAGGGATAACGTGGACCTGATATTCTCACTTTGCTGGTGACCAGTTCTGCATTTCCTCAAAATAAGATGGTCATCAATAAATACGTGATGGAATTCAAGAGAGACCTATTTACTTGTCCTGCTGAGAACGTGGAATTGAGACCTCTTGGAGTAGTTGCAATGGAAGAAAAAATAAGAAGAAGTGAGGTTAGTGCGTGATGGAGACAGGATTGGACGGATATGCTGATGGGATTAGATGAACTGGAATGAAGAGAGGCTCGTGCAGAGCAGGAAGACTGTCCTAATCCAGTTGTACTGAATGCCCAGATTCTGTGTTGTAAAATCAACAAGTTGTCTATTAACATGTCATAGTCATCAGTGTTTTTCGTAATATTGAAGAGGATTATTTATTATTGCAGTGCACTTGTGAGCAAATGCTTCTCAGGACTGTGCTCGGGAAGGCTATTAATTTGCATCTGATGGTGCTGTCAACAACTCTAATTAGAATTAGAATAAGATGGGGACCCGCACTGAATACAATGACAGATACTCCAGGTAATACATGTTCCCTGGAGTTACATTGTCCACACCAGTTAGTCAGCCACAATCAGTACAATTCTAGAGTGTCAGAGACTCCCAGTTGCACATGATCGCTGAGGTCAGGTGCTCCACTCCAGTTAGTGCGCACACACAGTGCAATTCGACACTAACAGATCATTCCAGTAATCCTTCCCCTCTGAGATTTTCCTGCTTTGAGCTGTGATTCTGCAGAACACAACATTCCACATAATTCAATAACTTCACAATGCAAAGTGTCTTGAGCTAGAAACAGTTGAGACAACAGATTAAAACTGCACAGCTAATTCAGGAAATTAATGCAATTATATTATTGAGTGTGTGTCTGTGTAACTGTAACCATTCGATCGCATGTAATAATATTATTCCCATGGTAATGGAAGAAACCAGCTCATACTCAGATTTACAAAACCTCATTGGTGATAGATACTTACCAGGAACGCCAGTTACAGCAAGAATGACATAGAATATGTTCCTGACCCATTGAATTGGTTGGTGCATTTTCTGCTTGGAGTGATCGGTCTGTTCGTGCTGCAGGTAATATCTCTGAAATAAATTCTGAGGTGACACATTCCCAGTGCATCAACGTTATACCCTCCCGGATCTCTTTGGGGATACACAGGTTGCAAAATTGTTCAAACAGTTTTTCTTAATCTTTGAACAAACAGATTACGACAGTTGTGCTAATTCCCTGTTGATGGAATATATTTTCCACTAAAATTGAATTGGACCCATCCCCATCCCCACCCCCAAGTCTGGACAAATCTGATCACAATAAGCAACTAATCATAACTGGAAGCTGTGTTAAACAGAAATAAAGGACGTCCGAGAAAAATCATGAGTCCCATCTGTGGATGTCATGTTGTTTTAGTGATGGCCTGCACTCTGCATGACTATTCAGAAATCAAATTCCTAACGTCGGAGAAGCCTGTAACGGATGTTCGTCTCTACTTTGGATGCTCTCTTTATCTGTGTAATTCCGTTCAACAATTCATATATTCAAACAAAAAGGAGTATGGAATGGTTGCAACGCAGCAGTTGGCCATTCTGTCTGTCTTGACAATGTCAGCTCTCTGCACGGGCAGCTCAGCTAATCTCACTCCTCCATCTCCTCCTCACTGACCTGCATTGTTTTTCTCTTCAGTTGTTCATTCAGCTCGCTTCTGATAGATTCTGTCTTCACCACTCTCTCAGGCGTTCATTTCATATCCTGAACATGTGCTTTGGAAACATACGCTTTCCCTCATGTCGCCATTGATTCTTTTGCCACTCCCTTAAACCTGTGTCCTTTGCTTTTCGCCAGGTTTGCCAATGAGAGCAGTTTCTCTCTATCTACTCTGTTTAAACAACCCATGGTTTGGAACAACTCTATCAAACTCTCTCTCAATTTCCTCTTTAAGGAGAAAAACCTCGATTCTCTAATCTGTCGGCATAAAACATCTGTCACCCCTGGAATTTTCACTTGAACATTTTCTACACCTGCTGTTAAGCCTCAAAGTGTGGTGCCTCGAACTGGACACAATGGCAGGATTTTCAATATTGTTCTCTCCCTCACACGGTCCGAGCTACTCCGTTTCCCTTTTCAACCTCTTTATCCGATGCATCGATCATTGTGGCGGTGTCAAACCCTTGTTCAGATCGAGCTCCAAAATTTAATGAAATTTGCATTGAAATATCTGTACCTCTCTCGCCTGAAAACGGTCCATCTGTGACTCATACTTCTCTTCCACGAATTCCCTCCCTCCATTTAAGTGTACAGACTCTGCATCAATATTTACTATGATCCACCAACTTCCACAGTTATCTTGACCACACTTCCTCAAACTCCACTTTGCATAAATAATAACTTCCATTCTCTTAGTTTCCTCATCGCCTTTTGTTTGTTTCAACGATTACATTTTCCATACCAGTGCTTCTGTAGTCTTTTCATTTCACATTAACCGTGCATTCCTCACATTAGTTTTGCAGAGGCCTCAGCTTTATCTGTTCCATCACCCGAGTGACTGTCCTCACATCCTTCCCTACCTTCCAGAACCATGATATTAATTCACTTATTCTCACTTTCCATTCCAACCGCCTCCACCTTCAACAAATCATCCTCCTCCATTTCCACCGTGTCCAACTAAAATCGCGAACAAAATATCTGTATTCACTCTTCCGTCACATCAAAGATGAGGTTTGCTTGCCCGCAGCTCCTTTCTATGCAAGTGCAAGAGATGCAACAGATTTCCTCTCACCTAAGGTCATTAGAAATAAAAGAGGGAGTAGGCCATTCAGCCCATAGATCATGTTCTGCCATTCTATACCATAATGGCTTATCTGACCATGGCCGTAATTCCAATTTCCTGCCAGACAACAGTCAGTCTTCAGTCCCTCGTAAATGAAAGGTCAGTCTAAACCAGCCTTGAATATATTCAATGACCCAGACTCCAGTGACTTCTGCGTAAGTGAATTCTAAATGCGATGGAGCTTCAATAGAAGAAATTCCTCCTCATCACCATTTTAACTGGGAGACCGCCTATTCATAAACGGTGGAGAATGTGCTGAGCTCGGAACCAGGCAGGGCATCAATGTAACACACATCTGGGCTTTGACTGAGGCAGCAAGGTGAAGGCTTCTTGCTCCTTGGATGTGGGCATTGCTGGCGAGGCTGCGATTTGTTATCCACATTTAGTTTCTCTTGGGGACGTGGTGGAGAGCCACCTTCTTGAAACGCTGGACTCCATCTGCTTTACGTACACCCGCAGTACAATGAGAAAGGAGGTTCCAGGATTTTGACCCAGCAATTGTGAAGAAATGACGATTTCGTTCCAACTCAGGATGTCTGTGGTTGGAGGGAACTTTCAGGTGTTTATGTTTCCATGCGTCTGCCGCCCTTATCCTTTTATGTGTTAGCGGTTTCCTGCTTGAAATGAGCTGTTGAAATAAATTTAGTAACTTCCTGCGGTGTGATGTTCTATATGGTGCACACGGCAGCCACTGTGTGCTGGTGGTGGAATGAATTAAGTGTTCGTCTGGTGCATCGCAGGGACATCAACCAAGTCCATTTGCTTGGATCCTGCTGAGGCGCTTGAGTTTTGTTGGCGGCGGCACAGATCCAGGAAAGTGGAGTATATTCCATTATTCCAGACTTATGCCTTGTAGATTGTGGATGCAAAAGTCAGTGAGTTATTTATTGCATAAATCCCACCGTCTAATCTTCTCCGGAGCAACAACGTTCATTTGGCTGGCCCAGTTAAAATTCTGATCAAAGGTAACGCCTATGATTTTGATAATGTGGTAATTGGGGACTGACCACGACTATTAATCTCAAGGGGAGGTGGTTAGATTCTCTCCTGTTGGACAAGGCCACTTCATGGCAAATGTGTGCTGTGATTTTTAGTTGCCTATTAGCTGCCCAAATCTGATGCAAACAATGCAAAAATGCCGTGCTTTTTGTGGGAGTGAAAGAAGACCGTTTCAGTTTGTCCGTCTTCTCATCTTGGCCTCAATCTTTGACCGAATGATTGAAAGAGGCAAATCACAGGGTAGTTGGGGGATGTATAAAATGTCGTTGGTCCATTTGTTGAAACAAGCCATGAGCTTCATGATTGGCTGTGATAATTTCGAAACGATACATTGTAATGATCAGGAGAACATGGAAAATACGCAGGTATGTGTCGTATATGGACAAGAGAAGGGGTCATTGGATCTGATACAGGCTCTTCAATTCCCCATCAATGTTTAGTTACATGTTTTAAATGGGAGGTCACAATATGGATAGTTAAGATGCTGTGTATCATACCTTGGGGCATTCAAGGCTTAATCTTGGGAATTATATGAACCATCACTTCCCAAAACATGGCGGGCCATCGTAGTAACAGGGGGGATTGCAGAATGGGCGTGCGAGGGTTCGGGCTAATGGGAGGGCCAACCTTGCCTTCTTGTTGATGGAACTGTAGGCCGAGTGTCCAGTTGGGAGGTGATGGAGAAAGCTGTTAGCAGCACAGCTCTGACTCAGAGTTCTGGAAGTGACTGACCACAGATTGCAGAGTTCCACGGAAAGTAAGTAATACAATTCCGGCCCCCAGGATATCATTTTATCTTCTGGGTTATCTAAACACAGCAGCAAGAAACCTTTAACCCTGAGGACTATGTCAATTGGTGTAAAGGCAAACCTGCCGCAGGTTTCACATTTGTAACAGCACGAATCCAAAGACGTGGATTCACTGCTGAATCAGATTCAATCCTTTGTCAGTTCAAAAATCTGCCGATTTCAATAATTTCGTTTCCTTTCTCAAGAAGGTCTATTTTCTCTCGTAATTTTACATGTTGTTCCCAAATATTTAGATTTAGATTTAGAGATACAGCACTGAAACAGGCCCTTCGGCCCCCGAGTCTGTGCCGACCATAAACCACCCATTTATACTAATCCTACCACATCCAAACCTGTATATTCCACCATCATCTTCCTATACTAGGGGCAATTTATAATGGCCAATTTATCTATCAACCTGCAAGTCTTTTGGCATGTGGGAGGAAACCGGAGCACCCGGAGAAAACCCAGGCAGACACAGGGAAAACTTGCAAACTCCACACAGGTGGTACCCAGAATTGTACCCGGGTCGCTGGAGCTGTGAGGCGGCAGTGCTTACCACTGCGCTACTCTGCCGCCCCAATGTGATTTTATGTTCGATTTCGCACAGTATCAGGATGGATCAGTTCTACACTTACTAACTTGGCATTCAACAAACCCCCCCAAAAATCTTCAAGGCAAACCTGACAGCAAAAGCATGCCCACGTCCTTCTGCGTCTCCCACACATGAATTACAATTATTGCAGATTTTTTACTTTGTGGTGAGTAGGTTCCTTGTTGGTTTGAATTATCCTGAGGGAGGGACTCATAGCCTCATAGAATATTTAGTTCACCTGTTCTGCACGGCCTGAAGTCAGGCAAATCCCACGCCTTGACAGAGATCAACAAAGGAACATGAAACATCCCAATTACAAGATCTGATCCTGGGAAGGCGCAAAATGTAAATTTCTTAAACATGCATCTGTCAAAGGGTAAAGCAGGACCCAGTCTTACTTCCACATAGGAAAACTTACAATAATCCATACAGCATAAGTACCGACAGCATTTCTCTTCTCCAGACCAGCTCCCCCGTACCCCTCCCCAGGTGGAAACTGGTTATTCCATATGCACCCTGATCTTTCCACAATTAGTATCAGCTGCTCTTAATCACAATTAGAGCATGCAGCTATACATACTCAATTGACAAATTATTTGCAACATTGGTTCATTAGCAGCATTTTGTTATCAGTCCATGAATGTGTCCATTGTACATTCTTATTTTTCTTGTGATTCCTGTTCGTATATACAAGCTACATGTGAGAATTTCAGATCCTGTTTGAAGACCAGAACTGCTCTTCACATGTCCTGCATTGCATGAATTCACACCCTCCAGACTGTTCATTCAACACTCACCACAAAATCTAACACTATGGCACTCACTCACACAGCGACATACACAAACACACTGAAGGAAAGTAAAGTTCAAAAGAATAGTGCACCTTTACAGCTTATAATCAAAATAATAGTTCATCATTCACATCGCTCGCAGTCGAAAAGACACGTTGCAGACCTGATGAAAAAGACACCTTCACTCCTGAAGTGTAGCTTAGCTAAGTTCAACAGCCAGAGTCACGTTCTGAAGTGGCTTTCAGGATTCTCTTGACGGGATAGAATTTCTGCAGGCCACAAACTTGGTTGCTTTCAGTCTCGTTACCACGAGGCCACTTTGCAGTATTGGTGGGTTCGAAATGGAACAGGCTTGGAGACGTCACCATGCTGCAGTCTCCAATTATTTAGTCATAGATTTTTCTGGCCTTTTTGCTGTTGCTGTTGTGACTTTCTTCAGATAGCAGTTAAAGAATAAAACTAAACCAACATGGTTAGCTGACCATGTGCATGATCACATTTCCCTTTCTCAAATATGGTGTTGGAATTAGGGTGATTATTCATTATCTGGCTTATTTCTTGATTACTGTCTTTGTTTCAGAAAAACCCATTCAGTTCAGGATTGCCTCTTGGATTGTCTCAGGATACGTGGAGTTGCCACTTCTTAGTCTGGAATGTATCATTTTGTCCTTGCCAGACAGTATGGCTGTTTAGAAATTTACTGATCAGGTCAGATAACCTTTGGTGGCCATTATTTGCGGCTCGTATGGTACATTTTAATAGAAAAGTCAGTTACAAAATCTTACACACTCAGTGAAAATCTGTGTTAAAAGATATGAATTTCAAATGGCTCTACTGGGCATGGCAATAATATTAAATTAATTGTGTCAAATGATATTAGTGCTAAAATATCTTCTTTGGCCTCCTTATCTGGAGCGACAATGGGTGAGCGTCTGGAGGTGGTCAGTGGTGTGTGGAGCAGCGCCTGGAGTGGCTATGCAGGCCTATTCTATTTATTTATTTATATTTATTTATTTCGAGATACAGCACTGAAACCGGCCCTTCGGCCTACCGAGTCTGTGCCGACCAACAACCACCCATTTATACTAACCCTACAGTAATCCCATATCCCCTACCACCTACCTACACCAGGGGCAATTTACAATGGCCAATTTACACATCACCTGCGAATGCTGGATAGGTTTGTCCCGATGAGGCAGGGAAGGGATGGTAGGGTGAAGGAACCTTGGATGACAAGAGATGTGGAACAGCGAGTCAAGAGGAAGAAGGAAGCTTACTTAATTATTTTTTTTATTTAGAGATACAGCACTGAAACAGGCCCATCGGCCCACCGAGTCTTTGCCGACCATCAACCACCCATTTGTACATATCCTACACTAACTTCATATTCCTACCATATCCCCACATGTCCCTACCACCTACTTATACCAGGGGCAATTTATAATGGCCAATTAACCTATCAACCTCCAAGTCTTTGGCATGTGTGAAGGAAACCGGAGCACACGGAGGAAACCCACGCAGACACAGGGAGAAGTTGCTAACTGCACACAGGCAGTACCCAGAAATGAACCCGGGTCGCTGGAGCTGTGAGGCTGCAGTGCAAACCACTGCGCCAGTGTGCCGCCCGACGCTAAGGTTGAAAAAGGAAGGATCAGACAGGGCTCTAGAGGGTTACAAGGCAGCCAGGAAGGAACTGAAGAATGGATTTAGGAGAGCTAGAAGGGGACATGAAAAAGTCTTGGCGGGTAGGATTAAGGAAAATCCCAAGGCGTTCTACACTTATGTGAGGAACAAGAGGATGGCCAGAGTGAGGGTAGGGCCTATCAGGGATAGTGGAGGGAACTTGTGCCTGGAGTCGGAGGAGGCAGGGGAGTTCGTAAATGAATACTTTGCTTCAGTATTCACTAGTGAGAGGGAACTGGTCGTTTGTGAGGACAACGTGAAACAGACTGATATGCTCGAAAACGTTGATTTTAAGAGGGAAGATGTGCTGGAAATTTTGAATGATTTGAGGACAGATAAGTCCCCGGGGCCAGACGGGATATACCCAAGGATATTACGGGGAGCGAGGGAATAGATTGCCGCGACTTTGGCGATGATCTTTGCGTCCTCACTATTCACTGGAGCAGTACCAGATGATTGGAGGGTGGCAAATGTCACTCCCTTGTTCAAGAAAGGGAATCGGGATAACCCTGGGAATTATAGACCAGTCAGTCCTACGTCGGTACCGGACATATTATTGGAGAGGATTTTGAGAGATAGGATTTATGATTATTTGGAACAGCATGGTTTGATTACAGATAGTCAGCATGGCTTTGTGAGGGGCAGGTGATGCCTCACAAGCCTTATTGAATTCTTTGAAGATGTGACAAAACACATTGATGAAGGAAGAGCAGTGGATGTGGTGTATATGGATTTTAGCAAGGCATTTGATCAGGTTCCCCATGGTAGGCTCATTCAGAAAGTAAGGAGGCATGGGATATGGGGAAAGTTGGCTGTCTGGATACAAAATTGGCTGGCCCATAGAAGACAGAGGGTGGTAATAGATAGAAAGTATTCAGCATGGAGCTCGGTGACCAGTGGTTTTCCGCAGGGATCTGTTCTGAGAGCTCTGCTCTTTGTGATTTTTATAAATGACTTGGATGAGGAAGTGGAAGACTGTGTTAGCAAGTTTGCCGATGACACGAAGATTTCTGGAGTTGTGGATAGTGTGGAAGGCTGTTGTAGGTTGCAACGGGACATTGACAGGATGCAGAGCTGGGCTGAGAAGTGGCAGATGGAGTTCAACCTGGAAAAGTGTGAAGTGATTCATTTTGGAATGTCGAATTTGAATGCAGAATACAGGCTTAAAGACAGGATTCTTGGTAGTGTGGAGGAACAGAGGGATCTTGGGGCCCATGTCCATAGATCGCTCAAAATTGCCACCCAAGTTGATAGGGTTGTTAAGAAGGCGTATGGTGTGTTGGCTTTCATTAAAAGGGGGATTGAGTTTAAGAGCCGCGAGGTTATGCTGCAGCTCTATAAAGCCCTGGTTCGACCACACTTGGAATATTGTGTTCAGTTCTGGTCGCCTCATTATAGGAAGGATGTGGAAGCTTTAGAGAGGGTGCAGAGGAGATTTACCAGGATGCTGCCTGGACTGGAGGGCATGTCTTACGAAGAAAGCTTGAGGGAGCGAGGGCTTTTCTCATTGGAGCGAAGAAGGATGAGAGGTGACTTGATAGAGGGGTACAAGATGATGAGAGGCACAGATCGAGTGGATAGCCAGAGACATTTTCCAAGGGCGCAAAGGGCTATCAGTAGTGGGCATAATTTTAAGGTGATTGGAGGAATGTTTCGGGGAGGTGTCAGAGATCGGTTCTTTACACAGAGAGTGGTGGGTGCGTGGAATGCGCTGCCAGCGGTGATAGTAGAAGCAGATACATTAGGGGCAATTAAGCGACCCTTGGATAGGTACATGGATGATAGTAGAATGAAGGGTATGGAGGTAATTTGATCTTCGAGTAGGTTAAAGGTTCGGCACCACATCGTGGGCCGAAGGGCCTGTACTGTGCTGTACTGTTCAATGTCTATGTACTTTGGCTGTGGGAGAAAATCGGAGCACCCGGCAAAAGCCCACAGGGAGAACTTACAACTCCGCTCAGGCAGTACCCAGAATCAAACTCGGATCCCTCGATTTGTGAGGCTGCGGTGCTCACCACTGGGCCGAAAATTCCAGACTGACAGGCTCTTCCACAGGTGCTGCAGAAAAATTTGTTTGTCGGGGCTGTTACACAGTTGGCTCTCCCCTTGCGCTTCAATCTTTTCTCCTGCCAACTTCTCAGTCTCTTCGATTCGCCACAATTTAGCCCCGCCTTTATGGCTGCCCGCCAGCTCTGGCGAATGCTGGCAACAGACTCCCACGACTTGTGATCAATGTCGCAGGACTTCATGTCACGTTTTCAGCCTTCTTTAAAGCGGAGACATGGACGGCCAGTGGATCTGATACCAGTGGCGAGCTCGCTGTACAATGTGTCTTTGGGGATCCTGCCATCTTCCATGCGGCTCACATGCCCAAGCCATCTCAAGCGACGCGGACTCAGTAGTGTGCATAAGCTGGGGATGTTGGCCACCTCGAGGACTTCTGTGTTGGAGATACGGTCCTGCCACCTGATGCCAAGGATTCTCTGGTGGCAGCGAAGATGGAATGAATTGAGATGTCGCTCTTGGCTGACATACGTTGTCCAGGCCTCGCTGCCATGGAGCAAGGTACTGAGGACAGAGGCTTGATACACTCGGACTTTTGTGTTCCGTGTCAGTGTGCCATTGTCCCACACTCACTTGGCCAGTCTCGACATAGCAGTGGAAGCCTTTCCCATGTGCTTGTTGATTTCTGCATCCAGAGACAGGTTACTGGTGATAGTTGAGCCTAGGCAGGTGAAGTCTTGAACCACTTCCAGAGCGTGGTCGCCAATATTGATGGATGGAGCATTTCTGACGTCCTGTCCCATGATGTTCGTTTTCCTGAGGCGATAGTTAGGTCAAATTCGTTGCATGCAGCCGCAAACCTGTCGATGAGACTCTGCAGACACTCTTCAGTGTGAGATGTTAAAGCAGCATCGTCAGCAAAGAGGAGTTCCCTGATGCGGACGTTCCATACTTTGGTCTTCGCTCTTAGATGGGCAAGGTTGAACAACCTACCCCCTGATCTTGTGTGGAGGAAAATTCCTTCTTCTGAAGACTTGAACGCATGTGAGAGCAGCAGGGAGAAGAAAATCCCAAAAAGTGTGGGTGCGAGAACACAGCCCTGTTTCACGCCACTCAGGATAGGAAAGAGGTCTGATGAGGTGCCACTATGTTGAATTGTGCCTTTCATATTGTCATGGAATGAGGTGACGATACTTAGTAGCTTCGGAGAACACCCAATCTTTTCTAGTAGTCTGAAGAGACCACGTCTGCTGACGAGGTCAAAGTCTTTGGTGAGATAAATGAATGGAATGTAAAGGGGCATCTGTTGTTCACGGCATTTCTCCTGTATCTGACGAAGGGGTAACAGCATGTCAATGGTCGGTCTCTCTGCACGAAAGCCACACTGCCTCAGGGCAGACGTGCTCGGCTAGCTTCTGGAGCCTCTTTGAAGCGACTCGAGCAAAGACTTTCTCCACTATGTTGAGCAAGGAGATTCCACGGTAGTTGTTGCGGTCACCTTTGTTTTTATATTGGCATCGTGCATGTCCTAAGGTACTGCTCCCACGTCCCAGCACAGGCAAAGCAGTTAATGTCGTGCCTTGAGTATAGCAGGCTTGGCCCTCTTGATTATTTCAGGGGTAATGCCGTCCTTTCCAGGGGCTTTTCCGCTGGCTGGAGAATCAGTGGCATCACTGACTTCCGATTTTGTTGGCTGTACGTCCAGATCATCCATGACTGGTAGAGGCTGGGTTGCATTGAGGGTCGTCTCAGTGACAACAATCTCCCTGGAGTGCAGTTCGAGGTAGTGCTCAACCCAGAATTCCATTTGCTTTCGTTGGTCAGTAATTATATCCCCTGATTTAGATTTGATGGGGGCGAGCTTCTTGATGGTTGGCCCAAAAGCTCTCTTCATGCCATCATACATTCCTCTGATGTTTCCGGTGTCTGAGGCCAGCTGAATATGACTGCATAGGTGTTGCCAGTAGTCATTTGCGCAGCGCCTGGCTGTTCTTTGTGCAGTGCTTCTGGCTGCTTTAAGTGCTACGAATGTAAACTCGCTGAGGGCTTTCTTGTAGTTCAACAGTGCAATGCGCTTAGCGGCTATGACAGGTTCCAGCTCTTAAATATGAGATTGAAACCAGTCAGCATTCCTCTTTGCACGCCTCCCCGCGAGTGGATTTCAAGCCATCAGAAACTCCTTGCTCAGCATGATAGAGCCTCCTTCAAATGGCTCGGAACGCCTCCTGTCCATCCGACTGCTCAGCACATCTGGTCCAGTACACCTACTCAGCATCTGAGCTCCAACACTCTGTTCCCCACCTGAAGCGAAAGACCAGTTCTGCAAGGAACTCCATAATATCATTAGTAGCATCCCCAAGAGCGAACACATGTTCCTGCTGGGAGACTTTAATGCCAGGGTTGGGGCCGACCATGACTCATGGCCCTCCTGCCTTGGACACTATGATGTTGGAAGGATGAATGAGAATTTGCAGAGACTGCTTGAGTTGTGTACTTATCATAACCTCTGCATCACCAACACGTTCTTTCAAACTGAACCCTGTCATCAGGTTTCATGGAGGCACCCAAGATCGCGTCGTTGGCACCAGATGGACCTCATCATCACAAGGTGAGACTCCTTAAATAGTGTTCAAATCACACGCAGCTTCCACAGTGCGGACTGCGACACTGACCACTCCCTGGTGTGCAGCAAGGTTAGACTAAGACCAAAGAAGTTGCATAATTCCAAGCAGAAGGGCCACCCGTGCAACAACACGAGCAGAATTTCTCATCCACAGTTGTTACAAAAATTTCTAAATTCACTTGCAATAACCCTTCAAAACACTCCCACAGGAGATGCTGAGACCAAGTGGGCCCACATCAGAGACGTCATCTATGAGCCAGCTTTCACTACCTACGGTAAACGTGCGAAGAGGAATGCAGACTGGTTTCAATCTCTTACTGAAGTGCTAAAATATGTCGAAAAAAATATGACTCAAATCCCATTGCACAGGTTCTCCAATCTAAGCAGGCTCCAGCAGTTATAGGAAAGCTGCCCAGTATCACTCGAATTCTGATGGTTCCTCTCTTCCTTTTGGTATTCACTGTGCCAACATACTTTCCACTGCAATGGGGAAAGAAGCAGGTTAAGCCAGACCGTAGAGTATGGGGTGGCAAGAAACTGGTGATCATGACAACTTGCATGAACAAAGCGCTGCACATATCCAAATAGATATCTCAGAAGACATAATAGAGCAGGTTAAAACAGCGTGACATCACGCATGAGTGGAAAAGTATAGAGAGTGCGAGATTGATGAGCACGTAGTGAGAGATATCGAATTCCAGATGGTGTTGGAAGGCAAGAAGAGAGTTGAAATGGTGTAGTGCTGGAATTTACGATGCCCTGGGTACAGTTTATTGGGGAAAAACCTGCTGACGGTGCAGCAGAATCAGTGGTGCATAACAAATACTGTTCAACAACAGATGACAAGGGAAGAAGGGAGTGAAGTAAGTTCAGAGCGATTTATAGCTTGGCAGATAGTTGTGTTTGACATGGTATCATTTGCAACAGGATTGATATGTTCGTCCACGATTCTTCAAATTATTACAGTGGAGCAATGAGGACAAGAGGAATTTGGTGGAACCGAACTGGACAGGGATTGGGGAAGTATTCCTGGTCAGGGTTTGAGCTATGGCATTCGGAATACCTGCAGTTTAGGCTGTGCTCCTGATTTGTTCGTGGATAGACAAAAACTGGAGTCGGAGACAGGAGCAGAGCCTGGTCATGTGACCCTATCTTACTGGAAGTTGGGGTAATTTGTGCTGACTGCTGTTTGATTGGCTCCAGGATTTCTGATCGGATTTCCTCCCTGGTTATCATTCATGAGCTTCGGTAAACGTGGGCAGCAGCTGGTTCTGACAGCGGACACACAGAGTATGATTCCTCCATATACACAGAATAAAAAATACGAGTGTAGAATGTGGGAGGTCGGCCAAGAGTGTGTTTGAACATTCAAATCTGGAGCTGGCAAAGACACGGATCAGATTTCAGCAACATTTGAGGTGAAACGGGGGAAGAGGAATGGGTCATTGAGATAAACAAACAAATAACAAATAGCAATACAGCACAGGAACAGGCCATTTGGCCCTCCAAGCCTACGCTGATCTTGATGCCTGCATAAACTAAAACCTTCTGCACCTCGGGGGTCCATACCCCCCTATTCCCATCCGATTCATGTATTTTCAAGATGCCTCTGAAACGTTGCAATCATACCTGCTTCCACCATCTCCCTCGGCAGCAAGTTCCAGGCACTCACCACCCTCTGTGTAAAGAACTTGCCTCGCACAATCCCTCTAATCTTTACGCCTCTCACCTTAAACCTATGTCCCCTAGTTACTGACTCTTCCACCTTGGGAAAAATCTTCTGACTATCCATTCTGTCCATGCCGCTCATAACTTTGTAAACCTCTATCATGTCGCCCCTGCACCTCCGTCGTTCCAATGAAAACAATACGAGTTTTTCCAATCACTCCTCATAGCTAATGCCCTCCAGACCAGGCAACATCCTGGTAAACCCTCTCCAAAGCCTCCATGTCCTTCTGGTAGTGTGGCGACCGGAATTCCACGAAATATTCTAAGTGTGGCCAAACCAAAGTTCTGTTCAGCTGCAGCATGACTTGCCAATTTTTATACTCTATGCCCGGAACGACGAAGGGAAGCATGCCATATGCCTTCTCGACCAAACCTATCCACCTGCGCTGCACTTTCAGTGACCTGCGGACCTGTATGCCCAGATATCTCTGCCTGTCAATACTCCTGCGGGTTCTGCCATTTACTATATACATCCCACATGCATTAGACCTTCCAAAATGCATTACCTCACATTTGTCCTGATTAAACTCCATCTGAAATTTCTCCGCCAAAGTCTCCAACCGATCTATATCCTGCTGTATCCTTTGGCAATCCTCATCACTGTCCGCAACACCACCAACCTTTGTGTTGTCCGCAAACTTACTCATCAGACAAGCTACATGTTCCTCCAAATCAACTATATATACTACAAACAGCAAAGGTCCCAGCACTGATCTCTGCATACCACCACTCGTCACATCCCTCCATTCAGAAAAGCATCCTTCCATTGCTCCCCTCTGTTTTCTATGATGCAGCCAGTTCTGTATCCATGTTGCCCGTGTGAATTCACCTTTTAGACCAGTCTGCCATGAGGGAGCTTGTCAAAGGTGCAGGCTTGTGGTTGTAAGCTCATCCCGATGTCAATGATCTGACCAAGTTTGCAAAAAA
Source organism: Heterodontus francisci (assembly GCF_036365525.1). Lineage (NCBI taxonomy): Eukaryota > Metazoa > Chordata > Chondrichthyes > Heterodontiformes > Heterodontidae > Heterodontus > Heterodontus francisci. The sequence continues at coordinate 764,651 of NW_027141749.1, read as the reverse complement.
TATGGTTCAGTCTCAGCTAGTTTCCAGGAAAAGGAATTCTGGCTGGAGAGTAACGTTTGTGGCAAGGACCAAAGTCAATGGCTTCAGCCTTTCCAATATTTAATTGAAGGACATTGCTGTTCACCAGGTGCCAGATTCCTGACAAGCCGTGTGACAATCCAGAGAAAACAGAGAAACGAGAAATGTCAAGGTGAGGTAGAGTCTGGTGTCTTCAGCACAAATATTGAAACTGACATTCTGTTTTTGGATGATGTCACTGGCAGACAGAATGTAAGTGAGAAATAGACCTTTCGAGAGAAACAGAGACGTTGCTGCAGAAATTGGAATAGAATCTACTGATGTCGATATTCTGGCAATGATTATAATGATAAGAATGGAAGCAGATGATTGCAGTCCCAGACTCGGGGACGATGGTTGGAGAGATTTGGAGGATTGACTGATCAACTCAGTCAATTGCTGCAGACAGGTCGAGAACTCGAGGAGGAAAAGGTAATGTTTATTTCAGTCACACAGGATGTTATTTGTGATTTGGGAAGAGCTGATATGGTACTTTGACAGTGACAGATGTCTGATTGGAGGACTTCAATCCTGTAGTTCAGGAAAAGAAAGGCTCACATTAAGGAGACAACAAGTAAAGGCAAGAAATAAAAACAAGAAATGCTGGAACCAAGGCAGGTCTGGCAGCATCTGTGAAAAGAGAAGCAGAGTTAACGTTGCTGTTACGATGAAGGGTCACTGACCCGAAACGTTAACTCTGCTTCTCTTTCCACAGATGCTGCCAGACCTGCTGAGTGGTTCCAGCATTTCTTGTTTTTATTTCAGATTTCAAGCATCCGCAGTATTTTGCTTTTATTAACGTTGCTGTTCTCCAGCTTGCGTTGATGGTCACTGGAACAATGCAGCAAGCCCAGGTCAGAGATGTGGGAATGACAGCAGGGGTGTGTGTTGAAATGGCAAGCGACAGGAAGATCGGGTTTATGTTTCCGGGCTCAGTGGAGGTGTTCGGAAATGCGGTCACCTAATCCGCGTTTCGTATCCCCAATGTAGAGGAGACTGCATTGTCAGCAGCGAGTTCAGTATACTAAATTGATAGATGTACAAGTAAATGGCTGCTTCATCTGAAATGAGTGTTTAGGGCCATGGATAGTGAAGAGAGAAGAGGTAAAAGGGCAGGTATTACACATCCTGCGATTGCATGGGAAGGTGCGGTGGGAAGGGGACGAGGTGTCAGGGGTAATGGGGAGTGGGCCAGGTTGTTGCGACGCAAATGTTCCTCTCGGAATGCTGATAGGAGAGGGGAGGGGGGAGATCTGTTTGTTGTTGGCATTATGCTGGAGGTTGCGGAAATGGCGAAGGATAATCCTCTGAATGTGTAGGCTGGCGGGGTGCAAAGTGCGGTCAAGAGAAAACCTGTCGGATTTTTGTGAGGGAAAAGAAGGGGTGAGGGCGCAGGTGCAGGAAATGAGCGAGACACAGTTGAGCACCCTGTCAACCAAAGCGGGGCGGGGAATGCTCGGTTGAGGAACAAGAAAAATATATTAGAGGCGCTGTTGTGGAAGGTTGCATCATCAGAGCAGATGTGTCGGAGAAGGAGAAACTGTGAGAATGAAATGGAGTTCTGACAGGAAGCAGGATGTGAAAAAAGGGTCGCTGCTCCTGATCCCATTCTCTCTATTCTATTTCAATGATACTGGGAAATGCTTAAATCCGTGATGCAAAGGAAACGGCAAGGAAATGGAGACTTGTGATCCCATGTACTTTGTTTCACTCTAATATTTTGTTTTTAGCTTAATTCGTTGCCTGATCAATTTCAGTTATTCCAATTTGCTGGCAATGTTAATTGACCTAAAATGAAGAGAAAAAGAGAATTAAACAAGTAAGACAATAGCAGGAATCGTTGGATAACAAATATAAGAAAGTTTAGGAAAAGGAAGACATAATTCATAAAATTAGGAATATGGCATTTACAGCTTTAGCTAGTTTCATTGTGTGTTGAAATACGGGTCGCTTTCAAGCTCTCAGCTCTCTGTTCTTGATATCAAACCGGCTTGCAGGAATAAAATGTGATGCATACTCCGGAAACTTCAGAGTCTGTCGAACACAGAAACCTGATGGAACCCTTGTTGTTATCCCTTAGATAACTATCATGCATGTCACAGTTAACGTATTGTTGCCTTAATGATTGGTACTAGCTGTTGTTTGGTAAACTTCGTTGGTTCTTAATAGCATCTTCCAGTTGATAACACCTGGTTTGAATCGGCAGCAATGTGTTATCCATGGAGAACAATGTTTTCTTTACCCATCCAGTTTCAATATGATGCTGAGCAACTCGGTGTTCATAAGCTAGACTCTGACTAGGTCATGGTGTACCGTAACTTATCAGAGTTCAGAAAGATTCCAATTTCATAAGAAAATGAACCTCACAGAAACTTTCAACTTAAACAGTTGTTATTCATTAATACTTTAAATAAGTAAATAGACTTTGCAATATATTTATCAATTGCAATAATGCACTCATTATAACTTAATCATGTTTTATTACTTTTATAATCATGACTGGTTATACTTTATGCAGAATTAATGCATGTAGATAACACAGAATACAAAATGCAGAGTATGAAACGGCTGAAAAGAGAAATGTTAATCTTAAAATGGCTTCCTTGACCTTAATAGTTATTAAAGCGAATACAGTATTAAAATGCTAATTTTAAACTGAAATCTAACGCTCCAGTGCTGCTTACAGCCAACCCTCCAACCCAGGGAGTTTCAAGGTTGAGCCAAACTGGAGCAGCCGTAGTCGACGGTGGACATGGGAGGGGGTACATAAACACTCAATCATAGAAAAAAGAATTACATTTGCCACGGAAAATACCATTTAAGAAAACCACAGCAAATATTTCTCACATTAGATACAACAGATGTCACTTGAGCTAATAGCAGAGTATATTAATTCAACAGTACACAGAAAATATCACTTCAACTGGTCACAGCAAATATTACTTAAAATGACTATAGATAATGCCACTTAAACTGGAAACAGAAAACAACACTTAAACTAGACGCTAGAAATGTCACTTAAATATTTCACAGCAACTTTCAGTTCACATGAACACAGCAAATATCATTTAAAAGGGATACAGCAAAAATCAAATAAACTGGAAGAACCAAATATGATTGAAACGGTCACAGCAAATAATACTGAAACTGAACACAGCAAATAGCACGTAAAATGACCACAACATGCATCATTTAAATGTCATTTAATGTGGGAAGAGCAAATATTGCTTGACATGATCGCAGCAAATATCAGGTAAACGGCACAAGCTGAACACAGCTAATATCACTTGAACATGACGTCACAAACTTCACTTGCACTGTGACTAATGGATGAAAACCAACCGCTAGTTACAGTATTTTTGTGCACAAGCGTATTATTGTCAGCTGACATTATACACAGCATTGTCAGGTTTATTTGCAACTATGCACAACATGTTTAAATTGGAGCGGAGGGGGAGTTCATTTCACCAACAGTAAGTGCGGCAGCTGGTTGAAGGGGTCCGGTCACATGACCTAGAAGCCATCCTTTTTCAACCAGTCTGCTTTTTAAGCCTTGAAGCTGCAAATCAACATCTCCGGGGCCTGCCTACAAAAGGAACCAAAGAGGTCACAGTCTGCAAAGCAGCAAGAAAATTTCTCTGCCCACTGCCAGTTTCTATTAGTAAAAAAACAGGTAATCAGAAACTAAGCTGCCTCAGCCTATCTTCGAAATTGCAAGAATAGGAAAGTTTAAGAGAGGAGATTTCCTGCGACTGGTATCCCAATCGGCATTTCCAGTAAGTTAGTTGCAGCTTTGGACTTTATCTTATTTAAAAAAGGACTGTAGTTTCATTGTAACCCCCGTCAGTCAGTAATTAAGGCAATCTCCACTTTGTCATAAAGAGCAACAGCACTGAAACAGGCCCTTCGTGGCTGCGCCAACCAACAACCACCCACTTATACGCTAATCCCATATTCCCTACCACCTACTTATCGAACAAAGAACAACAAAGAACAAAGAACAATACAGCACAGGAACAGGCCATTCGGCCCTCCAAGCCTGCGCCGATCTTGATGTCTGCCGAAATTAATACCTTCTGCAATTCCGGGGCCCATATCCCTCTATTACCTTCCGATTCATGTATTTGTCAAGATGTCTCTTAAACGTCGCTATCGTCCACTAACGATGGACAGTGACTGTATAGGTCAATATCTTACATCTCCATCACCCCGGTAAGACCAATGCTTCATTATTTGTTGCATGTATTTGTGCTGACAATGTGCAGTCCCGGCTGTTTCTGATATTAGTATGATAGTTAATGGTGTTTTCAACGGTCATTGATTCCAAAATATCAGAGAGAACATTTGCTGTATTTACTGAGGAAATAGGAGGCTTATTGAAGCAGGAATATTCTGAGGAAATCATACACTGCATTTGATGTGTTTGTTTGATGGTTAGCATTGCTCTAAAACTTTCAAGTAATTTTCTTTTTCTTTTAAGGTAAAATTCAGCCTCAAATCCTACATATGATGTTTGCAGGCGGTCTATCACAGACTGGTGGAAAATATTCCATGTTAAATCTGAGAGAATGGCTCGAACTTTCCCAACAGTGTGAACATGATGAATGTGCTTTGCTTCACTATATAAACATCACTTTGTTTTAATCAACCGTCATTTAACTTTGTGTTGAAATAACTAGATTTGTTTTTCCTCTATATTTTGTCTGACAGTGTGTGTTTTCTGTTTAATTAAAATTCCAAACAGAATTGATATCGGACCATTTCTCTGTCGATACAAATACTGAGATATATTACTCCACATGCAATTACCAACACTGTTACCGAGATTAAAACCATTGTTTATTAATGAAGAGTTTATGCAAAGGTCCTTTTGTAATGCCTCACATTTTCATCTCCGATTAAAGAAGGTTTAGAATATATCGGGTGACCAATAACAAATCTGTCTCTTTAATTTGCATTTCTTGTAACTGCTTCCGCCACTGCCATATAGTTAATGTGGACAAATTGCTGCAGTGCATAATGTATGTGTTGATGTACAATGGAAATAACGTAAAATAATAATAACACATTTATTTAATGTTTTAGCTGGAATTTGTGCCTTTGTCAATATTAATGCCTATATTGTATTTCAAGAACTAAATATGCACCAATTCCTCGATGCAATATATTGTTGTTTTACTGTGCCACACTATCCCTGTGGATTCCGGAGTATTTTGGGAGAGCAGGAGAATCTGATCAGAAATTAAAGTGTTTTTGCACTTTAATTCTAAATATTTCAGTTATTCATCAGCAGGGAATAATCGTTACAGTCGGGAGAACGACATGGAGAGCGGACCTGCGTGAGAAGGGCAGCGGCGGTGGGAGATAAAAAGCGGTGGCAGAGAATCACTTCTACCTCTCTCCACCTGTCAGAGCCGAGGTGTGACATCTCAGGAAAACAGGTAGGTGATTGGTGGGTATCCTGACGGTGTCTCTTTTGATTAGTCAAGTGGTTTAAATCAAGAAATTATTACAGCTGAAGAGTACAGGTAAGAAATTCACGTTTATAATATTTAACATCCAAATTAATTAACAAAATAGAATAGAAATGGCTGGGAAGGCAATGTGTTGCTGTTGCAGCTGCAGGATGTGGGAGTTGGTGGACGCTGGTGCGATCCACGGTGACCACATCTGCAGCAAGTGTTAGCTGCTCGAAGTAATTCCGACTCAGATTTGATGAGCTGGAGTCCGAGCTGCGGACTGTGCGACCCATCAGGGATGGGCAGAGTTACCTGGACACAGTATTTCAGGAGACAGTCACACTCTTAGATTAATTAAATCAAACTTGGACCATGGTCAGGGACATGAGGGTGTGACTGCGATTGAGGTAGGTATGGTGATCCCGAGTTTAGCTTTGGAGGAGACTTAGCCAGTCCCCTGTTTCAATAGGTAAGAGGTTCTTGTTCCCAGTGTGGACGAGGGCACAGACTGCAGGGAGGATGAATGAACTGAGCACATCACAGTTGTTCAGAGCGCCATTCAAGTGAGGCGTGAGAAGAGAAATATAGTAGTAATAGGGGATAGCATTGTTAGGTTAATAGATATGTTTCTCTGCAGCAAAGACAATGAGTCCTGAAGGCGGCGTTGTCTACCTGGTTCCAATGTTAAGGACATCTCTTCTGTGCTGGAGAGGAACTTGGAGTGGGAGGGGAAGGATCCAGTTGTTGTAATCCAGTTCGGTACCGACGACATAGGTAGGCCTAGGAAAGAGGTTCTGCTAATGGACTATGTGCATCTCGGGGCTAAATTAAGAAACAGAACCACAAAGGTAATAATACCCGGATTACTACCTGAGCCACATGCACATTGGTATTATGAAAATAAGATTAGAGAGGTAAACACGTGGCTCCAAGATTACTGTGGGAGAAATAGGTTCTGATCCATGTGACAATGGCACCAGTACTGGCTAAGGTGAGAGATATTTCGTTAGGATAGGCTTAATTTGAAGCAAGCTGGGACCAGTGTCCTGGCGAATCGTATAACTCGGATTGTAGATCGGACTTTAAAATTATCAGTTGGGGGGCGGGGGGGGGTGGTGGTGGAGGGCGGGGAGGGTAGTGGTAGGGTTCAATTGAAGGGAAGTTTAAATAAGTCAAGGAAGAAGCGAGAGAGAAGAGCTACAGGGTCATGAGGAAGCGATAAGTAATCAAAGTATGAGAGGAAGGGGCAGAAAATATAAGCTGAAGCGTTAAGCAGAAATTAGAACCAGGATGAATAATAATGGTAAAAAGCCAAAGCTTAAGGCTTTTTATCTGAATGAAAACAGCATTTATATAAAGAAAGATGATTTGATGGCACATATATAAATAAATGAATATGACTTGATAGCTATTATAGAGACGTGGTTGTCGGGTGACCAAGACTAGGAACTCAATATTCACGAGTATTCGACGTTCTGGAAAAATCGGCCAAACGGAAAAGGAGGTGGAGTAGCTTTGTTAAAAAAAGAAGCTAATAGTACGGTGGTGAGCAGTGATATAGATGCAATTTTGGGTTGAAATAAGGAATAGCAAGGGTAAGACTTCACTCGTGGGGGTCGTCTATCGGCCCCTGAAGAGATGCCTCACTGGAGGACAAATTTTAAATCAGACACATCGGAGGCGTGTAAGAAGGGCGCTACAATTGTCATGGGTGATTTTAATCTGCAGACTGACTGGACTTTTCAGATTGGCAGAGGTAAGATGGAGGACGAATTTATAGAGTGCATCAGGGATTGCGACTGAGAGCAATACGTTGCAGAACTTTCCTGGGAATAGGCTATTTAAATCTAGTAATGTGTAATGAGGTAGGATTAATAAGAGATATCATAGTTGAGGATCATCCGGGGGTAATGAGCACAACATGGAAGAATTTCAAAATCAGTTTGAAGGCGAGCAACTCGGGTCTCAAACTAGTGACCTCAACTTAAACAAAGACAATTATGGAGGTATGAAGAAAGAGTTGTCTAAAGAGGGCTGGAACAAAAAAAAACTAAGGGGAAGGTCAGTGGATGTGCAGTGGCAGACATTTAAACAGATATTTCATAATGCACAGCAAAAAAAATTATCCAGGTCAAAAAGAAGGACTTGATGAGAAGGATGAACGGCCGGTGGTCAACAAAGGCGGTCAAAGAGAGCAGCCAATCAAAAACGAAGGCATACAAAGCAGCAAAAACTAATGATAGGCCGGAGGATTTGGAATATTTTAGCAACAAGCAGTGGATGACTAAGAAGCTGATACGGAAGCAGAAAATCCATTATGAAAACAAATTGGCAGGAAATATAAAAACAAACAGCAAGAGCTTCCACGGTTATATAAAAAGAAAGAGAATAGCTAAAGTGTGTGTGGGACCCTTGGAGGATGCGACTGGAGAGCTGATAACAGAGAACAGGGAAATGGCAGATAATTTAAACCAATATTTTGCATCGGTCTTCACGTTGGAGGACACTATAAGCATCCCACAAATATCAGATAAGCAAGGAGCTAATGGGAAGAAAGAATCACAAGGACCCAGAGATGGAGAATCGCAGAAAAACAATTATTTTACTCTTCAGTAGACCTGGCAGTTTTATAATGTTTTGAATCACACTGGTTGTGTTTATCATTTGCAGCCGAATTGCAGATATTCAGTACATTTCCTCCAACATTGACCCTCACTTTATCACAAATAAAACATCAATGGTGCTGCAGATTCTCAGTTCCTGCACCAACACATGTATTTACGCAGCGACCCAGACTAAATTCAGACAGGGGCTGAAGAACGCAGTGAATTACTTTCTCAATCTCATTGTTAAATAAGTGAAATCATAGAAAGAGCTGAAGGTTTCGAAGATTGGAACTAAATCCCATTCATATTTCATTCCCTACCCTCCACACATGACCAAAAGCATATTTTATATTCACAGCAATGAGCCCTGAAATGATTTAAATATGATTCTGAGATTATATTTTATTAATAAACTGACCTATTGAGGTGGGACTTCACACAAAGGCATCACTGAAAATCTCAGCTGGATTCAACCAAACCCAGCCTGGACGCAGAGCAAAATGGACAAAGCGACAAATCACAGTGATTGTGAGATGATGAAAGGAACAGAAGTTGCAGTGAGACAGGGACACCAGTAGATGGAGATGGTGAGAGTGGGGCAGAAACTGCAGTGCGGCAGGTACTCCAGCAGACGTGGATGGTGAGAAAGACAGTAAGTGCACTGAGGCATGGCTCCCAGCGGATGGAGATGCTGAGCAATTGCTGATGGGAAATTCTGTGTTCATGAGTTTGGAAGTTTCCACTAGTTTGAGGTATTTACTTTATTTGAACCGGAGATGCTGAATAAAAGAATTGCAATACAATTTGCGTTGAATGGCTATTTTCCCACTATGTAAACAGTTGTAACATTAAACTGGCTGATGTTTGTAAAATTATTTTGATTGATTAAAGGTAATGTATAAATAAAGCAACATCATTAAATAAACCTCATGCAATCATTCACACATAAACACTCTCTAAATAGGTTGTGTTGAGTTCTTCATCACTAAAATTATGCAATCTGACTCTCTCACCTATCTTTCCGTGCTAGTATCTTTTCTACTATATCTAAGAGTAATTGAAGTTTTGATCCTGTTGGCTTTTGAAAGTTAATATTGAATCTGCTTTGAGAAACCCATCAGATAGTGAATTCCAGAACATGACAACTCCCAGCCTATTAGTTTCTCCCCTCTGTTATGTAAACAGTTTTTCCTCATCTCTCCAAACAGAGGGAAACATTTTAAATACAGTTGATTTCTCCAGGACATCAGCTGCAGAGGAGCTGGAACCTCCTGAATTTGGACAAGCGATGAACAAAAATCCCTCTGAATCCCCCAGGAGAGCTGAGGAAAGAAACAGTCAGGGAGCAAATGGAAACAAGTGACACTTTATTGCAGCAGTAAAAACTCTTTGCCCGAATGTGGAGGTCGTTATCGCTGAGCTTAAAAAGTGAGGAGAAAAGTGGAAGATTGTTAATAAAATTTGTGTTAAATGTGCATTTTCCAGCTTGATAAACCATTCTAACATTAAAGTGGTAAATGAGAAGGAAGTTTTTCTTTTCCAATGATTACAGGCTAACGTTTAAATTCAGAGACCAGATCAGCAAGACCAGAGCGGCGTCAGCGAGAGTGGCAACAGGGGCGAGGAGACGGGGATTAAAAAAAAAGAAACAGTGGCTCTGTACTGTGGACCTGCTTGACCAAAAGACCGTGACGCCACAGGAGAGCTGGTAATTGACTGGTGGGTATTTCCTCCGTGTCTCTATTTTTGTTTTGAATCATTACACGTTGAGTGTTCACCTAAATAATTATTTTTTTAAATACTGAGATCCAAATTAATTAATTAAATAGAATAGAGATGGATGGGCAGATGATGTGTTGCAGCTGCAGTATGTGGGTTCTGGTGGACGCCGGTGCGATCCACGGTGATCACATCTGCAGCAAGTGTTGGCCGCTTGAGAGCCTTCAGCTGAGAGTTGATGAGCTGGAGTCGCAGCTGCGGACACTGCGACACATCAGAAATGGGGGGAGTTACCTGGACACTGTTTTCAGGAGACAGTCACACCAATTAGATTAATTGCATCAAAATTGGACCGTCGGCAGGGACAGGAGAGTGTGACTGCGCGTGACGCAGGTATGGAGATCCACAATTTAGCTTTGGAGGAGCCTCAGCCATTCTTTTTTGCATTCATTCATGGGATGTGGGCGACGCTGGCCAGGCCAGCATTTATTGCCCATCCCCAATTTCCCTTGAGAAGGTGGTGGTGAGCTGCCTTCTTGAACCGCTGCAGTCCATTTGGTGTCGGTAGACCCACAGTGCTGTGAGGAAGGGAGTTCCAGGAATTTGACTGCGAGAATGAAGGAACGGCGATATAGTTCCAATCAAGATGGTGTGTGACTTGGAGGGGGACTTGCAGGTGGTGGTGTTCCCATGTATTTGCTGCCCTTGTCCTTCTAGTTGGTAGAGGTCGTGTGCTTGGAAGGTGCTGTCTAAGGAGCCTTGGTGCATTGCTGCAGTGCATTTTGAAGATGGTACGCACTGCTGCCAGTGTGCGTCGGTGGTGGAGGGAGTGAATGTTTGTCGATGGGGTGCCAATCAAGCGGGCTGCTTCGTCCTGGATGCTGTTGAGCTTCTTGAGTGTTGTTGGAGCTGCACCCATCCAGGCAAGTGGAGAGTATTATATCACACTCCTGACTTGTGCATTGTCGATGGTGGAAAGGCTTTGGGGAGTCAGGAGGTGAGTTACTCGCATGATGATTCCAAGCCTCTGACCTGCTCTTGTAGCCACGGTATTTATATGGCTACTCCAGTTCAGTTTCTGGTCAATGATAGCCCCTTGGATGTTGATAGTGGGGGATTCAGCGATGGTAATTCCATTGAATGTCAAGGGGAGATGGTTAGATTCTCTCTTATTGGAGATGGTCATTGCCTGGCACTTGTGTGGCGCGAATGTTACTTGCTACTTATCAGCCCAAGAGTGGATATTGTCCAGGTCTTGCTGCATTTCTACACGGACTGCTTCAGTATCTGTGGAGTCACGAATGGTGCTGAACATTGTGCAATCATCAGCGAACATCCCCACTTCTGACCTTATGATTGAAGGAAGGTCATTGATGAAGCAGCTGAAGATGGTTGGGCCGAGGCCACTACCCTGAGGAACTCTGCAGTGATCTCCTGGAGCTGAGATGATTGACCTCCAACAACCACAACCATATTCCTTTGCACTCGGTATGACTCCAGCCACCGGAGGGATTTCCCCCTGATTCCCAATTGACCGCAGTTTTGCTAGGGATCCTTGATGCCATAATCGCTCAAATGCTGTCTTGATGTCAAGGGCAGTCACTCTCACCTCACCTCTTGAGTTCAGCTCTTTTGTCTATGTTTGAACAAAGGCTGTAATGAGGTAAGGAGGTGAGTGGCCTTGGCGGAACCCAAACTGAGCGTCACTGAGCAGGTTATTGCTAAGCACGTGCTGTTGATGACACCTTCCATCACTTTACTGATGATTGAGAGTAGGCTGATGGGGCGGTAATTGGCCGGGTTGGACTTGTCATGCTGTTTGTGTATAGGGCAGACCTGGGCAATTTTCCACATTGCAGGGTAGATGCCTGTGTTGTCGTTGTACTGGAACAGCTTGGCTAGGTGTGCGGCAATTTCTGAAGCACAGGTTTTCAGTCCTGTTGCCGGAATATTGTCAGGGCCCATAGCTTTTGCGGTATCCAGTGCCTTCAGTCATTTCTTGATATCACGCGGAGTGAATCGAATAGGCTGAAGTATGGAATCTGTGATGTTGGGGACTTCAGGAGGAGGCCGAGATCGATCATCAGCTCGGCACTTCTGGCTGAAGATTGTTGCAAATGCTTCAGCCTTATCTTTCGCACTGATGTACTGGGCTCCCCCATCACTGAGCATGGGGATATTTGTGGAGCAACCTCCTCAAGTTAGTTGTTTAATTGTCCAACTCCATTCATGGCTGGATGTGACAGGACTGCAGAGCTTAGATCTAATCCGTTGGTTATGGGTCGCTTAGCTCTGTCTATCACATGCTGCGTACGCAGTTTGGCATGCAGCTAGTCCTGTGTTGTAACTTCACCAGGTTGACACCACATTTTGAAGTATGCCTGGTGCTGCTCCTGGCATGCCCTCCTGCACTCTTCATTGAACCAGGGTTTGTCTCCTGGCTTGATGGTAATGGTAGAGTGGGGGCTATTCCGGGCCATGAGGTTACAGATTGTGCTGCTGCTGTTGGCTCACAGCGCCTCATTGATGCCCAGTTTTGCATTGTTAGATCTGTTGGAAATCTATCCCATTTAGCACGGTGATAGTGCCACACAACACGATGGACGGTTTCCTCAATGTGAAGGCGTGACTTCGTCTCCATAAGGACTGTGCTGTGGTCACTCCGACCAATACAAACATGGACAGAAGCATCTGCCGTAGGCAGATTGGTGAGGACAAGGTCAAGCATGTGTTTCCCTCGTGTTGGTTCCCCCACCACCTGCCGCAGATCCAGTCTAGCAGTTATGTCCTTTACGACTCGTCCAGATCTGTCAGCAGTGGTGCTGCCGGGCCACGCTTGGTGATGGACATTGAAATCCCCCACCCACAGTACATTTTCTGCACTTGCCACCTTACGTGCTACCTCCAACTGGTGTCCAACATGGTGGAGTGCTGAGCCATCAGCTGAGGGAGGGCGGTAGGTGGTAATCAGTAGGAGGTTACCTTGCCCATGTTTGATCTGATGCCATGAGAATTCATGGGGTCCGCAGTCGATGTTGAGGACTCCCAGGGAAACTCCCTCCCTACTGTATACCACTGTCCCGCCACCTCTGGTTCAGTGCGCCATTCAAGTGGGAGGAGAACAGAGAAATGTAGCTGTAATAGGGGATAGCATAGTTAGGGGAATAGATGCAATTCTCTGCAGCAAAATAGAAAATTCCAAAGGCTGTATTACCTGCCTGGTGCCAAGGTGAAGGACATCTCTTCTGGGCTAGAGAAGAACTTGGAGTGCAAGTGAAGGATCCAGGTGTCATGGTCCACATAGCTATCAACAACATCGGAAGGAGGTTCTCCTGAGGGACTATGAGCAGCTCAGGGCTAAATTAGAAGGCAGAACCACAAAGGTTCCAGATTACTACTTGAGCCACGTGCAAGTTGGCATTGGGGAAATAAGATTAGAGAGGTAGATGCATGGCTCAAAGATTGGTGTGGGAGAAATGGGCCCCGATTATGGGACATTGGCACCATTACTGGGGAAAGAGAGAGCTGTTCCATTGGGATGGGCTTCACTTGAACCATGCTGGGACCAGTATCCTGGAGAATCGTATAAGTAGGTTTCTAGAAAAGACTTCAAAGTAAATAGTTGGGGGAGGGTCCAATAGAAGGGAAGTTTAAAAAGTCGAAACGTAACGAGACAGCAGAGGTGCAGGGTAGTGAAAGGGCATACATTAATCGGAATGTGACAGGAAGGGACACAGAATACAAGCATAAGAGTACAGCAGAAATTAGAACCAGAGTACGTAAAAATGGTTTTAAAAAAAAGTCAAAGCTTAAGGCTCTTTATCTGAATGCGCGTAACATTTGTAACAAGATGGATGAGCTGATGGCACAAATAGAAATAAATGAATATGATTTGATAGCTATCACAGAGATGTGGTGGCAGGATAACCAAGACTGGAACCTCAATGTTCAAGGATATTCGGCGTTCTGGAAGAATACGCAGAAAGTAAAAGTAGGTGGGGTAGCTTTGCTATTAAAGGAAGTGATCAGTGCAGTTTTGAGTAAGGATATAGGTGCAGTAGATCGTGATGTAGAAACAGTTTGGTTAGAAATAAGGAATAGCAAGGAAAGAAATCACGGGTGGCAGTGGTCTATAGGTCTCCAAGGAGTTGCCTCTCTGTAGGACAAAGTATTAATCAGGAAATGATGGAGGCGTGTGAGAAAAGCACTACAATTATCATGGGTGATTTTAATCTGCATTTCGACTGGACAAATCAAATTGGCAAGGAAGACGAATTTGTAGAATGCATCAGGGATTGTTTCTTAGAACTATACATTGCAGAATCTACCCGGGAACGGACTATTTTAGATTTAGTAATGTGCAATGAGGTAGGATTAAGAAGATATCTCGTAGCTAAAAATCGTCTCGGGGGATGTGTTCATAACATGGTACAATTTCAAATGCAGTTGGAGGGTGAGCAACTCGGGTCTCAAACCAGTGTCTTCAACTTAGACAAGTACATTTACAGAGGTATGAAGAAAGAGTTTTCTAATGCGGACTGGTAACATAGAATAAAACGAAAGGCAGCAGATGAACAGTGGCAGACTTTTAAGCAGATATTTCATAACACTCAGCAAACATTTATTCCGGTCAGAAGGAAGGACCCAATGAAAACGATGGACCACCCGTGGATAACAAAAAGGACGTTAAGGAGACTATCAATTCAAAAACAAAGGCGTACAAAGTGGCGAAAGTTAGTGGCAGGGCAGAGGATTGGGATGTTTTTTTTATAAATCAGCGGATGACTTAAAGACTAATGAAGAGGGAGAAAATTGATTAAGAGTAAATTGGTAAGAAATATAAAAACAAGCACAAAGAGCTTCTACGGTTATCTAAAAAGAAAGAGAGTAGCTAAAGTAAGTGTGGGACCCTTAGTGGATGAGACTGGGGAATTCATAACAGGGAACAGGGAAATGGCTGCTAATTTAAATCAATATTTTGTATTGGCCTTTACGGTGGAGGACACTATAAACATCCCAACAATAATAGATGAGCAACGTGTAAATGGGAGGGAGGAACTTGTAGCAATCTCTATCACGAGGGAAAAGGCTCTTGACAAACTTATGGGAATAAAGGCAGTCCCGTCGCCAGCACTTGATGGCCTGTATCCAAAGGTTTTAAAAGAAGTGGCTGCAGAGATAGTGAAGGCATTGGTCATAACATACCAAAACTCACTGGATTGCGTAGGGTACCAGCGGTTTGGAAAACCGCTAATGTGACGCCCCGATTCAATAAAGGAGGGATACAGAAATCACAAATATATAGACCAGTTAGCTTAACATGGGAAAATGCTCGAGTCCATTATTAAGGAAGAAATAGCAGGTCATTTAGAAAAACATAATGCAATCACACACAGTCAAAATAGTTTTATTAAAGGCAAATCATGTTCGACTAATTTGTTAAAGTTCTTTGAGGATATAAACATCAGAGTGGATAAAGGTGAACTGGTAGATGTTGTGTATTTGGATTTTCAGAAGGCTTTCAATTAGGTGCCGCATAAAAGTTTATTGCTGAGGGTATTGGGGTAATGTGTTGGCACGGATCGAGGATTGTCTAGCACATGGAATGCAGAGAGTCAGGATTAATGTGTCTTCTTCTGGTTGGAAAGCCATAACTAGTGGGATGCCAGAAACATCGGTCCTGGGGCCTCAACTATTTACTATCTATATTAATAACTTGGAGGAAGGGACAGAGTGTAGTGTAGCCAAATTTGCTGACGATACAAATTTAGGTGAGAAGGCATGCTGTGATGATGACAGAAATAAGCTGCAAAGGGATGTCGATCTGTTAAGTGAGTGGACAAAAAACTTGGCAAATGGTGTTCATTGTGGGAAAGTGTGAGGTCTTCCAATTTGGTAGGAAGAGTAAAAAGGCAGATTATTATTTAGATGGAGAAAGACTACAAAATACTGCAGTACAGAGGGATCTGGGTGTTCTTGTACATTAAATACAAAATGTTATCATGCAGGTTATCAGCGAGTAATTAGGAAGGTAAGTGGAATTTTGGCCTTTATTGCTAGGGGGTTAGAGTTTAAAAGTATGGAAGTCTTGTTACAACTGTGCAGGAGGTTGGTAATGCCACACCTGGAGTACTGCATACAGTGTTGGTCCTCATATTTAAGGAATGATATGCCAGCATTAGAGGCAGCTCATAAAATAATTACCAGGCTGTTTCCTGGGATGAAGCCTTGTCTTTATCAAGAACAGCTAAACAGATTAGCCCTTTTTTCATTGGAATTAGAATAATTCTTCACCTCCAGGGTTCTGTTCATTTGCCTTCTACTTGATTCAAGGCCACGTTATAAATGAGTTTTTATGATAAAGGAGGAACAGTTTGGATCTTGTTGCGCTGAACCAACTTGACAAAACGGCACATTTCAATCGTCATTCGCAACTCTGTCGTCCGTCACTCATACACATCAAAATATTATACAGAAGCGCCAATTATCAGCAATTCATTTCTTGACCTTAGCATCACCTGTGGCAGAAGGTTCCTCAGGAACATTTCGTGAACAATCCATTCGCTGTCATTTCGCACGTAGGCCTAGCTTTGCTTGTGTGTCACACAGCACAGAAGGCAGTGCATCGTGATCAATGGGTCTTTTTCAGATTGGAAAGCCGTAACTAATCGGGTGCCTCAAGGATCGGTCCGAGGACATCAACTATTTACTATCTACATCAATGACTCGGAGGAAGGGACAGAGTGTTGTGTATCTAAATTTGCTGATGATTCAAAAATAGGTGGGAAGGCATGTTGTGATGAGGACACAGAATCTGCAAAGGGATATAGATAGGTCAAGTGAGTGGGGGCAGAAAAGAAAACTTGGCAGATGGAGTGCAATGTGGGAAAGTGTGAGGTCATCCACTTTGGTGGGAAGAATAAAAAGACAGATTATTATTTAGATGGAGAAGGCTACAAAATACTGCAGTACAGAGGGATCTGGGTCCTCTTGTACATTAAACACAAAATGTTTGCATGCAGCTGCAGCAAGTAATTAGAAAGGCAAATGGAAAGTTGGCCTTTATTGCCAGGGGCTCAGAGTTTAAAATAGGTAAGTCTTGTTACAGGGTATTGGTGTGGCCACATCTGGAGTACTGTGTACTATTTTGGTCCCCATATTTAATGAAGGATATACTAGCATTGGAGACTGTTCAGAAAAGGTTCACCAGGCTCATTCCTGGGATGAAGGGTTTGTCTTATCATGAACGGCTAAACAGGTTCGGGCTTCATTTATTGGAGTTTAGAAGAATAAGAGGTGACCTTCTTGAAACATATAAGATTTTGAGGGGGCTTTACAGGATAGATGTTAAGACTATATCTCCACGTGTGGGGGAATCTCGAACCCGGGGTCACAATTACAGAATAAGGGGGCACAAATTTAAAACTGAGATGCAAAGGAATTTCTTCTCTTAGAGGGTTGTGATTTTCTGGGATTCTGCACCTCAGAGAGTTGTGGAGGCGAGGCCACTAAATATATTTAAGGAGGACGTAGATAGAGTTTTGAAATCTCGTGGAGTGGAGGGGTATGCGGAGCTGACTGAAAAGAAGTGTTGGGACCTGGGGAAGCTCATCCATGATCTTATTGAATGGCGGGCAGGCTTGAGGTGCTGAATGGCCTAATACTGCTCCTATTTCTTATGTTCTTATGTAAAACGTCAGGCAGATCTAAATTTCTCAACTGAAGTCACAGAAAAAATGTGTACTGGTGTGAATGGGAGGTGTGCTCCATCACCCCCAGGAACAGCGGGCAAGCAGAGTAAGTTTAATGGAGTATGTATTGCAAATGAATATTATATAAGGCAATGTTGCAGGCAAGAAATGGAATGAGGAAAGCAAAAATGAACATTGATTGTGGAAGGAAGAGAAAAACCGACATACCACGAAACACAATACGCCTACCAATAGCAGCAAGAACGAGAACACGTAATATCCGATTAGCAATATCGCCCTGCGTACATTTCCATGCTCCACCAGATATAAAGCTATTTCTTCTTTCTGGACGAGTCATTTCTCCTGACGACGGGCAGTGTACGCTGCCTGAAACGTTAAGGCTACCCATTCTTCTCAGAAGTTCTCTCTTTGAAAGTCACACATGTTCCTTTCCGAATCCAAAATGTGCATTGAGGAGCTACATGGGGAAACAACTTTTATCAGCGTGTTGTTGTGGGTTTTTGGCACTAGATAAAGGCTGTTCATTTCAGATTGAATATCAACATTCAAAAGAGAATTGCATAAATAGTGTAAGGGAAATAAAATTCAGGGTAACAGTAAAGAACGGAGCATGGATATTAATTGAGTTCATTTTCCAAAGAGTTGGAACAGGATCCAAGTATTCAATACGTATTGTGCTCAATACGTCTTTGAGTCCCTGCCATCGTTTTTGACTAGTTCTTGCATAACTAATTTTTCTCACTGCTTGGGGAGATGGTGGCGGAGTAGTGATGGCACTGAGCTAGTAATCCAGATTTCCAGGATAATGCCTTGGGGACACAAGTTCAAAATCCGCCAGGGCAGCTGGTGGAATTTATATTCAATTGATCAATAGAAAAATCCAAAGTCAAAGTAAAATCTGTAATTGAAAGCTGGTGTCAGTAATGGTGCCATGAAACTATCATTAACTGCAGTAATAACCCATCAATGTCCTTTAGGGAAGGAAATCTGCCGTCCTTCCAAGGTCTGGCATACATGTCACTCCAGACCCACAGAAACGTGGTTGACTCTTAACTTCCCTGTGGAACGGCCTAGCAAACTCTTGGTTGTTAAGGGAAATTATGCTTGGGCAACAAATGCTGGCCCTGCCAGTGATGCCCAAGTCCCATGAAAGAATAATCTCGGCTTTAAATACCCAACTTTAAACTCATTCACACATGCCCACCTCAATTAAGTATTTAATTAAATTGTTAGATGAGGTAAAAGGGAATGTTGATGATGAGAATGCAATGGAGGTTGCTGCTGTGGATTTCAAGAAAGTGTTTAACAAAGTCTTAGGCAGTCTCTTGGGAATGAGGATGACTTTCCCCCACTCCAGCTGGGACAGGTTGTGTTTGGTGAGGTGAGTGAATGAGATGCTCGAATTTCCAAATGTTCCTTCCGCTGTTTGCACCTGGTCACTGTCTGAGTATGTCAACGTTTTTCGAACTGGCTGGCACCTTCACGGATGCTTCCTCTCCATTTAGGGCAGGCTGGGACAAGATATTTCCACGTAACAGTGCAGAGTTAATATTTTGTCACGGAGGCTTTAAAGACAATGTAGCATTTCCTCTGCTCTCCTGCTAGCCTCTTGCCGTGCCAAAGCGCAGAGTACAAAGCTTGTTTTGGGAGTCCTGTGTCAGGCCTGTGAAATTTGTGGCCCTCCCAACATAACTGAGTGACTATGAACAGTGTCTGGATACTGGGGATGTTGGTCTGAGAGAGCGTACTGATATTGGAGCGGCTGTCCTGCCACTGAATTGGCAGGATCTTGTGCTGGCACACTGGTGATATCTCTCCCAAGCTGACTCCTGACAACGTGGGAATCTGCTAAGGTCATCAGATCCTGCAAGCTGTGCAAATGCGCAACAAAAGTCTGACCAGGGTAAGGACCAAATGGTGCATGCGTATGACATCATTTCGGATCCACTGATGAAGGGTCACTGATCTGAGACGTTAACTGTGCTGCTCCCTCCACAGATGCTGCCAGACCTGCTGAGTACTTCCAGCATTTATTGGTTTATATCAGATTTCAAGAATCTGAAGTATTTTTCTTTTATTTAATTTATTATCATCAGATATCGGCACCTGGGCTATTCTTGAGCTTGTGCCTGGCCTTCGCGCATGCGTAGTAAAGCGTCCTTGTTCTCCAGCATCCCCAATTCGGCTGGAGGGAGCTGCTGAATGGAAGACTTCGATCCCCGTCACACGTTCCAACCCCACTAGCCGCTGTCCTCCCTCCCCAGCAACTCGCTGCTGGCCTCAACACTTCCTCCTCACAGCCGCTCGGTCCAGACTCGCTGCGTACCGACGACCCTCCCCACCCCCCAACACACACACATATCCCTGGCCGATTGTTCACACTCCTGGCTTCGCGCCACCCCGCTCTCAGGCTTCCCGCTCCCCGTTACCTCTCCCTCAAACCCCCCGCCGATTCAGGCGTTAGCTCCCGGCCACGCCGCTTCCCACCTCTCGGCCGCTTGCTCCTAATTCGCCCCGTCACACCTCGTGGCCTGCATTTCTTCTTCGGGCGGCGTGTGGTGAACCAGAAAACCTGAGGCCTAGTGGCCGAGAATAAAGAAGTGTGGTCTGTAGCGAGCGGCAGTAACGGGGGTCATGGGAAGCGGGGTGGCGAGAAGCGAGGAAAAATCGGGCAGGGGAGTGAAGGGGAGCAGCGAGGTCAGGAGCGTACGGCTGAGGGCGTGGGGGATGGAAGCGCCCTGCATGCAGGAGAGGAGAAAGCGAGTTGCAGAGGAGGAAAGCGGCTACTTATTCGCTGCAATCGGGTGAAATCAAATCCGGGTCAGTCATATAAACGAATCACAATAACGAATTGGCAGCAGAGTTTATACTCTGCCCGATTTTCTTCTCCATCGATCGGGGTGCCAATTCACTATCTCCCAAAAGTATCAGAACATGTAAATTAAAACACGATTTTTTTAGCTTAATAGGGTTACTGGAATATTATATGGATCTGAGGTTTACACTGAGTATCCTATAACTACGTAGTAACATATCACTGGGCTTCCATCCAACTTAATGCAAGGTTAGTTTGTTAGAATTATCTCGCTATAAGCATTTTCTGTGATAAATTGAGCAGCACCATCTTTAATCCGGGCAACTGCCTGAACGTCTCAGATGCAGACGTTCCAGCTGAAGAGCCTGAATTTGCCCATGTGCAAGTGCTGCGCCACCTAGTGGTTACGTTTTTGAGATGTCTGCTGCGCACCATGGATCCAACAGAGCCCTTGTCACAGCAGCTCTCGTTTAACAGGGTGCCAACGGCTGTTTAAGGGTAAATCAACATCTGACATGTGGGAGACTTTCAAATGTCAGTTGATTAGAATTCAGGACCAGCATGTTCCAGTGAGGAAGAAGGATACGTTTGGCAAGTTTCGGGAACCTTGGATAACGCGGGATATTGTGAGCCTAGTCAAAAAGAAAAAGGAAGCTTTCATATGGGCTGGAAGGCTAGAAACAGACGAATCCCTTGAGGAATATAAAGACAGTAGGAGGAACTTAAGCAAAGAGTCAGGAGGGTTAAAATGAGTCATGAAAAATAATTGACCAACATGATCAAGGAAAATCCCAAGTATTTTTCTACGTATATAAAGAGCAAGAGGATAACGAGGGAAAGGGTTGGCCCACTCAAGGACAGAGAAGGGAATCTAAGTGTGGAGCCAGAGGAAATGGGCGAAGTACCAAATGAGTACATTGCATCAGTATTCACCAAAGAGAAGGACTTGGTGGATGATGAGAGTGGTGGAGGGAGTGTAGATAGTCTCCGTCATCTCATTATCGAAAAGGCGGAGGTGTTGGTTGTATTGCAAAGCATTAAGGTAGATATGTCCCCAGAGCCTGATGGGATCTACCCCAGAATACTGAGGGAGGCAAGGGAAGAAATTTCTGGGGCCTTGACAGAAATCTTTGCTTCCTTATTGGCTCCTGGTGAGGTCCCAGAGGACTGGAGAATAGCCAATTTTGTTCCTTTGTTTAAGAAGGGTAGCAAGGATAATCCAGGAAATTATAGGCTGGCGAGCCTTACGTCAGTGGTAGGGAAATTATTAGAGAGGATTCTGCGGGACAGGATTGACTCCCATTTGGAAACAAACGAACTTATTAGCGAGAGGCAGCATGGTTTTGTTAAGGGGAGGTCGTGCCTCACTAATTTGATTGAGTTTTTTGAGGAAGTGACGAAGATGATAGATGAAGGAAGGGTAGTGGATGTTATCTATATGGACTTCAGTAAAGCCTTTGACAAAGTCCCGCATGGCAGACTGGTGCAAAAGCTGAAGTCACACCGGATCAGAGGTGATCTGGCAGGATGGATACAGGGCTGGCTTGGTCATAGAAGACAGAGGGTAGCAGTGGAAGTGTGCTTTTCTGAATGGAGGGATGTGACTAGTGGTGTTCAGCAGGGATCAGTGCAGGGACCTTTGCTCTTTGCAGTATATATAAATGATTTGGAGGAAAATGTAGCTGGTCTGATTAGTAACTTTGCGACGACACAGAGGTTGGTGGAGCTGCAGATAGTTATGAGGATTGTCAGAGGATACCGCACGATCTAGATCAGTTGGAGACGTGGGCGGAGAACTGGCAAATGGAGCTTAATCCGGAGAAATGTGAGGTAATGCATTTTGGAAGGTCTAATGCAGGTGGGAAGGATACAGTAAATGGCAGAATCCTTAGGAGTATTGACAAGCAGAGAGATCTGGGTGTACAGGTCCACTGGTCATTGAAAATGACAACGCAGGTGGATAAGGTGGTCAAGAAGGCATGCAGCATGCTTGCCTTCATCGGTAGGGGCATAGAGTATAAAAATTGGCAAGTCATGCTGCAGCTGCACGGAACTTTAGTTAGGCCACACTTAGAATATAGCGTGCAATTCTGGTCGCCACACTGCCAGAAGGACGTGGAGGCTTTGGAGAGGGTACAGAAAATGTATACCAGGATGCAGCCTGGTCTGGAGGGCATTAGCTATGAGGAGAGGTTGGATAAACTCGGTAAAAAAGCAAAATACTGCGGATGCTGGAAATCTGAAATAAAAACAAGAAATGCTGGAACCACTCAGCAGGTCTGGCAGCATGTGTGGAAAGAGAAGCAGAGTTAACGTTTAGCGTCAGTGCCCAGAAGGTTTGCACTTGCTGCTGTTCAATATTCAATGTATTTACACCTAATCTGTACTAATGATATGTCTTTCAACACACCATTAACATATTGTTTGCCTTTGCTCCGTGATCTTTTGGTCAGCTATGTGGCCTGGTCCAATCTAGACCTCCTTTGTTATCTCTTGCCCCATCCCCACCTCAGTTGCTTATCACCTGTGACTTTTCTAATATTTGTCAGTTCTGATGAAGGGTCACTGACACGAAACGTTAAATCTGCTTCTCTTTCCACCGATGCTGCCAGACCTGCTGAGTGGTTCCAGCATTTCTTGTTTTTATTATTATTGGATAAACTCGGATTGTTTTCACTGGAACGACGGAGGTGGAGGGACGACATGACAGAGGTTTACAAAGTTCTGAGCCGTATTGGACAGAGTGGATAGTCAGAAGCTTTGTCCTAGGGTGGAAGAGTCAGTTATTAGGGGACATAGGTTTAAGGTGAGATGGGCAAAGTTTAGAGGGGATGTGCGAGGCAAGTTCTTTACACAGAGGGTGGTGAGTGCCTGGAACTTGCTGCCGGGGAGGTGGTGGAAGCAGGTACGATAGCGACGTTTAAGAGGCATCTCGAAAAATACATGAATAGGATGGGAATAGAGGGATAAGGTCCCTGGAATTTCAGCAGGTTTTAGTTTAGGCAGGTATCAAATCGGCGCAGGCTTGGGAGGCCGAATGGCCTGTTGCTGTGCTGTACTGTTCATTGTTCTTTGTTGTTCTCTGAAAATTCTGGTTGACAAAGTTGAGACTCACATAATGGGAGGCTCAGTGTCCAATTGAATACAACAATGGCTCAACTACAAAAAATAATTAGTTAAATAGTTGTTTTTCAAACTGCAGCATGTTCGACAGTGGTGTTCCCAACGGTCAGTGCTTGGACTTGTTTTTCTTGTTGCTTATATTTAAATCAGTTGAATCTTGGAATAGAGTAAAATTTAAAAAATTGCGGATGGTACCAAACGGTGAGGATGATACTAACTGCCTTCAAAGGGACAGAGATTGGTGAGAAGTTTAGGAAGACACCTGAGAAATGGTATTAAATACAGAAAAATTTGTGATAATACATTTTGACAGAAGGTATAGGTCAGGCAATGGCGCACTTCTAAAGAGTATGCAGGAGCAGAGGGACTTGGTGGTCATCTGAATCGATCATTGAATATGACAGGACATTTTGAGCAAGTGATTAGCAATGCATATGGGATCGTGGGCATCACAAATAGAAGCACAAGTGCAAAAGCAAGGAAGATTTGCTGGATCTTCATAAAGCTCCGGTTCGACCCCAAATATGTTATTGCAACTAGTTCTGATATGACAGTCCAGGAAGGATTCAGTGTCCTTGAGAGAGTTCTGGATATTTGCCAGAATGGTTCCAGGATTGGGGGATTTTGCTTACAAGGTAAGGGTAGAAAAGCTAATGGTATTCTGCCTGGAGCAAAGGATATTCAGGGGAGATTTCATAAAGTTGTACATGATTATGACGGGCTTACATTGGTTAGACAAGCAAAAACTGTTCCTATTAACTGATGGTGAGATTGAAGGGACAAAAGATACAGGGGGAATGTGTATTTTTTTCCGTAGCGAATGGTACTGATCTGAAAATAGATGCCTATGAGGATGCTGGAAATGGAGGCAATCAGTGAGTTCAACAGAAAATTCGATGGGCACTGAAAGAAAAGATCTTGCAGGTCTAAGGCGAGCGAGAGAGTGGGATGGTCTTGATTGCTCTGAAGTGAGCCAGAATGGGCCGAATGGCCTGCGTCTTTGCTGTAAAAGAGTCAATATATCTATATCTCTAACATTTCACAAGGTTAATCAGAGTGCTCCGAGGAGAGCAAGATACAATGAAATAAGGAAATATAATAAGTGACCAAAAGCTTGGTAACAGAGTGAGTTTCAATGAGGATATCAAAGGAAGAGTCGGAGCTGGAGAGATGGGAGGAGCAGGCAAGTTTTCAGAGAGTTATAATAAATCAACTGAGACATGGGCATGGATTGTCAGAGGGAAAGACTGGAGGATAATACAACCAAACAATAACAACTTAAATTTATATAGTGCATTTAAACTGGAAAAGCGTTGAAGGATAAGGCACATAAATATACTCAGAGGCAAGTCGATCCTCACCAAAAAAGGTATTAAGGGAGGGAACCATAAGCTCATTCAGACGATGTATTGTTGTCAGGACTTATATGACGACAGGAGTGGAAGGTAGAGTGGATTCAGTAAAGAATTCTGCAGCATAGGGTTGATAACAGCAAGAATGTGGCCGGTAAAAACTTAACGCCGGTGTGATAAATATAGTGTGTTTTATCAATAGCAACTTCGAGAAGGCATTCGACGAGATGTCACATCAGAGCCGCCTAAACATAACGCCCATGGACTTGGAGGCAACCTATTGGCTGCGCTGGGGAATTGGCCATGTGGGAGGCGAAAGATTAGCGTCAAAGGCTATGTGCTGAAATTGTCAGGTTATTATTATTGTAGTCTACCAGTGATCTGGATTCGGGTGGTACCTTATCACTAATTTCCATCGGAATAGGATGAGGGAATGGAGGCCCATTTATCTAAGTTTGCTGAAGAGTGTAACTTACGTGGCAGATTAAATATTGGAAATGAGAGAAACAGATGCATAAAGAGACTTGATTATTTCAGTGATTGGTAAAACTGGGGGAGATCAAGCTCAATGCGGGGAGGTGCAAGGTCTTGAATTTTGTAATAAAAAAAGATAGATCAGAGTGCTATCCTCATTGTGAGAAGCTGGGAACTGTGGAGGAGCAGAGAGATTTGCATATCCAAGTACATATATCACGAGGGGTAACATCGAAATCTTGTAACTGTTTGATAGATATTTGTGAGACAAGTGTATTAAGCGGTGCACAACACAACAATAAATTGTATCAGTGGGGATAGAGGAGGTCGTGAGGGTTTTGAAATGCATGGTAAAGAAAAGTAAACTCGAGGATTCGGGGTGCTCCATCCAATGTAGATCAGTAAAGAGAGCAATGATTGGTGAGGCAACCTGTTAGCTGGGCTGGGGAATTGGCCTGGAGCAAGGCGACAGATCAGTGTCAAAGGCTATGTGCTGAAATTGTCTGGATATTACTATTGTTGTCTCCCAGTGATCTGAAACCTAGTATGGCAGAGGATAAAGGCAACAATGTTTTGGATCAATAAGTGAATGAAAGGTGGAGCATGGGAGGTCAGTCTGGTGTCTATTAGTACAGTCGAGTTTGAATGTGACAAAGACACAGACGAGTGTTGCAATATCTGTTGGGCTCAGAAAAGAGTCGAGTCGCAGGTGCTGCCGAGGTGGAAGGAGGTGATCTCTTTACCGAGGGACACATGTGTATGGAGCATAATTTGAGGACAGTTCGTGCACTGAATGGAACTCGGAGCCATTGTATCTGATCAGATGGATAACTGTGAAAACACGGAAGGAAGTCCCACCGACAGTCCAGTGTCAGAGGAATGAGGAGGTGGCAGATTGTCCGAGAGGAAGTATAGTTGACCAATATATGTTTTATCAGTGGCTGATGGTCTGAGACAGGGCTCGAGACCGTCATTTAGGGAGGCAGATGTAGTCATCCTTTATTTTGGAAGGGATATGTGATTGGAAGCTCAGATTTGAAGGACGAATAGGGTAAAGGTTACAAAACATCATTTGCTGCATGATACAACAACTACGAAGGAGAATGAGGTCAGTGGTGTTTGTGGTCGAGCAAAATATGTTTGCTTTGGTGTTCTGTACGTTGAACTGGAGAAAATTACAGCTCACACAAAACTGACAGTTGTTTTCTGCTCACACAAATGCAGTGGAGGGACAAGAATGATCGTGGAGAGCTGGAGCTGTGTGTTGTCAACACACATGTAGAAGATGACCCCGTGTCTGTCGTTGTTGCCGTTGGGAAGAATGCAGAAGTGGAAGAGGAGGATGCAAAATCGTAAGTTCAGCGACTGGTGATTGGACAGTATTGGTAGTGGGAGGAATAGCCATTTCTGGAGATTCTCTGGCTATGATCAGATCGGTGAGTTACGAACCAAGCAATGGCAGTCCTTCCATAAGCGGCCAATGTCGGAGGTATGGAGCGATCACGGGTGAGTTTCAATGCAGTTTTGCAGGAGTTAGAGATGATGATGGCTTAGGCCATGACGGGATCATACCTGGGAATGATCATTTTAAATGTAAGTTGTTGGGCGGATTGAGATCTAATCAGGGTCAATGAATGCGACAGTGTTGGGCGAGCTGGACTTGTTGAGGGATGGATTTGTACAGCACAGTGTTGGATGGAAGGAAGTATTAGATCGTGTTGCCAGTCAGGAGTGACCAGAGGGATATGGTCCGGCAGTGGCACCGTTCTATTTTTACAGAAGCCGCAGTAGAATAAACCGCTAAACATGTGCAATAAAAATAACAGAGAGAGGAGTATCATTCTCCAGGTGACACCTGCACTAAGTTATCAGCTGCAATCCCACACATGGATTAAATTGTTTTCTTGTAAAGTTCCTCATTTTAACTGCTTATGTCCTTGGATTCAGTGTATACTGAGGAGAAATCGGTGACATTTATAAATGAATCGCTTCGAATGAATATTATCATTGCAATTATTTTAAACCAGTAAACTCTGCTGTGCATTATTGTGGAATCAATCTTGTATGATTACCGTTTTCAGTCTTATCCCCGGCAGAGGTCTGATGAAGATAATTTGCTGGATTTTGAGATGTTTGTTTTGTCTGCACCATTTTATTTACAATGCAGTCAAAGTTGCTGTTCAATTGACTGCCACTAATAGAAATGATCAGGGGTATAGCCCATGTCATTGGAGACTTATCCCCTGCATAAATCACTGTCTATTAGAATGGATCCGTTCATAGTGACTGCCAGAGCTCTGATTCTCTGACCATCACAGGTCAATGCCTCACAAAGAAGTTAAATATCCAATAATGCATAAGATAGGACGTATTTACTATCCAATTCTTTCAGTCTTTGGAGTTTCTGGCAAGCCGCTTTTTCTCCAGTTGTTAATGGCGTAAATTTGCATTATTTAATTGCTGCATCTGAAAGTGCTTTACTCGCTGTATGTTTTACACAGCCGTCTGTTCACTTTGATCATTTGAATGTCGGATTGTCATAAGTCTCTGTTCATTTGGTCCTGCAGCAGCTGCAGAATAACTTTGATTACTGTTAGTCAATTCCTTGCATTATTACTGGTTTAT
Organism: Heterodontus francisci; assembly: GCF_036365525.1. Classification (NCBI taxonomy): domain Eukaryota; kingdom Metazoa; phylum Chordata; class Chondrichthyes; order Heterodontiformes; family Heterodontidae; genus Heterodontus; species Heterodontus francisci. The sequence continues at coordinate 736,709 of NW_027141749.1, read as the reverse complement.
TCTCTTTACTGGATGTGTTGTTGGATGATGGAATATCCTCACATTCTAAATGTTCGGACTTGTATGAGTTTCTTTATGTCTGTCATGATTTTGTTAATCAAAACCTAGCGTTTTATTTGGTTAATGTCAAATCTAACTGTACTGGAATCAGATGCAAGGATTATGTATGCAAGAATATAAGCAATAGGAGAAGGCGTAGGCCATTCGGCCCCTCGAGTATTTTCGCTTTTCGATAAGATCATTCCTGATCTGATCTTGGCCTCAAATTCTCTTTCCCGCTTCTTCGTCATCACCATCAAATCCACGATAGTTCAAAATTCTCTCCATCATAGACTGAATATAATCAATGGATCCGCCTCCATAGCTCTCTGGGCTCGAGAATTCCAACGATTCATCACTATTTTAGAAAACAAATTCCTCCTTATCTCCTTCTGAAATGCTTGACCTATGCCGCCTAGTTCCGGATTCCCCATCGAGGGAAAACTTCCTCTCGCCATCCACCGGTCAAGCTCCCTCAGACGTTAGCATGTTTCAATACTATTCTCATACTTCCAAACTCAAAAGAGCATCGGCCCCACCTGTTCAACCTTTCCCATCAAGACAGCCCTTCACCCCAGGACTTGAATCGTGATCCTTCTCTGAACTGCCCTCAATGCATGCATACTCTCCTCAAGGAGACCACAACTATACACAGTAATCTAGATGTGGTCCAAGCAATGTTTAAGAACAATTAGCAACCCATCAGGAGTTGTTAAAAGTTTCACTTTGTTGAACAAACCTGTCTTGGAATATTACCTCATAAAACTAATTTTGGTGATTTATAATGACACAGCTAAAAGTCTCAGTGTTACAAGGAGGCAGTAGTTTCTTCCTTCCCCAACATCGTGTCTCAGTTTAACTTGGATTTCAGTATTTCTATTGGTCATCACTGTTGTTGTATTATTTCCTTGTGTGACCGTCACGCTGCTGCAAAGTTCTGGCAGCTGAACTGAATTTGCTGCTGACACGTTGGCATCTCCTTCTCTGAATCACTGCGGATGAATTTATTTACTTCACTTGACTTCAATTTAATAGTAAAAATGTTCATTGTCTGTTGTACATTGTATTTGTTGGAATCCAGAGCCCATTTCGTTATTTGCAGATTATAAAACGCAGCGCTGTTGCGTTTATTTATTGACCCATCCCACAGACTAACTCTGAATTTCAAAGTTACAACAGAAATAATTTCAATTACTGTGAAATAAAAACAGAAGGTGCTGGGAAATACTCAACAGGTCAGGCAGCATCTGCAGAGAGAGAAGCAGAGTTCAGGTTTCAGATCTGTGACCCTTCATGAGAACTGGCAAGCCTTGGAAAGGAATTATGTTTTAAGCAAGTGAAGGAGCAGGGGTGGCTTGGTGCGGAAAAGATAAAAAGGGAATGTGTGTGATGGGGCAGAGGTCAGGAGAGATAAAATGAAAAGCTGTCCTGAGGCAACAACAAAGAGGGTGTTAATGCTTCCATTGAAAGACAAAGCATTATTCCAGAGAGAGTGTTAATAGTAAAGTTATGAGCAACTCTGTCTGCACGAAGAGCAGATACATGGTTAAAAAATACAACACGATAAAAATATTTAAAAATATAAAGACAAAAAAGTTCAGTCATGCTGTGAAATTATTGAACTCAGTGTTCAGCCTGCAAGGCTGCAGAGTGCCTATTAAAAAGATCAGGTGCTGCTCCATCGAGCTTGCATTGATGTTCACTGGAAAACTTCAGCAGGCGAAGGACCGAATGTGGGCATGAGAGCCGGTGTGGGGTGTTGAAATGGCAAGCGACCAGAACCTCGGGATCATGCTTTTGGACTGAGTGGAAATGTTCCACAAAGCAATCAACCAATCTCCATTCGCTCACCCAATATAGAGACAGCACCACAGCGTAGGGTAGGCGATTGCATAGTACTATTGTCGATAAACTAATAACTCACGCACCCAGGAGCTGCTGCTTTGGGGACGTAGGTTCAAATCTCCTCTCAGCAGGAAGTGGAATTTGATTTCACAGAGTAAATTTGGAATGGAAAGCTGATTTAATAATAACCATGAAACCATCATCGATTGTTGTAAATGCCCATTTAGCTCATTTATTGCTTTTGGGATTGAAATATGCTGACATGTGACTCCAGATCCACAGCAATATGGTTGACTCCGAAATAGCCTAGCAAGTCACTAAGGTGCATAAAACCGCGAAGAAGTTAACAAGAATAAAACTGGATTGAGGCAATGGCCATATCCAACAAGAGAGAACCTAGCAATCTACGCTTGACGTTCAATGGCATCACCAGTGCTGAAACCCCCATGATCAACATCCTGGGAGTTACCATTAACCAGGAATTGATTTGGAGTAGACAGAATGTGGCATGTTTCAACACATCTTAACTTTAAAGTATCCCAGCTCAACCAGTCCGTACAAAGCTGCCCCTTTACCCTGGAAAACAGCCCAATAAACCTTTTCATAACTGGCTTCAATGCATGTATATTGCTCGTGAAGTAAGAGGACAACAATTGTAAACAGGACTCAAGATGTGGCGCCACCAACGTTCTCAGAACATTTTCACCTAGTGGAACTAGCCTGTTCTGTAGTCGTACTTTATAAATCTAATTTTGGTGACTTATAATGACACAGCTCACAGTCTGGCAGGCACGGATGATGGGAAGGAGGGTGGGGAATTAATGTGGAGGGTGGGCTTTTCAAAGGGTGGGCTGTTCTCTGCTGGGGCCCTTTGTGAGGAGGACAGCCAAACCTACAGAGAGGACATTCATTTTACTGGGCTTAATTCCACTAGTGGCAGGAATAGGTCCTTAAGCAGGTAATAATAGGCCTCTTAGGGCCCTCAATTGGCCTCTGGCCGGGAAAGCCTTCTCCACTTTCCCAATTTATAGCAGTGTGATGGAAAAATGACGGACCCTTCCTCACCTTGCAGCCATTGCACATTGATCGGACACACGCCTCCTATTCCATCTCTGGGAGTGGCGTGGCATTACATTCAGGCCTGGTTGTCATCACACCTCCTGCATTGGGAAAAGGAATGCCTTACTACAGTAAGGGCTTCGTTCAAACAGTTAGAAAATACATTACGTTCTTAATACTGTAAACATTTCTTTACACGTAACTTATTGTGCACTGCAGAGGTGACATTAAATCAAAAAACACATACTATATTTTACTAATACTATATACTATTTAGCTGACAGTGGCTGCTCGCCTCATCAAAGTTCAACTGCCCTCTGGTGAGGGCTTCAAATTTCGCCGAGATGGGAATCTCTTTAGCCTCAGTCGCCTCCATGCCAAACCTAAACCTATACGCCATAGACATACATGGTCCACAGTTTGTGGATGACTGCAGTGTCATTGCCCACACTGCTCCAGATTTCAAAGTCACTCTCGATTTCTTCAATTCGACACGGAGGGGACTTGAATGTCCTGTATTGTTGTCAAAACAAAACTGATATATCAACTTATTTGCGGCTATCCAAATATTCCATATCCGATATAAGTTGAAGGAGAGACTCTGGAATGCGTTGAAAACGTCACATAACCTGGCAGCCACATCTCTCAAAAGGCCACCATTGATGTGGAGATCCAACACTAGATCAGCTGTGCCAGCTCAGCCATCTACAAACTACAGCAGCGAATGTTTGACGGTATAGACTTCTTCAAGTTAGCAAAAGTGCTATTGTTCAAACAGTTGTCATCGCCGTACTCCTGTTCTGCAGTGAGACCTGAACAGTGTATCAGCGACACATAAAAGCGCCTGAGAAATTTCATCAGCGATGACTCTGCTGCATCCTCCAGATTAACGGGAAGAACCATTGAAAACACGCTAGCTTCATTTTTTAAACCAGCTCCACAAGCATTCGCGCAAATTTCCTTGAGAAAAACAAGATACTCTATTTGGATGCTTAAAACCTGTATCCCCCGCCAGGTCCTGTTTTCCCAATTCTCAAATGACCTCCAGGGAGGACAATGAAATGCTTCAAAGACACTCAGAAGCTCTCTCTGAAGCGCGGCAGCTTTGATATTGATGACTGGGAGGAGTTTGCTACCAACCGTTCAAAATGGGACAACTTGTCTATCATACTTTGAGTTCAATCGCCTTGATGATGAAGCAGAGGGGCGACAGAGAAGGAAAGAAAAGGAATCAAATCCCACACTCGGGATCCCACTGCCTCGTGTGAAATCCTGTCCCATGTGCCCAAAAATCTGTGGATCGGGAATTGGACTATTCAATCACATGATAACCAATGGCAGCAACTTGTGAACCTGTGTTGACGTCATCCTTGAATCAAGGGACAGCCGACAATTTTACTAAATTTACCAATAACAAATGTAAGATTAATGGGATTCAGACAAGTCAAAATTCTCACAATTCAGACCTTTCCTTCAGACTCGCTTCTCTTCGAACTCTGGTCAGATCATCAGTCATGACATTGCTTTTTTCTGCAAGATGTCCAATTTCAGGTGCAAATGGCTGTAACAATATTCTCCACTGAAACAACCTGGCTTTCCTTGTTCTGCTTTTTCTGCAGAAAAACGAGTGGGTTGTGATACCCATAAAGCAATATTTACCAGTGACTAGTGGTCATATCTGCAGTAAAGTGTTGTAAAGCCCGGACAAGATGACAACACTGGTTCAAATCCCAAAACGGAAGCTGGTGCAAATTCATTTCAATTCAATTAATTAATACAATTACTTAACTAATAGAAGACAATTTGTAATTGAAGGCTGTTCTCAGTAATGGTGCCATGAAAACTGACATCGGGTGTCGCAAACACTCGCCCAGTTGATCTTCAAGGGAAATAAATATGATGTCTGCTCTACATGCGACTCCAGACCCACATCCATATTGCTAACTCTTAACTGCCTTCAGAAATGGCCCAGCAGGCCATTCAGCTGTCAAGGGCAATTAGGGATGGGCAGTAAATGTTGGTTGTGCCAGGGTCACCCGCTTCCCATTCCTGCAACATAAACTATTATGCATTGAGAAAAACAGTCTACTTTGTTCTGGCACGTCAGTGATATTCTGAAGGAGATGAGTGCACCTCCAAAGATTTCCCTTTGAAAAGAGTCTCCAGGAGCTTGTCTAAGGCGATTTGAGCCATTCCATATTGTGGCAACTTCTCAAATGACACAATGTAAACGTCTACTCCCTCTTCACTAATTTGACTTACCAGGTTAGTCAAACTTTGCCAAGTCAAAGCTACGAGGAATTTCCCTTTGGTCAATCTCATCTTTCATCTCCAAATCACGTCCTCCAGCTTTGAGTCTTCCATTCTCAATTCAAGATTTAATGCAAATTAAACATGAACAACAATTAAATCACATGCTATGTTTGTATATCTAAAAGATTACACGTTAATTAGCTTATGGAATAACAATAGTCCATACTAATCCTCTGAACAGGATTATCAACACGATGGTGCCAAACAGTTCCACAGTATATGAAAGTCACGAATTTTCTCCAATAGTTTTCCACATCCTCACCTCCAAGTAGTGATTGAGTGTTTCAGTGCCAGATGGACTAAGGCAGTGCGGGAGGCTAGCGATGTCAGGCAGGTTCAAATGGACATCTTTTATGACCGAAGGGTTATGACATCTGAGGTTCAGCAGGGACCAACAGAATAAACGTTCAAAAAATCATACTGAGCCTGGCACAATAGCTCGGATGGGGAATGGTGTCAGTGAAATGAGTATGGAATCTGTGGTAGAGCGAAAGATGGTTGCTTTGGAATTTCATATATTTAGTTGGAGAAAACTGAAGCTCCTGCTAAACAGACATTTGTAGTATGGTCACACAGAGGCAGTGGAAGGTCGAGAGAGTTGGCGGAGAGCTGGACCATGGTGTTGCCAGCACTCATGTGGAAGCTGACCCCATGTCATTAGGTGCTGTTGGCATTGGGTAACATGTAGATGTGGAGAAGGAGGGGGCAATATAGGAAGGTCAGGCACAGGCTGGTGGGTGGACGGAATCCATTGCGGGGGAAGGTGTGGCTTTTATCGGATTGGTAAGACATGAACCAAGAAAGGGCAGTCCCACCAAAAGTGCCCAATGTCAGAGATATGGAGAGATCACGGGCAAGGTTTGATGCACGTTTGGAAGAGAGGGTGTAGATCGTGAATTTTGAGACAACGACCAGGTTTTTAGCTGAGGAACGGAATTTTACATGTGAGCCGTTGAGCAATTTGAAATGTAATGCAGGTCAGTGTAAACCATTGCGTTGTGTGAGCTGCTGGACCTATTGGGGGATGGAGATGTATGGTAGAGTTTTGGATAGAAGGAAGGTGGATGTTGGGGTCCCACTGAAGAGTGAACTGGAGGAATAGTGTCAGGAGAAGGCTCAGTTCTCATTTTACTGTTCTTTAGCCACTGTCGAATGAACTGATAAACATTTGCAATAAAATAGCAGTGAGAGGGTTGTCAATGGAGCACGCTCAGAGTCTGCCTCGAATATCACCCATCATAAGTTCTCAGGTGCAACCCTGAGCATGGATAAAACTGTTGTCGTGTCAAAGTTCACATTTTAACTGCTTGTATCCCCAGATTCAGTGTATATGCTGGAAAACTCTGAAGCATTTAATCATGAATCATTCGGAGTGAACATTGTCATTACAATGGCATGAAGCCTGCATGTGAAGCCGCTCATTATTGTGGGATCTGTCCTGTATGCTTACATGTATCGGCCTTATCCCCAAGAGAGGTCTGATTAAGATATTTTGCTGGGTTTTAAGATATTCATGTTCTATGTACCATTTTATTAACATCGCAGACAAAGCTGCCGATGTAATGTGTTTGTTCAAGTGTCTGTCACTAATAGCAATGATGAGGGGAATAACCATGTCACTGGAGACTTATCCCCAATATAAATCAGGGCCTGTTAATATGTATCAGCTCAGAATGACTACCAGAGCTCCGTATTTCAGAACAACACCAGTTGGTCCTTCTCACAGAAATGGGATATCCAGTAATATATCAGATTGAAGATATTTACTATCCTGTTCTTGCAACTATTGGAGTTCCCGGTAAGCTGCCGTCTCCAGCTGCTGTTGTAGCAAATCAATATTAAATCGACGGTTGTAGTTGATAATGTCTTACTTGCTGATTGTTTTACGCAGTTGTCTGTTCTGTTGAATGATGGGCTGTCCGAAGGCTCTGCACATTTGGTGTTTTAGCAGAAGCATAATTACTGTGATGATTTTTGTTCATCAAATCCTTGCACTTATATTGGATTATTCAGTGTACTGAATGTATTGTCCGTTGATAGAATGCCTCAGATTCTAAATGTTCGGGCTTGCACGACTTCCTTTATGTGTAATGATTTATGTTGTTCCATCCCTGAGAATGTGTTCAGATTAACTTCTCATTAACGTATTGGAATCAGGTGCTCGGGCTAAGTACGTAAGAATATAAGCAATAGGAACCGGCGTAGAGCATTTGGCCCCTCGATTCTGCTCCACAATACATTAAGATCATTTGTCATTTGATCTCGGCCGCAAAACCATGTTCTCGCTTGTTCTCCACAATTCTTGAATAGCCTACAGTTCAAAAATCTCTCTATCTTATCCTTGAATATCATGAACGAATCAGCCTCTGCAGCTGTCTGGGGTCGAGTATTCCAAAGGTTCATGACTCTCGCCGAAAATAAATTCCCCTCAGCTCCACCTGAACTGTACACCTTTTGCCCCGCCCCACCCCCCAGTTCTTGATTCCGCCTCAAGCGGACACATCCTCTCACCATTCGCCTGTGGTTCTTCCACAGAATTTCATATTTCAATATGTCTCCCATACCTTTAAACTCTGAAGTATATAGGCTGAAACTATTCAACATTTCCTCGCAAGACAGCCCCTTTTAACACGCATCAGTGAGTGAGGCTGATCTGAACCTCTCTCAATTTATGTGTACTCGTCCTTAATAACGAGAACAAAACTATACACAGTAATCTAGGTGTGTTCCCGTCAAGGTTCTAAGAACAGTTATCAGACCATCAGGAGTTGTGGAACTAACCTGGCCTGGGATATTGCATCATGATTCTAATTTCGGTGATTTACGATGAGGCAGCTCAGTGTCCTCTTTGCCCAACATCAAGTGCTGTATTGTAAAGGTTCACCGACGCTGGTAACGGTGGTGGCGGGGGGCGGTGTGGGGGAGAGGTGTGGGGGTGGGGGAAAGGGGCATGAAAGACACAGTGGGGTTGGGCCTGTAACCGACCCAGCTGCTGGCAGGGCCCGTCCTGATCTCAGCGGTGGATGAGACCTCGTGGCAGCCTCCCCGCTGCTTGGCGACAGGGAATGCAGCAGAATATGCAAATGGATGCTTTTATTAATATGTACGCAGCAGTGATTCTACCAGCAGGTTTGGATTTCCATTCCGGCGGCGGCAATGCCGTACCTTCGAATCCCCGTTCGGGGAACGGAGGTGCCACAGCTGTGGCGAGGGAGAGGAGGTGAGTTTCCAAGTGTGGGAAGGGGAAGCGGGGTTACGATGCTGAAGATTCGTCGAAGGGCTAATGGTAAGGGGGACAGGACAACGATTCCGAAATTTATGTGGGTTGGGGCAGTGGGAAGTTCAAATGTTAACAGTGGGTATTCCGGGGGCGGGAAGGGGGTGTGTGGATGGGGGTTGCAAAGGGCAGGAATGATGTGTAATGCCATTGGGGGTGGTGGGAGAGAGCATTGATTTTTTTAAAATTCAATTTTATAAACGTTAAAATAAGCGTGACTCTAAAAATTTAAACGATCATTTAGGGCTATAAGCCCATTAAAAACGACGCCGTCAACTGCGCATTGGTGCTGAAAACCCTTGCCAGGGACAGAGGGACGGCTCGCCTCTCCCTCCACGTTATCATTAGTTCGGGAACAGCCGCCCCGGCCATGCTAATAAGCCACACATTTGGAATCACAGAGGCTCTGCGACTTAGTGACGTGTGTGAGGGTCACAAAATTTTCCACCCGTCCCCTATTTTGGCCCCAAGAGTGGGTTTCACTGGCATTTCAATATTTTATTGGTTATCACTTTGATGAAGTATTTCCTTATGGGAATCTGACGCTGCTTCAGAGGTCTAGCAACTGAACGGATTTTGCTGATGACCCTTCAACATCCCCTTCTCTGATTCACTGCAGTTCAATTCATTTACTGTCAAAGGGATTTGTTGCAAATGTATTGACGTTATGTTGTATCAGTTTGGACTGAATTTTTTGGAATCACGAGCCATTCTAGTTAATTGCAGATTATAAATCGCAGTGCTGCTGGTGTAGTATTGTTGATTGAACAAACCCACAATCTAACTCTGGACTTTAAAATGACAAGAGATGAAATTTCAAATAGCGTGGGTTCCGGTCTGAAAGAGGTACTCAATTCTATTTGTTCTATGTATTGTAGATAGATTGAACTGTGCCAGTTGTGGGAATGAGTGTCCACCTTACCTGTGCAGGTGAATGTCCTGGGTTATTTGTGGGATGTGCACATGATAAGGTCAAACAACTTTCGGTAGCTGTACATACAGTTTTTTATTCACAACGCTTAAACCAATTATACCTTTGGTCTCAACATTTCTTATTAGCGAGAGGCAGCATCGTTTTGTTAAGGTTTTGTATTACTAATTTGATTGAGTTTTATGAGGAAGCGACGAAGATGATTGATGAAGGAAGGGCAGTGGATGTTATCTATATGGACTTCAGTAAAGCCTTTGACAAGGTCCCACATGGCAGACTGATACAAAAGGTGAAGTCACACCGGATCAGAGCTGAGCTGGCAAGATGGATACAGAACTGGCTCAGTCATAGAAGACAGAGGGTATCAGTGGATGAGTGTTTTTCAGAATGGCGGATTGTGACTAGCGGTGTTCCACAAGGATCAGTGCTGGGACCTTTGCTGTTTGTAGTATATAAAAATGATTTGGAGGAAACTGGAGCTGGTCTGATTAGTAAGTTTGCGGATGACAGAAAGGTTGGTGGAGTTGCGGATAATGACGAGGATTGTCAGAGGATACAGGAGGATATAGATCAGTTGGAGACTTGGGCGGAGAAATGGCAGTTGGAGTTTAATCCGGACAAATGTGAGGTAATGCATTTTGGAAGGTCTAATGCAGGTGAGAAGTATATAGCAAATGGCAGAACCCTTAGGAGTATTGACAGGCAGAGAGATCTGGGCATACAGGTCCACAGGTCACTGAAAGTGGCAACGCAGGTGGATAAGGGAGTCAAGAAGGCATACGGCATGCTTGCCTTCATCGGTCGGGGCACAGAGTATAAAAATTGGCAAGCCATGTTGCCGCTGTGCAGAATCTTAGTTCGGCCACACTTAGAATATTGCATGCAATTCTGGTCGCCGCACTACCAGAAGGAAGTGGAGGCTTTGGAGAGGGTACAGAGGAGGTTTACCAGGATGTAGCCTGGTCTGGAAAGCATTAGCTATGAGGAGAGTTTGGAAAAACTCGGATTGTTTTCACTGGAAAGACAGAGATGGAGCGGTGACATGATCGAGGTTTACAAAGTTATGAGCGGCATGGACAGAGTGGATAGTCGGTAGCTTTTTCCCAAGGTGGAAGAGTCAGTTACTAGGGGACATAGGTTCAAGGTGAGAAGGGCAAAGTTTAGAGGTGATGTGCGAGGCACGTTTATTACACAGAGGTTGGTGGTGCATTGTGGAGGGTGATTTACCTGAGTTATCATGTTGAGTGAACTTGTGGAGGCTTGGAATATCTGGAGAAGCGATTGGACAGAATACGTGCTGTGGATAGAGAGAGAAGTTAAGTGAGAGAGAGAGAAGAATGGAGAATGAATAGGGAAAATGAAATAGAGGGAGAGAAAGAAAGGCAGAGAGAGAATGAAAGAAGAAGGACAAAGAGAGGGAGAGAAGCCACAGTGTGAATAATTCACGAATATGAACTGCTAAATTTTCCGTAACAATTCTGGTAAAACTGTGAGTTGAAGGTATGATTAGGATTTTGCTAGATTGTCTGAGATTTACTGCTGGACTTACTCCCTGTGTGTTAATCCCGTTATATCCTCAACCTGTTTTAGTGAATATTCCTCTTAATTATTTCTGAACTGAGTAAATAACTTAATGGAAGCTGTTATTTACCAAATGAATTGGTGCTTCACTTTGTTCGCTTTCCAAAGACTTCAGGACCTGCCTCCACCCCAGTTCCCAAATGTCGTTTTGTTTGTCTCCCTCCAATCCACTCACTGGTTCAGCCTCCATCGGCCTCTCTTCCCCTGATCTGACGTCTAAAACTCACCACAGCGGATCTCGACATTTTCACTTTTCGGGTCAGCCCATGTTAGCTCTCTCACCCAGTAAGCCAAAAACAGCTTCCCTGCTCCTCACTTACACAGCCATTGGTCTGGAGGCTAAACTGGATTTAAACCATTGGATTCCTGCTTTGAAAAACCCTTGGCCCTTCCATGCTGGCATTGCACCATCACCTGGACCTTCCACTGTATCCAGTGATCATTTTATTTCAACTTTATTTTTACAAATCAATTTCCCAATCAATTATTGATAAATGTGTTCAAAGAATATTCTACCCGAAATGCTGGATGCTGCAACAAAGCTATAAATTTCATACCAGATCCTGTCAAACTGCGGTTTTAGTTTGAGGTCTGGTCAGTAATTTCTCTGCATGCCTTTCTATTTCTTTCAGTAAACCTGGTGGTTATTCTGATCCTGTCCCGAGGAAAGTGCGGTCTCTCCAAATGTATCACTCGCTACCTGGTGGGAATGGCAGTGTCTGACCTCCTAGTCGTTATCGCAGATCCTATTTTGAGTTGGATTCCAAGTATTTATTTCCCAGATTCATTCCTGTCCATTACTCCCATCTGTAGTTCAATTTTTTTCCTGATTTTTGCAACCACAATGATTTCTGTTTGGCTGACAGTCGCTTTCACATTTGATCGATTTGTAGCCATTTGTTGTGAGAAGCTAAAGACGAAATATTGCACTGAGAGAACAGCAGCTGTGGTTATCGGAACAGTAAGTGTGCTGTGCTCTTCAGAAAGTCTTCCCTGGTACTTTACAATCGAACCGTTATATATAATTGATGATGTTCCCTGGGACTGTATCTACCAGCAAATATTGAATACTTCCCCCGCATGGACCGCGTTTGAGTTGTTTCATCGCATTGTAACTCCTTGTGTCCCGTTCATTTTGATTTTGCTGCTCAATGTTCGGACTGTCAGACGTATTTTAGTGGCCAGTAGAGGTCGCAGGGGACTCCAGGGCCTCAGCAGTGGAGAGAATCACAATGACCCAGAGATGGAGAATCGAAAGAAATCCATCATTTTACTGTTTAGTATATCTGGCAGTTTTATACTGTTATGGGGGACACAGGTTGTATTTTCCATCTATCAGATAATTACAAAACAATATTCTTCCTCTGTCAATGATCCTCTTTACATCATAAATCACACAGCAGGAATGCTGCAGCTTCTCAGTTCCTGCACCAACACGTGTATTTACGCTGTGTCCCAGACTAAATTCCGTCAGGAGCTGAAGAAGATCCTGAAATACCCACTTCATCCAATTGTTAAATTCGTTAAATCATATAAAAAGTGAATGTTTCGTGTTTTAGCACTGAAATACACTCCAGACTCCACTTCTAAACTCAGTACAGGGTTATAACTTTTTTATTCACAGTCCAGAGCCGAATATGATTGCAAACTTGATTTTGTAATATTTTACGAAATATTGGACCTAATGAGAGCGGTTATCTTTGCAGAAGGCACCAGAATTGTTTCTCAAAAATGACGGTGCGAAAGAGCACAGCTGACCATCAATTGAAGCAGATTTCAATCAAAGGGGCTTCTGTTGGATTGATGACAGCGAGAGAAGGTGGTGTAGTGGTAATATCACTGAGCTACTAATCCAGAGGCCCAAGCTAATTACTTGGGAATGCAGGTACACATCACTGCATAGCCGCTGGTGGAATTCAAATTCAATTAATTAATAAAAATCTGGAAGTGAAAGCTCGTCTGAGTAATAATGGCGTGAAATAAAAAGTGGAATAGTCGAACAATGTCTTTATGGAAGATGCCTGGGATACATGTAATTCTATTCGCGCATGTTGACAGAGAGAGACAGAGGGAGCGATGGTGAGAGAGAGAGAGAGAGAGAGATGGAGGGAGAGACAAAGGGAGGGACAGAGATAGATGGAGATACAGAAATGTGGAGGGCAAAAGAGAGATTGAAAGATATATAGAGAGACGGAGGGAGCTGGATAGGTACAGACATAACAAAAAGGGAGAGACAGAGGGAGGATGACACAAGTTGCAACAATCAGTAACAGTCCCCATTCTCTGCCCAGTCATGTGTTCAGGTTTAGTGTGAATGTTTTAAGGGCGAGTGTTGGAACTGTCTTCTTCAAATGCCCATCGATGCGAAATCATTTGTTCAATTTTAAATCTAAGATTGACCTTATTGAATGCATTTCGGAAATTGAAAAAATCTTCTGCCACTCTCTGTCCCTTGGTCCTTCTGCTCCTGTGTGTGTGTGTGTGTGTGTGTGTGTGTCTGTGTGTTTGCCTGTGTGCGTGTGTTATTGCGTGTGAGCGCGCGTGTGTGTCTGTACATGTGTGTGTGTGTTTGTGTGTGTCAATGCCTATTTCTCTCTCATCGCTTGGAACCTCAGTAAACCTCCACATGCATCAAATAGTCATTTCATGTTGGTTGCTTTCGGTGAGATCACACCTGCAGAGGGTGCACTTCTTATGCAGGCTGGTGAGAAACGCATATCCCGCTATTTAATGGCTTATTCTGTATGCTTTAAACACTTGAATTGATTCATTCATAACAATTGATCAAATCTGACAATGCTCACCGCTTGACGGTCTCTAGGTTTATTTTTCTCCCAGGCTGATTACAAACACTGATATTAGTGTCGAGGGAAGTTCGAATTTACCTCAGTGTTTTGAAAATATCAAAGCCTGATTCCACACCCAGTAAAGTATATTATATGATGCAAGGCTGCAAATATTGTTACACTCAGTTTGAACAGTACTTCCATGTTGCAATAAGTTGTTATAATCTCTATTCAAATAACTGTCATCCCACAACAGCAAAATTTCACTGGGTCAACATTCTCATCAAACACTAAAGCACTCCAGAAAGCGAGGCTCCCAAATTTAACAAAAGGTTCATTTACTGAGTCTCGCTGACATGTTCTGATTTCTTGATGGGTTGCATTAGCCTAGATTTCGTGCTCTGACCTGACCCCATAATATCATGAGTCAGGGACAAGATTACTACCCACTGAGCGACAGCTGGTTCCATTCATCCCAGAAAATTTAGTTTCTGTGTGCGGCCAGATTTGTTTTTGTTCCATGCATGGTTCCTTTAAACGTTTTAAGGAATCTTTGCAGACGTGTGTAATTTATCACGGAACAGGACTTGTGTGGTACCTTCCAGGCTGCTGCACGCAGTTTAGTGGGAACACTGACCGACAATCGCCATCCCAATCTCTTTCTTTTTCTCTCTGGTTCCTTCACCTCATTGCTATCCTTTCCTCTCTTTGTTACTCTCTGTCCATCTCTATCCCTTTCTTTCTCAGTTACTCTCTCCATCTGGATGGAGGAGGAGAAAGAGAGGCAGATATAGAAGCTGCATTACTCTATATCTAACCCACACTGTACCTGCCCTGGGAGCATTTGATAGAACAGAGAAGTCAGAGATTTACTCTTCAGCTAACTCTGTTCCTAAACCTCTCCTTCTTACTACCCCTCTTTCCTCTTTGAAGACGCTCCCTCAGCCCAACGTCTCTGTCCAGGTTTTTGGTCATCTAGGCTCCTGGCTCATTAAGTGGCTTGGTGCCATTATTTTATTCATTCGTGGTGCGTGTCGCTGGCAATGGAAGTTTTTATTGCCCATTGCAAATTGCCTTTTGAGAGGTTGGGGTGTGCCACTTTCTTGAAGAAGTGCAGTCCATGTGGGGTAGGTGCACCCATTGTGCTGTTAGGAAGAGATTTCTGGGAGTTTGACCCAGCGACAATGAAGGGACGGAGATATCGCTCCAAGTCAGGATGGTGTGCGACTTCTGCTGTTGTGTGCAGGCAATATTTTCAGTGAGCAGGCTCTACAAATTTTAATTATCATCTTTAACATGGTTAGATGGAAAGTTTCTCCTACAATCTGCCTGTCGCTCCCCGTCTCCCCCTTCCTCTTTCCACCCGTCTCTCCCTCCCTCTTTCTGCCCGTCTGTCCCTCGCTCTCTCTCCTTGCCTCTCTGATGAAGTCCAAGATCACATATGTTTTGCTAATTACTCTCTTGAAATGTCCTTCAGAGTTCAAAGATGACTGCAGGTGAACCTCCAGGCCCCTCTGTCCGTGCACATTCTTGAGAAATGTGCTATCGGAAAATCAAACTAAGAACATGGTTTCACAAAAAGTAAATTGTGTATATTGAGCATGTAACTGGAAGACCAGTTCAAGACGATCCAGTAGATGTTTTATATTTGGTTTTCGAAAAGGCGCCACACAAAAGGTTAAAATGAAAATTAATTACCCATGGAGTTCGGGGTAATATAGTAGCATGGATGGAGAACTGGTTAACAGACAGGAGTCAAAGAGTCGGGATAAACAGGACATTTTTAAGTTGGCAGACTGGGACTCTTGGAGTGCTGCTCGGGCCTCATCTATTTGTTCTGAACATAATTGTTCGGAACCCTCACTAACTCTCCCTGCCTCTCTCGGTCCCTCGGCCATTCTTCGTCACTTTATCTATCATCTTCTCTCTCTGAATGCCTGTCTAAATCCTCACTCAGAACCTCAATAACAAAACACAGTCACAATATAAGCCATTCATTCATTTAACTTTAGTTTACCAACATCCAACAGCCATTTTAGGTTTGTTCACGATGGCCCTGTTGTGTTACCACAGGACAGGGACATTTATTTCCGAGACTGACTCCATACTAATGTAAGGTTAATGCTTAAAAAAGTGATGGTACAGAGACATGGAGCCGCTAAGAGACACACAGTAGTAGACAGGAGTGAATTATTTCTTGTTCCCATTGTTTACTGTATGTGCACAGGAGCTGACTCTGTCTTAAATTCAGTCAAGGGATCTGGGAATCACTGGCAAGAAAGGCATTTATTGCCTATTTTCCCTTGGAAGGTGGTGATGAGCAGCTACCCTCATCGAGCCTACTTGTTACCCCACGAAAGAATCAATCAAGTTAGTCTGACACGATCTTCACTTAACAAATACACGCTGACTGTGCTTGATTAATCTGCACCTTTTTAAATAACGATTCATATTGTTCACCAGAATGTTTCCCAATACTTTGCCCTCCACTGAGTTTAGGCTGGGTGGCTTGTAATTTACTCAGTCTATCTCTTGCTCCTTTATAAAATCAACGGCACAACATTTGCAGTGTTCCAGGCCTCTGGCATCACGCCTGTAAGTAGAGCGGATTGGAAAATGATGGTCCGAGCCTTCGCTATTTTCCCCCTTGCACCTCTTAAAAGTCGGACGCAGTTCAATTATCAGCTTTCAAAGATGCAAAATCGCTTAATATTCCCTCTCTCACTGTTTATCCCATCCGAAATTTCAAACAACTCCTCCTTGACTACAATATCTGCATTGTGCCCTCTTTTGTGAAGACTGATGTAAAATATTCACGAAGAGCCATGCCCACATCTTCCACCTCCTCAAGTAAATGGAATGAGGAGAGGCATTATAAACGAAATGATACAATTCTAAAGGAGGTGACGGAGCAAAGAGATCTGGGGGGGCACATGTGCAAACATCATCGAAGGTGGCAAGGAAGGTTGGAGAAAGTGGTTCAAAAGTCACACGGATCCTGGATTTATAAATTGAGGGAGGCGTGAAGTATAAAAGCAAGCAGATTGTGATGAGCCACTGTGAAACACTGGTTCGGCTTCAACTGGAGTACTGTGTCCAATTTTGGGCACCACAAGTTGGAAAGAATGTGAAGGCTGTAGAGAGGGTGCAGAAAAGATTGACGAGAATGTTTTCATAAATCGAGGATTTCAGTTGCGTTTTTAGATAGAGATGCTGGGCTTGCTTTCCTCACAGAAGAGGTTAAGGGGTTTTCATTGAGGACTCATCCTTCTTAGCTGTTACGATTCCATGAGATGGAAAAAGTTGTATTTTTATTGTTCCAGCCAAAGTGAAAACACTAACATTTCTCCACAGTATATTCAATCGGCCACTTTCTTGCCCACTCAGTGAACCTCCCCATATCCTATCTGTGGCCTCCTCACAGCTTACTGTCCCACCCGCATTTTCATTATCAGCTAACTGGATACATTACACTCCATCCCTTCATCCAACAATCAATTATCCCCACGATTGTCTTCATCTGTTTAAGATCGACAACGTGTTTCAGTTATTACTGCATTATATCCTGCCTCTGTTCTGAAACACTAGACCCAGCCTCCGTTGTTGCTGCACTGGACTATGTCATGGTTTGTTCCACTGCGCCCGGTAATTGTTAATGCTGGGTTTCACCCTGTCTCAGTTTGCACTGCACAGGACCATTTCTCTGTTTATAATACAATAGGAGCTCTCTCTACTCTATATCTAACACCATGCTGCCTCTGCCCTGGGAGTGTGAGATTAGGCAGTGCAGATGGGAATTTACTCTGTGTCTAAACCGACACTGTGCTTGGCTTTGAAGTGTTTAATGGGACAGTGCAGATCGAGCTTTATTATATATCCCTGGAATTTGGGAGATTAAGGAGTGATTTGATCAAAGTTTTCAAATTAATAATGGAAAAGTACTATTCCCATCGAATATGGAGTCTAGGAAATGGAGGCATAGTCTAAAAATCGAAACATATTCTAAAAGCTTTTCTGGAGTGAAATGAAGAAACAGTTCTGCACACCAGGTGTGGTATCAGTTTGGAACTCTCTTCCACAAACCGTTATTGATACTGAGCCACATGTTTACATTTACATTCAATCTGATTTTGTTGAAAAATATTATTAACAACCGACACACTTTAGAAGCAGAGCGAAGGGTAGACAGGGTGCGAGGGGAACTTGGCAGAACATCAGTAACAGTCCCCACTGTTTGCCCAGAACTGTGTTGGGGCTTCAATGTAAGTGCTGTTCGGAGCGAGTGTTGGATTAGTGTTTGATACTTTCAAACTGCAGTGTCATTTCCAGCAAGGGCAAGAGTTAAATGTTTAAAATTAACGTAGAAATGGCTGGCATCTTTGGGAGAGAAATGGCTGTCCTGGGAGAGACAGAGAGGGATAGAGAGATGGCAAGACTGGCAGTGGGTGAGCTGGTGTGAGCGAGATACAAACAGTCATGGAAAGAGGCAGAGAAAGGGAGAGAAAGAGAGACATGGAAAGAGGGAGAGTTAGAGACAGGCAGAGAGAAAGAGAGAGAGACAGACAGACAGGGAAAGGGAGAGTTAACGACAGATGTCGAAGAAGCGACTGAAACAGAGGGAGAGTCAAAGACAGACAGAGAGAGGGAGAGAAAGAGACAGTGATCAGCAAAGACAGTGAGAGAGACAGAGATAGGGGAGAGACAGAGACAGACGAGAGACAGTGGGAAAGGTTGCGTTCCAATAAATGGAGAACGAAATGAAGTTCTGTGTAACTCTCATTCTTTAAATATCGTCAGGGGCCCCTGGGGTTATGTTCCATAACAGTGAATCTGGGACAAATATAAACACACACACACACACGCACACACACACACACACACACACACACACACACTCTGAAATCACATGCATACGCACACACACACACACAAACTTCACAAGTCTCAAGACCTTTCACACATGCAACTGTGAAAGCTTACCGTCACTGCTAAATGCACGTTCTTACAGTTCCACGTGCTATAAGATTGAACTTGTCGGTAACCTTGTAAATAGGGCCCGAACCATTTGCTCACCATGCAAGCTTGATGCTGAAAGAGGGTGAATCAAAGGCATCCTGCGTGACAATGGCTACCCTGATTAAATCATTTCTCGCTGCAAAACGCACAAACTTATGAACGGGCCTAAGGCCCTCATTTTCTGCCCCAAAAAGTGCATAGTCTGCCTCGGATTCGCCTGGAATGCTAATGTATCCCAAACATTTGAGCAAGAGGTGAAGCCAGCTGCTTCACGCTGCTACTATGCATTAGCAACACGTGTGATATTCACAATAACAGGATGGTGCTGTAAAATCAAAAAGACATTCTGCCAATCACACAATGAGTAATGTGATACACGAATTTCAATGCCAATGTGATGCTCAGTATATCGTCCGTACATCACAAGGACTGGCAGATCGTATTAAGCAACATGTCCCTTCTGCTATTCACAATGGGAAAGGCACAGGCCATACCCAACCACCCGTGCTTGCAAAACTCACAACACAATGTCCAACTTCAGATGTGATTCCAAGGTTGGACAGCACTTGTTAAATTATTCTCAGTGTACGAGTAATTTTGCTGATAACTAATTTAAGATTGCCAGTCAGTCTGCCGCGTGTCATATTTAAGCGTACTGGAAGCTACAAATAACAATTCACAGATCCTTGTTCTGTGCAGACTGAAAAAACATGTGTACATATTGTGCCTGTTTCAAAATAAGTGACAGCCATTCACTGGTTCATTCCACAGGGCAATGCCTTGACCAATCATAGTCAAGCTGCATGATTTAAATTTCAAACAAAGCCTGGCAGTTAACTATCAATCACCATAAACTGGTGCATTCTCCATGGCAACGCACTATCAATCAGAGTCTACTTGCCAACCAATCAACAGTCTCTTCCCATACAGTAATGATTTGTTGGTTTCACTTCCATTGATATTCTCGCGATTTGTCCTGAAGAGTGTAAGGTGAAAAACTTGGACAAAATGTTTCCATTTTCTGCAATACTCGATTTCTGTGCTAACAAACGATTATTGTTAAATGATTCACAGTTACAGATGTGATCCAGTTTGCATTGTTATTCAATGGTTCACGTTTACCTGATTAGGTCCAGTTTGCCTTATTAGCAAATTATTCACAAATACTCAATGTGCTATCGTGTGCATGATTATTAAATGCTTCCCATTTACTGGATGTGGCCCAATCTTTATAAAATGCTTCACTATTACTTGGTGTGTTTCAGTGTGCTTTCTTATTAAATGTTTCACATTTACCAAATGACGTCCGGTTTGCATTATTATGAAATAATTCACATTTAGTAAATGCCGTTCAGTCTGCATTATTATTAATTAGTTCTCATTTACACGATGTGCTCCAGTGTGCATCATTATTAAATGCTTCATGTTTATCTGATGAGGTCCAAAGTGCATTATTATAAAGACTAAGCAATTGCCGAATATGATGCAATATGCATGATCATGAAAATCTTCACATTTGTCACTTCCAGCTCTCTGTGAAATGGGAGATGGTTGCTCTGTGGTAATGTAAATGAGTTTATTATCCAGAAACCCAGGCTAATACTTTGGGGGCACTGAGTCAAATGCCACCACAGTCGCTGGTGAGACTTGCATTCAGTTAACTACCAAACATTTGCAATTGAAAGCTCGCCTCACAATCGTGCTGTGAAACTATCCTTATTTGTTTATTTATTGAGAGATACAGCACTGAAACAGGCCCTTCTGCCCAACGAGTCTGTGCCGACCAATAAACACCCGTTTTTACTAACCCGACAGTCTGCATTAATCCCATATTCCCTACCTACACTAGGGGCAATTTACAACGACCAATTTACCTGTGGCAGGAAACCGGAGAAAACCCACGCAGACTCAGGAAGAACTTGCAAACTCCACACAGGCAGTACCCAGAATAGAACCCGGGTCTCTGCAGTTGTGAGGCTGCGGTGCTAACCACTGCGCCACTGTGCCGCCCAAAATGCGAAACCAGACCCACTGCAATGTGGTTGACTGTTAATTGCCCTCTGAAATAGCCCAGCCAGTCAGTCAGTTGTCAAGGGAAATTAGGGATGGGCAACACATTCTCGCCTCGACAGTGATGCCCACATTCCATGAAAGAATTAAAAAGGTCTGAGCACTTCACATTTTCCAGGTATGCTCCGGTTTGCATTCTTATTGAACACAATGTGCATTATTGTAGAACAGTTAATATTTACCACGAATGGTCCATTGTGCTTCATTATTAAATACTTCACCTTTCCGAGATATCGCCCAGTGTGCATTATTCAAGGTTGGATTTTACCAGATGTGGCCCAGTGTACATTATTATTAAAATATTTGTTTAACCAGATTTGGTACTGTGTGCAAAATTATTGAATGCTTCACATGTACCTGATGTGGTCCAGTGTGCATCAGTGTTAAATTCTTCCCATTTACCTGCTGTGGTCCATTTTGCATTGATATTAAATGTTTCACATTTATCAGATGTAATCTAGTGACCATTACTTTTACATGCTTCAAACCTACAGGATGTGGTCCAATTTACACTATTACTGAAGACTTCAAATTCACCAGATTATGTCCAGTTTGCATTATTTAATGCCTCACACTTACCAAATGTGGTCCACTGTGCATTGATATTAAATGGTTCATATTTATCAGATGTGGTCCATTGTGCATTTTTATTAAATGATTCACATTTACCAGACGTTGTACAATGTGCAATATGATTAAATGATTCACATTCACTCGATGTGGACAACAGTGCATTATTATTAAATGGTTTGGATTTCCCAGATGTGGCACAGTGAGGATTACTATTAAATGTCTTCATTTAACAGATGCGGTCCAGTGAGAATTGTTATTGAATGCTTCACATTAGCCAGATATTTTCCAGTGTGTGTCATTATTATTAAATGAGTCACAATTACCAGCTGTGGTTCATTGTGCATATTTTTAAATGGTTCACACTTACTCCATATGGTGCAGTGCGTATTATTATTTAATGTTTCACAATTACCAGGTGTGGTCCAGTCTGCATTATTATTAAATGCTTTACATTTTCCAGATGTTGTGCAGTGTGAATTATTATTAAATCATTATTATTAAATAACTCACATTCATCAGATGTCATCTACAGTGCCGTATTATTAAATTATTTAGATTTACCAGATGTGATGCTGTGTGGATTACCAATAAATATCTTCAAATGCCAGTTGTGGTCCAGTGTGCCCCGTTGTTCAATGATTCAAATTGACGAGATGTGGTCCAGTGTGTATTATTATTAAATGATTCACTTTTACCGTATGTTGTCCAATGTGCACCGGAATTCAATGATTCACATTTACCAGATGTTGTGCAGTGTCCATTATTATTAAATAATTTACATTCGCCAGATGTGCTCCACAGTGCATTATTATTAAATGATTTAGATATACGAGATATGGTACAGTGCATTATTGCTAACTGCATCATATTTACCAGATGTGGTGCTGTTTGCATTGTTGCTGAAAAATTCAAATTCACCAAATATGGCCCATTGAACATTATTACTTAATGTGTTACGTTTACCAGATGTGATGCAAAGTGCATTATTGTTAAATGCTTCACATTTACCAGATTTGGCAATGTGCGGATTATCATTAAATGTTTCCATTCTTACCAGATGTGGTCCAGTGCGTATTCTAATTAAATGAATCATATTTCCCAGATGTGTCCAGTGTGCATTATCATTAAATGCTTCACATTTACCAAATGTGGCCACGTTTACATTGGCATTAAATGCCTCACACTTGCGAGATGTGCTACAGTGAGCATTATTATTTATTGACTAGCATTGACCAGATATGGTCAGTGTACACCATTATTTAATGCTTCATGTTTAGAAGATGTGGACCATTGATCAACATGATTAAATAATTCACGTTTACCAGATGTGGTCCAGTGCACAGTATTATACATTATTTACTTTACCAGATTTGGTCCAGTGTGCAATATTATCAAATGCTTCCCATTCACCTGATGTGGTCCAGTGTGCATTATTATTCCATGCTTCACATTCACCTGATGTGGTCCATGATGCATTATTATCAAATGCTTAACATTCACCTGATGTTGTCCAGTTGGAATTAATATTAAATGCTTCACATTCAGCTGATGTGGTCCAGTGTGCATTAATATTAAATGCTTCACATTCACCTGATGTGGTCCAGTGTGAATTAATATTAAATGCTTCACATTCACCTGATGTTGTCCAGTTGGAATTAATATTAAATGCTTCCCATTCACCTGATGTGGTCCAGTGTGCATTAATATTAAATGCTTCCCATTCACCTGATGTGGTCCAGTGGGAATTAATATTAAATGCTTCACATTCACCTGATGTGGTCCATGGTGGATTATTATTCCATGCTTCATATTTAGAAGATGCGGTACAGTTTGCAGTTTTATTGAGGATGAA
This sequence comes from Heterodontus francisci, assembly GCF_036365525.1. Taxonomy (NCBI): domain Eukaryota; kingdom Metazoa; phylum Chordata; class Chondrichthyes; order Heterodontiformes; family Heterodontidae; genus Heterodontus; species Heterodontus francisci. The sequence continues at coordinate 713,367 of NW_027141749.1, read as the reverse complement.
ACACTTGCCATATCTGACGCAATATACATTATCATTAAACTTTTCGCATCTTCCACAGGTTGGTCTGTGTGCAATGCATGGTGGCGGTGTAGTACTGATGTCATTAAGTTATTTATCTCGAGACGCAGTTGGATTCAGTGGGGCCGTGTGTTCAAATGCCACCATGGCAGGTGGTGGATTTTTAGTTTCAGTTAATTCATAAGAATTCAGAATTGAAAGCTAGTTTCAATGCTGCAGCCATGAAACTTTATTTGATGATCTGATCACCCATCTTGTGCACTAATGTCCTTCGGCGAAGAAATTCCGCAGTCCTTAACTGGTCTGGCCTACTGTGAGTCCCGACCAACAGAAATATGTTTGGCTCTTAACTACCCTCTGAAGAGGCCCATCAAGCCACCCCATTGTCATGAGAAATTAAGGATGGGCAAAAAATGCTATCCTTTCCAGGGATGCCCACACCCTATGAAATATTTAAAAATTACTGAACACTTCAGATTTTCCACGTGTTTTCCATTTTCCATTATTTTTGAACAGTTGATATTTACCATATGATTTGGATTATTTACCAGTGTGCATTATTTACATTTATCAAATTTTGTTCCATTTGAATTATAATTACATGATTCACATTTACCAGATATGGCACAGAGTGAATTATTATAATATTTTTTCATAATAACTGGATGTGGTCCAGTGGGCGTTATTATTAAATGGTTCACATTTATCAGAAGTGGTGCAGTGTGCATATCAATAAAGTTATCAGATTTACGAGAGGTGGTCCAGTCTGCATGACTAATATATTCATGACATTAAACACATGTCGTCCCGTGTGCAGATTGTTAAATGGTTCACATTTACCAGGTATATCCCAGACTGTATTATTATTGAATGTTTAGTAACAATTAGCTGTGGCCCAGTGTGCAATATTATTAAATGTTTCACATTTACTAGATGTCGTGCTTTCTGTATTACTAATATATTCATCACATTTACCACTCCTGGTCCAGTGTGCATTTTTATTAAATGCAGACAGAAATGAAAATTGAAGGCAGAAAATTCAGAAATGAAAATGGAAGGCAGCAAATTAATGGATGAGTCTGGAAGACAGAGCAAACGACAGTTAGACAATAAAAAAGGAGTTTGGCAGTTTTCAAGGGTATCTATTTCAATGCAAGTAGTTTAGAAACTAAAGCAGATGAGCTGAGGGCACAGATAGACACGTAAAATAAAAGCAAAATACTGCGGATGCTGGAAATCTGAAATAAAAAAAAGAAATGCTGGAATCACTCAGCAGGTCTGGCAGCATCTGTGGAAGTATGATATCATAGATTTAGATTTAGACTTGCAGAACTGAAACAGTCCCTTCGGCCCACCGAGTCTGTGCCGACCATCAACCACCCATTTATACTAATCCTACACTAATTCCATATTCCTATCACATCCCCACCTGTCCCTATATTTCCCTACCACCTACCTATACTGCGGGCAATTTATAATGGCCAATTTACCTATCAACCTGCAAGTCTTTGGTATGTGGGAGGAAACCGGAGCACCAGGCGAAAACCCACGCAGACACAGGGAGAACTTGCAAACTCCACACAGGCAGTACCCAGAATTCAACCTGGGTCGCTGGAGCTGTGTGGCTGCGGTGCTAACCACTGTGCCACTGCGCCGCCCGAATAGCTATTATAGAAACATGGCTTCAGGAGGGGAAAGAATGGAAGCTCACCGTTCCTGGTTGCAGGGATTTCAGATGCGCAGGGAGGAGGATAAGAAAGGAGGGAGCGTGGAATTTTTGGTCAAGAAAACTATTACAGCTGTGAAGAGTGGTGACATGTTGGAAGGTTCGTCAAATGACGCCAAATGAATTTAGCTGAGGAACAAAAAAGGTGCAATCCCACTGCTGGGAGTGTACTATTGTCATCCCAAACAGTCAGATGGAGATAGAAGAGCAGCTTTGTAGGAAATCTCTGAGAAGTACATGAGCAATAGGGCATTAATAGTAGGGGACATTAATTGCACGAATATTAACTGGAATAGTTTTTGTGTGAAAGAAATTGAGTGAGCAGAATTATTGAGGTGCATTCAGAAGAAACTTTCTGCCCACTATGCAGCAAGTCCATAAAGAGAGGGAGCAGTTTTAGACTTAGTTTCAGGAAATGTAGATGGGCAGGTGGAAGGCGGAGCAGTGGGAAAGCATTTTGGTGTTAGTGATCACAATTCAGTCTCTTTTAACCTAACTATGGAAAAGGACAGAAATAGAACAAGAGTTAGAGTTCTCAATTGGGGCAATTTTACTAAACTGAGAAGTGATTATGCGAAAGTCAACTGGAAACAGCTACATGAAGGTAAATCAGTGTCAGAACAGTGGGAGGCATGCGAAGGGGAGATTCAAGGGGTTCAGGGTAAACATGTACCCAAAAATGAAAAGGGTGAGAGGGCCAAACCTATCCACCCCCCCCCCCCCGCACCCCCCGCCATGGATGTCAAGGAGCCTACAGCTAAAGTAGAAAAGGAAAGCTTATGTCCGACACCGAGAACTCAAAACTACAGAAAGGCGAGGGGAGTATAGAATGTGTAGGAATTAAATCAAAATGGAAATAAGGAAAGCAAAGAATGGTCATGAAAGAATATTGACAAGCAGATTAAGATCAACCCAAAGATGTTTTTTGGATACATTAAGAGTAAGAAGATAACAAAGGAGAGAATAGGGCCCACAAAAGACCAAAAAGATAACCTATGTGCAGGAGCAGAAGATAGTGGCACGGTTCTTAATGTAAACGTTGCATCTCGCTTCACAAAAGAGGGCGACGATGCAGATATTGTAGTTAAAGAGGAGGAGTGTGAATTATTGGATGTGATAAACATAGGGAGAGGGGAAGTATTAATGGCATTAGTATCTTGAAAGTTGATGAATCACCAAGGCAGGATGAAATGTGCCCTAGGCTGTTAAAAGAAGCAAGAAATAGTGAAGGTCTGACTGTCATTCCCCAGACCTCACTGGATACAGGTGTGGTGCCAGAGGATTGGAGAATTGCTAATGTTGTACCTCTGTTTAAAAAGGAAGCGAAGGCTACACCGAATCATTGAAGGCCAGTAAATCTAAAAGCAATAGTGGGCAAATTACTGGGATCTATTCTGAGAGACATGATAAACTGTCATTAGAAAGGCATCGATTAATCAAGGATATTCAGCATGGATTTGTTAAGGGAAGATCTTGTTTCAGCAAATTGATCGAATTTTTTGAAGATGGAACACGAAAGGTCGATGAGGATATTGCAGTTCGTGTGGTCCAGACGGAGTTTAGCAAGGCTTTTGACAGGGTTCCAAATGGCAGACTGGTTAAAATAATAAAATCCCGTGGGATCCAGGGAAATGCAACAATGTGGATACAAATTTGGCTCAGTGGGAAGAAACAAAGTTTAATTGTTGACGGCTGTTTTAACGATTGGAGAGCTGTTTCCAGTTCCAGGGCCGTTCTGCAGGACTCTGTTCAGGGTCCCATGCTTCTGTGGTACATATTAACGAGTTGGACGTAAATGTAGGGGGCATGATCAAAACATTTGCGCACGACACAATGGTTGGCCGTGTGGTAGATAACGAGAAGGACTTCTGTCGGCTGCAGGAAGATACTGATGGTCTGGTCAGATGGTCAGACAAGATTCAACTTGGAGAAGTGTGAGTTGATGGATTTGGGGAGGTCAAGCAAGGCAAAGGAATACAGAATGAATGGGAAAATACTAACAAGTGTAGGGGAAGTGAGGGTCCTTGGGGTGAATGTCCACAGATGGGTTGAATGTCCACAGACCCCTGAAAGTCGCAGACCAAGTCGATAAGTTGGTTAGGAAGGCATTTGGAATCCTTTCCTTTGTTAGACGAGGTACAGAATACAAGAGCAGCGAGGTTTTTCTGGAACTGTCTGACTCATTGGTTAGGCCACGACTTTAGTACTTTGTGCAGTTCTGGTTTCCTCATCACAGGAAGGTTGTAATTGCACTGGAGAGGGTGCAGAGGAGGTTAACGAGGATGTTGCTAGGACTTGAAAAATGCAGCAATGAGGAAATATTGGATGGGCTGGGGTTGTTCTCCATGAAGCAGAGCAGTCTGAGGGGAGATCTGATGAAATTTGCAAAATGGTGGGGCATGGATAGATTGGAGGTGAAGGTTTATTCACCCAAGCAGTGACTAGCAGGCATAGATTTAACGTGATTGGTACAAAAATTAGAGGGGAGATGAGGGAAACCCTCTTTTCACCAAGAGGGTGGTGGTTGCCCGGATCTCACTGCCTGAAAGGGTAGTTGAGGCAGATACACTCAACGTATTCAAAAGGAGTCTGGATATTCATCTCAAGTGCCGTAATCTGCATGGCTACGGACCGCATACCAGAAGGTGGGATTAGAATAGGTGGATCTTTTTCCCCAACACAGACAGGATGAACCAAGTGGCCTCTTTCTGTCCTTGAACTTTATATGATTCTATGATTCACATATAACCGATATGGTCCAGTGTGCATTACATTTGTACATTTGTACACTTGACATTTACAAGATCTGGTTGAATCGAGATTTTTATTACCTGCTCTGAAGTGACCAGAAGATTTTCCATTCTTTTTATTCCTTTTTTTTCTGCATTACCCTTTTTTGTTGTATTTGCCTTGCCTGCCTTCTTTCTTTCCATTTTATATCAAGTGTGGGGGCAGACCCAAAGCAGCTGCACTCTGCATCTGAGCTGGTTTATTGGCCAGCTCTCACTCTCAAGAGAGTCAGCCTGCTTCCTCTCATCACCTGCTTTCGTGGTGTTACGGAATATATATGATAATGAGGTGTTATAGTCTGGATTGCAATCCACACAGCCTGGTGCAGCATTCTGATCAATTGTTTGCTTTTTTCACAATCTCCGATTCAGTTTAACCAGATGTTTCATCCCGTTCTTCAACTCTTCCGTGAACATTCCTGGTGTCAGTCAACAGATACATGTGTTGTTACAACAGATGACAAGCTGCAGCATGCATCCCGTTTGCTCGGTGATGTATGTTGGTTTACTGTTGTATCGCTTGCATATTTGTGGTCCCCCACGCCACCACCTCAGGCAATGCGCAACATATGCCACCCAGTGAATAGCGTAATTGCCAGACAGAGTAAAGAGCAAGATCATTGATCTCTTCCAGTTCTTGCTGTCAGGATCATTTTGATCATCCATGCTGCGCAGCAGTGCCCTGCCGGAATATATTGGACGTTATAATATGTTACCCAGTGAGAGCACTGAACAACACGATGAAAAAGTTCGGCTGAAAATGGGTTAAAAGTCTGTCAAACCACCCATCCGCCACGGATAAATGTGCCACTCTCTCTCTGACGCCGAACGTTCTGTACTCAGCAAAGGACTCCGTTTTATTCCCTTACGCCCCACCTCAATGAATCTCGCGCTCGACATAACGTTGAGCTGTTCTTCCATCGCCTGCGCCTCGGAGCTCACTTCTTTGACCGGGAGAAACCCCACCCCACCCAACCCCCAACCGATCAGCAGACACATTCACCAACCTCCAACATTCTCCCTCCACGTGGACCCCTCCCCCGGCCTCTTACCCGCTCTTGATCTTTTCATTGAAATCTGTTGGCGAGGCATTGGTCATCTCAATTTCTCTGCCCCCCGACTCACTCTAATCTGTCCTCCTCTGAACTTGAGACATTCCGTTCTCTCAGGTCTAACCTCGACATTTTCATCAAACCTGCAAACGAGGTTGGTGCTGTTGTTGTATGGCATACCGACATCTGCCTTGTAGAGGCTCAGCGCCAATTTGCAGATGCTTCTTCCTACCTCCCTCTGGACCATGACCCCATCACCAAACATCAAGCAACTGTCCACAAGACAATCACTGACATCTTCCAATCTCATCATCCCGCAATCCTGGACAACCCACTTCTACCTCTTTCCCAAAATCCACAAGCAGGACATCCCTAGCAGACTCATTGTGTCAGGTTGCTGCTGCCCCACTGAACTGATTTCTTCCTATCTTACCTCTATCCATTCTCCACTGGTCCAGTCTCTTCCGACCTACATCTGTGACTCTTCTGAGGCCGTATGTCATTTTTACAATTTCCAGTATCCTGGCCCCAACCGCCTCCTTTTCACTATGGACGTTCAATCTCTCTGCACCTCCACCCCCACCAGGGCTGTTTGAGGACTCTCCGTTTCTTCCTTGAACAGAGGCCCAACCAATCCCCATTCACCACGACCCTCCTCTGCCTGACTGAATTTGCTCTCACATTGAACAACTTCTCCTTCAACTCCACTCACTTCTTTCAAGTAAAAGGTGTTGCTGTGGGGAACCGCATGGATCCTAGTTATGCCTGCCTTTTAGTGGGATATGTCGAACATATGTTGTTCCAGTCCAACTCAGGCTCCCTCTCTCAAGTATTTTTCCGGTACTTTGATGACTGTATCGGTGCCGTTTCCTGCTCCCGCCCCGAACTGGATAACTTTATCAACCTTGCTTCTCTCAGGTTTACATGGTCCATCTCTGACACTTCCCTTCCCCGACTTCTCTATCTCTATCTCTGGAGATAGGCTGTCTACTAGTGTACGTGAGAAGCCCATCGACCCCCACACCCTGCCTCCTGTCAGGACTCTATTTCCTTTTCCCAGTGTTTCCATCTCCGACGCATCTGCTCTGATGATGCTACCTTCCATATCAGCGCTTCTGATATGTCTTCCTTTTTCCTCAGCCGAGGATTACCTCCCCCCAACTGTGGTTGACAGGGTCCTCAACAGTGTCTGGCCCATTTCCCGTACCCTACCCTCGCCCCTTCCCCATCCTTCCAGAACTGCGACAGTGTTCCCCTTGTCCTCAGTTTCCACCCATCAGACTCCATATCCAAAGGATCATCCTCCGCCATTTCTGCATCCTCCGATGTGATGCCACTGCCAAACGCATCTTCCCCTCCCTTCACCTTTCAGCATTCTGAAGTGATCGCTCTCTCTCTCTGCAATATCCTGGTCCATTACCCCCATCACGTCGTCCCATTCTCATGGCACTTTCCTGTGCAATCGCAGGAGGTATAATACCTGCCCATTTTTCTACTCTCTCCTCACTATCCCAGGCCGCAAATACTCCTTTCAGGTGAAGCAGCGATTTATTTGTACTTCTGTCTATGTAATATACTGTATTCGATGCACACAATGTGGTCTCCTCTACATTAAGGAAGCCAAACGCAGACTGGATGAACGCTTTGTGGAACACTTCCACTCAGTCCGAAAGCATGACCCCGGGTTTCCAGTTGCTTGTCATTGCAACACACACCACTGCCCTCATGCTCACATCTCTGTCTTGGGATTGCTGCAGTGTTCCAGTGAGCATCAACGCAAGCTCGAGGAACAGCATCTCATTTACCGATTAGGCACACGACAGCCTGTTGGACTGAACATTGAGTTCAATAATTTCAGAGCATGACGGGCCCCCATTTTACTTTCAATTTAGTTTTTTTTTTCTTCTTTCTTTTTAAAATCTTTTTTGTGTTTATATTATTTTATTTGATCTTAGTTTGTTCAGTTTGCCTACCTACTGTTTTTTTAATATTTGTGCTTGTGGCTGTTTAGTTTTCAGTCCATTAACACCCTATCTTTCAACACACCATTAACATATTTTTTGCCTTTGCTCCATGACCTCTGGTCAGTTATTCTCTGTGACCTCGTCCTATCTACACCTTCCCATTTGTTATCTTTTGCCCCACCCCCGCTTTACTTGCTTAAAACCTTTCACATTTCTAATATCTGCTAATTCTGAAGATGGGTCACTGACTTGAACGGTTAACTCTTGCTTCTCTTTCCACAGATGCTGTCAAACCGGTTGAGTATTTCCAGCATTTCTTGTTTTTATTGCTGCAAATTTTTTGACAAGTTTCATGGCGCCTATGGAACTGATGAAAAAGACATTTATCAGCAAGTAAGTACTGTTAATTCACTTCAGTTTGACTTCAATGATCGCCATCATTAGGTGCACCACTGTCGTGGCCACCAAATAATGAGTGCCATATTTGGTGAGACAGCACTGCCCTCTGGACAGGATCACAATCGTCAGCAAGTTCACTCCAAGAGAGAGAAAGAGCAAATTAACAATAAACCAACCCAGGTACCAGCCGTGAGCCCTGCTGCTTGGCACGAATACCAGGCTTGATGTTGTCTTTGCTAGTTGTATCTAGTTCTGTAGACAAAACTCATCTGGTGTTGCAATGAGGGCCGTTCAAATGTACAAATCACCGTTAATGAATTGAATTTTACAGAAATTGTGTTAAGGAAAAAAAGGAATTGAGTAAAAAAACGAAAAATGTGGAAATTTCTGATAAAGCAACGTTAAAGGGAGTTACACTGGTGAAATATTACATTAAGGAGGCAGAGAACAAGTCAAGAGTAATGTGAGAATCCAGATGGCTGCGACTGTTCCCAACCTGTTCCATTCTTACCGATCTAATCACAGCCTGAGAATTGTCTGCAGTGGTTTCTCTTCCTGCTCCAACACTTTTACCTCTGGTGTCCCCCGTGGATCTATATTTTACCCACTTATATTTCTCATTGGCATGCTGCGCCTCAGAGACATCATCCAAAGTACAGCATCAACTTCCACATGTCTGTCGACAACACCCGGCTCTACATTACCATATTCATCTCTCTCAACTCCTCGATAGCCTCTAATTTCTCAGACTCCTTGTCTGACATCCATGATGAGGAGACATTTCCTCCAGTCACATATTGGGAAGAGTGACCGTTGTGTTTTTCCCTTGGCACAAACATCGTCCCCTGGCTATCAGATGCAACCCCCTCCCTGGCAACTGTTTGAGTTGAACAAGACTGTGCGCACCTTCAATGTCATATTTGACCTTGAGATGAGGATCAGAGCACAGAACTGCACCATCATTAAGACCACCGATTTCAACCTCTGTCCATTACTCAACTCGGCCCCTTCCTCAACTCATCTGATACTGCAATCTTCATCCATGCCATTGTTACCTGCAGACTTGAATGTTCCAATGACTGGCTTCCAACATTCTTCCCTCCATAAACTTGAATCATCCAAATCTCTGCGGCCTTTGTCTCAACTGATAACAAGTCCCGTTCTCCGATCACCGTGGTGATCGCTGGCCTACATTGGCTCCCTGACCAGCGACGCCTCGATGGTAAAAATGTCATCCCTGTTTTAAATTCCTTCGATTTTCTCGCCCCTCTCGAATTCTGTAACCTCCTGCAGCTCTAAAATCTTCCAAGATATACTAACTTGATTGCGTTTTTTGAGGAAGTGACGAAGATGATTGAAGAAGGAAGGGTAGTGGATGTTGTCCATATGGACTTCAGTAAAGCCTTTGGCAAGGTCCTGCATGGCAGACTGGTGCAAAATATGAAGTCACACGGGATCATAGGTGAGCTGGCAAGATGGATACAGAACTGGCTCGGTCATGGAAGACAGAGGTTAGCAATGGAATGGTACTTTTCTGAATGAAGGGCTGTGACTAGTGGTGTTCCACAGGGATCCGTGCTGAGACCTTTGCTGTTTGTAGTATATATAAATGATTTGGAGGAAAATATAGCTGGTCTGATTAGTAAGTTTGCGGACGACACAAAGGTTGGTGGAGTTGCGGATAGTGATGAGGATTGTCAGACGATAGAGCAGGATATAGATCGGTTGGAAACTTGGACAGAGAAATAGCAGATGGAGTTTAATCCGGACAAATGTGAGGTAATGCATTTTTGAAGATCAAATACAGGTGGGAAGTATACAGTAAATGGCAGAACCCTTCGGAGTATTGACAGGCAGAGAGACCTGGGTGTACATGTCCAGAGGTCACTGAAAGTGGCAACACATGTGGATAAGTTAGTCAAGAAGGCAGACGGCATGCTAGCCTTCATCGGTCGGGGCATAGAGTATAAAAATTGGCAAGTCATGCTGCAGCTGTACAGAACATTAGTTAAGACACACGTGGAATATTGTGTACATTTCTGGTCACCAAACAGCCAGAGAGACGTGGAGGCTTTGGAAAGGGTACAGAAGAGGTTTACCAGGATGTTGTCTGGTCTGGAGGGCATTGGCTGTGAGGAGAGGTTGGATAAACTCAGATTGTTTTCACTGGAACGACGGAGGTGGAGGGGCGACATGATGGAGGTTTACAAAGTTATGAGTGGCGTGGACACAGTGGATAGTCAGAAGCTTTTTCCCAGGGTGGAAGAGTCAGTTACGAGGGGACATAGGTTTAAGGTGCGAGGGGCAATGTTTAGAGGGGATGTGCGAGGCAAGTTTTCTACACAGAGGGTGGAGAGTGCCAGGAACTTGCTGCTGGGAGAGGTGGTGGAAGCAGGTCCGAAAACAACTTTTAAGAGGCACCTTGGCAAATAAATGAATAGGATGGGAATAGAGGGATACCGACCCCGGGTGTGCAGGAGGTTTTAGTTTAGACAGGCATCAAGATCGGCGCAGGCTTGGAGGGCCGAATGGCCGTTTCCTGTTCTGTACTGTTCTTTGTTCCTTGTTATTTGTACCCCAGGATCAGTGTTACAGACACAGTGGGGCCGGTCCGCTCTCCCCCAGGCTCAGTGATCAAGATCCAGTGGGTCCAGGCTACTCTCCACCAGGGTCAATGAGGCAGACAAAGTGCGGTAACGCTGCTCTCCCCCAGGCTCAGTAACACAGGCATGTAAAGCCGGTCAGCTCTCCCACAGCTCAGTGATGCAGACACAGCGGGAACAGTCTGCTCTCCCCAAGGCTCACTGATGCAGAAACCGTGAAGTCGGTCTGCTCCCCTTTAAGCTCACTCATAAAAACACAGTGGAGTTGGTCTGCTTTTCCCCAAGATCAGACACACGGACACAGTGGGGCCAGTCTGCCCTCCCCCTTGCCTCAGTATCGCGGATACCGATGGGCTGGTCCACTGACCCCGCAGCTCAGTGGCACAGACACAATGGGTCCAGTCTGCTCTCGCCAAGACTCACTGAAACAGACACGTTGGGGCCGGTCTACTACCCCGAGCTTCAGTCATGCAGACCCAGTGGTGTCTGTCTGCTCTCACCCCGTCTCAGTGATGGACATAGTGCGGCCAGTCTGCTCTCTCCCAGGCTCAGTGATACAGGCACAGTAGGGCCGGTCCTCTCTGCGTCAGTGTTAGTGATACAGACACATTGGGACGGGTCTTCTCTCCGTCAGACTCCGCGATACAGCCACAGTGGGGCCAGTCTGCCCACTCCCCAGGCTCAGTATTGCAGGCACTGGTGGGCCGGTCTGCTCTCCTCCCAGGCTCAGTGACAGACACAGCAGGGTCAATCTTCTCTCCCCAGGCTCAGTAACACAGAGTGGGCCATGTCTGCTCTCCATCAGTCTTAGTGATGCAGACACATTGGGACGGGTCTTCCCTCCATCAGGCTCAGTGATACAGACACAGTGGGGCCAGTCTGTCCTTCTCCCAGGCTCAGTATTTCAGGCACTGGTGGGCCGGTCTGCTCTCCTCCCAGGCTCAGTGACAGACACAGCAGGGTCAATCGTCTCTCCCCAGGCTCAGTAACACAGAGTGGGGCAGGTCTTCTCTCCGTCAGGTTCAGTGATACAGACACGGTGGAGCACGTCTGCTCTCCCCCATGTTCAGTGATGCAGACAAAGTGGGACTGGTCTGCTCTCCGTCAGTCTTAGTGATGCAGACACATTGGGACGGGTCTTCCCTCCATCAGGCTCAGTGATACAGACACAGTGGTGCTGGTCTGCTCTGTCCAGGCTCAGTGATACAGAAACAGAGAGGGCCTGTATGCTCTCCCCCAAGATCCCTCATACTCGCACAATGAGCCCAGTCTGCTCTCCCCAAGACTCACTGAAACAGACACGTTGGGGCCGATCTGGTCTCTCCCCCCCAATCTCAGTGATACAGACCCAGTGGAGTTGGTCTACTCTCCCCAGGCTCAGTGATACAGACACAGTGGGGCCGCTTTGCAAGGCTCAGTGATAGAGACACAGTGGAGCCCTTTCTGCTCTCCCCCATGTTCAGTGATGCAGACAAAGTGGGGCCAATCTGCTCTCCCTCAGACTCAGTCAAACAGACACTGTGGGGCGGGTCTTCTCTTCATCAGACTCAGTGATGCAGGCACGTTGGCACGGTCTGCTCTCATCACGTCTCAGTGATATAGACACCGTGCCGACAGTCTGCTCTCCCCCAGGCTCAGTGATGCAGACAGATTGGGGCGAGTCTTCACTCCGTCAGTCTTACTTATACAGATACATTGCAACGGGTCTTCTCTCCGTCAGGCTTAGTGATGCAGACACAATGGGGCCAGTCTGCTCTGCCCCAGGCTCAGTGATGCAGTCACAGTGGAGACTCTCTGTTCTGCCCCAGGCTCAGTGATACATAAAGAATGGGGCCAGCCTGCTCTACCCCAGGCTGAGTGATACAGACACAGTGGAGCCAGCCTGCTCTCCCCCTGGCTCAGTGATACAGATACTGTGGAGCCGGTCTGCTCTACCCCAGGCTCACTCGTACAGGCACAGTGGAGCCGGTCTGCTCTACCGCAGGCACAGTGATACAGGCACAATGGGGCAGGTCTGCTCTTCCGCAGGCTTAGTGACACAGAAACAGTGCACCCTGTCCACTTTGCCCCAGGATCCGTCATAGAGGCTAAGTGGGGCCGGTCTGCTCTCTGCCCAGGCTCAGTGATACAGACACAGTGGAGCCCATCAGCTCTCTCACAGGCTCAATGATACAAACACAGAGCTTCCAGTCTGCTCTCCCCCAGGCTCAGTGATACACACACATCAGGTCCGGTCTGGTCTGACCTCTATGGAGAATGTTATCTTGAAACAACAAGTATGAATTTTCCATTGACCAATTAAATAATGTGACAGTAAGATTCCATGCTTTCAGACTTTTGCGAAAACAATCAAACTGAAAATCAACATTATCTAAACAGTATTGGATTGGTAGCTAATACATCAGATTACAGACAAAGCTATTTCCCATTAAGTTATTTATCTACTCGAAAACCCCTACACGACATTTACACATTATATAGCTTTGTCATCGAAAAGGTAATTAATATGGTTACAGAATGAACTGGCCTTGAGCAGAGCAGTGTTGCCACATCCAGGGGACTGGAAGCAACCGTTGGAAGTGTTACGGTGCGTCAAGTCACAATAGGCACTAGAGGAGGAATGACAGTCACTAAATAAATCCTTGTTAAACTTTATGTTAGTTCAAAAAATAAACCATCCCTATTTTCAACTGAAGCCCCTGTCAGTTTGTAATTAAGGTATTTTCTACGTGTTCGATGTCTTTGTCCTTTTGATGCCTTTTACGTTCTTTGTATGTCTGTGAGCGTGCCTTGTGAACGTCACCCCCTCCCTCGTTCAAGACTGTGTGCTAATAAACCCGACTGTTTTGACTTAACTTTAAGAACAGTATTGTGACAGTCTGTTACAAGTCAGGGTTCTCAAGCTGAGGGAGTGGAGAAATGCCTCATCGGGGTTTTTTACTTAAGGAAAAGGAAAACATTTAAATCACAATCCGCTTAAAGGCAGGTTGCTGAAAATATATAGAAATGTATTTGCAAAAGTAACTACCTGTTCGTAAGATGACAGCAATGGATATCAGTTAAAATTGTCACAATAAATGCAACAAAAGAAGGACGCAGAAAATATCACGTAACATGATCCCCAAAAAAGTAAAAAATACTGAAAATGGGCACAGTTTTTGCTGTGTTAATGTTAACTGAAATCTGCTGTGATAATGTTAAGTGATATTTCTAGTGTCTAGTTTAAGTGTTATTTTCTGTTTCCAGTTTAAGTGGCATTTTCTACAGCAAATTTCAGTAATGTTTGCTGTGACCAGTTGAAGTGACATTTTCTGTGCATTGTTGAGTTAATATACTCTGCGATTAGCTCAAGTGACATCTGCTGTATCTAATATGAGTAATGTTTGCTGTGGTTATCTTAAATGGTATTTTCTATGGAAAATGTAAGTATTTTGTTGCTGTGATTGCGTGTTTGTATGTTTATCTCAACCCTCCCAGGTCCGCTGCCGACTACTGCGGCTCCAGTTTGGGGAAACCTTGAAAATCCCTGGGTTGTAGCGATAGCTGTCGGCAGCCACGGAGCGTGTGATCGCAGCTAAAGTTTAGCATTTTGATACTGTATTCGCTTTAATAACCAATAAGGTCAAGGAAGCCATTTTAAGATTATCATTTGTCTTTTCAGCCATTTCGTACTCTGCATTTTGTGTTATGTATTATCTACATGCATTGATTCTGCATTAAGTATTAGCCAGTCATGATTATAAAAGTAATGAAACATGATTAAGTTATAGTGAGTGCATTGTTGTAATTGATAAATATATTAGAAAGTCTGTTTATTCATTTAAAGTATTAATGAAAACAAACTGTTTAAGTTTAAAGTTTCTGTAAAAATCAATTTCATATGAAATTGGAATCTTTGTAAACTCTGATATGTTACTGTACACCAAGGCCTTGTAAGAGTCTAGCTTATGAATACTGAGTTGCTCAGCATCAGATTGAAACTGGTAGAGTATAGAAAACATTATTCTCTATGGATAACTAATTGCTGCCATTTCAAACCACGTGTTATCAACTGGAAGATGCAATTAAGAACAAACTAAGTTTACCAAACAACAGCTCTTACCAATTATTTAGTCAAAAATACACTAACTGCGACATACATGATAGTTATCTAAGAGATAACAATGAGGGTTCCATCAGGTTTCTGTGTTGGACAAACTCTGAAGTTTCCGGAGTATGCACGACATTTTATTTCTGCAAGCGGGTTCGATATCAAGAGCAGAGACCTGAGAGCTTGAAAGTGATCTATACTTCAGCAAACCATGAAACCGGCTAAAGCTGTCAATGCCATTACCCTACGTTTATGAATTATGTCTTTCCTTTCCTAAACTTTCTTATATTTACTACCCAAAGATTCCTGTTATTGTCTTATTTCTTCAAGACTCTTCCATACAAATGTACATTGAGAGGTTTGTTAACATTGCCAGCAAATTGCAATAACTGAAACTTATCAGGCAACGTATTATGCTAAAAAAAAATCAGAGTGAATCAAAGTACATGGGATCGTAAGTGTCCATTTCTTTGTCCTTTCCTTTGCTTCAGAGATTTAAGCATTTCCCAGAATCATTGAAGCAGAACAGAGAGAATGGGATTAGACACAGCGACCCTTTACCCTTTTTTCACACTCTGCATCCTGTAAGGACTCCATTTCATTCTCACAGTTTCTCCTTCTCCGACACATCTGCCCTGATGATGCAACCATCCACAACAGCGCCTTGAAAATATTTTCCTTGTTGCTCAACCGAGGATTCCCCCTCTCGCCCCCCCCCCCGCCCCACGTTGTGGTTGTCAGGTCCTCAACCGTGACTCGCCCATTTCCTGCAGATGCGCTCTCACCCCTTCCTCTCCCTCCAAGAACTGCGACAGGGCTCCTCTTGTCCTGCCAGCCTGCACATCCAGAGGATTATTCTCCGCCATTTCTAACACGTCCAGCGTGATGCCACCACCAAACAAATCTTCCCCTCCCCTCTCCTGTCAGCATTCCAAGGGGATCGTTCCCTCCGCAACGCCCTGGACCACTCCTCCATTACCCCGACACCTCATCTCCTTCCCATGGCACCTTCACATGCAATCGCATGATGTGTAATACCTGCCCTTTTACCTCCTCTCTCTTCACTATCCATGGCCCGAAGCACGCATTTCAGATGAAGCAGCCACTTACTTGTACATCTTTCGAATTAGTATACTGTACTCGCTGCTCACAATGTGGTCTCCTCTATATTGGGGAGACCAAACGTGGATTAGATGACCACTTTGCCGAACTCCTCCACTCAGCCCGGAAACATAACCCCGATCTTCCTGTCGCTTGCCATTTTAACACACACACCTGCTGTCATTCCCACATCTCTGACCTGGGCTTGCTGCGTTGCTCCAGTGAACATCAACGCAATCTGGAGAACAGAAACTCATTTCCTGATTAGGCCAGCTGCAGGCAACTGGACTGAACATTGAGTTCAATAATTTCAGAGCATGACGAGCCCCCATTGTTTTTATATTTAGTTTTACTTTTCATTTTTACTTTATTTTATATTACTTTGTTACATCATTCAATTTATTTTCGCCATGTGCCTGCCCACTGTTTTTATTCATGTTTGTGGTTTTGGTTCGAGCTTTCATTATTCAGTCATTTAACACCGTCTCTGCACGAACATGCTGTTTTTCACCACACCTTTAACACATCTTCTTTGCCTTTGCCCTTGCCCCATGAATTTCTTGTCAGTTATTCTCTGTGACCCTCTGGCCTATCAACACCTTCCTATTTGTTCTATTTTGCCCTACTCCAGCTTTATTTGCTTAAAAGCTATTACATTCCTAACCTTTGCCATTTCTGATGAAAGCTCACTGACCTTAAATGTTCACTCTGCTACTGTCCCCACAGATGCTGCCAGACCTGCTGAGGATGTCCAGAACTTTTTGTTTTTATTCTATAACCCTTTCTTTAATCGATTTACAAACTCAGTTTCCACCCCAACCTCTTGCCTTTCTCTTGTTGCCTCCTTAATTTGTGCCGATCTTTTCTAGAACACCACGATTGAAGTCCTCCAATCAGACATCCGTCACTGACACAGTACCATATCAGCTCTTATCAAAATCACAAATTTCATCCGATGTGACTGAAATAAACGTTAACTTTTCCTCCCCGAGATTTCGACCTGTCTGCAGCAATTGACTGAGTTGATCAGTCAATCCTCCAAATCTCTCCACCATCGTCCCCGTGTCTGGAACTGCAATCATCAGCTTCCATTCGTATCTTTATAATCATTGCCAGAATATCACCATCAGTAGATTCTATTGCAATTTCTGCAGCAGTGTCTCTGTTTATTCTGAAGGGTCTATTTCTCACTTACATTCTGTCTGCCAGTGACATCATCCAAAAACAGAATGCCAGTTTCAATATTGGTGCTGAAGACACCAAACGCTAACTCACCCTCACATCTCTTGATCCTCAGTTGTCACTGGATTGTCACACGGTTTGTCAGAAAACTGGTACTGGGTGAACAGCGATGTCCTCCAATTAAATATTGGAAAGGCTGAAGCCATTTACTTTGTTCATTATTACAAATTTTACTCTCGAGCCAGAATTCCTTTTTCTGGAAACTGTCTGAGACTGAACCATATTTTTCGCAACCTTGGTCAGATAGTAACCTCGAGATGAGCTTTCAGCCACAAGGCTGCGCCATCACAATGACCCATTCGTCTTCCACCGTTTCACCTCAGATGATGCTGAAAACTGATCCGTGTCTTTGCCAGCTCCAGGTTTGAATGTTCAAACACACTCGTGGCCGACCTCCCACATTCTGCGCTCGTATTTTTTCGTCTATTGATATGAAGGAATCATACTCACTGTGTCCACTGTCAGAACCAGCTGCTGCCCAAGTTCACCGAAGCTCTTGATTGATAGCCATGGAGGAAATCTGATCAGAAAGCCAGGGGCCAATCAAACAGCAGCCAGCACAAGTTACCCCAACTTCCAGTAAGACAGGGCCACATGACCATGCTCTGCTCTTGGTCAGTTTCACTATCCCTGTCGCCGACCACAGTTTTTGTCTACCAACGAACAAATCAGGAGCGCAGCCTAAACGGCAGGTATGCTGAATGCCACAGCTCAAATCCTGACCAGAAATAAGACCCCAATCCCTGTCCAGCACAGTTTCATCAAATTTCCCTTTTCCTCATTGCTCCACTGAAATAATTTGAAGAATCGTGGACGAACATATCAATCCTGTTGCAAATGACACCCTGTCAATCACAACAATCTGCCAAGCTATAAATCGCTGTGAACTTACCCCACTCCACTCCTCCCTTATCATCTGTTGTCGAACAGTATTTGTTATGCACCACTGTTTCTGCTGCATCGTCAACAGGGTTTTCCCCAATAAACTGTACCCAGGGCATCGTAAATTCCAGCACGACACCATTTCAACACTCTTCTTGCCTTCAAAACCCGTCTGGAAGTCGATATCTCTCACTACGTGCTCATCAATCTCACACTCTCCATACGTTTGCCCTCGTGCTTGATGTCACGCTGTTTTAACCTGCTCTATCATGCATTCTGAGATGTCTGGATGCAATGTTTGTGTTTGTGTATGTCGCTGTGTGAGTGTGAACCGCCACGTTAGATTTCATGGTGTGTTTTGAATGAACAGTCCACAGGTTGTGCATTCATGCAATGCAGGATATTTGAAGAGCCGATCTGGTCTTCAAACAGGAGCTGAAATTCTCACATGCAGCTTATATATTGGGACAGGAATCACAAGAAAAATAATAATGTACAATGGACACATTGATGGACTGGTAATAAAATGCTGCAAATGAGCCAATGTTGCAAATGATTTGTCAATTGATTATATATAGCTGCTTTCTCTAATTGTGATTAAGAGCAGCTGATACTAATTTTGGCAATATTAGGGTACGTATGGAAGAACCAGTTTCCGCCCTGGGAGGGATACAGGGGAGCTGGTCTGGAGCAGGTAAATGTAGTCTGCACTTATAATATATGGATGATTGTGAATAAACCGATGTGGGAGTAAGACTGGTTCCTGCTTTATCCTTTGACGGATGCATGTTTATCAAATTAACATAATGGTCCTACATTTTGCGCCTTCTCAGGATCAGATCTTGTAATTGGCATGTTTCATGTTCCTTTGTTGATCGCTGTCGGGGAGTGGGATTTGACTGACTTCAGGCCGTGCAGGGCAGGTGAACAAAATATTCCATGAGGTTATCAGTCCCTCCCTCAGGATAATTCAAACCAACAAGGAACCTACTCACCACAAAGTAAAAATCTGCAATCATTGTAATTCATGTGAGGGAGAGGCAGAAGAACATGGCCATACATTTGCTGGCAGATTTGCCTTGAAGACTTTTGGGGGGGTTTGTTGAATGTCAAGTTAGTAAGTGTAGAACTATTCCATCCTGATATTGTGCGAAATTGAACAGAAAATCACATAAATATTTGGGAACAACATGTAAAATTAGGAGGGAAAATAGACTTTCTCGAGAAAAGAAAACGAAATTATTGAAATAGGAAGATGTTTGTACTGACAAAGGATTGAATCTGATTCACTAGTGAATCCACGTCTTTCGTTTCTGTTTGTTATAAATGTGAAACCTGTGGCAGCTTTGCCTTGATAGCCAACTGACATAGTCCTCGGGGTCAGAGGTTTCTTGCTGCTGTGTTTTGGTAACCCAGAAGATAGAATTACATCCTGGGGCCGGAATTGTATTACTTACTTTCCGTGGAACACTGCAATCCGATGTCAATCCCTTCCAGAACTCTGAGTAAGTGCTGTGCTGCTAACAGCTTCCTCCATCACCTACCAACTGGACCCTCGAGGAACAGTTCCATCAACAAGAAGGCAAGGTTGGCCCTCCCATTAGCCCGAACCCCCGCACACCCATTCTGCATTCCCCCCGTTACTACAATGTCTCTCCAAGCAGTGGGAAGATATGGTTCTTCTGATTTCCAAGAGTAAGCCTTGAATGCCCCAAGGTTCGTATCCACAGCATCATAACTATCCATATTGTGACCTCCCCTTTAAAACATGGATGATAGTAGAGTGAAGGGTATGTCGGTAGTTTGATCTTAGAGTAGGTTAAAGGTTGGGGACAACTTCGTGGGCCGAAGGGCCTGTACTGTTCGATGTTCTTTGTTCTAAGCATTGATGGAGAATTGAAGAGCCTGTTTCAGATCCAATTGCCCATCTTCTTGTCCAGATATGACACAATACAGCGTATTTTCCATGTTCTCCTGATCATTACAATGTATCTTTTCGAATTTATCACATCCAATCATGAAACTCGTGGCTTGTTTCAACAAATAGACCAACGACAGTTTATACTTCCCCCAACTACCCTGTCATTTTCCTCTTTCAATTATATGGTCAAAGATTGAGGTCAGGTTGAGAAGCAATTTACTCTGGAAAAATGACGGACAAACTGAAACTGTCTTCTTTCACTCCCACAAAAAGCACTGCATTTTTTGCATTGTTTGCATCAGATTTGGGCTGATGAAAGGCAACTAAAAATCGCATCACATATTTACCATGAAATGGCCTTGTCCAACAAGAGAGATTCTAACCACCTCCCCTGATATTCAGCGTCGTGGTCACTTCCTAATTACCACATTATTAATATCATAGTCGTTACCTTTGATCAGAAATTTAACTGGGCCAGCCAAATAAATATTGTTGCTCCAGAGAAGATCAGACTTTGGGATTTATGCAACAAATAACTCACTGACTTTTACATCTGCAATCTACAAGGTATAAGTCAGGAATAATCGAATACACCGCACTTTCCTGGATCTGTGCCGCCGCCAACAAAACTCAAGCGCCTCAGAAAAATCCAAGAAAATGGGCTTCCTTGATGGGCATACGATGCACCATACTAACACTTAACGCCTTCCACCACCAGCACACAGTGGCTGCCGTGTGCACCATACATAACATCACACCGCAGGAAGTTACTATATTTATTTCGACAGCTCCTTTCAAGCATGAGACTGCTAATACCTAAAAGGATAAGGGCGGCAGACGCATGGAAACAGGAACACTTGAATGCTCCCTCCAAGACACAGACATCCTGAGTTGGAACGACATCGCCATTTCTTCATTATTGCTGGTCAAAATCTTGCAGCCTCCTTTCTAGTTGCACTGCGGGTGCACCCAAAGCAGATGGAGTCCAGCGTTTCAAGAAGGTGGCCCTCCACCACGTTTCCAAGAGATACGAAAGATGCATAACAAATCCCAGCCTCGCCAGCAATACCCACATCGAAGGAAAAAGAAGGAACAAACCTCATCTTGCTACTTCCGACTGAGCCCAGATGTGTGTTACATTGGTGCCCTGCCCCGCCCTGTGCTCAGCACATTCTCCACAGTTTATGAATAAGCAGTCTCCAAACTGAAATAGTGATGAGGAGGAATTTCTTCTCTTGAAAGTTACATCGCATTTCGAATTCACTTACCCAGAGTCAGTGCCGTCTGGGTCATTGAATAGATTCAAGGCCAGTTTGGACTGACTTTTCACGACTTACTGTTGTCTCGCGGGTAATTGGAATTACGGCCATGGTCAGATCAGCCATTGTGATATTGAATGGTAGAACATGATCCATGGGCTGAATGGCCTACTCCCGCTTTTATTTCTAATCACCTTATGAACGCAGGTGAAAGGAAATCTGTTGCATATCTTGCACTTGCATAGAAAGGAGTTTCGGGCAAGCAAACCAGATCTTGGGTGTGACGGAAGAGTGAACAAAGATATTTTGTTCCACATGGTGGAAATAGAGGAGGATGATGTGTTGAAGCTGGAGGCGGTTGGACTGGAAAGTGAGAATACGTGAATTAATATCACGGTTCTGGAAGGTAGGGAAGGAGGTGAGGACAGTCACTCGGGTGATGGAACAGATAAAGCTGAGGCCTCTGCAAAATCTATGTGAAGAATGCACGGTTAACGTGAAATTAAGAGACTGCAGAAGCTCTGGTATGGAAGATGGCATCGTTTAGACAAACAAAAGTCGATGAGGTAACTGAGAGAATGGAAGTTATTATTTCGGCAAAGTGGAGTTTGAGGAGGTGTGGTCAAGATTACTGTGGAAGTTGGTGGATCACAGTAAATATTGATGCAGAGTCTGTCCACTGAAATGGAGAGAGGGAATTCGTGGAAGAGAAGTATGAGTCACAGATGGACCGTTTTCAGGCGAGGGAGGTACAGATATTTCAATGCAAATTTGATTACATTTTCGAGCTCGATGTGAACAAGGGTTTGACACAGCCACAATCATCGATGTATCGGATAAAGAGGTTGAAAAGGGAAACGGAGTAGCTTGGACCGTGTGAGGGAGAGAACAATATTGAAACTCCTGCCATTGTGTCCAGTTCTAGGCACCACATTTTGAGGAACAATGTATCGGCTTTAGAGCAGGTGTAGAAAATGTTCAAGAGAAAATTCCAGGGGTGACAGATGTTTTATGCCGACAGATGACAGAATCGGGGTTGTTCTCCTTCAAGAGGAAATTGAGAGAGAGTTTGATAGAGTTGTTCCAAACCATGGGCTGTTTAAACAGAGTAGATATAGAGAAACTGCTCTCATTGACAAACCTGGCGAAAACTAAAGGGCACAGGTTAAGGGACTGGCAAGAGAAACAAAACGACATGAGGGAAAACGTATGTTTCCAAAGCACGTTTTGAGGATCTGAAATGAACTGGCTGAGAGAGTGGTGAAGATAGATTCAATCAGAAGCGAATTGAATAAACAACTGAAGAGAAAAACAATGCAGGTTAGTGATGACCAGATGTGGGAATGAGATTAGCTGAGCTGCCCGTGCAGAGAGCTGACACGGGCAAACACAGACAAAATGGCCAACTGCTGTGTTGCAACCATTCTATCCCCCGTTTTGTTTAAATATATGAATTGTTGAACGGAATTGCACAGCGAAAGAGAGCATCCAAATTATAGACGAACATCCGTTACAGGCTTCTCTGACGTTAGGAATTTAATTTCTGAATTGTCATGCAGAGTGAAGGCCATCACTTAAACAACATGAAATCTACAGATGGGACTCATGAATTTTCCAGGACTTCCTTATTTCTATTTAACACAGCTTCCAGTTATGATTAGTTGCTCATTGTGATCAGATTTGTCCAGACTTGGGGGTGGGGATGGGTCCAATTCAATTTTAGAGGAAAATATATTCCATCAACAGGGAATTAACACAGCTGCTGTAATCTGTTTGTTCAAAAATTAAGAAAAACTGTTTGAACAATTTTGCAACTTCAGTATCCCTTTGGCGATCCGAGAGGGTATAAAGTTAATGCACTGGGAATGTGTCACCTCAGAATGTATTTTAGAGATATTACCTGCAGCACGAACAGACCGATCACTCCAAGCAAAAAATGCATGGACCAATTCAATGGGTGATGAACATATTCTATGTGATCCTTGCTGTAATTGGCGTTCCTGGTAAGTATCCCGAAACAGTGAAGATTTGTAAATCTGTGTATGAGCTGGTTTCTTCGATTACCATGAGAATAATAATATTACATTTGATCGAATGGTTACAGTTACACAGACACACACTCAATAATATAATTGCATTAATTTCCTGATTTATCTGTGCAGTTTTAATCTATCGTCTCAACTGTTTCAAGCTCGAGACACTCTGTATTGTAAAGTTATTGAATTATGTGGAATGTTGTGTTCTGTGGAATCACAGCTCAAAGCAGGAAAATCTCAGAGTGGAAGGATTACCGGAATTATGTGTTAATGTCGAATTATACAGTGTGTATGCACTAACTGGAGTGGAGCACCTGACCTCAGCGATCATGTATAACTGGCACTCTCTGTCACTCTAGAATTGCACTGATTGTGTCTGACTAAATGATGTGGACCACGTAACTCCAGGGAACACGTATTTCCTGGAGTATCTGTCATTGTATTCAATGCGGTTCCCCATCTTACTCTTACTCGAAGTAATGTTGTTGACAGCACTATCAGGTGCTGATTAATTTACTTCCCGAGCACAGTCTTGTAAGCGTTTGATCATAAATGCACTGCAATAATAAATAATCCTCTTCAATATGACGAAAAACACTGATGACTATGACTTGTTGATAGACAAGTTACTGATTTTACAGCACAGAATATGGGCATTCGGTACCACTAGATTAGGACTGTCTTCCTGCTCTGCACGAGCCTCTCTTCATTCCAGCTCATCTAATCCTATCTGTATATCCTTCCAATCCTGTCTGCCTCATGTACTAACCTCGCTTCTTCTTATTTTTTTCCATTGTAGCTGTTCCAAGAGGTCTCAATTCCACGTTCCGAGCATTCCGACTAAATAGGTCTCTCTTGAATTCCATCGTGAATTTATTGATGACCATCTTATTTTCAGGGAATGCAGAACTGGTCACCAGCAAAGGTGGAAATATCAGGTCCACGTTATCCCTCTCTAAACCTTATATAATTTTAAAGGCCTCTATTAGTTAAACACTCATCCTTCTCTTATCGACATAACAGAGCCACAACATATCCCAATAATTATTATCTCCCAGTTATGGTATTATTTCTGTGAAGAATAAGTGCACCTGCTGGTTACCCTGGATAGTTTTATCATGTATATTCCAGAAGAGTACACATTATTTATGTGTTCAATCACCACTTTTCTAATACGTTATAATGACAATTTTCTTTCAATGATATTCCTGTAGAAATAAATGTCTGTGCTTTGATCACATTTGCATTGAAATATGAAACTCCCTTTTCACTGTCACACAATTAGACATCAGAGGGAGTGGTCCAAGATGGATGAGTGTCACCTATCCGAGGGACTGGTTCGAGTTAGGGATGGATTTCTTCGACCCCAGGGAGTGATTCGAGTCCGGGATGGGTTCCTACAGTGGGAGTGTTTGGAGAAGGGGTGCAGTTCTCCAGTCTACCCATTCTTTGGCTCCTCATTGCTACATTTAACTAGTTGACCAGCGTCCGGTGAGCGGGGTGCTGCGCCTCCTCGTCCAAGATTTGTTAAATCTGAAACTACTGGTGTTGGAGGCAGGTTGGGGTCATGGACCCGATCTGACCCGATCCCAATCAACACGGTTTTGGTGCTAAAATCCATTTTGCCAGGGTTGAGAAGCAGAGAATGTTTTTCAGTAATTTACAGCCACTTCTCCCTTCTCTCCTTTACAGTTAATTTAGTGTCAATTGTGATCCTGTCCAAGGGAAATTGCGGACTCTCCACCTGCACCACCCGCTACCTGGTGGCCATGTCAACGGCGGATCTACTGTTCATTATCACTGAGATCATACTCCGGAGAATCAATATGCTTTATTTCACATTAGATTTCCTGGAGGTCACCTCTATGTGTCGCTCTCGCTATGTCCTGATCCGTGCAGCCCTCGACTGTTCCGTCTGGTTCACCATCGCTTTCACATTTGATCGATTTGTTGCCATTTGTTGCCTGAAGCTGAAATCAAAATATTGCACCAGGAAAACTGCGACTGTGGTTCTATTCACAACCGGCATTCTGCTCTGTCTAAAAAATATTCCCATCTACTTTAGATTTAAACCTAGATGGGTAATCGACAATGTCGAATGGCGCTGTTATAATAAGCGAAGCTATTTTACTGACCCTCGATGGATTGGATTTCGAATGTTTGAAAAAGTTTTAACACCATTATTGCCTTCCATTTTAATTCTGTTGCTGAACGCTCTGACGTTCAGACATATATTAGTGACCAGTCGCGTTCGTCAGAGACTGAGGTGTCAGAGCAAGAAAGATAATCACAGTGACTCTGAAATGCAGAGAAGAAGGAAGTCTATTATTTTACTCTTCAGCATATCTGGCAGTTTCATATTTCTGTGGCTGGTGTATATGTTATACATTTTTCGTGTTGGTCATTTCTTAGATGATGATTCTTTTTATATCTTTTAAAATGTCGTATACATGCGACGGAATTTAAGTTGCTGTCCGAACACATTTATTTATGTTGCCACTCAGTCTGAGTTCAGAGAGCAGTTAAAGAGCGCCATAAAATATCCAGTTACATCAATTATTAAATTAATGAATAAACAAAGCAACTGAGACCAGCTTAAAGATCCAGTGGTTAATTGACAAGAGGAGACCGCTGGAGGTCCAGAAGAAAATGGCCTGGAAGAGTAAATACAAATACTAGAGTTGTTAGGGACGGGAAGAAGGGGGTCGTGAGCAGGAAGATCGGAAGTAAATTATCAGGAATTCAAAAAGATAATGAGCAGTGAGCAGAAGGAAAGAGATGACCTTCGTAAAGGGGTCAGGAGGAGAGTGATTGCACTCCCTGAAGGAACTGATGTGAAAGAAGCTTGAACTGGGTATGACACCTATCATTAAACAAGAACCATGCAGTTTAATAAATATGCTAACTGTCTTGATCAATTTGCAATAGCTGCAGAAGAAAACATTTATATTTAAAAAGCCTGGGAATGTTGAGGTGAATTGTTCACTGTCGTTGGTATTGTTCATAAGAAGATGAAAGGTTGATGTTTAACTGTTTTGTATCTACAAGGATGTGATATTTGTTCACACAGTGCAATATTACCTACAGGAGCCTAGGAAATAAGAGATAGACATACTTTTCGCGTACTCCACTCTAATTACAGAGGTGCAGTGACAGCATGAAATCTCACGTTAAACTAATGAAACAGTTAATTTAAAGGATATCATAATAAGGAATCGGAATCCCAAAAGATGGAAACTCAGAGTCTTTGCTGGTTCACTTAACAATGGTGTTTGTGGTGTAATTATTCAGAAACACGCTTCAACGTAATGTCAATTCAGAGACAGGAGAACAAAGGGATCACCTGTGCTGGCAACATTCAAGGAATCCTGGCCTTGAAGGGTAAGAAACTTCCATGTTGTCTTCAGTGTTTTTTTGTTTTGTATTTATAACATCTTGCTTAATAAATTATACTGGATTTATAAGTAGCCGTTATTAGTACCTCGTTAGGTCAGGCACAGCTGAGAACCCCATTGTAATAAGTTGAAAATTCAGAACTGAGACTTTTTAAATAAATGTGTTTTACGCCTCAAAACCCCAAAACATACAAGGGTCCAACCTGGGGCCAGAAGTTGATAAAAGCTAATACGAAATGACTGATCGTGAATTTGATTGGAATCTTGCTCTGATTAGTCTGACCAACGTTTTACATTCAGGGAAGGGAATTGCTAACGGAAACAACCAGACCGAGATCCGCAAGACCTGTGAATAAGATGTCATTTGAATTACGAGGAAAATGATTGTTAAAAAGCATAGAACAAATATCAGCGGAAAAGAGGAATTATTTATTATTTTAAGCTTCCAAGAACCATAGAATCAAAGGAACATAAAATGTTTAAGGCACAAAAAGAGGCCACTTTGAACCATCGTGTCTGTGCCAGCTGGAAAAGGATCCACCAATTCCAATCCCACCTTCCAACATTTAGTTCTTAGCCCTGCAGATAATGGTAGCTGAGGTGCATATCCAGACTCATTTTCAAAAAGTCGAGAGTCTCTGCCTCAACCAACCTTTCAGGCAGTGAGGTCCAGATCCCTACCACCCTCTGGGTGAAAAGATTGCTTCATCATCTCCCTTCTATTTTTCTCGCAGTCACTGACCTCTCAGCTGAGGTGAATAAATCCTTCACCTCCACTCCATCCAGGCTCCTCAATATTTTGTACATTTCAATCAGATCTCCTCTCAGCCTTCTCTGTTCGAAGGAGATTAACCACAGCCTATCCAATCTTTCCTCCTACCTGCATTTTTCCAGTGCTGGCAAGATCCTCGCAAATCTCCTCTGTACCCTGTCTCGTGCAATTACATCCTTTCTGTAATGAGGTGACTGGAGCTGCACAAAGTACTCAAGTTGTGGCATAACCAATGAGTTATACAGTTCCAGGATAACCTCCCTGCTCTTATATTCTGTACCACAGCTAATAAAGGAAGGGATTCCATATGCCGTCTGAACCACCTTATCGATCCTGTCCTGCTACCTGCAGGGATCTGTGGACATTGACTCCAAGGTCCCTCACTTCCGCTACACTTCTCAGTATTTTCTCTTTAATCATGTATTCCTTTGCCTTGTTTGACCTCACTAAAAACACCACCTCACACTTCTTCAAGTTGAATTCCATTTGCCACTTGTTCTGCCCATCTGAGCAGGCCATCAATATCTTCCTGCAGCCGAAAGTTACTCTCTTCGATATCTACCACAGGGCCAATCTTCATGTCGTCCGCAAACCTATTGATCATGATCCGTACATTAACGTCCAAATCATTAATATACACCACATAAAGCAGGAGACCCAGTACTGAGCTCTGCGGGACGCTACTGGAAAGAGCCTTCCTGTCGCTAAAACATCCATCAACAAGTACAATTTGATTCCTGCCACTGAGCCAATTTTGTAGCCAACTTGCAGCATTTCCCTGAATGTCATGGGGATATTATTTTTTTTAACCAGTCTGCCATGTGGGAACTTGTCAAAAGCCTTGCTAAATTCTATGTTGACCACATCAGCTGCCCACCCTCATCTATCTTCCTTGTTACTGCTTCAAAAAATGTGATCAAGTTGGTCGAACAAGATCTTCCCTTAGCAATTCCATACTGACTATCCTTGATTAACCTGTGCCTATCTAAGTGACAGTTTAACCTGTCTCTCAGAATAGATTCCAATAATTTGCCCACGACTGAGCTTAGGCTAACTGGCCTGTGAATATTAGGTCTATTCTTCGCTCCCATTTTCATCAGAGGTACAATTTAGCAATTATCCAATCCTTAAGCACCGCACCCCTGTATCCAGTGAGGACCATAGTGCTGAGGACGCAGTGGATAGCATGTTCAGCGAGGTGGTCACACCGCAGGTCATGGCTGCACAGGCAGAAGAGGGATGACTGTCCACCAGGAGGAGTAGTAGGCGCAGGCAGGTTGTGCAGGAGTCCCCTGTGGCCATCCCCTGTCAAATTGATATACCGTTTTGGATACTGTCGGTGGGATGGTCTCTCAGGGATAGCAGCAACAGCCAATTTCGTGGCATCACGGATGGCTCTGCTGTACAGCAGTGCAGGAAAAAGAATGGGAGATCCATAGTGATAGGAGATTCAATTGTAAGGCGAACAGGCGTTACTGTGGCCGCAAACGAGGCTCCATGATTGTGTGTTGCCTCTGTGGTGCTCGGGTCAAGAATGTCTCAGAGCGGCTTTTTCAAGGAAAAAGCATGTTGTCTCGTCAGGATTCTCCCTCGTTAAAAAGTGGTTAGAATTGGTTTGAACATGTGATTCTTTGTAATTTGCTTTTGGAAAGAGAGGTGGGATGTCATTCCATCCAGAGAACTTTTGCTTCACCTCTTTAAAACTAGTAGAGTTAACCCTTTCCAGTAGCAACTTAACAATTTGCTGAATGGCATTTTTTGTGAAATACAAATAGGATTTTGTGATCATTACTGTTTCTAAATTGCCACAGATATATGGATTGAATTAACTCATCTGGCTCCAAGCCGAATGGACCTTGAGTTCTTTGCTTCTCTAAATAGGTGGACCATATGGTCACAGAGATTAATCGACTTCAGCACTTTAAGACTTTTGCAACATTTATGACAGCATGGTGATATTTTGATCTGAAGGCTTGGCCTTCTTTCTTTAAAAAGTCAGGAATTGTCATTAATTCATTCATACATTTGTTTCTATTTATTATCTTTCTAGAGAAAGTCTTTGTAATTATTTGCAGACAGATTCCATAACAACTGTAGACATTATTGTCTCTGATGAATTCATCTGAAGACACGAAACATGGAAATAATTGTTTATGACATTTAAATCAATAATAAAGAAATTATTATGAGTTGCTATTCCAAGTACTCATAAGGAAATCTATCTGAGTTTAAATGGGTGTAAACATACATCATTTTCAAAAACGTTGATGGAAATACCGTCTAGGTGGTTGCTGAGTATTGAGGAAAAACCTTTTTTTTAAGATAAATAAATGGAAGATATTGTCAACTGACGACACCATTATTTGAATTTGGGAAACTTAGATTTTTTAAAAGTCAGTATAATTTGGTGCATTTGCTATCAACAGTAAAGGGGCATCTGAGGTAAATAAAAAGCCAGCATGCATAATCTGCTGTTTTAATTGTATGTAAGTACATGATAATAGTTTAGGTATTAACAGCACTCCTGTGTAAGGATAATAACTGTCATCGAGTGAGGTGATCAGCAGGTGGGGTGACAGTCTTCAATCTGAGGAGTGTCAACGAAGTTTCAACAGATAATAACATTCTTCATCATCAATAGTCATTTGGGGTATGATATTTATGAAGGTAAGAAAATGTAAATTCTGGGCAGATCGCACCATTCATGAGCTAGAGAATGGAAAGAGCGCTCAACAACAAAAATGAGATTCAGGAGGTTGATTTTGTCCTTTGGGGAATTGGAGGTCCTTGGAATGGTGTCTTAAATTGACTAACTGTACTTAATCTTAATAATAATTCATGAGTGGACTCATTAAGAAAGGAATTAGTCAACTTCATACTTTATGAATGATAGCATGATCAGTGAATGGTTTGTAAGATTTCCTTGTATACACAGTTAAACATCCATCTACAATATAAATGCACTAAGGTGGGGTAAAATCAGTTGAACAGCATTTATCTTGAACTAGGCAACTATTGTGTAGCAACGTGCAATATGTCATTTGAGTAATACGAGAATCCAGTTTCTGTTTTAACCTAACTTATATCAAGCTAATAGAAGAGAAAATATTTGAGTATGTTCACTGGGATTCAGAAGTGCAACAACAGTTGAGACAAAGACAAAGGAATGATTATTGGAGGAATCAAATGAATAAACAGACAAAACATGGTAAGGCCTGGAATCAAATGAAATGTTGATTCTTGAAACAAAAACATATTATTTTAAATATTGTATTGGATAATAAAGTTTCTTCACCACACAACAGTTGGTGAGTAACAGTTGTTGGAGAATAACTTCAAATAGCTGGGTTGGTAACTAAAGGTAAAGGGAAAGACGACAGTTTTTCTTGGATATAGTTGGTAGGTTTTTTAGGGAATCAATGTCCTTAGTTGATATAATATCTGTTTTGGGTAATTTAAGGGAATAAATTAAGAGTAAGTTATGACGGGCAGCTCGGCAACGTGGTGTGCTCCTCCTGTGCAGTGTGTGAAGTCAGAGACACTTCCACTATCCAGAGCGAACACGCGTGCAGGAAGCGTCTCCAGCTGCAGCTACTCGAAATCCGCGTTTTGGATGTGGAGCAGCGGCTGGGGACAATGTGGACCATCCGTCAGGCTGAGATCATCGTGGATAGCACGCACAGGGAGCTGGTCACACCGCACGTAAAGACTGCTCATGCAGAAAGGAAATGGGTAACCTCCAGGCAGAGTAGAAGAACTAGGCAGGTAGTGCAGGAGTCCCCTTGGTCCATCTCCATATCTATATTCCGCTTTGGTCACGGTTGGGGGAGATAGGTCCTCAGGGAACGCGGGAAAAGCCAAGTCTGTGGCACCACGGGTGGCTCTGCTGCGCAGGAGGGAAGGAAAAGGAGTGGGGAACTATTGTAATAGGGGATTCCATCATAAGGGGTACAGGTCGGCCTTAATTGGCCGCAAACGTGATTCCAGGATGGTATGCTGCCTGCCTGGAATTGGGTCAAGGATATCATGGAACAGTTCCAGGACATTCTGAAAGGGGAGGGTGAACATTCAGAGGTCGTGGTACACATTGGTACCAACGACATAGGTTGAAAGAGGGATGGGCTTCTGCAACAAGTATTTAGGGTGCTAGATAACAGATTAAAAAGCAAGACTTCAAACGTTCTAATCTCTGGATTACTCCCGATACAACGCGCCAGTGAGTAGAGGAATAGAAAGATAGAGCAGATGAATTTCTGGCTGAGGAGATGGTGCAGGAGGGAGGGCTTAAGTTTCCTGGATCACTGAGTCTGTTTCTGGCAAAGGTGGGACCTGTGAGGTTGATCAACTGAGGACGCTGATTCGCACATGGGAATATATTATTGCTAGCACAGTAGTTCTGAGGTTAGCTTTCTCTATGTCTCCACATTCTTTCACTGTCTCTCGATCTCCCTCCAAGCTTTCTCTTCTCTGTCTCTGTTTCACACTCGCCTTCTCCATTTAAACTTTTAATAAATAAATAAAAAACAGGCCATGCGCAGCAATGTGATTTGTCTTTATTTGAAATGGTGAGGCAGATTCAGCAGCTTGTCCCCAGTTTGAAGTTTCGCCCTTTTTGGGGACTGAAATCTGGCTATTATCACATTGCTGCTGGTGGAATCTTGCTGTGCATCAAGTGCCCTGCAGAATTTCCTACATGACAACAATGAGGGCACTTTAAAAATTCAGCTTCCTGATTGTCTGAGTGTGGATTTCTCTGTGTTTTTATAAGAATTTTACAATAATTACAAGAGCTGAATGTGAAGCTGTATAAAGGCTCGTTATAAGTTTGAAGATGGAGTTTACCATTTTCTGACTGTGATGGGATATCTGGCTATTATCACATTGTGGGACCTGCTGTGCATACATTCCCTGCATCAATTCTTACATTACAACACTGAGGCAGAAACAGATGGAGAGAAAAAGAGGGAGAGTGAGAAACAGCTGGAGGTGGAAGGTTAAACACAAACAAAGAGAGACAGGCGGAGTGTGGGTGAGGGAGGGAAGGCAGTGAAAGATGAAGAAAGACAGAGAGTGAGAGAGAGAGAGAGCGAGAAAGAAATCAACATTCAAAACATTGGTCACTGAATTTCGAAATGTCACCATTGCTGGGATCTTGCTGTGCACAGCTTGCTGGCAGAATTCCCTGCATTGCAACAGTGACTGCATTTTAGAAGTGAATTCATTGTGTATAAAGCTCCCCTGAAAGCCTGGAATTAAAGTCCTTAGTTTGAAGCCGGTATAATTCCCCAATAATGCCGGTGTTTTGGGCAGTGCCGTGAAATTGAGGGTGAAATTAAATGTGCAGCAGCCATTTGAATTGACTGTGAGGCTCTGAGAGTCGATTTCTCTGTCTCTCTCTCTCGCTCGTTCCCATCTGTCTCTCTGAATGAGAGTAACAGGAGGGAGAGAGACACAGGAGAGTGAGGCACACATGGAGGGAATCAAAGGGGGAGAGAGGGGTCGTAATCACGCTGCTGCTTGTGGGATCTTGCTGTGCACCAATGGCCTGCAGTATTTGCAACATTGCAGCAGTGACGGCCACTTTAAAAATTAATTCATTTGATTGTCAAATGCGTCTGTGAATCAGCAATGAAATGGCTGAAATGTGAACGTTTGCAAAGGCTTGTTCTCATTGCCAAATAATGCTGCTGTTTTTCGGCTGTGGGCTGAATTTGACAGTGAAATGAAACGCCTGCGGGCCATTTGATTTCAGATTTTCAGGGATGAGAATGTGAATTTCTCCCTCTATCCTTCTACAGGAGAGGGGATGGGGGTCGCCAGTGTTTGTGTATTTTACAATGAGGCAGAAACAGATGCAGAGAGACACAGAGAGAAATAGAGAGAGAGAGGGAGAGCAAGAAATGACAGGGTAAACACATCCACACTTCCCAGACTCTGTGTCGGGGGATGTGCTTCTCAGATGGGGAGGTCACTGAGAGTTTGTTTTATGTCAGTGAGTGAGAGAAAGAGCCCTGGGCTCTTGCTGTGCTTTATTTCTGTTCACAAATGTTTTGCTTTGTTTGAATCAATTTTAATTCTCTTATTCCCAAGGAGAATCTTTTCGGAAGCTGCAGCTGTGATGATGCAGAGGGAGAACCTTTTACCCTCGTGGAATTCTCAGACAAGAGCTTTAACCAGCGAGAAAAACAATAATAAATATACATGTGTCATTGTCAAATTCATTTCTAGATACGGAAAAGAAGACTGTGTGTTTTCGGAGCTGATAGCAAAAGAAACTGCTGGAAATGCTCAGTATTTCCAACACAGATTTTATTCCAGATTTCCAGCATCCGCAGTCTTTTGATTTTGTGTTTTCGGGGGTCTGTGGATTTTTTTACCACAAGGGAGGGTGCTCCGAAGTAAATAGTTAGCAAAGCGCTGCTCCAGAACAGTCAATGTAATCCCGTAGATTTCCCTCTCTCCATCTCTTGCTGCAACTTGTTCCCTGCATCTTCCTCCTTGTTCCTAGTTCTGTTTCTTCACATCTTTAAATCCCTATATCTTTCAGCATCTTTTCTATCTTGTCTCTCTCGACTCTCACAAGTTTCCATTTTCACTCTCTTTCTGCGACTCTCTGCATCTTTATCTGTCTCTCTCTCTCAGTCCATTTCTTCTCTCACTCTCTTCCAAATCCCTGATTTTTTCCATCTGTGCGTTTGCTTTCCTGCAAGATTATCTCTGCATTTCCCCGGACCATTATCCCGGGACACCCCTCTCTTTTCTGTAAACACATCTTACTTTGTATCTCTGCCCCTCCACCCCTTTCTGTCGCTGCACCTCTCTCTTTGTCTGGAATCTTTCTCAATATCGACATCTCTCTGTGTATGTCTCCATTTCTCTCTCTCACGCTCTGCCTCTGCCCTTCTCGGTATTGCTGACCCTCGTCCTCAGTTTCTCTCTCATTGGTTTCTGACTCCCTGCATCTCATTCTCCGTCTCCCTTTCCATTTATTTCTCTCTCTCACTGTTCTGTCCTAATCCCGGGATCTGTTTTCTGTGTCTCTGCCTCTCTGTCTGGGGGTGGATTTAAACTCGCTGCCTTGGTGTTCTACAGTGTTATTGCGAACCGGGATCCTGCTTTCCACCTCTCCCCAGTTTTTCTCCCATTGAAGAAAAACAGAGGAGAGATGCTGAACGGGCAGCCGATTCACAACTACCCTCCTCTCCTCCACCTTGGTTTGCACCATTGGCCAGCGCAGTGTTTCTATGCCTCACTGTGCATCTGCTCCCATACTGTCTCTGCCTGTCTCCCTGTGGCTCAATGGAGAAAGGGTCAGATCAGCCATGATCGAACATGGGTGTGACAATATCAAAGGAATGAATGGCCTCCACTCGTCCCTGTGCCAGTCAGTGTGTGTGTGTGTTTGTGTGTGTCTCCCTCTGTTTGATTTCCTGAAGCGGATGGGGAGAACAGGTGAAACACCTTTCTGCAAAGAGGGATGTGTCTGGGGCTGGGATCTTCCTGTGTGTTTAAGGCTCAGAATGCCAGTTAGCCAGTGGAGGTTGTTGCTCTGCGCCAGGCCCTGTGTTTGGCCAGACAGGAGATAAAGATGCCGGGTTTCTGAGAGCCAGTTGATGCAATTCCAGTGGCTTAAACAGACCAGGAATTAAATTGAATTAAAGATTGCTGGGAATCGGAGCCACACCCAGGAAAGTGATGGAGGTTGGAATAACACGGGTGGGAGGCGGGGTGGGGACGGGGGAGGGCTGTTCACGGGGGAGATGATATAGGGTGGGAATTTGCAGAGTGGGGTCTTTTACAGGACAGGGAGTGTATTTAGAAAGGGGGGAGTGTTTATAGTGGGGGCAGGGGGAGAATTAGAGGGTAATAATCACAGAGGGAATGAGTAATGTTCGAAATGGGAGGGGGAGGATGCTACAGGTTTAAAATGGGAAAGGCAGTGGGGATTCTCCAGGTTTAAAATGAGAGGGGGCAGTGGGGATTCTCCAGGTATAAAATGGGAAGGGCAGTGGGGATTCTCCAGGTTTAAAATGAGAGGGGGCAGTGGGGAATCCCCAGGTATAAAATGGGACGGGGCAGTGGGGATTCTCCAGGTTTAAAATGAGAGGGGGCAGTGGGGATTCTCCAGGTATAAAATGGGAAGGGCAGTGGGGATTCTCCAGGTTTAAAATGAGAGGGGGCAGTGGGGAATCCCCAGGTATAAAATGGGACGGGGCAGTGGGGATTCTCCAGGTTTAAAATGAGAGGGGGCAGTGGGGAATCTCCAGGTATAAAATGGGAGGGGGCAGTGGGGATTCTCCAGGTTTAAAATGAGAGGGGGCAGTGGGGAATCTCAAGGTATAAAATGGGAGGGGGCAGTGGGGATTCTCCAGGTTTAAAATGGAAGGGGTCAGTCGGGATTCTCCAGGTTTAAAAAGGGAGGGGACAGTGGAGATTCTCCAGGTTTAAAATGGGAGGGGACAGTGGGGATACCCCCGGTATAAAATGGGAGGGGGCAGTGGGGAATCTCCAGGTATTAAATGGGAGGGGCAGTGGGTATTCGCCAGGTTTAAAAAGGGAGGGGACAGTGGAGATTCTCCAGGTTTAAAATGGGAGGGTGCAGTGGGGATTCTCCAGGTTTAAAATGGGAGGGTACAGTGGGGATTCTTCAGGTTTGAAATGGGTGGGTGCAGTGGGGATTCTTCAGGTTTGAAATGGGAGGCAGTGGGGATTCTCCAGGTTTAAAATGGGAGGGGGCAGTGGGCATTCTCCTGGTTTAAAATGGGAGGGGCAATGCGGATTATCCAGTCCGTTCATAAAGGGGGTTTATATGTGGACTGTTCCCAGGGTGGATGGGGGTTAATTACTTGGGGTGCTGTTCGCAGAAGGGGTATTAGATGGTGGTCTGGTCCTGGGGGTATATAGATGGGGGGCTGGTCACAGGAGGGGTATTAGATGGGGGTCTGTTCCTGGGGGATATATTGATTGTGGGGCGTCTGTTTCCAGGAGGGGTATTGGATGGGAGTCTGTTTTGGGGGGTAATTAGACGGGGGTCTGGTCACAGAAGGGGTAATTAAATGGGAGTCTGTTCGCAAGAGGGGTATTTAAATGGGAGTCTGTTCCTGGTCGTACTTAGATTGGGGTCTGGTCACAGGCAGGGTTCTTAGATGGGATTCGGCACACAGGGTGTATTTCGATGGTTGTCTGTTCCTGGCGGTATTTAGATGGGAGTCTGTTCACAGAAGGGGTGTTTAGAGGGTCCCCTGTTCCTGGGGGTATTTAGATGGGAGTCTGTTCACAGAGGGTATTTATGTCAGGGTTTGTTCACACGAAGCATATTGGATGGAAGTCGTCACAGGAGGTGAATTTAGATGGGAGGCTGTTCACAGGAAGGGTATTAGAGGGGTCAGATAACATGGGGATATCAGATAAGGGTCTGTAGACCAGGAGTATTTACCTGATGGGGGCGGGCTATTCACGGGCGTGAATAAATTACAGGTGAGGTATCAATTGTGGGGGGAAGGGATATAAATTGTGGGGGGATATAAACATTGCGGGGAAGATAAATTGCTGGGGAAATAAAGTTTTGCGGGGGAGATATAAATTGTGGGGAGATATAAATTGCGGGTGCGGAGAAATTGCGGGGCCAGGATAAGTTGCGGGGAGGGGGGTTAGGGTGAGGAAATGAAAGAGAAAGTGAAAGTAAGAAATAGAGATAAAGAAAGACAAAGGACAGAAAGAGACAAAGAAAGAGAGAGAAAAAGAAAGAGAGACAAGACAGAAAGAGACAGAGAAACAGAAAAGATAGGGAAAGTCAGACAAACAGAGAAAAGAAAAAGCCAGAAATAGAGAAAAGACAGAAAGTTAGAAATAGAGAGAGAGAGAGAGAGAAAGCCATTGAGAGAGAGAGAGAGAGAGAGAGAGAGAGAGAGAGAGAGAGAGAGAGAGAGAGAGAGAGAGAGAGAGAGATAATAAAGACGTGATACTCACTATCCCATACGGACTGCGTTCCATCGTTGGACTCCAGCACGTGTCCTTCATCACCTCGTCCATGGGGAAAAGATCCTGGAGAGAGGCATTGGGGTGGGAACTGGAGAAAAGGGTTAGGACTGGGGCAGAGAAAGGGGGATTCAGACTGGACAGTCTCTCTCTCTCACGTTCACAAACCAGCGGCATGGAAAGAAAGAATGGAGGCTGATGTTGTCCAAATATATCCCAGAACCTTTCACTCAAAACAGCCAGTCCACCAAAAATACAGCTCATCAAACCAGCTCTCAACTTCCTCCATCTGTACACTGCCTCCTAGGTATGGGACAGTCCAAGGTGAGTCTCGGTGGAAACAGGGAAAGGGGGAGAGAGGGATATTCCAGCCATATCCCAAATGGACCATTCCAGATAGAAACCTGTCTGTCTCTCTCTCTCTTTCCCTCCCCCAAAAACCTCTTTAACAGAGAAGAAAATCTGCTGTAAATTAAAACCTGGAGGTCCCGGTTTGGATAACGATTATTTAACAATAATTGCATTGAATGTCTTTCACTATCAACCTTCAGTTAACAGAACGTTCAGAAAATGATTGTAAATGTCTCAATACAGTTACCTTGAAATTCTGGCAGTGAGATTTTGTTGTGGAGGCCTGTTTGACCACAATATGAATAGGCAGTTTTATTCGGATTTTCAATTTCACTGTGTGATAAAAACTGAAACTAGAGCTAGGTTAATGAAGCAGCCAAGAGAACCTTCACATCAGGTGACATTTCACACAGCAGTTCTGACCGATATTTACAGTTATATTCGGCAATAATTCTTTGTTTGCTGCTGCTGCTGTATGTGTACATTAGCCTGTAATCAATCGTAAAAAACTTTCTTAACAGTTACCAGTTTAATGTTACAACAATTTACAAAGTTAGGAAATTCACAATTATCACAGATTGTATGAACGATCGTCCACTTGTCACCTCCAGTTTATGTAAAGTTCAGCAATAACGACCTCCACATTCTGACTCAGTTTTTGCTGCTGTAATAAAGTGTCACTTGTTTCCATTTGCTTCCTGACTTTTTCTTTCCTCTGCTCTCCTGGGAGATTCAGAGATGATTTTTGTTCATCACTTTTCCACATTCAGGAGGCTCCAGATCCTCTGCAGCTGCTGTCCTGGAGAAATTAATTGTATTCAAATTCTTTCCCTCAGTTTGGAGACATGAGCAGGGACTGTTTACACTAGCAGAGGGGAGAAACAAATAGACAGGGTGTTGGTCTGGTCTTGAATTCACATTCTGGCACGTTTCTGAAAGCAGATTCCATATTAACTTACAAAAGACAATCGGAACAAAACTTCAATTACTCTGAGCTTTAGTACAGAAGTTTTAGTACAGAAGTCCTCAGTACCTTGCTCTATGGCAGCGAAGCCTGGACAACGTATGTCAGCCAAGAGCGACGTCTCAATTCATTCCATCTTCGCTGCCTCCGGAGAATACTTGGCATCAGGTGGCAGGACCGTATCTCCAACACAGAAGTCCTCGAGGCGGCCAACATCCGCAGCTTATATGCACTGCTGAGTCAGCGGTACTTGAGATGGCTTGGCCATGTGAGCCGCATGGAAGATGGCAGGATACCCAAAGACACATTGTGCAGCGAGCTCGCCACTGGTATCAGACCCACCGGCCGTCCATGCCTCTGCTTTAAAGACGTCTGCAAACGTGACATGAAGTCCTGTGACATTGATCACAAGTCGTGGGAGTCAGTTGCCAGCGATCGCCAGAGCTGGTGGGCAGCCATAAAGACAGGGCTAAAGTTTGGCTAGTCGAAGAGACTTAGCAGTTGGCAGGAAAAAAGACAGAAGCGCAAGGGTAGAGCCAACTGTGTAACAGCTGCGACAAACAAATTTTTCTGCAGCACCTGTGGAAGAGCCTGTCACTCTAGAATTGGCCTTTATAGCCACTCCAGGCGCTGCTCCAAACACCACTGACCACCACCAGGAGCTTACCCATTGTTTCACGAGATACGGAGGCCAAAGAAGAAGAAGAAAAGAAGAATAGTACAGAAGATACCAGCATAGAGAGAGAAGTGAGAGGGAGAGAGAGATGTCATAATGTTCGTGATGAAGAATTCAACACAACTCTTTGAGAGAGTTTTTTATTTGTAAATGATTGTTGAGTTGTATTTGATGCTGTTGTTTTGTTTATGCATTATCTTTAAACACTCAAAACAATTTTCCAAACAGGCACCAGTTTAATGTTACAGTATTGAGTGCGCAGGGAGAAATCTGCTGGACATTGGGCAGGAGCAAATGTAGATTGGATGATTGCATTTCATGACTCCTCCGTTCATTCTGCAAGCATAAACCTCGGCTTCCATTCACTTATCACTTTAATTCTAAATCCTTCTCCACTCTGACCTCTCTATCGCTGACCCATATCCTCTTCCATTGCAGCTCAATTTCGGATAGGTGTTTTATCGCATCTCGGGTTCACCACGGAGATTAAAATATTCAGATAATAAACATTGCTTCCACTTTCTCGGTAGGCCTGTGCTTTTACTGGGGGATGGTTACACCAGAGTCAGTCAGAGTGGAGGTGGTGTAGGGATTCTCTATAAATACACAGCTGGTGCGTTTACCCACCATTCTGTGTCACTTTTCCAGGCCACTGGAGCTTTCTCGTCTTTGGCAGATTTTCCATGTTCCTCCCTCCTTCTGTAATCTGCTGTAACCATTTAAACCACCCACTTTTTAATCCTCTCCTTTTCCTTTGTTCCATTCGCCATAATTTTGTTTTGTCTTTGTATCATTCCTGCCCTCCAACTGATCACAGACCTTCACCGTTGTTATTTCCTCTCCCATACCCGACTTTTCACAGACTCTATCGTGCTTTAAAACTGTTAATCTCTAATATCGCCCAGTACTGGAGAAAGCCTATCAGATTGAATCGGTAACTCCCTTTCTATATCCACAGATGTTGTCTGCCCTGCTGAGTGTTTTCTTTAATTCTTCCACGGGATCTGTGTGCTGCTGGTAAGGCCAGCATTGATCGGCCATCCCATATTTCCCTCCACAACTGAGTTATTTGCCAGACCAGTTCAGAGCGCAGCTAAGAGTTAACCACATTGTGCTTGGTCTGGAGTCACATGTCGGCCAGACCAAGTAATGATGGCAGATTTCCTTCTCTAAAGGGCATGAGTGAAGCAGATGTTGTTTGATTATAAAAATGCGAGTATCATTCCACCATTACTGCGACTGACATTCAATTCCTACCTTTTGTTCATTCGCTGACTTTATTAATTAAATTGAATGTAAATTCCACCAACTACCATGGTGGGATTTGAATCCGTGTCCCCGGGGCATTAGCCTGCTCCTCTTGATTACTAGCTTAGTGACACTACAACACCTTTTCCTCTTCAACATTGTCCTATTTTCAATCAGAGTTACAGCAGTGTCAATATTCTGTTTGTAGTTTGGTATAGATATCAGCGGATGAGTGACATAGGTGAGGATAGCTTTTCCAGTGTTTTAACTGCATACATTAACTTTTTAATTTTTGACAGGTACCCCGCCTGAAGTCACACAAACAGGCTTTGGTTCCAATTTGACAGGGAGGAGCTGCCTGACATTGGGGTCTCCAAAGGCAAACTCCAGAGCGAGAGAGAGTCTTGAAATGTCCGATCACTGTGTTGCCAATCCTGAAAGCAGTGGAGGGGACTCCTATCTTGAAGAGTGATCTCAGGCCAGGGAAGGATGGGTCCTGGAGAGTATGTTATCCAAGAGACGACGTATGGTCTGATCAAGGGAGAGGGGTTCAATCCTGGAGGGACTTCTGATCCTGGAAGGGCGGGTCTAATTCCTGGAGTGTGGTCCAATCTCGCCGTTCGGGGTCCAGTTCTGGTGGGGGATGGGGAGAACAGGTATATTGAAACTTCATTGACACTCCTCAGATTGAAGACTGTCACCCCACCTGCTGATCACCTCATTCGATGACAGTTATTATCCTTTCACAGGAATGCTGTTAATTCCGAATCTATTATCATGTAATTACATACAATAAAAACAGCAGATTATGCACGCTGGCTTATTATTTACCTCAGATACCCCTTTACTGTTGATAGGAAATGCAACAAATTATACAGATTTTAAAAAAATCTAAGATCCCAAATTCAAATAACGGTGTCGTCAGTTGACAATATCTTCCATTTATTTATCTTAAAAAAAAAGGTTTTTCCTCAATACTCAGCAACCGCCCAGACGGTATTTCCATCAACGTTTTTGAAAATTATGTATGTTTATACCCATTTAAACTCAGATAGATTTCCTTTTGAGTACTTGGAATAGCAACTCATAATAATTTCTTTATTATTGATTTAAATGTCATAAACAATTATTTCCATGTTTCGTGGCTTCAGATGAATTCATCAGAGACGATAATGTCTACAATTGTTATGGAAGCTGTCTGCAAATAATTACAAAGACTTTCTCTGGAAAGATAATAAATAGAAACAAATGTATGAATGAATTAATGACAATTCCTGACTTTTTATAAAAAGAAGGCCAAGCTTTCAGATCAAAATATCACCATGCTGTCATAAATGTTGCAAAAGACTTAAAGTGCTGAAGTCGATTAATCTCTGTGACCATATGGTCCACCTATTTAGAGAAGCAAAGAACTCAAGGTCCGTTTGGCTTGGAGCCAGAGGAGTCTATTCAATCCAGATATCTGTGGCAATTTAGAAACAGCAGTTATCACAAAATCCTATTTATATTTCACAAAAAATGCCATTCAGCATATTGTTAAGTTGCTAGTGGAAAGGGTGAACTCTATTAGTTTTAAAGTGGTAAAGCAAAAGTTCTCTGGATGTAACGACATCCCACCTCTCTTTTTAAAAGCAAAGGACAAAGAGACACTTGTTCAAACCAATTCTAACCACTTTTTAACGAGGGAGAATCCGAAAGGGACAACATGCTTTTCCCTTGAAAAAGACGCTCCGAGACATCTTTGACCCTTGCACCACGGAGGCAACACACAATCCTGGAGCCTCGTTTGCGGCCACAAAAACGCCTGTCTGTTCGCCTTACAATTGAATCTCTTATCAATATGGATCTCCCATTCCTTTTCCTGCCTTGCTGTACAGCAGAGCCTTCCGTAATGCCACGAGCTTGGCTGTTGCTGCTATCCCCTGAGAGACTATCCCCCCAACAGTATCCAAAACGGTATATCAATTTGACACGGGATGGTCACAGGGGACTCCTGCACAACCTGCCTGCGTCTACTACTCCTCCTGGTGGACAGCCATCTCTCTTCTGCCTGTGCAGCCATTACCTGCGGAGTGACCACCTCGCTAAACATGCTATCCACTGCGTCCTCAGCACCATGGCCCTCACTGGATGCAGGGGTGCGGTGCTTGAGGATTGGAGAATTGCTAACGTTGTACCTCTGATTAAATTGGGAGCGAAGGATCGACCTAATCATTACAGGCCAGTCAACCTAACCTCAGTCGTGGGCAAATTATTGGAATCTATTCTGAGAGACAGGATAAACTGTCACTTAGATAGGCACAGGTTAATCAAGGATAGTCAGTATGGAATTGTTAAGGGAAGATCTTGTTGGACCAACTTGATCACATTTTTTGATGCAGTCGCAAGGAAGATAGATGAAGGTGGGCAGCTGATGTGGTCAACATAGCATTTAGCAAGTCCTTTGACAAGGTCCCACAT
Organism: Heterodontus francisci; assembly: GCF_036365525.1. Classification (NCBI taxonomy): domain Eukaryota; kingdom Metazoa; phylum Chordata; class Chondrichthyes; order Heterodontiformes; family Heterodontidae; genus Heterodontus; species Heterodontus francisci. Next base: position 670,441 of record NW_027141749.1, on the reverse strand, counting down.
GTCAGACTGGTTAAAAAAATAATGTTCCCATGAGATTCCGGGAAATGCAGCAAGGTGGCTACAAAATTGGCTCAGTGGCAGGAAACGAAGAGTAATTGTTGATGGGTGTTTTAGCGACAGGAAGGTTCTTTCCAGTGGCGTCCCGCAGAGCTCAGTACTGGGTCCCCTGATTTTTGTGGTGTATATTAATGATTGGACGTTAATGTACGGATCATGATCAATAAGTTTGCGTATGACACGAAGATTGGCCCTGTGCTAGATAGCGAGGAGAGTAACATTAGGCTGCAGGAAGATATTGATGGCCTGCTCAGATGGGCAGAAAACGTGGCAAATGGAATTCAACTTGGAGAAGTGTGAGGTGATGTATTTAGTGGGGTCAAACAAGGCAAAGGAATATATGATTAAAGAGAAAATACTGAGAAGTGTAGCGGAAGTGAGGGACCTTGGAGTCAATGTCCACAGATCCCTGCAGGTAGCAGGACAGGGTCGATAGGTGGTTCAGAAGGCATATGCTATCCTTTCCTTTATTAGCTGTGGTATAGAATATAACAGCAGGGAGGTTATCCTGAAACTGTATAAGTTTAGTTTAGTTTAGAGATACAGCACTGAAACAGGCCCTTCGGCCCACCGAGCCTGTGCCACAACTTGAGTACTTTGTGCAGTTCCAGTCACCTCATTGCAGAAAGGATGTAATTGCAAGAGACAGGGTACAGTGAAGATTTATGAGGATCGTGCCAGGACTGGAAAAATGCAGGTAGGAGGAAAGATCGGATAGGCTGTGATTATACTCCTTGGAACAGAGAAGGCTGAGAGGAGATCTGATTGAAATGTACAAAATCTTGAGGAGCCTGGAGAGAGCGCAGGTGAAGGATTTATTCACCTTAGCTGAGAGATCAGTGACGAGGGGGCATACCTTTAAACTGATTGCTAGAAAAATAGAGGGGAGATGAGGGAAAAATCTTTTCACCCAGAGGGTGGTAGGGATCTGGACCTCACTGCCTGAAAGGGTAGTGAGGCAGAGGCTCTCGACTCATTGAAAAGGAGTCTGGATATGCACCTCAGCTACCATAATCTGCAGGGCTAAGAACTAAATGTTGGAAGGTGGGATTGGAATAGGTGGCTGCTTTTCCAGCTGGCACACACACGATGGATCAAAGTGGCCTCTTTCTGTGCCTTAAACATTTTATATTTCTATGATTCTATGGTTCTTGGAAGCTTAAAATACTAAATTATTCCTCTTTTCTGCTGATATTCGTTCTAGGCTTTTTACCAATCTTTGACTTTTTAATTCAAATGACATCTTATTCACAGGTCTTGCGGATCTATGTCTGGTTGTTTCCCTTTGGACTTCCCTTCGCTGAATGTAAAAAGTTGGTCAGACTAAGCAGAGCAAGATTCCACTCAACTTCACTATCAGTCATTTCGTTTTACCTTTTTTCAACGTCTGGTGCCAAGTTGCACCAATGTATGTTTTGGGGTTCTGAGGCGTAAAACACTTTTATTTCAAAATTCTCAGTTCTGAATTTTCAACTTATTACAGTGGGGTTCTCAGCTGTGCCTGACCTAACAAGATAATAATAATGGCTACTTATGAATCCAGTATAATTTATTAAGCAAGATGTTAGAAATACTGAACAAAAAACCACTGAAGACAACATATAAGTTTCTTACCCTTCAAGGCCAGGATTCCTTGAAAGTTGCCAGCACAGGCCATCCCTTTGTTCTCCTGTCTCTGCATTGACATTACGTTGAACCGTGTTTCTGAATAATTAAACCACAAACACCACTGTAAACTGCAGCAGCAAAGACTCTGAGTTTCCATCTTTTGGGATTCCGATTCCTTACTCTGATATCATTTGAATTAACTCTTCCATTAGTTTAACGTGAGATTCATCTGCTGTCTCAGCACCTATGTAATTCGAGTGGAGTACGCTAAAAGTATGTCTATCTCTTATTTTCGAGGCTCCAAGAGTTAATATTGCATTGTGTGAACAAATATCACATCCTTGTCGATACAAAGCAGTTCTTCATCAATCTTTCATCTTCGTATCAACAATGCCAACTACTGTAAACAATTCACCTCAAAATTCCCAGGGTTTTTAAATATAAATGTTTTCTTCCACAGTTATAGTTAATTGATCAAGTCAGTTAGCATACTTATTGAACTGCATGTTTCTTGTTTACTGATAGATGTTATATCCAGTTCAAGCTTCTTTCACATCAGTTCCTTTCGGTCGAGCAATCACTCTCCTCCTGACCCCTTTCCGAAGGTCATCTCTTTCCTTCTGCTCACTGCTCGTTATCTTTTTGAATTCCTGCTAATTTACTTCCGATCTTCCTGCTCACGACCCCCTTCTTCCCTTCGCTAACAACTCTAGTGTTTGTCTTTACTCCAACAGGAGTAACTTAAATCTAAAGTAGATGGGAATATTTTTTAGACAGAGCAGAATGCCGGTTGTGAATAGAACCACAGTCGCAGTTTTCCTGGTGCAATATTTTGATTTCAGTTTCAGGCAACAAATGGCAACAAATCGATCAAATGTGAAAGCGATGGTGAACCAGACGGAACAGTCGAGGGCTGCACGGATCAGGACATAGCGAGAGCGACACATAGAGGTGACCTCCAGGAAATCTAATGTGAAATAAAGCCTATTGATTCTCCGGAGTATGATCTCAGTGATAATGATCAGTAGATCCGCCGTTGACATGGCCACCAGGTAGCGGGTGGTGCCGGTGGAGAGACCGCAATTTCCCTTGGACAGGATCACAATTGACACTAAATTAACTGTGAAGGAGATAAGGGAGACGTGTCTGTAAACAACTGAAAAACATTCTCCGCTTCTCAACCCTGGCAAAAAGGATTTTAGCCCAAAACCGTGTGGATTGGGATCGGGTCAGATCGGGTCCGTGACCCCAACCTGCCTCCAACACCAGCTGCTGCAGATTTAACAAATCCTGGACGGGGATGTACAGCACCCCGCTTACCGGACGCTAGTCAACTAGTTAAATGCAGCAATGAGGAGCCAAAGAATGGGTAGACTGGAGAACTATACCCGGTCTCCAACCACTCCCACTGCAGGAACCAAACCCGGACTCGTATCACTCCCTGGGGTCGAAGAAATCCATCCCTGACTCGAACCAGTCCCTCGGATAGGAGACACTCATACGTCTTGGGCCACTCCCTCTGATGAATAATTGAGTTAAAGTGAACAGGGTGTTTCATGAGTAAATGCAAATGTGATCAAAGCACAGACATTCATTTCTACAGGAATATCATTCAAAGAGAAGTGTCATAATAACGTATTAGAAAGGTGGTGATTGAACACAAAAACAATGTGTACTCTTCTGGACTACACGTGATAATAATATCCAGCAGGTGCACGTATTTTTCACAGAAATAATACCATAACTGGGAGATAATAATTATTGGAACATGTTGTGGCTCTATTATGTCGATAAGAGAAGGATGAGTGTTGAACTAATAGAGGCTTTTAAAATTATATAAGGGTTAGAGAGGGATAACGTGGACCTGATATTTCCACCTTTGCTGGTGACCAGTTCTGCATTTCCTGAAAATAAGATGGTCATTAATAAATTCACGATGGAATTCAAGAGAGACCGATTTAGTCGGAGTGCTCGGAACGTGGAATTGAGACCTCTTGGAGTCGTTACAATGGAAAGAAAATAAGAAGAAGCGAGGTTAGTACATGAGGGAGACAGGATTGGAAGGATATACAGAGAGGATTCATTGAGCTGGAATGAAGAGAGGCTCGTGCAGAGCAGGAAGGCAGTCCGAATCTAGTGGTACTGAAAGCCCAGTTTCTGCGCCGTAAAATCAGTAACTTGTCTATTAACAAGTCATAGTCATCAGTGTTTTTCGTAATATTGAAGCGAATTATTTATTATTGCAGGGCACTTATGACCAAACGCTTCTCAGGACTGTGCTCGAGAATGAAATTAATCAGCACCTGATAGTGCTGTCAACAACTTTACTTAGAGTACGATTAAGATGGGGACCCGAATTGAATACAATGACAGATACTCCAGGAAATGCGTGGTCCCTAGAGTTACGTGGTCCACATCATTTAGTCAGCCACAATCAGTGCAATTCTAGAGTGACAGAGAATCCCAGTTATACATGATCGCTGAGGTCAGGTGCTCCACTCCAGTTAGTGTGCACACACAGCATAGTTCGACATTAACAGATAACTGCTGTAATCCTTCCCCTCTGAGATTTTCCTACTTTGAGCTCTGATTCTACAGAATACAACATTCCACACAATTCAATAACTTTATAATGCAGAGTGCCTTGAGCTAGAAACAATTGAGACAACAGATTAAAACTGCACAGATAATTCAGGAAAATTATGCAATTAAATTATTGAATGTGTGTCTGTGTAACTGTAACCGTTCGATCTCATGTAATATTATTAGTCCCATGGTAAGGGAAGAAACCAGCTCATACGCAGATTTACAAAACTTCATTGGTTATAGATCCTTACCAGGAACACCAATTACAGCAAGGATCACATAGAATATGTTCCTCACCCATTGAATTGTTCGGTGCATTTTTTGCTTGGTGTGATCGGTCTGTTCGTGCTGCAGTTAATATCTCTGAAATACATTCTGAGGTGACACATTCCCAGTGCATTAACTTTCTACCCTCTCGGATCGCCAAGGGGATACTGAAGTTGCAAAATTGTTCAAACAGTTTTTCTTAATTTCTGAACAAACAGATTATGGCAGCTGTGTTAATTCCCTGTTGATGGAATATATTTTCCAATAAAATTGAATTGGACCCATCCCCACCCCCAAGTCTGGACAGATCTGATCACAATAAGCAACTAATCATAACTGGAAGCTGTGTTAAATAGAAATCAAGGAAGTCCTGGAAAATGCATGAGTCCCATCTGTAGATTTCATGTTGTTTTAGTGATAGCCTTCCCTCTGCATGACTATTCAGAAATTAAATTCCTAACGTCAGAGAAGCCTGTAACGGATGTTCATCTATAATTTGGATGCTCACTTTAGCTGTTCAATTCCGTTCAACAATTCATGTATTTAAACAAAACGGAGTATTGAATGGTTGCAACACAGCAGTTGGCCATTTTGTCTGTCTTGCCCGTGTCAGCTCTCTGCACGGGCAGCTCAGCTAATCTCACTCCCACATCTCCTCATCACGGACCTGCATTGTTTTTCTCTTCAGTTGTTTATTCAATTCGCTTCTTATTGAATCTATCTTCACCACACTCTCAGGCAGTTCATTTCATATCCTCAAAACGTGCTTCGGAAACATATGTTTTCCCTCATGTCGTTTTGATTCTATTGCCAAACCCTTAAACCTGTGTCCATAAGTTTTCGCCAGGGTTGTCAATGAGAGCAGTTTCTCTCTATTTACTCTGTTGAAACTGCCCATGGTTTGGAACAACTCTAGCAAACTCTCTCTCATTTTCCTCTTGAAGGAGAACAACCCCGATTCTGTCATCTGTCGGCATAAAACATCTGTCACCCCTGGAATTTTCTCTTGAACATTTTCTACACCCGCTCTAATGCCTATACATTGTTCCTCAAAGTGTGGTGCCTAGAACTGGACACAATGACAGGATTTTCAATATTGTTCTCTCCCTCACGCAGTCCGAGCTACTCCGTTTCCCTTTTCAACCTCTTTATCCGATACATCGATGATTGTGGCTGTGTCAAACCCTTGTTCACATCGAGCTCGAAAATTTAATCAAATTTGCATGAAATATCTGTCCCTCCCTCGCCTGAAAACGGTCCATCTGTGACTCCTCACTTCTCTTCCACGAATTCCTTCTCTCCATTTAAGTGGACAGATTCTACATCAATATTTACTGTGATCCACCAACATCCAAAGTAATCTTGACCACACCTCCTCAAACTCCACTTTGCCGAAATAATAACTTCCATTCTCTCAGTTACCTCATCGACTTTTGTTCGTTTAAACGATGCCATCTTCCATACCAGAGCTTCTGCAGTCTCTTAATTTCACGTTTACCATGCATTCTTCACATAGGTTTTGCAGAGGCCTCAGCTTTATCTGTTCCATCACCCGAGTGACTGTCCTCACCTCCTTCCCTACCTTCCAGAACCATGATATTAATTCACTTATTCTCACTTTCCATTCCAACCGCCTCCAGCTTCAACAAATCATCCTCCTCCATTTCCACCATGTCCACCTAAAATCGCGAACAAAATACCTTTATTCACTCTTCCGTCACACCCAAGGTCTGGTTTGCTGGCCCGAAGCTCCTTTCTATGCAAGTGCAAGATATGCAACAGATAACCTGTCACCTATGATCAGAAGGTCATTAGAAATAAAAGCGGGAGTAGGCCATTCAGCCCATGGATCATGTTCCACCATTCAATACCACAATGGCTGATCTCACCATGGCTGTAATTCCAATTTCCCGCGAGACAACAGTAAGCCATGAAAAGTCAGTCTAAACCGGCCTTGAATATATTCAATGACCCAGACTCCACTGACCCTGGGTAAGTGAATTCTAAATGCGATGGAACTTTCAAAATAAGAAATTCCTCCTCATCGCAATTTTAATTTGGTGACTGCTTATTCATAAACTGTGCAGAATGTGCTGAGCACAGGGCGGGGCAGGGCACCAATAAAGAACAAAGGACAAAGAAAATTATGGCACAGGAACAGGTCCTTCGGCCCTCCAAGCCTCCGCCGATCCAAATCCTCTATCTAAACCTGTCGCCTATTTTCTTAGGGTCTGTATCTCTTTACTTCCTGCCCATTCATGTATCTGTCTAGATACATCTTAAAAGACGCTATCGTGCCCGCGTCTACCACCTCCGCTGATAATGCGTTCCATGCACCCACCACCCTCTGCGGAAAGAACTTTCCACGCATATCCCCCCTAAACATTTCCCCTTTCACTTTGAACTCGTGTCCCCTTTTAATTGAATCCCCCACTCTGGGAAAAAGCTACTTGCTATCCACCCTGTCTATACCTCTCATGCTTTTGTACACCTCAATCAGGTCCCCCCTCAACCTCCGTCTTTCTAATGAAAATAATCCTAATCTACTCAACCTCTCTTCATAGCTGGCGCCCTCCATACCAGGCAACATCCTGGTGAACCTCCTCTGCTCCCTCTCCAAAGCATCCACATCCTTTTGGTAATATGGCGACCAGAACATCACGCAGTATTCCAAATGTGGCCGAACCAAAGTCCTATACAACTGTAACATGACCAGCCAACTCTTGTACTCAATACCCCGTTCGATGAAGGAAAGCATGCCGTATGCCTTCTTGACCACTCTATTGACCTGCGTTGCCACCTTCAGGGAACAATGGACCTGAACACCCAAATCTCTCTGTACATCAATTTTCCCCAGGAACTTTTCCACACATCTGGGCTTGGTCGGAAGTCGCAAGATGAGGGTTGTTCCTTCTTTTTCCTTGGATGTGGGTATTGCTGGCGAGGCTGGGATTTGTTATCCATCTTTTGTATCTCTTGGAAACGTGGTGGAGGGCCACCTTCTTGAAACGCTGGACTCCATCTGCTTTAGGTGCACCCGCAGTGCTATTAGAAAGGAGGCTGCAAGATTTTGACCCAGCAATAATGAAGAAATGGCGATGTCGTTCCAACTCAGGATGTCTGTGTCTTGGAGGGAGCATTCAAGTGTTCATGTTTCCATGCGTCTGCCGCCCTTATCCTTTTAGGTGTTAGCGGTCTGATGCTTTAAAGGACATTTCGAAATAAATTTAGTAACTTCTTGCAGTGTGATGTTATGTATGGTGCACACGGCAGCCACTGTGTGCTGGTGGTGGAAAGCGTTAAGTGATAGTATGGTGCATCTTATGCACATCAAGCAACCCATTTTCTTGGATTTTTCTGAGGCGCTTGAGTTTTGTTGGCGGCGGCACAGATCCAGGAAAGTGCAGTGTATTCCATTATTCCTGACTTATACCTTGTAGATTGCAGATGTAAAAGTCAGTGAGTTATTTGTTGCATAAATCCCAAAGTCTGATCTTCTCTGGAGCAACATTATTTATTTGGCAGGCCCAGTTAAATTTCTGATCAAAGGTAACGACTGTGATATTAATAATGTGGTAATTGGGGAGTAACCACGACGATGAATATCAGGGGAGGTGGTTAGAATCTCTCTTGTTGGACAAGGCCATTTCATGGTAAATTTGTGTTGCGATGTTTAGTTGCCTTTCATCAGCCCAAATCTGATGCAAACAATGCAGAAAATGCAGTGCTTTTTGTGGGAGTGAAAGAAGACAGTTTCAGTTTGTCCGTCATTTTTCCAGAGTAAATTGCTTCTCAGCCTGGCCTCAAACTTCGACCGTATAATAGAAAGAGGAAAATGACAGGGTAGTTGGGGGAAGTATAAACTCTCGTTGGTCTATTTGTTGAAACAAGCCACTCGTTTCATGATTGGATGCGATAATTGTTAAAAGATACATTGTAATGATAAGGAGTACATGGAAAATATGCTGTACTGTGTCATATATGGACAAGAAGATGGGTAATTGGATCTGATCTAGGCTCTTCAATTCACCATCAATTTTAGAACATAGAACATAGAACAGTACAGCACAGTAAAGGCCCTTCGGCCTACGATGTTGTCCCCAACCATAAACATACTCGAAGATCAAACTACCGACATACACTTCACTCTACTATCATCCATGTTTTAAAGGGGAGGTCACAATATGGATAGTTACGATGCTGTGTATACGAACCTTGGGGCATTCAAGGCTTAATCTTGGAAATCAGAAGAACCATATCTTCCCACTGCTTGGAGAGACATCGTAGTAACAGGGGGGAATGCAAAATGGGTGTGCGGGGGTTCGGGCTAATGGGAGGGCCAACCTTGCCTTTTTGTTCATGGAACTGTAGCTCGAGTGTCCAATTGGTAGGTGATGGAGGAATCTGTTAGCAGCACAGCTCTTACTCAGAGTTCTGGAAGGGATTGACAACGGATTGCCGTGTTCCACGGAATGTAAGTAATACAATTCCGGCCCCAGGGTATAATTGTATCTTCTGGGTTACCAAAACACAGCAGCAAGAAACATCTAACAACGAGGACTATGTCAGTTGGCTGTCAAGGCAAAGGTGCCACAGGTTTCACATTTGTAACAAACCGAAACGAAAGACGTGGATTCACTGGTGAATCAGATTCAATCCTTTGTCAGTACAAACATCTTCCTATTTCAATAATTTCGTTTTCTTTTCTCGAGAAAGTCTATTTTCCCTCCTAATTTTACATGCTGTTCCCAAATATTTATGTGATTTTCTGTTCAATTTCGCACAATATCAGGATGGAATAGTTCTACACTTACTAACTTGACATTCAACAAACCCCCCTCAGGCCTTCAAGGCAAATCTGCCAACAAAATCATGGCCATGTTCTTCTGCCTCTCCCTCACATGAATTACAATGATTGCAGATTTTTACTTTGTGGTGAGTAGGTTCCTTGCTGGTTTGAATTATCCTGAGGGAGGGACTGATAATCTCAAGGAATATTTTCTTCACCTGCCCTGCACGGCCTGAAGTTCGTCAAATCTCACTCCCTGACACCGATCAACAAAGGAGCATGAAACATGCCAATTACAAGATCTGATCCTGAGAAGGCGCAAAATGTAGGACCATTATGTTAATTTGATAAACATGCATCCGTCAAAGGATCAAGCAGGAACCGTTCTTACTTCCACATCGGCTTATTCACAATCATCCACACAGTATGAGTGCAGACTACATTTCCCTGCTCCAGACCAGCTCCCCTGTATCCCTCCCAGGGCGGAAACTGGTTCTCCCATAAGTACCCTAATATTTTCACAATTAGTATCAGCTGCTCATAATCACAATTAGAGAAAGCAGCTATATATAATCAATTGACAAATCATTTGCAACATTGGCTCATTTGCAGCATTTTATTACCAGTCCATCAATGTGTCCATTGTACATTATTATTTTTCTTGTGATTCCTGTTCTAATATATAAGCCACATGTGAGAATTTCAGCTCCTGTTTGAAGACCAGAACTGCTCTTCACATATCCTGCATTGCATGAATGCACAACCTGTGGACTGTTCATTCAAAACACACCATGAAATCTAATGCGGCGGCGCTCACTCACACAGCGACATACACAAACACAAATATTACATCCAGACATCTCAGAAGGCATGATAGAGCAGGTTAAAACAGCGTGACATCAAGCACGAGGGCAAACGTATGGAGAGTGCGAGATTGATGAGCACGTAGTGAGAGATATCGACTTCCAGACGGGTTTTGAAGGCAAGAAGAGTGTTGAAATGGTGTAGTGCTGGAATTTACGATGCCCTGGGTACAGTTTATTGGAGAAAACCCTGTTGACGATGCAGCAGAAACAGTGGTGCCTAACAATTACTGTTCGACAACAGATGAAAATGGAGGAGTGGAGTGGGGTAAGTTCACAGCGATTTATAGCTTGGCAGATTGTTGTGATTGACACGGTGTCATTTGCAACAGGGTTGATATGTTCGTCCACGATTCCTCAAATTATTTCAGTGGAGCAATAAGGAAAAGGGAAATTTGATGAAACTGTGCTGGACAGGGATTGGGGTCTTATTCTTGGTCAGGATTTGAGCTGTGGCATTCAGCATACCTGCCGTTTAGGCTGCGCTCCTGATTTGTTCGTTGGTAGACAAAAACTGTGGTCGGCGACAGGGATAGTGAAACTGACCAAGAGCAGAGCCTGGTCATGTGGCCCTGTCTTACTGGAAGTTGGGGTAACTTGTGCTGGCTGCTGTTTGATTGGCTCCTGGCTTTGTGATCAGATTTCCTCCATGGCTACCATTCAAGAGCTTCAGTGAACTTGGGCAGCAGCTGGTTCTGACAGTGGACACAGTGAGTATGATTCTTTCATATAAATAGATGAAAAAATACGAGCGTAGAATGTGGGAGGTCGGCCACGAGTGTGTTTGAACATTCAAAGCTGGAGCTGGCAAAGACACGGATGAGTTTTCAGCAGCATTTGAGGTGAAACGGTGGAATACGAATGGGTCATTGTGATGGCGCAGCCTTGTCGCTGAAAGCTCATCTCGAGGTTACTCTGTGACCAAGATTGCGAAAAATATGGTTCAATCTCAGACAGTTTCCAGAAAAAGGAATTCTGGCTCGAGAGTAAAGTTTGTAATAAGAAACAAAGTAAATGCCTTCAGCCTTCCCAATATTTAATTGGAGGACATTGCTGCTCAGCCAATACCAGATTTCTGACAAACCGTGTGACAATCCAGAGACCACTGAGGATCGAGAGATGTGAGTGTGAGGTAGAGTTTGGTGTCTTCAGCACCAATATTGAAACTGACATTCTGTTTTTGGATGGTGTCACTGGCAGACAGAATGCAAGTGAGAAATAGACCCTTCGAGATAAACAGAGACACTGCTGCAGAAATTGTAAGAGAATCTATTGATGGTGATATTCTGGCAATGATTATAAAGATAAGAATGGAAGCAGGTGATTACTGTTCCAGACACGGGGACGATGGTGGAGAGATTTTGAGGATTGACTTATCAACTCAGTCAATTGCTGCAGACAGGTCGAGAACTCGAGGAGGAAAAGTTAATGATTATTTCTGTCACACGGGATGACATTTGTGATTTTGATAATCGCTGATATGCTACTGTGGCAGTGACGGATGTCTGATTGGAGGACTTCAATCGTGGTGTTCTAGAAAAGATAGGCACAAATTAAGGAGGCAACAAGAGAAAGGCAAGAGGTTGGGTTGGAAACTGAGTTTGTAAATCGATTAAAGTAAGGGTTATAGAATAAAAACAAAAAGTGCTGGAAATCCTCAGCAGGTCTGGCAGCATCTGTGGGGACAGTAGCAGAGTGACCATTTAAGGTCAGTGACCTTTCATCAGAAATGGCAAAGGTTAGGAATGTAATAGCTTTTATGTCTTTTCAATAATATACTGCTTTTTATTCTTCCTGCTAAAGTGGACAAGCTCACATTTCCCCACATCTGCCAATGTTTTGCTCACTCACTTTACCTCTGGAAATCTCTTTGTAGACGCTTTCTGTCCTCTTGACAGCTTACTATCCAACCTATCATTCGACAAACACATGGCAGGTTATCTTCAATGCTGAGAAATGTGAAATGATGCATTTTGCAAGGAAGGCTGCGTGATATAAACTAAATGGTACAATGTTAGAATGGGTGCCAGGACAGAGAGACCTGGGATTTCATCTATGTTAGCTTTTATACCGTAAAGCTCAATGTGGGGCTTGGAATCGGTGAGTTGAAACTAGCTCCTCATCCTGAAACGTGTTGGGAAATGTGTTAAAAGCTGTTTCCATTCAGACATGCCTGCATTGTGGAAGTGTGAGCTATACAGAGACAGGAAATAGGAGTGTATGACTGGACTTGCAGGTTTTGATTGATTAGATAAGGTGAGAATTTGATTTGTGTCGCTTGCAAATAGGCAGCATTGAAGGTATTTACAATTACCCACATAAAGGCGACAAAAAACAAAACCTGAGACAGCTAGACAATAGCAGTAGGAAAGTGAATCTCTTTTTAACGGTTTTAATTTGAAGGCCTGAGCTGATGATTGAAAAAAGCAGGAGTTGAAATCCCACACGAACTGCTGGAAATTTGAATTCTGATTTTTTTCTCAAAGAAACATAAATCTGGAATTTAAAAAACCTCCAGGATGCAATGATTCACTCTAATCTGCTAATACAAAGCCCGAGTGTGTCTCAGTTTTTCTGTATTTATGAATGATTGAAGATGATGGGGTAGAATGCCACAAACCCAATTTTGCCATTGACACAGAAATCGGCAGCATTGTAACCAGTGTGGATAGAGGCATAAATTTACAAAGAGATATCAATGTCCGAAGTGAATGAGCAAAACAGTGGGAGATAGATTTCAATGTCAGCAAAAAAGATGAGAACAGGAACACTGACCGACACTGTCCATCCCGATCTCTTCCTCTTTCTCTCTGGTACTCTCTCCCCAATGCTATCCTTCCCTCTCCCTGTTGTTCTCTCTCTATATCTATCCCTATCTTTCTCAATGCGACTCTCTCCATCTGGATGGAGGAGGAGAAAGAGACGCATATATCGTGTCAGCTTTACTCTGTATCTAACCCCACACTATACCTGCCCTGCGAGTGTTTGATAGAACAGAGAAGACGGAGATTTACTCTGTAGCTGACTCCAGGCTGTGCTCGACTTGGCAGCATTTGATGGGACAGTGTGGACGGAGATTTACTCTGTATCCCTGGAATTTCGAAGGTTAAGGGGTGAATTAATCAAAGTTTACAAGATAATAATGTAACTAAGGGGTAGACAGAGAGAAACTCGTCTGACTGGTTCGGGGAGTCTCGCACGAGGGACGCAGTTGAAAAATCGAACATTAGTCTAAAACCCTTTCAAGAGTGAAATTAAGAAATATTTCTGCACACAAAGGGTGGTAGAAGTTTGGAATTGTCTTCCACAAATGACCCCTCCCTATCTCTGCAATGTCCTCCAGCTCCACTATCCATCCAATATCTGCGACCCTGTCAGTCTGGCCTCTTGCATATCCCCAATTTGAATCGTTCCACGATTGGTGGCCGTGCCTTCAAGCTACCAAGGCCCTAACTCTGGAATTCCATTCTGAAACCTCTGCCTCTCACTAACTCCAATTCCTCATTGAAGACGCTCCCTAAATCCAACCTCTTTGACCAAGAGTTTGGTCACCTAGCCTAATATCTCCTTAAGTGGCTCAGTGCCGAATTTTTAATTTTTTTTGAAAATTGATTCGAGTGACGTGCGTGTCGCTGGCAAGCTCAGCATTTATTGTCCATCCCTAATTGCCCTTTGAGAAGGTGGTGCTGAGCCATGTTCTTGAACCACTGAAGTCCATGAGGGGTAGGTACACCCACAGTGCTGTTAGGAATGGAGTTCCAGGATTTTGACCCAGTGACAGTGAAGGAAATGCAATATACTTTAAAGTCGGGATGGTGAGTGAATTTAGTTGTTGTGTTTGGCCATCTTTTTCAGTGCACAGTCCCTTTAAATTTTTTTGATATTTTTGACGTGGTTCGATGTAAAATTTCTCCTCCAATCTGTCTGTCTTTCCCCATCTCTCCCCCCCCCCCTTTCTGCCTGTCTCTCCCTCCCTCTCTCTCACTTTGTCTCTCTGAAGACCAAGATCGCATCTGTTTCGCTAATTACTCTGTTAATATGTACTACCGCCTTCAAATATCACTGCTCATGAACCTCCAGGTCCCTCTGTACCTGCACACTCTTGAGAAATATGTCATTGTGTAATATGTGTGCCATAATGTCTTCCAACCAACTCGACATGGTTTCACAAAAGGGAAATCTCCTTTTAATCTTCCCTGTTCTAAGGAGAACAAGCCCAGCTTCTCCAGTCTATCAGTGTAATTGTAATAATCTCATCCCTGGAATCGTTCCAGTAAATCTCTTCATTCACCAAAGCCTCCATGTCCTTTCTAAAGTGTGGTCCCAGAATTGGACACAATAATCCAGCTGGGGGCAAACTATTGTTTTATAAAGGTTTAGCATCACTTCCTGACTTCTATACTCTACACCTGTTTATAAAGCTCAGGATCCCATCTGCTTTATTAACCCATCAGCAAAGAGGGAAATTCTACCAGGACCATTGAGTGGTTTCCTTAGAGGTGAATCAATGAGACGTTCCAATGCTGGTGGGAGGGTTTGGGGGAGACCCGAGAGAACCCTGACCTGGTCAGCTCTTTTCAAACAGAAAACCAAGTATGCATAGGCAGTGATATTAATAAAACCCTTAGGAAGACAGGAGGAGGCCATTCTGCCACTCGAGCTTGTCCCGCCCATTCACTCAGGTCATGGATGAATTGCTCCTTATCCACATCGAGCAATCTCGGCTCCGTAAACATCAATACCCTTCCCTAACAAATCTCTACCGATAATCAGGAATGATTGTCACTGCCTGTTAACACTGGGGAATTCCTTCCCTCAACCTCTCTGCCTCTCGACCTCTCATACCTGCTTAAAGACATTCCTTAAAACCAACCTCTTTGACCAAGATTTTGGTCATTAGCCTTAATTTCTCCTTATGTGGTTTTGGTCATCAGCCTGAATCTCTCCTTATGTGGTTTTAGGGTCAGATTTTGCTTTAAAATGCACCCTGCGTAGTATCGTTGGGACATTTTATTACTCGCCTTCTCCCTCCCCATCTCTCTCTCTCTCTCTCTCTCTCTCTCTCTCTCTCTCTCTCTCTCTACCTCTCTCTCTCTCTCTCTCTCTCTCTCTCTCTCTCTCTCTCTCTCTCTCTCTATCTATCTATCTCTCTCTCTCCCTCTCTCTCTTTCTCTCTCTCTCTCTATCTATCTATCTCCATCTCTCGCTCTCTCTTTCTCGATCTCACTCTCTTTCTCACTCTCTCTCTCTCTCTCTCTCACTCTCTCTCTCTCAGAACTGCTCACAGTACTCCAAGTGGGGTCTAACCAGGGTTTTGTACAGCTGCAGCATAACCTCTGTGTCTTTATACTCCAATCCTCTAGATATAAAGGCTAGCATTCCATTAACCTTTTTGATTATTTTCTGCACTTGCTCATGCCATTTTTTTAGATCTATGCACCTGAACCCCCAAGCCTCTTAGGACATCCACTGTGCTTAACCTCTTCCCATTTAGAAAGTACCCTGCTCGATCCTTTTTGTCCAAAATGGATAACCTCACAATTGCCCACATTGAAATCCATCTGCCACAGTTTGGCCCATTCGCCTAGTCTGTCAATATGTCCTTGTAACTTTATGCTATCATCCATACTATCTACAATGCCGCCTAACTTTGTATCATCAGCAAATTTGGATATATGACTTACTATGCCATCCTCCAAGTCGTTCATGAATAATGTGAATAATTGAGGCCCCAACACAGAACCCTGCGGGGCACCACTAGTTACATCCTGCCAATCGGAGTACTTACCCATTATCCCCACTCTCTGTCACCTACCACTCAACCAACTTCCTAACCATGTCAATAATTTGCCATCAACTCCATGGGCTTCGACCTTAGTTAACAGTCTCTTATGTGAAGTCCACATAGATAACATCCATAGACATTCCCCTGTCCACTACCTTAGTCACCTCTTCAAAACATTCAATGAGATTTGACAGGCATGACCTTCCCATCATGAATCCATGCTGGCTGTCCCTGATTAACTGAAAATTTTCAAGGTGTTGAATCACCTATATATATACTCCAGCAACTTGCCCACCACAGATGTCAGGCTAACTGATCTGTAATTTCCTTGGCTCCCCCTTTCATCTTTTTTTTAAAAATGGAGTGACATGTACAACTTTCCAGTCCAGAGGGACCACTCCTGAATCTAGGGAACTCTGAGAGACTACAGTTATGGCATCTAAAATGTGATCCCCTACTTCGTTTCACACCCTCGGATGGAAACCGTCAGGTCCTGGGGATTTCTCACTCTTTAGTTCCATTAATTTCCCTGTTACTGATGTGCCCTATCAGCTATTATTTTTTTCGGGACTTCCGGTAACTCATCCTCATTTTCATCTGTAAATACTGAGGCAAAGTAATTGTTCAACATGTCTGCCATTTCCCCATTATCAATGACAATATCTCCAGTTGCAGCTTTTAGTGGGCCTGCATTGCTCTGGACCACCCGCTTTCCCTTTATGTAGCTATAACATTTCTTCTTATTGATTTTGATGTCCTTTGCAAGTTTCCTTTCATAATCTCTTTTAGCAGCTCTTATAAGCTGCTTTGTGATCCTTTGCTGGTCTTTGTATCGATCCCATTCGGCCGGATCTGTACTGGGTTCTGCAATTTTGCTTTTACTTTGATGCTGTCCCTAATTTCTTTGGTTGTCCATGGCTGTTTTTTTCTGTGTAGTGGAGCTTTTTCCTCTCAGGGGTATATACTTGCTCTGTATTGCATTAAATCTTTCTTTAAATATTCTCCACTGTTCTTCAGTCGTTTGATCCATTAACAGATCTTCCCAGTTTACCATGGGCGAGAGAGAGAGAGAGAGTCAGTACTGAGGGAGTGCTGCACTGTCAGAGGGTCAGTACTGAGGGATTGCCGCACTGTCATAGGGTCAGTACTGAAGGAGTGCCACACTGTTCCCACAACAACCTCAACATTATAGTTACCAACAACGCCCGTTTCAACCTGGAAAATGAAAAGGGGAGAGAGAGCTGAGAGGGAATGAGTTGATTTTGACTCAGTTAATGAGGGGGAAAAGGCCTCCTGCGGTTCCCACAATGCCGCACGACTGGGAAAGGCCCCTATCTGTGGCACAGGTCGCGCTGCACTCTGGGAGGAGGCTCCGCACATGCGCGTCTCCACATGCGCGTTAACCGCGGGTTTTTTTCATTCTCCCGCGGCTCAGACTTTCAACTTTCCTTCATTGAGATCGACAGCTGAAGCCGCTTCTCCTTTTCCTTAAAGCTGCTTTCTGCGGAAACAAACGGTAGGCGGGCAACGTCACTCAAACATGGCGGCTGATGACGCCTCAGTCCCACTCACCGTGTCCTGAGCTCTGATTGGCTGCGCTGCCCCACGTGTTTTGAGGTCAAAGTGGTCAACAAGTGTCTCCAGCCTCCGCGCAACCGCTGTTTGGCCGACCTGTGACCTACCCTCGGGGTGGGGGAGAGGCCAGCACCAGACTCTTAAAGGGACCCTGCACCGCCAGAACGGTCCCAATCTCTTAAAGGGACCCAACATGGATAGAAAGAGCAAGAGAGTTAGAGAGCAAATAATAGAGAGGGAAATAGAAAAGAGAGCGAGATGGGGGAGAGAGCGACAGAGATAAATGAGATTGAAAGAATAATGGAGAGTTGGAGAGACTGAGACAATATAGGTGATCGGGAGAGAGTGAGAGAGCAAGAGATGGTGAAATGGAGGGAGAATTTCCTCAATTGGACAGAGATGGAGAGAGAGTGATAAAGAGATATGAAGAGAGATCAAAGAGAAAGGAAGTGGAGAGTGAGGGAGAGGTAGAGTTTGAGAGTGAGGGAACAGATAAATGGAGAAACAAAGATGAGGAGAGAGTAACAGAGCGAAAGAGAGAGCGAGAGAGAAGGGGACAGTGTGGGAAGGAAAATGAGAAATTAGAGGAAAAGAGCAGACACAGGGTGTACAGAAAGAGTGACAAATGAATGAGAGGTAGAGTGTCCATCAGAGAGAGAGAGGCAGATAATGTGTGTGAGTGTGTGAGAGAGAGATTTGCAAATGTTCACAGTAAAGAAAGTCTTGCCGTGTCAAACAGTCATTTAATTGGGTGCACAATCAGACAAAAGTTACTTTATCCCCGGACGAATCAGTGGAGTCAGACATATAAAAACAGATTGCAGGTTAATACCCAGAGAAGCTTTATTAAAGATTGAAAGTTGCAGGGAGAAATCACTCGGTAATCCTGGTCGTAACCCATTGGACTCAATACACTGGTCCAAAAATATTATCAATGCCAATCAAACAAATTCATCAGCTCAACAGCAATCAGTGAAATGATCCATAAACTGCAGTGTTCAATGATGCAAGGAATATTACAAAGCATGACTGAGAACATGTAGACAGACATAAAATATTTGTTTAGTTTCTCTGTCATTGTCCTATGATGGGAGGCTGAGTAAATTGGACCTGTATTCTCTGGAGTTTAGAAGAATGAGAGGTGATCTCATTGAAACATATCAGATTCTAAAGGGACTGGATAGGGTCGACACTGAGAGGTTATTTCCACTGGTCGGGAAATGAAAGTCTTCCTTATCCCTTCCTTACCTGCTTATCCACCTGTCCTGTCAGCCTCAGGAATCAGTGAACATTCACTCCAAGGTCCCGCTGTTCACAGACACAGAGATAATGTTGGAGACAGTCCCGTTGTTAGGTTAGATCGAAAGGGCAAATGTCAAATATAATCATAGTTTGATGTAATCCTGTGTAAACAGTCGTACAAGGAATAGGCATAGATTGTGAAACATCGGGAGAGAGGGAGAAATATAGATGGAGAGAGGGTAACAGTGAGAAAGGGAGAGATAGGCATGGAGAGAGAAGTGGAGAGCTACTCGTAATGGTAATCTCTCTCCATCTCCGTCTTCCCCTCTCTCACTCACTCACTCACTAGATCCCCTCTCTGCTACTGTCTCCATGTTTATCTCTCTCCTCATCTGTCTCTATCTCCCTCTGTACCCTCTTAATCTGAATCTCTCGCTGTGTCGTGCCTTCAACGATGCTGCACACAGCTTTGGAGGTACACTGACCGATACTCTCCATCCCAATCTCTTCTTCTTTCTCTCTGGTACTCCCTCCCCATTGCTATCCTTTCCACTCTCAGTTCTTCCCACTCTATATCTATCCCTGTCTTTCTCACTGTTACTCTCTCCATCTGGATGGAGGAGGAGAAGGACAGGCATATATTGAGGCAGCTTTACTCTGTATCTGACCCCACACTATACCTGCCCTGGGAGTGTTTGATATTAGCTCGCTAATAGCCTGGCAGCATTTGAGGGGACAGTGTAGACGGTGCTTTACACTGTATCCCTGGTATTTAGAAGGTTAAGGGTGATCTGATCAAGCTTTAAAGTGATGGTGGGGTGCCAATCAAGTGGACTGCTTTGTCGTAGATGGTGTCGAGCATCTGGAGTTTTGTAGGTGTTACAGTGATCTAGGCAAGTGGATAGTTACCATTACAAAACTGCCTTGTGTCCTGCAGGTGGTTGAAAAGCTTTGGGGCGGGGGTGGGGGGGGGGGGGGTGGTCAGGGGGTGAGTCACTTGTAGCCACAGTATTGATGTGATTTCTTCAGCTCAGTTCCTGTTGAATGTTTCCGCAGGATATTCATGCTGGGGGATTCAGCGATGGGTTAATGCTTCGAATGGAAATGGGAAGTGGTTGGCTTCTCTCTCGTTGCAGATGATCGTTGCCTGTCTGTGTGTGTTTTTCTGTGCTCTGGGACCAATGTTTGCATGGACAGGTCGTAATGCTGTGCCATAATTGACCAGTTCGCAAAATTATTGCTCATGGAATGAACGGGACAGGGACAGAGTGGATACAACATCGGCTAAGGGACAGAACACAAAGAGTAGTGGTGAATGGTTGGTTCAGACTGAATGGCGGTATCTATGCCTGACATCATCTTATACACTTCTATTCAATCTCCCCTCAATCTCCTTTGTTCTAAGGAGACCAAACACAGCTTTTCCAACCTAGATTTGTAGCTAAAATCCCCCATCCTTGAAACCATTCTTGTAAATATCTGCAGCCTCTCAATGACCCTCGCCTCCTTCCTAAAGGGTGGTGACCAGAACTGGACACAGTTCTCCAGTTGGGGCCTAACCAGAGCTTTATAAATGTTCACCATAACCTCCCTGCTTTTGGACTGACTGTACACAGTGAACAGTCGTATTCCCCAGGGGTTCGGATTAGGACCACTGATCTTTCTGATATATATTAATGTCTTGGACCTGGGTTTACAGAGCATAACTTCAACATTCTGCCATCTGCAATGTATAAACAGGGATGGTCACTGTAGTAGACTTCTGGCGGATAGAGGCAATCTGATGAAATGGTCCGACACATGGCAGGTTAACTTCAATGCTGAGAAATGTAAAATGATGCATTTTGGAAGGAAGGCTGAGGATAAGGAATACAAACTAAATGGTACAATGTTAAAATGGGTGCAGGGACAGAGAGATCTGGGTTTTCATCTATGTCACTTTTATCTCTGAAAAATTCAATTTGGGGCTTGCAATCTGTAAACTGAATTTAGCTTCATCCTGAAAAGTGTTAGCAAACGTATTAGGAAATGTGCCAAAAGCTGTTTCCATTCAGACATTCCTGCATTGTGGAAGTGTGAGCTAAGTTTGCAGAGACTGGAAATAGGAGTGCTTGAATAGACCTGCAGTTTTGGTTGATGCAATAAGGTGAAAGTTTGAATTGTGTCCGTTGCAGATACACAGAATTCAAGGTATTTACAGAACACCACATGAAGTAGTTTACCAATGTCTGACAAACTTCAAAGACTTCAGACAGTTGGAAGAAGAGGAGAAGGGAACAATATCCAAAACTTGAGACAATCAGACAACAGCAGTAGGAAAATGAATCTCTTTTTATGGGTTTTAATTTGAAGGCATGAGCTGATGATTGAAAAAGCAGGAGTTCAAATCCCACAATGTGCTGTTGTGAGTTTGAAATCTGTTTTTTTCTTGAAAAAAAGCATAAATCTGGATCTCTACGATCTCTAAAACATCTCTAGGATGGAATGGTTCACTCCTGTCTACCAGAGCAAAGCCCGTGTGTGTCTCAGTTTTGCTGTATTTATTAACGATTTATGATGATGTGGTAGAATGCTACAGACCCTAGTTTGCCAATGACACAAAAATAGGCAGCATTGTCAGCAGTGTAGCTGGAAGCATCAAATAACGAAGACATATTAATATGTTAAATGAATGGGCAATACTATGGCAGATAGATTTTAATGTCAGCAAAAAAGACGAGAACAGAGTACTTTATAAATGGTGAAAAGCTAGAACCACTGGAGGTCCAAAGAGACTTGTGGGGGAGGGGGGGGGGGGGGTGGGTGGGGCTGTGTCCATTTCTGTGTAGTGTAAATTTTCCAGAATGAGAACTGGACACCAAGGGTTAAATTACGAGGTGATATTACACAAAGTAGGGATTTATTCCCTGGACTTTAGGAGGATCAAGATTATGAGGGACATGGACAGGGTGGATCGGGAGCAGCTGTTCCCTGTCGTTGAAGGGTCAGTTACGAGGAGACACAAGTTTAAGGTGAGAGGCGGGAGGATTAAGGGGGATTTGAGGATGAACTTTTTGTCCAGAGGGTGGTGACGGTCTGGAATGCCCTGCCTGGGAGGGTGGTAGAGGCAGGTTGCCTCACATCCTGTAAAAAGTACCTGAATGAGCACTTGGTACGTCATAACATTCAAGGCTATGGGCCAAGTGCTGGCAAATGGGATTAGGTAGACAGGTCAGGTGTCTTTAATGCATCGGTACAGACTCGATGGGCCGAAGGGCCTCTTTGCACTGTATTATTCTGTGATTCTGTGTTCAAGGTGATTTGTTCAAAGATGTTGAGATATTCAGGGGAAATGATGGCGTAGTTTGTGAGAAACTATTTCAGCAGTTTGGGAACATCGGAACAGCTGGAGGCCATTCAGCCCATCAAGTCTGCTCCACCATTCAATACAATCATGGCTGCTCATCCACTTCAATGCCTTTTTCCCAGACTGAGCTTCCACAGCCCACTGGGGTAGAGAATTCCAAAGATTCACAACCCTCTGAGCAAAGAAATTTCTCTTCATCGCTGTCCTAAGTGGCTTCCGCTTATTTTGAAATTGTGCCCTTGGTTCTGAACTCCCGAACCAAAGGAGACATCTTACCTGCATCTAACCTGTCGATCCCTTTAAGTATTTTGTATATTTCAATGAGATCACCTATCATTCTTCTGAATTCCAATGAGTTTAGGCCCAACCTGTTCAACCATAACTCATAATACAACCCCTTCATCCCAGGAATCAGCCGAGTGAACCTGCTCTGAACTGGTTCTAATGCATCCAGGCCTGACCATTTCTCGACTTTCAAAGATACCAAACACCTTAATATTTCCCTTTCACACTGTTTATCCCATCCAATATTTCACACTCCTCCTCTTTAACGACAATGTCTATATTTTCCCCCTCTTCTAAAAAGACAGACACAAGGTATTCATCATGAACCATGCCCACATTTCCCACCTCAACACACACATTCCCTTTTTGGTCCCTAATACTCTATCCTTAGTTATCCTCTTGCTCTTAATATATTTATAAACCATATTTGTGATTTCTTTGCTTTTACTTGGTAATACTATTTTCCGACCATTTCTTTGCTCTCCTAATTTGATTTTTAATTTCACCCATGAACTTTCTACACTCACCTCGGCATTCTGTGGTATTGAGCTCTCTGTATCTGACATAAGCTTCCCTATTGTGCCTTATCATACCCGCTTTGATCCTTGACATCCAAGGGGCTCCAGATTTGGGTGTCCCACCCTATTTGTCTTTGTGTGAACATATCTGTTCTCAACCCTCAGTAACTCTCACTGCTCTGACACTGATTGACCTGCAAGTAGTTGTTTCCTGTCCACTTTGCTAAAATATCTCATCCCTGGAGCCACCATCTCCTCTGCTCCTTCCAATGGACCCTCACATCCTTCCTAAAGTGTGGTCACCAGAATTGGATGCAGTATTCTGGTCGTGGCCTAACCAGAGGCTTATAAACATTCAGCATAACCTTCATGCTTTTGTACTCAAAACCTCTATTTATGAAGCCCAAGATCACATATGCTTTGCTGACTACTTTCTCAATATGCCCTGCCATCTTCAAAGATGTATGCATATGTATCCCCAGGTCCCTCTGCTCCTGCACACTCTGCATAACTGGGCCGTTAAGTCTATATTGCCTCTCCCTATCCCTTCTGCCAAAATACATAACCTCACATTTCCCTGTATTAAATTCCTTCTGAAACTTGTCTGCCCATTCTGTTCAACTATCTATGTCCTGTTGTAGTTGATTGGTGTCATCCTCACTGTTTGCATCTCCTCCAAGTTTGGGATCATTGGCAAATATTGAAATTTTACAAAAAGTACTGACTTTTGGGGAACACTGCTGTCTACCATCCTCCAGTCTGAAAAACAAACAATTGCCACAACTCGCTGTTTTCTGTCCTTTCACCAATTTTTGATCCAAGCTGACACATTCCCTCCTATTCCATGAGCCTCAGTTTTGTTAACCAGATTTTTATGTGCTACTTTGTCAAACGCTCTCTTCAAATCCATACAAAATCCATTGCATTCCCTTCATCAACCTTCTCTGTTCCTTCATCAAATCCATGTTGGCTTTCCTGAATTAACTCAAACCTCTCCAAGTGCCTGTTGATTTTTTTCTCTTTCAATGATTTCTCCAACTGTCCTTTTGAAAGCTACTATTGAATCTGTCTGCACCCCTATCAGACATTGCATTTCAAATCTGAAGCAATTGTGTGGAAAAAAAAAACCTTTTCCTCATGTCGCCAATTTTATTTTTTTTGGCCGATCACCTTCAATCTGTGCTGTCTGGTTATCAATCCTTCAGCCATTGGAAACAGTTTCTCTTGATTACCTCCATCTAAAGCTTTCATGATTTTAAACACCTCGATCAAATCTCCTTTTAATCTTCTCTGCTCTAAAGAGAAGAAGCCCAGCTTCTCCAGTCTATCAGCGTAACTGCAATAATGTCATCCAGGAACCGTTCCAGTAAATCTCTTCTATGCATTCACCAAAGCCTCTATATCTTTCCAAAAGTGTGGTCCCACAAGTGGACACAATACTGCAGCCGAGGACAAACTATTATTTTATAAAGGTTTAGCATCACTTCCTGACTTTTACACTCTAGACCTGTTTATAAAGCTCAGGATACCATCTGCTTTATTGACCCATTAACAAAGGGGGAAATTCTACCAGAACAATTGACAAGTTCCCTTAGACATGAATCTGTGAGTCGTTCCAAGGCTGGCGGGAGGGGTTAGAGAGAACCCCAATCTGCTCATTTTTTTTGAAACAGAAAACCATCAATGTATTGGCAGGGATATTAATAAAGCCCTTACGAAGACAGGGTGAGGCCATTCGACCCCTCGAGCCTGTCCCATCCATTTACTCAGGTCATGGCTGATTTGTTCCTTATCCACATCGAGCTCCCTCAGCTCCGTAAACATTAAGACCCTTTCCTAACAAATCTCTACTGGCAATCAGGAATCAATGTCACTGCCTGTTAACACTGGCGAATTCCTTCCATATATCTCTCAGTCTGTCTATCTCTCATTCCTGTTTAAAACCGTTCCTTAACACTAACCTCTTTGACCAAGCATTTGGTCATCAGCCTTAATCTCTCCTTATGTGGGTTTTGTGTCAGATTTTGCTTTATGATGCACCCTCTGTAGCACCTTTGGGACTTCTGATTCCTCACCTGCTCCTTCACTCCGCCTCTCTCTAGATGTGGGCTCAGCAAACCCTGCATCATTACAGCAAGACTTCCTCACTATTGTACTCTAACCCCCTTGCAATAAAGCCCAACACTCGATTTGATGTACCTGCATGTTAACTTTCTGTGATTTGTGTACAAGGACACCCAAATCCCACTGAATGCCAACATTTAATAATTTCTCACCATTTGAAAAATGTTCTGTGTTTCTATACTTCCTGCCAAAGTGAAGAACCTCACATCTCTCCACATGATATTCCACCTGCCACTTCCTTGCCCGCTCACTTAACCTGTCAATCTCCCTTTGCAGTCTCTTTGTGCCCTCCTCACAGCTTACTGCCCAACCTAACTTTACATCATCAGCCCATATAAACCTAACATAGGCCGTGATTGAGAGAGGCACTTCTGTCCTGACAAGTATTAAGACACAACTGCTTGATTTTTTTTGTGGAGGATATTTCAGTCTATTCGTCGGAGTTGTTAAGATGAAAGATTCTTTAATAAGAGATAAGAGAGTGTCCACCGTTGGCCTCTCCCACCCTCACATCCAGCATTGGAAACACATATACTGTGATACAAACCCACACACAGACACAAAGGCAGTCACATAAACATAGCCAGACAACATGTCCAGATAAACCACACACACACACACACACACACACACACACACATATAGAAATCCACAGCCAGGCACATCCTTTCCCACTGACCGAGAGAGAGAGAGAGAAACCCATACAGAGACACATATATTCACATTGGCGTACTTAGACAGATAAACACAAACACTCCCCTCTGTGTAAATCATGTTTTTACAAACATCAAAATCTCTCTGTTCACCCTTAATATTTTACTCTCGGGGTTTAAATTTATTGTCAATCTTATTTCACAGGGACCAGGAGAATTTTTACTTTTCTTTTCTTTCTTTGGGGTCAGTGGATCATGGGTCCATCCCAGTGTCCGTGCAGTCCATGAACCCTGACACAGCACTGTGGCCGAGGGGGGTGGGGGGAGCAGGGAGAGGGTCAGTCCCAACCTCTGAAAGGGACCCCGCACTGTCAGAACTGCTCCTTAGATTTAAACCTTCGAGTGAGTGAGTAGGAGTTTGAATAAGGATGGGAACAAAGTCACATTGAATCTTCCAATATTTCTTTATTCAGTGATGTTAATAAAAAGAAATTTATCTGTCAAACCAAAATTCACACAAGTAATATTATGAATTCAGATTAATAATTTTAAAGGAGAACCTGTTTTTAATTAATTCCATTTCATTTACTAAAAATTATCATTACAACATTGTTTATTTCAGGATGTAATATTAATAAATCCCTTCGGAACACAGGAGGAGGCCGTTTGGCCCCTCGAGCCCGTCCTACCTTTTTGAGACATTTTCTTCCTCGCCCTCTCCCTTACGGTGTCTCTCTCTATCTCTCTCTCTTTATCCCTTAGCCAGACTCTCTCTCTCTCCTCCATATCCGTCTCTCCCCCTCCCTCACCCTGGCTTTATCCATCTCTCTCTCTCTCACCCCATCCTTTCTCTGGCTCCCTCCCTCAGCCCATCCGTCTCTCTCTCCCTCACCCTATCTCTGTATCTTTCTCTATTTCTCTCTCCCTCAGCCCCTCTCTCTCCCTCACCAATCGCTCTCTTTTCCTCTCACTCACCCTGCCTCTTTCTCTCTCACCCTCTCCCTGTCTCTCCCTTTCTCTCCCTCACCCAGTCTCTCTCTCTCTCCCTTACACTGTTTCCTCTCCCCCTCACCAGTCTCTCTCTCTTTCCCTCTCACTCTCTCTCTCTCCCTCTCCCTCACCTGTCTCTCGCTCTTTACATCTCACTCACCTTGCCACTCTCTCTCATTCTCTCCCTCACCCTGACTCTCTCTGTCTCTCACCCTCACCAGTCTCTCTCTCTCTCTCTCTCTTTCTTACCCCGTCTCCCTCCCTCTTTCTCTCCGCAGTCCCTCTCTCTCACCCAGTCTCTCTCTCTCTCTCTGTCTCCCTCACCAGTCTGTCTCTCCCTCCCGCACTCTGTCTCTCTCCCTCTCTCTCTTCCCCTCACCCTGTCTCTCTCTGTCTCCCTCATCCAGTCTATCTCTCCCCCTATCTATCTCTCTTTCCCTGTCTCTCCCTCACCCTGTCTCCCTCTCTCTCCCTCTCCATCGCCCTCTGTCTCTCTACTTCTATGTCTCTCTCGCCCCATCTGTCTCTGTCTGCATCTCTCTCCCTCCATCGCTCCCTCCTTCTGTCCCAGGACAGCAATGCTTTGAGACATTTTTTGATTAATTTTGAGTTTGAAACTCTTGCCCTTGTTGGGAATGTCACTGCAGTTTGAAAATATTAAACACTGATCGAACATTCACCACTAAAACAATCACACTAAAGCCCCAGTACCGGACTGGGCAGACATTGGGGATTGTTATTGGGGTTCTAACAAGGTGTCATTTCACTATCTCTTCTGTCTCTCACTACCTTCCACTTTGGCCCTCTCTCCAATTCCCCATTTGTTTTCAGTTCCCTCTCTCCTCTGTCCTTCATCGCCCTCCACTTTATACATAGAGAGGGTGCTCCGTCCACTTTATGCACAGTGAGGGAGCTCCCGCCACTTTATACATAGAGAGGGAGTTCCCTCCACTTTATACATACAGAGGGTGCTCCCTCCACTTTGCACACAGAGAGGGAACTCACTCAACTTTCTACATAGAGAGGGAGCTTCCTCTATTTTATACGTAGAGAGGTAGGTTCCTCTATTTTGTACAGCTGCTATGGTGGGATATGTACCCCTGTCGCCAGGCCATTGGGTTGGGCATCTGGATTACTTGACCAGTGGTTTTATCACTGTCACTATCACTAACCTCCCTAATGGACGTTAACAGAGTGTGTCCCACAGTTGTTTTTAGGCTGTATCCCGGTACATAGTCTCGAATCAGATCCCCAAAGATCACATTTTAACTGGGAAAAGGCAGGAACAGAGTGAAACGGGTTTGATTTAGTCCCTGGATTCAGTGTCCACAGCAGACAGATCAGTTACATTTACAATAGAAACCTGAGAGTGAGCAAGGTCAATGCAATAATATGGAAAATGTAAATAATGCCACTCATAATTGTTGCATCTATCCCGAATGAGTACCGATTTCAGGTTTATTCCCGAGAGAGTCCTTACTAAGAAAATGTCATTGACGTTGAATTGATCATGTTTTATCCCCACATTTTTTACATTAGAATCAGCTGCTGAAGTAATGTCTTTGTTCAGGTGAGTGTTACTAATAGCAATGATCAGGGGTATAACCGTGTCAGTGGAGATTTATCCCCTGTAAAAATCAGGACCCGTTGGAATAGATCAGCTCGGAGTGCCTGGTAGAGCTGTGGATTCCAGGCTGAAAGAAGTCTCTGCTTCTCACAAAATGGGATATCCAGTCATGTATCAGACAGAAGACATTTACTATCCGGTACTTGCAGCAATTGGAGTTCCTGGTAAGCAGTATCCCAGCTGTTAATGGTGTAAATCGAAGTTAACTATGCTGCTGTACTCTGTATTATTTCCCTCTGTGTGTTACACAGCCACATGTTCCTTTCCAACAATTTACTGATGGAATCTCCTCATTGCCTACTATTTCAGTTTTGCAGGAAATCTATTATATCTTTAATGGTATTGTTTTAAGCAACGCTGGCATTGTTGCTGGATTATTCCGTGTATTGAATGTATTTGAATGAGATGTCTCGGTTGGGATCAAGAATCAGACCATAAGGAGCTTTAAACAGTTTCATGATGTGGATCGAACCGGTCCAAGAATATTTTCAGGAAAATATTTTTTCATTGATTGATAATGAGACATCTCACAGTTTCAGTGTTACAAGGGGACAGCACAATGTCCTCCCTCCCCAATAACATGCCTCAGTTTAACTGGGATTTCAATGTTTGAAATTTCAATTGGTTATCACTGTTATCAAATGTTATTTTATTATGTGTGTGTGTGACACTGCTTCAGAGGTCTGGCTACTGAACTAAGTTTGCTGCTGACACTTTCACATCTCCTTCTCTGCTTCATTGTGGACCTTCACTGTCACTGGACTACATTGTAAAATAGAAAGTATTGATGTGATGTTTTATTGGTTTGCACTCTAGCAGTTGGAATCAAGAGTCTTTCCATTTATCTGTAGTTTATCAGCTGCAGCGCTGATGCTGGTGTTTTGTTAATTAAGCAATCTCACATTTTAATGGATTACTTTATAATTCCAGGAGAAGGAATTTAAATGATTGTGAGGTTTGCCTGGAAGTAGCTTTCGATCCTGTTTATTCCATGTATTGTAGATGAAGTGAAGAGTGTAGGTGAGCAGTTGGAGACTTGGGTGTTCTGTTGATACATTACATTTTTCACAGAGGCTTTACCATTGAAGAAACTGACTCTGAGAATAGAATCATTGAAAAAGGAGCTGGTGAAAAGTACATAGGCGCAGAATGTGAGGAGTAAATCGTAGGTGAAAAGTAGCATGAAGTAACAGTTTGCAGTGTGTGAGCACTCCAGAGAGATAGGGAAGGAGAAAAGGAGCAGGGAGAACGAAACTGAGGGAAAGAGATAAGCACAAGTAAAGGGAAAGAGAAGGAAGCAGCATTGTGAATAATTCACTGTCATAAAGTGCTGGAATGTCCAGAACAATTAGTGAGAGAAACTGTTACTTGAAGTTGTCTGTTGTCAGATTGTGTTCATTTTCCTGTTGGACTTGATCCTCTGTGAGGATTTCTGTCAGGTCCTCATTTTGTTTTGCAGAAAGTTCCTATTCCTTACTTAGTGACTGAATAAAAAGAATAAAAGCAGTTCATCACAGATGGTAATTCATTATTTAAATGCTGCACTTTAAAATCTCTGCGACTGCTGAATTCAAAAAAGAACGAGGCTGATATCAGAAATATATTTAAATTTATATTTAATAGCCTGTACAAGCTAAATATATTGACTATATTGTATAAACAATGAACTGTTCTCCAACACCAATAACCACATGGATTATTGTTTGAATGTATTAATTGAGTTGTATTACTGGGATCTATAGATTAGATTTCCTCTAACACTCTGCTGCAGTCTCTCCCTGTGAATCTCAGCCTCTCCTCTCACTGTATTGAATCCTCAGTCTCCTCATCCATTGCTTCAGTTTATTCACTTTCCCAAACCATCTGCTCCAGTCTCCCCTCCAGCTCCAACATGTCCGTTTCCTTCTCTCCCTCCCAATCTCACTCTCTGCCTCCACCTGCCTCGCCCAACCTAATAGGAATACAGAAACATAGGAGTAGGATGAGGCCACTCAGCCCTTCGAGCCTGCTCCACCATTCCAGATCATGGCTGATACTCAAACTCAGCGCTGCAGTTTTCAGCCTTTTCCATTTGGTAACATTCCCTGTCGGTTCCCTAAACGCAGAGCAACAAACGAGCTGCACATCCCGCTCTCCCCACACCTTCCCAAACAACTTCCTTCTAAGAAAAACACTCTGAAGGCAAATTCCAATTAACCCATCGTATTCCATCTCTGTAAAATCCAACTCATTCCCTCACTGGCACTGCATCTTCACTCAGTACTTCGAGGAAATCCGGTGCTGACTTTATTCATTTACTGTATCAATTTCCCAATTCATTGTGAATAATTGTGTTTTAAACATTTCACAATGACAAAGCACTGCCCAGGTCAATGAATCACTTTTCACCACTCGATGCAGCAACAAAGTTGGAAATTTGAGACCAAATCCTGTCAAACTGTTGCTTTGTCTCCAGGTCTGATCAGTAATTTCTCTGCGTCTTTTTCTCTTTCTTCCAGTTAACTTGGTGGCGATTGTGATCCTGTCCCGAAGAAAGTGCGGTCTCTCCAAATGTATCTCTGTCTACCTGGTGGGAATGGCAGTGTCTGATCTCCTCGTGGTTATCACTAATCCCATATTGACTTGGATTGTTTTAATTTATCTCCCGTATTCATTCCTGAGAATTACTCCTGTGTGTTCCCTCATTCTCGTTCTGATTTCTGCATCCACAGTTGTTTCTGTTTGGCTCACAGTCACTTTCACCTTTGATCGATTTGTGGCCATTTGTTGTGAGAAGCTGAAAACAAAATATTGCAGCGAGAAAACGGCGGCTGTGGTTGTTGGAACAGTGAGTGTGCTGGGCCTTTTAGAGTCTCTCCCCTGGTACTTTACACTGGAAAAATATTGCATTATTGACAATGTTCCCATGGGTTGTGATTATAAACTGAGCTTCTTTATTTCCCCCATATGGGGGGCATTTGAATTGTTTCACCTCATTTTAACCCCTTGTATCCCGGTCTTTCTGATTTTGCTGGTCAATGTTCTGACTGTCAGAAGGATTTTATTCTCCAGTAAAGTCCGTAAGGGACTCCGGCGCCACAGGAATGGAGAGAATCACAAGGACCCAGAGATGGAGAATCGCAGGAAATCAATTGTTTTACTCTTCAGTATATCCGGCAGTTTTATACTGTTATGGATAACCCGGGTTGTGTATAATATTTATAGGCGAATTGCAGATATTCAGTCTTATTCGTCCGACACTGACCCTCTCTTTATCACAGATCACACATCAGATATGCTGCAGATTTACAGTTGCTGCACCAACACATGTATTTACACTGTTACCCAGACTAAATTCAGACAGGAGCTGAAGAATGCAATGAAGTACCCACTCAATCTCATTGTTAAATTAGTGAAATCATAGAAAGGGCTGAAGGGTTTCAAACACTGGAACTAAATCCCATTCCGCCCCCACCCCCGCCCCGCCGCGCTCCACCAGCCTCCCCCACCCGCCGTTGTGATTATTTGACCAGCGCCATCTTTAGTTCTGGCAGGTGCCTGAACGTGGATGACCTTGACGTTTAAGTGGAACAGTCTGCATTTGCGCACGTTCCAGTGCAGCGCCACCTAGCGGTTGCTTTGTTAACAAATGCCGCCAGTGGACAAAGCTGCAAATCACAGGGACTGTGAAATTGTGAGAGGGACAGAAACTGCACTGAGACAGGGACACCGGCACATGGAGCTGGTGGGAGGGGGACAGTAACCACATTGAGACAGAGACACCAGCAGATTCAGATGCTGATGCGGGGCAGTAACTGCAGTGAGAAAGGGACACCAGCAGATGGCGTTGGTGAGAGGGGACAGTACCGGCAGTGAGACAGAGACACCAGCAGATGGAGATGGTGAGAGGGGGAGTAACTGCAGTGAGACTGGGACACCAGCGGTTGGAGATGGTGACAGGGGGACAGGAATTGTATAGAGACAGGGACACCAGCAGATAGAGATGGTGAGAGGGGGCAGTAAGCGCAGTGAGACAGGAACACCAGCAGATGGAGATGATGAGATGATAAGAGAGCAAGAGTGACTGTAGTGAGACAGAAACACCAGCAGAAGGAGATTGGGAGAGTTGGTCAGTAACTGCACTGAAACGGAGCCACCAGCAGATGGAGATGGTGAGAGGGGTAACTGCAGTGAATCAGGGACCCCGACTGATGGAGATGGTGAGATGATGAGAGGGGAAGAGTGACTGCAGTGAGACAGGGACACCAGCAGATGGAGATGGGGAGAGTGAGTCAGTAACTGCACTGAGACGGAGACACCAGCAGATGGGGATGGTGAGAGCGGGGCTGTAACTGCACTGTGACTGAGACACCAGCAGATGGCGATGTGAGAGTGGGACAGTAACTGCAGTGAGACAGGGACAGCAGCAGATGGAGCTGGTGAGAGAGGCAGAAACTGCAGTGAGCCAGGGGCACAAGCAGATGGAGATGGTGAGAGGGGGCAGTAACTGCAGTGAGACAGTGACACCAGCAGATGGGGATGCTGAGCCATTGTTGATGGGAGATTCTGTGTTACTGATTGTTTGAAATATTCCACAAGTTTGAGGAATTTACTTTATGTAAATTTGAGATGCTGAATAAAATAATTTCAAGACAATTTGTGTTAAATGGCTATTTTTCTACTATGCAAGCACTTGAATCATTAAAATGGTTCCTGTTTGGAAAAGTATTTTTATTGATTAAAGGCAATGGATAAATGAAACAACAGCATCAAATAAAACTCAAACAATCAATGATACATAACAACTCTCTAAATAAGTTGTGTTGATTTCTTCATCACTAAAGTTATGACTTCTCTCTCTCACTTCTATTTCTATGCTGGTATCTTCTTTGCTATAATTCAGAGTAATTGAAGTCTTGATCCAATTGTCTTTTGAAAGTTAAAATTGAATATGCTTTCAGAAACCAGTCAGACAGTGAATTCAAGAACATAACAGCCCCCCTGCCTATTGGTTTCACCCCTCTGCTAGTGTAAACAGTCTCTCCTCATGTCTCCAACCTGAGGGAACGATTTTGGATACAGTTAATTTTTCCAGGGCAACAGCTGCAGAGGAGCTGGAACCTGTTGAATTTGGACAAGCGATGAGCAAAAATCCCTCTGAATCCCCCAGGAGAGCAGAGGAAAGAAACAGTCAGGAAGCAAAAAGAAACAAGTAACACAAAGAAAAGAACAAAGAACAAAGATAATTACAGCACAGGAACAGGCCCTTTGGCCCTCCAAGCCTGCGCCGATCCAGATCCTCTCTCTAAACATGTCGCCTATTTTCTAAGGTTCGGTATCTCTTTTCTTCCTGCCCATTCATGTATCTGTCTAGATACATCTTAAAAGACTCCATCGTGCCCGCATCTACCACCTCCGCTGGCAATGCGTTCCAGGTGCCCACCACCCTCTGCGTAAAGAACTTTCCACGCATATCCCCCCTAAACTTTTCCACGTTATTGCAGCAGCAAAAACTTTTTGTCAGAATGTGGAAGTCGTTATCGCTGAGCTTTATATAAACTGGAGGAGAAAAGTGGAAGATCTTTAATACAATTTGTGTTAAATGTCCATTTTCCAGCTTTGTAAATCCTTGTAACATTAAAGAGGAAAATGTCAAGGAAGTTTTATTCCAGTGATTGCGGGGTAATGCCTAAATAAAGCAGCGTCAAATAAAGTATGAACAATCATTGACAAATATAACTGTAAATAAGTGTCAGAACTGTTTTGTGAAATGTCACCAGTTGTTAAATTTTCTTGGCTGCATCATTAACCTGGATCTAGTTTCAGACTTTGTCACATAGTGGAATTGAAAATACGAATACAAACGGCCTGTTTATACTGCAGTCAAACAGGCCTCTCCAGCAAAAACTCTTTGCCAGAATTTCAAGCAACTTGTGGACAAGGATAAGAGTAGTCCTCGGGTGAAGGTGCTAAATTGGGGGGAGGCTAATTATAACAATATTAGGCAGGAACTGAAGAATTTAAATTGGGGGCGGCTGTTTGAGGGTAAATCAACATCTGACATGTGGGAATCTTTCAAATGTCAGTTGATTAGAATCCAGGACAAGCATGTTCCTGTGAGGAAGAAGGATAAGTTTGGCAAGTTTAGGGAACCTTGGATAACGCGGGATATTGTGAGCCGAGTCAAAAAGAAAAAGGAAGCATTCATAAGGACTGGAAGGATAGGAACAGACGAATCCCTTGAGGAATATAAAGGCAGTAGAAAGCAACTTAAGCAAGGAGTAAGGAGGGCTAAAGGGGTCATGGAAAGTCATTGGCAAACAGGATTAAGGCGAATCCCAAGGCTTTTTATCCATATATAAAGAGCAAGAGGGTAACTAGGGAAAGGGTTGGCCCGCTCAAGGACAGAGAAGGGAATCCATATGTGGAGCCAGAGGAAATGCGCGAGGTACTAAATGAATACTTTCCATCAGTATTCACCAAAGAGAAGGACTTGGTGGATGATGAGCCTAGGGAAGGGAGTGTAGATAGTCTCATTCATCTAATTATCAAAAAGGAGTAGGTGTTGGGTGTCTTGTAAAGCATTAAAGTAGATACGTCCCCAGGGCCTGATGGGATCTACCCCAGAATACTAAGGGAGGCATGTGGAGAAATCGCTGGGGCCTTGACAGAAATCTTTGCACCCTCATTGGCGACAGGTGAGGTTCCAGAGCACTGGAGAATAGCCAATGTTGTTCCTTTGTTTAAGAAGGGTAGCAAGGATAATCCAAGAAATTATAGGTCGGTGAGCCTCACATCAGTGGTAGGGAAATTATTAGAGAGGATTCTTTGGGGCAGGATTAATTCCCATTTGGAAACAAACAAACTTATTAGCAAGAGGCAGTATGGTTTTGTGAAGGGGAGGTCGTGTCTCCCTAATTTGATTGAGTTTTTTGAGGAAGCAACAAAGACGATTGATGAAGGAAGGACAGTGGATCTTATCTATGTGGACTTCAGTAAAGCCTTTGACAAAGTCCCTCATGGCAGACTGGTACAAAAGGTGAAGTCACACGTGATCAGAGGTGAGCTGGAATGATGGATACAGAATTGGTTCAGTCATAGAAGACAGAGGGTAGCAGTGGAAGTGTGCTTTTCTGAATGGAGGGCTGTGACTAGTGGTGTTCAGCAGGGATCAGTGCTGGGACCTTTGCTCTTTGTGGTATATATAAATGATTTGGAGGAAAATGTAGCTGGTCTGATTGGTAAGTTTGTGGACGGGTTGGTTGGTGGAGTTCCGGATAGTGATGAGGATTGTCAGAGGATACAGCAGGACATATATCGGAGATCGGTTGGAAACATGGGCGGAGAAATGGCAGATGGAGTTTAATCCGAACAAATATGAGGTAATGCATTTTGGAAGGTCTAATGCAGGTGGGAAGTATACAGTAAATGGCAGGACCATAGGAGTATTGACAGGCAGAGAGATCTGGGCGTACAGGTCCACAGGTCACTGAAAGTGGCAACGCAGGTGGATAAGGTAGTCAAAAAGGCATACGGCATGCTTGCCTTCATCGGTTGGGGCATAGAGTATAAAAATTGGCAAGTCAGGCTGCAGCTGTACAGAACTTTAGTGAGGCCACATTTAGAGTATTGCGTGGAATTCTGGTCACCGCACTACCAGAAGGACGTGGAGGCTTTGGAGAGGGTACATAAGAGGTTTACCAGGATGTTGCCTCGTCTGGAGGGCATTAGGTATGAGGAGAGGTTTGTTAAACTCGGATTGTTCTCACTGGAACGACGGAGGTGGAGGGGTGACATGATAGAAGTTTACAAATTTATGAGTGAGATGGACAGAGTGGATAGTCAGAAGCTTTTTCCCAGGGTGGAAGAGTCAGTTACTAGGGGACATAGGTTTAAGGTGAGAGGGGCAAAGTTTAGAGGGGATGTGCGAGGCAAGTTCTTTACACAGAGGGTGCTGAGTGCCTGGAACTTGCTGCCGGGAGAGGTGGTGGAAGCAGGGACGATAGCGACGTTTCAGAGGCATCTTGATAAATACATGAATAGGATGGGAATAGTGGGATACGGTCCCCGGAAGTGCAGAAGGTGTAAGTTTAGGCAGGCATCACGATCGGCGAGGGCTTGGAGGGCAAAATGGCCTTTTCCTGTGATCTTCTGTTCTTTGTTCTTTGTTCTAACAGCAGTGAGACATTGTCAGCCGTTTCTGAACTTTCTGTTAACTGGAGGTGAAAAGGGAAATACATTTTATTCAATTTATGTTCAATGGTCATTCTCCACACCGGCTCCTCCATGGTTTAAAATAACAGCAGCATTTCTGCATTGTTAATGAGGTTTTGGGGAAGAGACGGAGAGCGAGACAGACAGACAGGTTTCTGTCTGGAACGGTTCATTTGGGATATGGCTGGAATATCCCTCTGTCCACCATTCCTGTTTGCACAGAGACTCACCTTGCACTGTCCCATACCTGGGAGGGAGCGTCCAGATGGAAGAAGCTGAGAGTTGGTTGGATGAGTTGTATTTTGTGTGTACTGGCTGTTTTGAGTGACAGGTTCCGGGATTTATTAGTTCAACATCAGCCACCATTCTTTCTATCAATGCAGCTGGTTTGTGAAGGTGAGTTTCTGTGTCTCAGTCTCCGTGTCTCTGTGCCCAGGTGAATTGGAGCAGATTACAGTGTGTGTGAGTGAGAGAGTCCAGTCTGAATCCCCCTCTCTCTGTCCCAGTCCTGACCCTTTTTTCCAATTCCCACCCCAATGCCCCGTCCAGGATATTTTTCCCCATGGACGAGCTGACGGAGGGAAGGTGTTAGAGTGCAACGATGGAGCACAGGCCTTGCGGGATGTTGAGTATCATATCTTTCTTGTCTCTCTCTGCCTTTCTCCCTCCTTCTGACTCAGTCTCTCTCTCTCTCAAGCTCTCTCTCTCTCTCGTTATCATTCTCTCTCAATCTCTCTCTCTCTCTCTCTCTCTCTCTCTCTCTCTCTCTCTCTCTCTCTCTCTCTCTCTCTCTCTCTCAGTCTCTCTACCCCCCTCTCTCTCACAATCCCTCTCTCCCTTAATCTCTCTCTATCTCTTAATTTATAGCAAAATACTGCGGATGCTGGAAATCTGAAATAAAAACAAGAAATGCTGGAAACACTCAGCAGGTCTGGTAGCATCTGAGGAGAGAGAAGAAGAGTTAATCGTCCAGGTCAGTGACCCTTCTTCAGAACTGGCACATATTCGAAATGTAAAAGGTTATAAGCAAGTAAAGTGGGAGTGGGGCAAGATAAAACAAATAAGAAGGTGTAGAAAGGACAAGGTTCAGAATAGCTGACCAGAAGGTCATGGAGCAAAGATATGTTAATGGTGTGTAACGATAGAGCACAGGCCTTGCGGGATGTTGAGTATCACATCTGTATTGTCTCTCTCTGCCTTTCTCCCTAATTCTGACTCAGTCTCTCTCTCTCAATCTCCCTCTCAATCTCTATCTCTCTCTCTCGTTCTCTCTCTCTCTCTCCCTCAATCTCTCTCCCTCAATCTCTCTCCCTCAATCTGTGTCTCTGTCTCTGTCTCTGTCTCTGTCTCTGTGTCTCTCTTTGTCTATGTGTTTTTCTCTGTCTCTATGTCTCTCTCTGTCTCTGTTTTTTTTTCTGTCTACCTGTGTTTCTCTCTGTCTCCCTGTGTTTCTCTCTCTCTCTCTGTCTCTCTCTCTCCCTCTCTCTTTTCCTCATTCTGTCTCTCCCTCACTTTGTGTTTCTCTCTCTACTTCTCTCTGAATGATTGTGTGTCTTTCTGTCACACTGTCTTTTTCTGTCCATCTCTCTTTCAATCTTTCTCTCTTTGTGTATGTCGCTCACTCTCTGTTCGTCTGGTGCCTGCAATTTGTTTCTGTCTCCGTTCTGTCCCTCTGTTTCTTTCCCTCCACTTTTTTCTGTATTTTCTCTTTATTTATCTTCTTTTCTCTCTGTTCTGTTTCTTGCTGATTTTTTTCTCCATTTCTCTGACTTTTTCTATTTCTTTGGCTCTTTCTGATCTTCCCTCTCTAACTTTGCCTCTATCGCTTTCTCCCTTTTTCCCTTTCCCTTCTTTCTCTCTTTTAACTTGCATCTTTCTGACTTTCTCTTTATCTTTCTCTGCTTTCTCTCTTTTTCTTTTTCTCTTACTCTGCTTTCTCTCTCTTTCTCTGCTTTTTCACTCTTTTTCTCTTTCTCTGCTTTCTCAATCTTTCTTTGCCTCTTTCTGACTTTCTCGCTCTCTTTTTCATCTTTCTCTGCTTTCTCTATCTATCTTTGTCTCTTTCTGAGTTTCTCTTTCTTCTTTTCCTCTTACTCTGCTTTCTCTCTCTTTTTCCCTTTGCTTTCTCACGCTTTTTTTTGCCTCTTTCTGACTTTCCCTCTCTTCTTTTTCTCTTTCTCTCCTTCCTCTCTCTTTCTTTGCCTCTTTATGACTTTCGCTCTCTTCTTTTTCTCTTTCTCTCTCTTTCTTTGTCCCCACCCTCCCCTGGCAAATACTTCTCTCACTACCACCCGAAAGTATTGCCCCCTCCTCAGGAAAATACTCCCCCCCCA
Organism: Heterodontus francisci; assembly: GCF_036365525.1. Classification (NCBI taxonomy): domain Eukaryota; kingdom Metazoa; phylum Chordata; class Chondrichthyes; order Heterodontiformes; family Heterodontidae; genus Heterodontus; species Heterodontus francisci. The sequence goes on along the minus strand of NW_027141749.1, from coordinate 631,600 downwards.
CAAAAAATAACCCCCCCGCAAAATATCCCCACCTCGCAAAATATACGTCCCCCCCCGAAAAATATATACCCAAAAGAAGTCTCCCCGCCATTTTACCGCACCCCCCTCCGGCAAATTTCACCCTCCTGAAAATTTCACCTAGCAAATTTTCCCACTGCAATATTTCCCCAGCTGGAATATTTCCCGACCGTGAAAAGACCCCCTCATATAAATGCTCCTCATCTGTCGAGCCCTATCTGATATCCCCCTGTTCACTGACTCCCGTCCACCATCTAATACCCTTCCTGTGAACAGACTCCCATCTAATACCCCTCCTCTGATCAGATCCCCATCTAAATACCCACTGTGAACAGCCCCTCATATAATTATCACCCGCCCCGAAGGAAGAGATCCCCATCTACAAAAAATCCTTTGAACAGACTCACATTTAAATACCCCCTGTGAACAGATCCCCATCTAAATAGCCCCTGTGAACAGACCCGCATCGAAATAACCCCTGAGAACATATTCCCAAATAATTCGCCCCCCTGAACAGACCCCCATTTAAACCCATCCTGTGAACATACCCCCATCTGTTACCCCTCCTTGAACAGAACCCCATTTAATAACGCTCCTCTGAACAGACCCCCAGTTATTACCCCTCCTGTGAACAGACCGCTATCTGATACCACTCATGTGAACAGCTCCCCATCTAATACCCCTCCTGTGAACAGACTCGCAACTAAGTATCACTCCTGCGAACAGGCTCCCATCTAAACACCACCATGTGAGCAGCACCCCATATAGTTATATTCCCAGGAAGAGGTCCCATCTGATAGTCCTCTTGTGAAAAGACCCCATCAAATAACCCTCCTGAGAACACACCCCCATCTAATACCCTTCCTGTGAACAGACCCTCATCTAAATACGCCTCCTGTGAACAGAACCCCATCTAATACCCCTGCTGTGAACAGACTCCATTCTAAACACCCGCATGTGAGCAGACCTCGTATAATTATACCCCCAGGAAGAGGCCCCCATATGATACCCCTCCTGTAAACAGTTCCCCATCTAATACCCTTCCTGTGAGCAGACCCCATCTAATAACCCTCCTGTGAACAGACCCTCATCTAATAGCCCTCCTGCGAACAGACCCCCTTCACAGAGCCGTCCTGTGAGCAGACCATCATCTAATACCCATTCTGTGAACAGACCCTCATCTAAAAGCACTCCTGTGAACAGACCCTCATCTAATACCTCTCCTGTCAACCGAACCTCTTTTAATACCCCTCCTGTGAAGAGACCCCCCATCTAATACTACTCCTGTGAACAGACCCCCATGGAGAATCACCCCCTCTTCCATTTTAAACCTGGAGAATACCCCCCACCACCACCGTTTTAAAGCTGGAGAATCCTCCCCCACCCACTTTAAAACTGGAGAATCCTCCCCCCATTTTAAGCCTGCAGAATCCAACCCTCCCATTTTAAACCTCGAGAATCCTCCCCTTCCCATTTTAAATCTGGAGAATTCTCTCCCTCCCATTTTAAACCTGCTAATCCCCCCCCCCACCATTTTAAACCTAGAGAATCCTGACCCACCCATTTTGAATCTTGAGAATCCTCTGCCCTCCCATTTTTAACATAACTAATTGCCTCTGTGAATATTACCCTCTAATTCTACCCATCGCCCCCACTGTAAACACCCCCCCTTTCTAAATGACCAACCTCTCCTGCAAAACCCCCCTCTCCTAAATCCTACTCTGTATCCTCTCTCCTTTGAACAGCACACCGCTGTATAACTGCCCTCCCATCAACCCCTCGCAGCCAAAACCCCGTGTAATTCCAACCTCCATCACTTTCCTGGCTTTGGCTCCATCTCCTGGCAGTCTTTCATTCACTGTCGTTCCAGTCCAGATAAGCCGCTGGAATTCGATCAAATGGCTCCTACACACCCGGCACCTTTAACTCATGCCTGGCCAATGGGAGGGCCGTGCATAGACCAAGAATCAGCAGAGGCTCATTGGCATTCGGAGCCCTTAATGCGCAGCAAGATCCCTGCACGGGACACATCCCTCTCTGCAGAAAGGCGACTCACCTGTTCTCCTTATCGGCTTCAGGGAATTGAACAGAGGGAGAAACACACAAACACTTATTGGCTTCGGGACAGGAGGAGGACATTCAGCGCTTTGAGCCTGTCCTACCAATTTTAGATCCTGGCTGATCTGTCCCTTCCCCCATTGAGCCACAAGAAGACAGGCAGAGACAGTCGGGAAGAAGATACACGGAGACACAAAGAAACACTGGGCTGGACTTGGACTTGGTGGGTGCTAGTCGTGCAAACCGTGATGGAGCAGGTGTGGAGATATATGGTGGTGCAGAAAGAGAGAATGCAGCAGCGATGTAGATATTGAGAAAGATCGCAGACAAGGAGAGAGACACAGAGACTGAAAGATTTGGAGGGGCAAAGATACATAGTAAGATCTGTTTACAGAATAGAGAGGGTTGTCCCAGGGCGAGGGGAAATGCAGAAATAATGTGGCAGGAAAGGAGAAGCAGAGATGGAAAGATTCAGGGATTTGGAAGTTTGTGAGAGAAGAAATGAACTGAGAGAGAGTGAGTGACAGATAAAGATGCAGAGAGTCGCAGAAAGAGAATGAAATGGAAACTTGTGGGACTCCAGAGAGGGGCTGAGATAGAAAGCATGTTGAGAGATACAGAGATAGGGATTTAAAGATGTGAAGAGATAGAGCTAGGAACAAGGAGGAAGGTGCAGGGAACAAGTTGCAGCAAGAGATGGAGAGAGGGAAATCTATGGGATATTGACTGTTCTGGAGCTGCGCTTCCCAAACTATTTCCTTCGGAGCGCCCTGCAGCGCCGTCCCTTGTAAAAAAATCCACAGACCCCGAAAACACAAAATCAAAATACTGTCAATGCTGGAAATCTGAAATAAAAACCGTGTTGGAAATACTGAACATTTCCATCACTTTGTTTTCTATCAACCCCGAAAACGCACAGACTTTTTTTCTGTATCTAGAAATACATTTGACAATGACACATATATATTTATCATTATTTGCCTCTCTGATTAAAGCTCCTGCCTGAGAATTCCACGTGCCAAAAAAGTTATCCCTCTGCATCATCAAAACTGCAGCTTCCGAAAAGATTCTCCCTTGGAATAAAATAAATAAAATTGATTCAAACAAAGCAAAGCATTTTTGAACATAAATAAAACACAGCAAGAGCCCAGGGCTCTTTCTCTCACTCACTAACATAAAACAATCTCTCAGTGACTCCCCATCTTACAAGCACATCCCCCGATACAGAGCCAGAGAATGGGAAGTGATTGGAATGTGAAACAGGGTTTGAGGAGCTGAGTACCTGCCCATTGTACTGTTAATCCAGGGACCAGAGCCAGCTCTGAGCAGAGACATGACAGGCTGATTCCTGATGACCTGCAAACTTTTCACTCTAAACCCCACTGTGTAGAACATTGCTGCAATTTACAGACATTTGCAGCAATCAGCTCCAGTCTGTTCCCAGATACTGTGAAATTATCTCTTTAAACTAAGATGAATGTGCCAACATTCTCTGCAGGGGCTCGGAGCTGGGCAGTGACTAAACACTGCAGACCCCCATGAGCCAGTGTGTCTCCCTCTGTGTTTACAATGTCATTTCCAGCTGTCGCTCTCTATCTCTCTCTCTATCTCCCTCCCCACCTCCTCCCCCACTCCCCCGCCCACAGGGACAGTCAGTGAGTGGGTCTGTTATTTAAGTATCTCCACTGGGATAGTCGCTGAGTGGGTCTGTTATTATAGTATCTCCAAAGGGAGTGTCACTGAGTGGGTCTGTTAATATAGTATCTCCACAAGGAGAGTCAGGGAGTGGGTCTGATATTTTAGTATCTCCACTGGGATAGTCACTGAGTAGATCTGTTATTATAGTATCACCACTGGGAGACGAACTGAGTGCATCTCTTATTATGGAATCTCCACCGGGAGAGTCAGTGAGTGGGCCTGTTATTATAGTATCTCCACAGGGAGAGTCAGTGAGTGGGTCTGTTATTATAGTATCTCCACAGGGAAAGTCACTCAGTGGGTCAGTTATTATAGTATCTCCACAGTGAGAGTCACTAAGCGGGTCTGTTATTATAGTATCTCCACAGGGAGAGTCACTGATCGGGTCTGTTGTTATGGCATCACCACAGGGAGAGTCACTGAGAGGGTCTGTTATTATGGTATCTCCACTGGGAGAGTCACTGAGTGGGTCTGTTATTATAGAATCTCCACAGGAAGAATCACTGAGTGGGTCTGTTACTATAGTATCTCCACAGGGAGAGTCATTCCCGTTCTCTGAACATGCATTCTTTTGCATCATAATGCAGATGGTGCAACAAAACCCAGCTGTTGAAGGAAGATCTGTTCTGGAAGAGCCAGTGGGAATCAGCTGTCCAGAATCCAACTCAGCGTCAACCACAGTTTAGTTCATCACCTCTTTGAGCACATCGGGGACTCTGCTGCCCTTGTCCTATTGGAGAGGTCAATTACCAGTGGGCACAGATTTAAGGTTGATCGGTAGAAGGATTTGAGGGGACAGGAGGAAAATCTTTTTCACCCAGAGTGGGTGTCTGGAATTCACTGCCTGGAACAGTGATGGAGGCAGAAATCCTCAACTGATTTAAAATGTGCATGACATGCATCTGAAATGCTGTAACCAGCAAGTCTACGGACCAGGAGCTGGAAGGTGGGATTAGATTGGGTGGCTTTTATTTTTGTGATGAGTGCAGACACGATGGGCTGAATGACCACCATCTGTGTCTCTGAATGTGTGGCCATTGCTCGGCAATGGTGCTTGAATGTTGCCCATTTTGATAAACTGGTGGTATTTCACACTTATTATCTTGGCTTGGAGTTTGGAATCTCCCTGTCCGTGAAGTCATGGTCAACCCAATCCTTGAACATAGGGGCCATTAACATCGAATGGACTGCTTAAATTTCAGTATGCTTTCTCCAGACTGGTCCAGACATGATGATGGCTTCTGTCTCCAGCAGTCACTGTGTATAATTCTCAGTACAGGGGAAGTCACGTGACCTCTTATTCCATTTTGTCTTATATCAAAAGTGTGCCAATTTTGGAGTTTAATTCACCATTCACTTTATAGTTCATATTTACCCCTTGCGTGAGCGTGACAACAGATACGTACAATGGAAATCTTCCAAACAAACATACGATAAGCGAGTGTGAAATGCCTCAAAACAAATAAAAACAACTTTCTGCTCACACACACCTCCTTTTGCTCTGCGCATTTCCAGAAATCTAAAGTGTCATTGATATGATAGGATTAAATCAGGCATGGAAATTAGGGAGAGTCCTTAAAATATTTGGATTGCAGCATTTTTTGCTTCAATTAATTCTCGATTCCTTTCCCATCACTCCCTCTCTAGTGTGGCAAAGAAAAAGCCACTCCAAAGATCATCACCATTTGCACAATATATGAAAAAAAGACATGAGGACAGAAAGTGCTGGAAATACTCAGCAGGCCTCGCAACATCTGTGGAGAGTAAAACAGAGTTAACGTTTCAGGTCTGATGTTCAGCACTGCCTGATTTTATTTCGATTTCCAGCATCGAGATTATTTAGCTATTATTATGCTGATGAAGGAGTTTAGGCATCGGCTGTGAGGTATGATTCAGTGAATATGACTATGTCAGGCTGCTGCTTGATTAGTTTGTGGGACAGCTCTCCTCATTTTGGCACATGTCCTCAGATTTTAATGAGGAGGACGTTCCAGGGTTGATGAGGCAGGGTCTGCCTTTGTCATTTCCAGTGCCTAAGTCAATGCCAGGTGGCCTGTCCAGTTTCATTCTTCACTGACAGTTTGATACAATTGAGAGGGTTGTTCAGCCATTTCAGAGGACAGTTAAGAGTCAACCATATTCCTGTGGGTCTGGAGTCACATGTAGGCTAGACCGGGTAAGGACAGAAGTTTCCCTCCCCTGAACGGCCTTAGTGAATTAGATGTTTTTTTTTTAATGATAATCCAGTTGTTTCATGGTCACCATTACTGAAACGAGCTTTTAATTCCAAATTTATTAATTGAATTTAAATTCCCTGAACGACCATGGTGGGATTTGAAGTACTGTCTCTGGAGCATTAGTCCAGGCCACTGGATTGCTAGCGAGGAACATTGCTATGCTGCCATTCCCTGATGCAGCAAGGTTGGTAGAATGTCATCTGTATGACACAGCAGGATTTACAATGAAGTTCACTGAACATTCTTTAGTTGGGGTGGTGTGGATGTGTGCATATATAACAGGGCGGCACAGTGGCGCAGTGGTTAGCACCGCAGCCGCACAGCTCCAGGGACCCGGGTTCGATTCCGGTTACTGCCTGTGTGGAGTTTGCAAGCTCTCCCTGTGTCTGCGTGGTTTTTCTCCGGGTGCTCCAGTTTCCTCCCACAAGCCAAAAGACTTGCAGGTTGATCGGTAAATTGGCCATTATTAATTGTCACTAGTATAGGTAGGTGGTAGGGAAATATAGGGACAGGTGGGGATGTTTGTTGGGAATATGGGATTAGTGTAGGATTAGTATAAAATGGGTGGTTGATGTTCGGCACAGACTCGGTGCCAGAAGGGCCTGTTTCAGTGCTGTATCTCTAATCTAAAAAAAAACCTCACTACTGAAAGAAAAAAACTCTCTGAAGTGCCCAGATTTGTTTCCGACATTGGAGTAGGTGCAAATGTTATCATCAAAACAAGCAAGTCGATTAAAAGCCACTTTGCAGATGTTCTGGAACATCAACAGTGGGCAGATCGCAATGACTCCTTAGTCTGCTGACCCAGACATTTCAGGTGAGTATAGAGATTTAGTAACAGTCTCCTATTACAGCAATAAAAACACAGCAAACTGCACTGGATTGATATATCAGAAAACATTACAAAAAGCTCAATAGAATGCCTCGAATGACTTTGATTGGCGTCTGGGACGCTTGATGTTAAAGTACATCATTTTATCATTCAATATTGTGTTCTGAAAAGGAAAAGAAGAAAGAAAATAAATCAGAGGTGTGCGACGAGGGAATATATTCACTAGAAATAACTAATTATTGCTTTTCCTCTCTTTAGTGCAAGGAACCAGTTTCGAATATCAACCATAAGGCCCAGGTGATCTTGGACAGTGAAGTCAGCAGTTCAAGCAGGAGTCTCTGGACTGCAACATGGTGGGTTTCCTGGCCAACTTTCCTCACCCGATCCCAGAGATGCCGAGACTAATTCAAGGACTTTTATTGTTATTGCAGTGAACAGTAGCAACCTCAGCAGACACTGGGCCTTTGTGGATTGTATAACTGCTTTCTCTTACCCTTCCTTACACCCCTGAAGTGCCTTAGGATGTTTCTCTACATTAAAAGGTGCTAAATAATTGCGAGTTTCTGCAGCTCACTGGATAACCCATACAGGGATGGAGGCTTGGGGGTAAACACTCCAATTTTTTTAGACTTCAGAATGTTCCAAAGCACTTTTCAGCCAATCAAGTACTTTTTGAAGTGTCATCATTGAATGTAGGAAACGCAGTAGTCAATTTATGCCTAGCAACGTCTCACTAAGAACAATGAAATAATGACCAGTTCGTCTGATTTTGAAGGTGTTGGATAAGGAATAAATCTTGTTCAGGAAACAAGATGCTTCCCTGCTCTTCCATCAAATAGTGCCATGGCATCTTTTACACTATCTTGAGGGCATGCACAAAAAGAAACTTTCAAACAATAGAGACTGAAACCAACAGTATAAATGTGATTTCGAGAAATAAAACTTTAAATGATTCTGTTCTCTAAATCCTGCCTGAAAAGTGGCAAGAGATGAGTGTACAACTGTTGTGAAAAGAATAGGCATCAGTGCAGCTACGGATGTAACAAACAACGTGGACAAAAGGGGACCTGCAGATTTGGTGTACTTAAATTTCCAAAAGGTATTAAATGGGCTGCCACATCAAAGGTTAATACACCAAATAAGAGTTCATGTTGTCGTGGGTAACATATTAGCATGGATAGAGGATTGGTTGGCTGACAGGCAGCCGAGAGTAGGAAGGAGTGGGTCATTTTCAGGTTGGCAGCATTTGACTAGTGGAGTGCCAGGGAGAATCAATGTTGGGGCCTCAACTATTTACAATCTACATCAATAACCTGGATGTAGGGACCTAATCTGGGGGAGCTAAATTTGCAGATAACACAAAGATAGCTCAGCGGGTAAGTTGTCAAGAGAACATGAAGGTGGAATTTTAAGCTGGTGGTGGGGGGCTAGACATTCGGGGAAACTGACACTGAAATCCCCACATCGCCTCTTGTATGGAAGGCACGCCGAATTTCGTTCTAATCAGACACTTAACTTGACTGAGGATGGCCTTCCTTACGATTTAGGACCCCGTCGAAGGTCCAACCTTGCCGAGCCGCTGGCCAATCAGAGGCCAGCAGCTGCAGTGCCACCGTGCAGGCGGTGACTGCTGCTATAGCTGCAGTCACCAGACATTGAGAAGCGGTGCAGGAACCAGTCTCAAATTAGGTCAGGGCAGGAGGAGTCTTGCAGGGTGGGGGGTCACAGGGGTGGAGGGTCAGCAGCAAGGGCAGCGTGGTGGTCTTCAGTGGGACCCCCTTCCTGATGACTGGTTCCTCATTCAAGCACCAAGTGGTTTTGAATGAGGGATTCCCACCACTGCACCCCACACCCCCACCCTGCAGCCATGAAACAGCCAGCACGAATTTTCACGCCGTGCTTCCCGTGCGCTGACAGGGCTGCCCATCACATGGGTAATTGCGTCTGCGACAAGAGGAGGCCCTAGTTACCTAGTTAAGGGTCTCAATTGGCAGTGGGGCGGGAAGGCCGTTCACAGACCTTCCCGTCCGGAATAAATGTTAGTAGATGCTGGATCATGGCGGAGTGCCCTCGCCTCCAAACCACCGCAGGGGAGTGCATAAAATCCCCGCCCCCCAGAGAGTGTACTAAGGGATATAGATAGGTTAAGTCAGTGGGCAGAAGTTTGGAAAATGGAGTATAATATGGGAAAATATGAACTTGCCCACTTTGGCAGGAAGAATAGAAAGGTAGAATATTATTTAAATAGAGAGAAAATGCAGTGCTGTACAGTACAGAGGGGTCTCTGTGTCCTGGTACTTGACTAACAAAAGGTTAGTATGCAGGCACAGCAAGTTATTAGGAAGGCAAATGGAATGTTGTCATTTATTGCAAGGAGAATAGAAGATAAAAGTAGGGAAGTTTTGCTGCAGCTGTTCCGGGGATTGAGTAAGACCACATCTGGAGTACTGTGTACAATTTTGGTCTCCTTATTTAAGAAAGGATGAAATTGCATTAGAAGCAGTTAAGAGAAGGTTCACTTGACTGAACGTTCATCCATTGGAGTTTAGAAGAATGACAGGTGATCTAATTGAATCATATATGATCCTGAGAGGACTTGACAGGGTGGGTACTGGAAGGATGTTTCTCCTTATGGGTGAGACTAGAACTAGTGGACAGTGTTTAGAAATGACGGGTCTCCCATTTAAGACAGAGTTGAGGAGTAATCCTTTCTCTCAGAGGGTCGTTAATCTGTGGAATTTGCTTCCTCAGAGAGCAGTAGAGGCTGGGTCATTGAATTTATTCAAGGCTGAGTTATATAGATTTTTGATAGACAAGGGAGTCAAGTGCTTTGGGGGCAGACAGGAAGTGTAGTTGAGGCCACATTCAGATAAGTCATGATCTTATCAAATGGAGGAGTAGTCTCGAGGGACCGAATGGCCTCCTCCTGTTCCTGATTCACATATTCGTATGTTTGACAGGGACACCAGGAGGGGAACCTGCCTGATAGGCAATAAAAGTGTAGGATTTTGCGCCAGTAGACACGAACGACATGCCTAGCCAGTGACGCCCACATCCCACGAACTATTAAAAAAAATCATTCAAGTCTCCCAACCCCCATGAAAATTCTGATAGATGGTCAGTCAAGATGACAAAACCTAACTTTATCACAAGGACTGAAAATCGGTAATTACTGCCTTTAAGTTTGTGCTGCATTGTTTTATGAGCTCAAACAAAAAATCATGAGCAATGTATCATTCACTTCTTTGTTTTGACAAAGCGCTGGTGGATATAATGCTGTTGTTGTTTTTATGTCATCACATTTCAATCCAGTTAAGATAATGTTAGCAAAATAAACTGATAAATTTCAGCCACCCTGACAATCTTAGGAAGAAAAATTATGGAAAATCCATGCTTACAAAATTTCTAAAATAAAGGTCACCAGCTGTCAGTGCATTGCCTCCAACCTTTATAATGTGTGAGTATTTTGCCCTCTCGTGTTTCTTCCTCTTTTTCACAATTGATAATTCTTTCCATCTCTTCTGCCATAGAGGTACCAGGCTGTCAGCATCTCCTGCTTAGCTTTCCCTCTTCACACTCACCCCTTTAATTACCATCAAATCAAATTATTTCTACAAACTCTTAACTTTCCAGGTAACTCAATATCATGGTTTCCTTTTCAAAACTGACACTCCCCAATGATCCTCACTTTGAAAGGAATATCCAGAAACCTGGTTCTCCGCAGCATCACGTGTTCACTATATGGATACTCTGGGCTTCTCTCCACACTCCCTGAACTTCATCGCAATCCTCCCTGCACTCTGACCTCCTTGTTACTCCCTTCCCCCCAATTCACTACATGGTGAAACAGAAGAAGAAACAGTACCCATGATGGAAGGCAAGGTCTTGTCTTCCAGTATCTCTAATTCTTTTCAATGCTAATAGTGCCTGCCATAAAAGTACACATAATCCAGCACAGCAAGTCACTGTTCCCCCACTCCACAAACACACATCGCAATAAAACAGAACTGTGGTCTTTTTACAGCACAATGAACAAATTAAGAGATCAACAGAGATTAAGAAAACTCCTGCAGCTTATTAATATTCAAAGTAAAAACTGATGGGTTGTTGTAGTTAAACATGCAGTGGAGCAAGTCAATTTGTTTTTTTAGAGATACAGCACTGAAACAGGCCTTGTGGCTCACTGGGTCCATGCCAACCAACAACACCCATTTATACAAACTCTAAATTAACCCCATATTCTCTTCCACATCCCCGCCATTCTCCGACCACCTACCTAGACTAGGGGCAATTTACAATAGCCAACTTACCTATCAACCTGCAACTCTTTGGCTGTGATAGGAAACCGGAACACCCGGCAGAAACCCACACAGACACAGGGAGAACTTACAAACTCTGCACAGGCAGTACTCAGAACTGAACCTGGGTTACTGGAGGTGTGAGGCTGTGGTGCTAACCACTGCGCCACCATTATAAATGCAATTTAAAAATTATAACGTATACACCCACAAGAACAGTGTTGCTTTCATAGTTATAATACCACAACATGCAAGCAGTGAGCAGAAGGATTGCCAAGCAGCCGACATTTTACTTCCCTGTATTCTGTCCAGGAATTGGTTTGAAAATCTGGTTTGAAATTGGAATTGGTTTACCGAATATTGTTAGGGAGAACACGTGGGAGAGGAAATGGAGGCTGGCCAACAAATGAAACACTGTCCAAGATTCATCATTAACCCCAATTAAAAGGTGAAAAAAGTTCCTCTGCAGTTAGTGGTTAAAAAGTAATTTTTAAAGAAAAAGAAACAAAAACTGTAGCAGTCCGTTATCTTCATTACAACCACCAGGCTGGATTATGTGCTGGAGGCAGGACTCAATGCACCATTCCAAAAAGATGGGGAGAACCCCACCTCTGCCTTTTTGTGTCCCCCAGCGGTGATCTTCCAAGTCCTTTTGATTCAAGGTTTTAGGAGGTGAGATCCACTTATCCTGCCTCCAGGAAGATCGCTAGTCAACGGGCCCTCTGGCCCGCCTTGCCCTATGCTATTGGTCACAATACTCTGTGTCCCCCCCGCCCCCGATTCTGCCTCGCTGGGGCCCTAAAATCACGGCCACCATTTTACATCATGTGGCCTAATACTGTTTTGGTTGTTGCATCTAGTTGATGTGTGTTGCCTTCATACAGGATGAAAATATCAAGCGTGGGATATATAGGAAATTCGATTTAGACCACCATCCTGAAAAATCCTTTAAATATTATTTACACTGTTACTTTATTTCATGTTAATCTCCAACGTTTGTGCAGATCGCCATTCTGGCACCTTGAATATCCTTACCCTTCTCTTCCTCTTATATTCTCTGAGGCAAATCTTAAAGTCTTAAACCATCTTATTTGTATTCATAGATACAGGAGGCCTCTTGGACCATTCAATCAAATCATAACTATTTTTTCTCTCAATTCCATTCTTTGGAATCTCAATTCCATTTTTTCCATTGCCTTTTACCCATGACCCAACAAAACAATCTACCTCTCAGCCTTGACATTTTGAATTAACCCAGCATTCCTAGCCTTATAGAAGTTCCAGAAGTCCATGCACTTTGTGTGAACAACTACATCCCAATTTCACACCTAAATAGCTTAGCACGAATTTTAAGATTGTGCCACCTTTTTCCGAATTCACCCATCAGAGGAAATTATCTTCATTTATCCCAACAAATCCCTTTATCATCTTAAAACAAATCAGTGGTAACACTTCAACCACGTAAACTCAAGTTTATAAGCCAAGTCTTTGCAATCTATCCTAATAATTTAGCCCTTTAACCCACCATATCATTCTGTGCAGTATCCCCTGCACAACCAATCTACCCATACTGAGGTGCCCTAAACTGAATGCAGCAATCCGGATAGAGTTTGATCAAGGCTCTGCACAAGTGAAGCATCACTTCCTCTCTTTTGTATTAAACCTCGTTGAGAGGCCAACATTCCTTTAGCTTTTTGATTACTTTTAATATCTGTGATCTAGCTTTTAGTGATTTGAGCAAAGAGACAAAATCCCTTCATGTTGTAACCTCTCCTAATCTCCAACCACTAAGAAACTATTCCAATTTCTTTCTCTTTTATATAAAGTGGTTTACCTCACACTTCCCCATTTTGAACTCCATCCGCCAATTTTACCTACTCACTTAATTCGTTTATGTCCTTTTATAGCTTCTGGTAGTCATCTGCACAACTTACAGTGTCTCCTAACTTAGTGCCATCTGCAAACTTAGATATGTAACTCCATTCCTTCACGTAATTCATTGATGTATATGCTGAAAAGCTGAGGTCCCAATACTGATACTTGGGGAGCACCAATTGTCACCTCCCACCAATCAGTTATTGAACCCTCATCCACACTACCTCCTACCTCCCAACCAATTACCCATCAATGCCACAAGCTTACCTCGATTGCTGGGTGTCTTTGACCAAAAAACAGAATAAGAATTGAGAAATAGGAGCAGGAGAAAGCCATTCAGCCCTTTTGAGTCTGCTTCCAACATTCAATAAGATCATGGCTAATCTTCTACCTCAACTCCAACTTCCCACACTCTCCCCATAGTCCTTAATTTCCTTAGTCTCCAAGAATCTATTGATCTCTATCTTGATTACATTCACCGGCTGAACATCAACTGCCTTCTGGAGTAGAAGATTCCAAAGATTCACAACCCTCTGAGAGAACAAATGTTTCATCTCAGTCCCAAATGGATGACCCCTTATTCAGAGACTGTGATCTAGGGTCAGCAGCCAGGTAAACATCCTCCCAGCATCCACTCTATCAGACTCCTTAAGAATTTCATCCATTTCAATGAGATCACCTCTCATTCTTCGAAACCCATCTAGCTCACTCATAACCTTAACGGAAGAAAATCTGTCATCATACCTGGTCTGACCTACATGTGACTTCAGACCCATAGCAAAATAGTTGACTCTTAACTGCCCTCTGAAATGGCCTAGCAAACCTCTCACTTGTATCAAATAGCGATAGAAATGTCGAAAATGAATGACATTGGAGAGACTACCTGGCATCGACCAAAGCACTGGAAACAAAGACAGTCTCTGCTCAGTCGACCCTGCAAAGTCCTCCTCACTAACATCAGGGTTGTTGTGCCAAAATTGAGAGAGCTGTCCCACAGACAAGACAAGCAGCAGTTTGACATACCATGCTCACAGAATCATAGCTTACGTGTGATTCTGGGTCAATGTCCCAGTCTCCTCCATTACTATCCCTGGATATGTGCTGTCCCATCAGCAGGACATATCCAACAGAGGTGGCAGCACAATGATATACAGTTGGAAGGGAGTGGCTCTGGGAGTCCTTAACATATGGTTCAGACCTCATGAAGTCTCATGATATCAGGTAAAAGCAATCCTCCTGCTGATTGCCACCTACTGCCCTCCTTCAATTGAAGAATCAGTACTCCTCCATGTTGACCACAACTTGGAACAAATACTGAGAGTATCCGGGTGGGGGACTTCAATGTTCACCGCCAGGAGTGGCTTGGTAGCACCACTACTGACTCAGCTGGCAGAGTACTGAAGGACATATCTGCTAGACTGCGCCTGCTGCAAGTTGTGAGAGAACCAACAAGAGGGAAAAACGTACTTGACTTCATCCTCACTAATCTGCATGCCACAGATGCATCTGACCATGCCAGTATTGGCAGAAGTGACCACTACACAGTGGTTGTGTAGACGATGTTTCAGTTGTCACACTGAGGATACCCTCCATTGTACTGTGTGGCACCACCACCGCGTTAAATGGGATAGATTCAGAACAGATCTAGCAGCACAAATCTGGGCATCCATGAGGCGCTGTGGGCCATCAACAGCACAAGTGTATTCAACCACAATCTGTAACCTCACAGCCTGGCATATCACTCACCATACCATTATCAGGGATTCAATCATAGTTCAGTGATCAGTGCAGGAGAGCAGGCCAGGAACAGCACCTGGCATACCTGAAAATGAGGTGTCAACCTGGTGAAACAGCAACACTGGACTACATGCAAACAGCAGAAGCAGCATACGATAGGCAGAGCAAAGCAATCCCCAACCAAAGGATCAGATCAAAGCCCTGCAGTCCTGCACATCCTATCATGATACCAATAAATGGCTGAATGCTCTGGATACAGCAAAGGCTGTGGTGCCAACAACGTTCAGGATGGAGAACTGAAATTTGTGCTCCAGAATTATCTGTGCCAAGAGCCAAGTTGTTCCAGTACAGCTATAACACTGGCATCGACCTGACAATGTGGAATATTGTCCCAGTATGTCCTGTCCACAAAAAAAGAACAAATACAATCCAGCCAATTACCATCCCATTGGTCTATTCTCAATCAACAGCAAAGAGATGTAAGGTGTCATTGTCAGTGCGATCAAACAGCACTTATTCAGCAATAATCTGCTTCCCGAAGCTTAGTTTGGGTTCCACCAGGGCCACTCAATTCCACACCTCATCACAGCCTTGTCCCAACAGGGATAAAATAACTGAGTTCAAGAGATGAGGCAAGAGTGATGACCCTTGACATCAATGCAGCATTTGGCTGAGTATGGCATCAAGGAGCTCCAGCAAAATTGAAGTCAGAGTCATTTACAGCATAGACGGTGGCCGGTTGGCCCATCGAGTTCATGCTGGCTCTCCAAACTTGGAAGTATTGCACTTGGTCCCCACATCCAAATCTTTTATATCGATTGTGAACAGCTGTGACCCAAGCACTGATCCTTGTGGTATCCCACTTGTAACAGCCTGCCATACTGAGAATGAGCTGTTTATTCCTAGTCTTTGCTTACTGTCTGTTAACCAATTCTCAATCCACAACAGTATATTACCCCCAATCCCATTTTGTTTTCTAACCTCCTGTGTGGGACCTTATCAAACGCCTTCTGAAAATCCACATACCCACATCCACTGGTTCTCCTTTATCTATGCTACAAGGAACATCCTCAATAAACTCCAACAGTTCTGTCAAGCATGATTTTCCTTTCATCAATTCACGTTGATTCTGTCCAATCATATCCTTATTGTCCATGTGTTTAATTATCACATCTTCAATAATAGGTTCTAACATTTTCCCCACGACTGGCGTCAAACTAACAGGTCTGTAATTCTCCGTTTTCTGTCTCACTCCCTTCTGAAATAATTGGGTTACATTTGCTACTTTCCATTCACAAGAACTCTTCCAGAATCTATAGAATTTTGAAAGATAGCCTCCAATGTATCCACCATCTCGAAAGCCACCTCCTTCAATAATCTGGGATGTAGCTCATCTGGTCCAGTGGATTTATCAACTTTCAATTCAATTAATCTTTCGGGTCCACCTCTTTATTGATACTAATTTCTTTCACTTTTACAAGTCCCTTGGTTTCCCTGCTACTTCTGGGAGATTTTCTGTATCTTCCTCCGTGAAGACAAACACCAAGTCATTGTTTAGTATCTCTACCACAAAGTGTCCTGTCTCCACCTGTAATAGACCCACATTTTTTCAAACGAATCTGTTTATTTTAACAGACCTAAAGAAGGTTTTACAATCGCTTTTATGTTTCTCACTGGTTTGCATTCATAGTCTCTTTTCCCTTTCTTTACCCTTTGCTGGAATCTGAATAGTTCCCAATCCTCAGGCTTACCACTTTTTCCAGCAACCTTATAAACCACTTCCTTTCATCTAATGCAATCTTTAATTTCTTTTGTTCGCCACAACACCAACCAGAAACTTAACTGGACCAGCCATATAACTACCGTGCTACAAGAGCAGGTCAGAGGCTGGAAATTCTGCAGCGTTTAAATCATCTCCTGACTCTCCGAAGCCCGTCCACCATCCATAAGGCAAAAGTCAGGAGTGTGAAGTTCTCCACTTGCCTGGATGAGTGCAGCTCCGACAACACAAGAAGCTCCACATCATCCAAGACAAAACAGACCACTTGATCCATCACTGGCATACAGTGGCAACAGTGTAACCACCTGCAAGATGCACTGCAGCAACTCACCAAGTCTCCGTTGACAGCAACTTCCAAACCCGTGACCTCTATCACTAGGAGGACAAGGGCAGCAGACACATAGGAACAACACCTCTTGCAAGTTCCCCTCCAAGCTGCACATCATCCTTATTTGAAGCTATATCGCATTTCCTTCACAGTCGCTGGGTCAAAATCCTGGCACTTTCTTCCTAATATCATAGGGGTTCAAGAAAGCAGCTCAACATCACCTTCTCAAGGACAATTAAGGATGGGCAACAAGTGCTGGCCTTGCCATCAATACTGACATCCCATGAAGAAATTTAAAAATTCTTTGGCATCTAGGCCGAGTTTACTCTGTCTCTTCTCATAACATCCTCATCCTAGCAATCAGCGCAGTAAACCATTGTTGAACTCCCTCCAAGCTATGTGTGTCCTCCCTTACAATAAGATGACCAAAACTATAAACAGTACTGCAGGTGTGGTCTCACTCAGACCTTATACACAGTTGTCATAAGATTTATTCACTCTCTTACAAAGGGTTGGTGATTAAAAGGCTATTTGCTTTATGTATCTACATGTTAACTTGCTGATTTGTGAACAAGAACGCCCAGCTTCCTTTCAATACCAAAACTGTATCAGTTGTACCTGATTTGTACCAGTACAAATCACACCAACAACTATTCAGATAAAAAAAAGTGATGGATGCTTAAATAAAGCAGCACTGAAGTCTACGATGTTTCCACACGTTAACTCTCGATGAGATGAAGCAATCCTTAGGTAAAACTGTGTTGACATGGTTACTGGTTTATGCTGTCATAGCCAAACTATTGTGAGGTCACCTGCACAATGTGCAGGACCGAAACTTATTGCAGTTAAATATAAACATTGGTAGCAACGAAATGAAGTATTCTTGAACAGCTATATGTTGTAAAGTTGGTGGAATACTTCACGTATCATCACTGATTGCATTTGACAGAGCTCCTGCGCCAATGTTCAGTTAGAGAACCCCATGTTTTACTAGATAATGACATTCAATACTACCAAGAGTTTTGATACAACTGCCAAAAGCAAACATGAGGGAATGAGGGGAAATGACCTCTATTGCCGCAGAGACATAAATATGTATTGGAGTATCTGGCATGTTAATGTGCCAATTTAAATATCTTACAAAGTAGTTTGAATGGAGAGGTTAGGATTGTTCTCCTTTGGTGGGTTTTGATGGAGTAAATAATGATGGGAAACAGATGGCACAGTTTTAAGTTAATTGGCAAACATTCTGGGGTGGTGGTGGGGGGTGGGCGGGGTGCAGTGGAGATGAAGGAGAATGAGAATTTTTTGAATAAATGTTGCAAGTTATGATCTGGAATCTACTGTCCACGGTTGTCGGGAGCCGATTCAGTCATAACGTTTAAAGAGGAATTGGCTGTCCACTTAAAAAGGAAAAATCTGCAGGGCTACGGGGAAGAACAGGGAATTAGATCAATTGGCTATTTCTCTCAAAAAGCTGGCAGTGCTACGATGGGCCTAATGGATTATTCCTACGCTGTGTGATTACAGGAAAACTGGAGGTGAATTACCTTTCGCGGAGTCATGTGGGGATGGAGAGCAGCAAGCACTTAGTGGTGGGGTAAGGGTCTGTTGGGAGTGGGGGTGGGGCCACCGAGGAGGCGGAGAACCACAACATGATACCAGCTGTTTATCACGATTATTCCACCTGTACCAGTAACATTAAGTTGACTTTTAATTGTCATACAAACTTCGACTGCAGGGAAGTCCTTTTCAAAAGTAGAAGAAATCCGGGGCAACACTTTGATAATAGATTATTTTTTCTTCTGTTCCTGCCCATTTTCTTCCCTCCACTCACAGAAAAGGTCGACTCCTTCTGTGGCACGCTTCCATGTACCTGTAGCTTTGAGTCACTTCTCCAAAGCAGATGGAGATGGTGAAGGTGGGGATAGTAACTGCAGTGAGACAGGGACACCAGCAGATGGGGATGGTGAGAGGGGGACTGTTGGAGAAAATCCAGATTATGCCCAATTGTTGAACAAATTCTCCAGACTCAGACGTTGAGAATCAAATCAAACACTTTATTGCATGATATCATGGGGTCCCACCTTACCTAAAGGCGGTCCAGTGCTACTCCAAAGAGCTACAGATCGGCGTGGACTTATATAGTACAAAAGAGGCAGAGCTAACAGTTTCACAATTAGAGAAACACCCACAAGACAATCAGAAGACTGCCTACGTGATGGTGCACCATGCAGAGTCCGTTATGTGGAAAGTGTTAGTTTCGACAATAACAAACTATAGTTCCTTATTGCAATGCCCACTCCAGACACCATTTCTGGCCATAACGTCTGATTGTGGTTAGCTGCTCTGTCTACATTTTATGACAGTTGATTGTGGTTAGATTAGCTACAAGCTGTGTCCTGCTTTTCTGCTTCTATAAAGTTAAGTAATAATTAGCGAAGCTCAGCAAAATTCTCCAACAGGGGCAGTAACTGCAGTGAGACAGGGATACCAGCAGATGGAGGTGGTCAGAGGGGACAGTAACTGCAGTGAGACAGGGACACGAGCAGATGGAGGTGTTGAGAGGGGACAGTAACTGCAGTGAGACAGGGACACAAGCAGATGGAGGTGGTGAGAGGGGACAGTAACTGCAGTGAGAATGGGACACCAGCAGATAGAGATGGTGAGAGGGGACAGTAACTGCAGTGAGACAGGGGCACCAGAAGATGGAGATGGTGAGAGGAGGACAGCAACTGCAGTGAGACAGGGGCACCAGCAGATGGAGGTGGTGAGAGGGACAGTAACTGCAGTGATACAAGGACACCAGCAGATGGCGTAGCTGAGCTATTGCTGATTGGAAATTCTGTGTTCCTGAGAGTTTGAAAGTTTCCAAAAGTTTGAGGAGTTTACTTTCAGTAAACTTGAGATGCTGAATGAAATAATTTCGGTACAATTGTTGTTAAATGACTATTGCCCAACTATGTAAACACTTGTAACATTAAACTGGTTCCAATTTGGAAAATTATTTTGAGTGTTTAAAGATAATGCATAAATGAAAGAACAAGATAAAATAAAACTCAACAATCATTTACAAATAAAAACTCTCTAAATAGAGAGTTCTGAATAGAAGTTCCGAGGAACGGTCACTGACCCGAAACGTTAACTCTGCTTCTCTTTCCACAGATGCTGCCAGACCTGCTGAGTGGTTCCAGCATTTCTTGTTTTTATTTAACTCTCTAAATCTGTTGTGTTGAATTCTTCATCACTAAAGTTATGACATCTCTCTCTCGCTCTCACTTCTCTCTCTATGCTGGTATCTTCTCTACTATAACTCAGAGTAATTGAAGTTTTGATCCGATTGTCTTTTCGAAATTAATATTGAATCTGCTTTCAGAAACCTGTCACACAGTGAATTCCAGACCAGAACAACTCCCTGACGATTTGTTTCTCCCCTCTGCTCGTGTAAACAGTCTCTCCTCATGTCTACAAACTGCGGGAAAGATGTTGAATACAATTAATTTCCCCAGGACAGCAGCTGCAGAGGAGATGGAACCTCCTGAATGTGGACAAGTGATGGACAAAATTCATCTCTGAATCCCTCAGGAGAGCAGAGGAAAGAAACAGTCAGTAGGAAAATGGAAGCAAGTGACACTTTATTACAGCAAAAAAACTCTTTGTCAGAATGTGGAGGTCGTCATCGCTGAGCTTTATATAAACTGGAGGTGAAAAGTGGAAGATATGTAATACAATTGTGTTAAATGTCCGTTTCCCAACTTTACAAAACCTTTGTAACATTAAACTGGTAAATGTTAAGAAGGTTTTTTGGATTGAATATAGCCTAAAGCATAAATACAGCAGCAGCAAATAAAGTACAAAGAATCACTGAGAAATATAACTGTAAATATAGTTGAGAATTGTTGTGTGAAATGTCACCAGTTTTTAATGTTCTCTTGGCTGCATCATTAACCTGGCTGTCGTTTCAGTCTTTGTCACACAGGGGAATTGAAAATCTGAAAGACAACTGCCTCTTTATACTGAAGTCAAACCGACCTCTCCAGCAAAAACCTTTTGTCAGAATTTCAAGGTAACTGCAGTGAGTCAGTTTCTGAACTTTCTGTTAACTGGAGGTGAACAGTGAAATACATTTAATACAATTAGTGTTAAATGGCCATTATCCAAACCGCCCCCCCCCCCCCGTTTTATATTACGGCAGATTTTGTGCTCTGTTAATGATGTTTTTGGGGGAGGGAGAGAGAACGAGAGAGAGACAGGTTTCCGTCTGGAATGGTCCATTTGGGATATGGCTGGAATATCCCTCTCTCCCCCACTCCCTGTTTATACACAGACTCACCTTGGACTTTCCCGAACCTGGGAGTCAGTGTCCAGATGGAGGAAGCTGAGAGCTGATTGGATGAGCTGTATTTTGGGTGGACTGTCTGTTTTGAGCGACAGGTTCTGGGATATCTCAGGACAACAAAAGAACAAAGAACAAAGAAGAGTACGGCGCAGGAGCAGGACATTCGGCCCTCCAAGCCTGCGCCGATCTTGATGCCTGCCGAAAGTAACACCAACTGCACTTCCGGGGCCCATATCCCTCTATTCCCTTCCTATTAATGTATTTGTCGAGATGTCTCTTAAACGTTGCTATCGTATCTGCTTCCACCACCTCCCCTGACAGCAAGTTCCAGTCAGAAACCACCCTCTGTGTAAAAAACATGCCTCGCACATCCCCTCGAAACTTTGCCCCTCGCACCTTAAACCTATGTCCCCTAGTAACTGACTCTTCCACCCTAGGAAAAAGCTTCTGAATATCCATTCTGTCCATGCCGCTCATAACTTTGTAAACCTCTATCATGTCTCCCCTCCACCACCGTCGTTCCAGTAAAAACAATCCGAGTTTTTCCAAATTCCCCTCATAGCTAATGCCCTCCAGACCAGGCAACATCCTGGTAAACCTCCTCTGTACCCTCTCCAAAGCTTCCACGTCCTTCTGGTAGTGTGGAGACCAGAATTGCACGCAATATTCTAAGTGTGGCATAACTAAGGTTCTGAACAGCTGCAACATGACTTGCCAGTTTTTATACTCTATGCCCCGACCGATGAAGGCAAGCATGCCGTATGCCTTCTTGACTACATTATCCATCTGCGTTGCCACCTTCAGTGACCTGTGGACCTGTACGCCCAGATCTCTCTGCCTGTCATTACTCCTAAGGGTTCTGCCATTTATTGTATACATACAACCTGCATTAGACCTTCCAAAATGCATTACGTCACATTCGTCTGGATTAAACTCCATATGCCATTTCTCCGCCCAAGTCTCCAACCGATCTATATCCTGCCATATCCTGTCAGAATCTTCATCATTATCCGCAACTCCACCAACCTTTGATTCCTCCGCTAGCTTACTAATCAGACCAGTACTACAAACAGCAAAGGTCCCAGCACTGATCCCTGCGGAACACCACTAGTCACATCCCTCCATTCAAAAAAACACCCATCCACTGATACCCTCTGTCTTCTATGACCGAGCCTGTTCTGTATCCATCTTGCCCGCTCACCTCTGATCCCGTGTGACTTCACCTTTTGTACGAATCTGCCATGCGGGACCTTGTCAAATGCTTTACTAAAGTCCATATAGATAACATCCACTGCCCTTCCTCCATCAATCATCTTCGTCACTTGCTCAAAAAACTCAATCACAGGAGTAAGACACGATCTCCCCTTCTCAAAACCATGCTGCCTCTCGCTAATAAGTTCATTTGTTTCCAAATGGCAATAAATCCTGTCCCAAATAATCCTCTCTAATAGTTTCCCTAACACTGACGTAAGGCTCACCGGCCTATAATTTTCTGGATTATCCTTGCCACCCTTCTTAAACAAAGGAACAACATTGGCTATTCTCCAGTCCTCTGGGACCTCACCGCTCGCCAATGAGGATGCAAAGATTTCAGTCAAGGCCCCAGCAATTTCTTCCCTTGGCTCCCTCAGTATTCTAAGGTAGATTCCATCAGGCTCTGGGGACGTATCTATCTCAATGCTTTGCCAGCCACCCAACACCTCCTCCTTTTTGATAACGAGATGACTTAGACTATCTACACTCCCTTCCCGAGGCTCATCATCCACCAAGTCCTTCTCTTTGGTGAATACTGATGCAAAGTACTCATTTAGAACCTCGCCCATTTCCTCTGGCTCCACAGATGGATTCCCTTCTCTGTCCTTGAGTGGGTCAACCCTTTCTCTGGTTACCCTCTTGCTCTTTATATATGTATAAAAAGCCTTGGGATTGTCCTTAATCCTGTTTGCCAATGACTTTTTTCCTAGCCTTCCAGCCCTTACAAATGCTTCCTTTTTCTTTTTGACCAGGCTCACAATATCCCGTGCTATCCAAGCTTCCCGAAACTTGCCAAACATGTCTTTCTTCCTCACAGGAAGAAAGGTCCTGGATTCTAATCAGCTGACGTTTGAAAGACTCCCACATGTCAGATGTTGATTTACCCTCAAACAGCCACCCCCAATCTAAATTCTTCAGTTCCTGCCTAATATTGTTATAATTAGCCTTCCCACAATTTAGCACCTTCACCCGAGGACTACTCTTATCCTTATCCACAAGTACCTTAAAACTTATGGAATTATGGTCACTGCTCCCGAAATGCTCCCCCACTATAACTTCTACCACCTGGCCGGGCTCATCCCCCAATCCCAGGTCCAGAATGTCCCCATCCCTGGTTGGACTATCTCATACTGTTTCAAGAAGCCCTCCTGGATGCTCCTCACAAATTCTGACCCATCCAAGCCCCTAGCACTAAGTGAGTCCCTGTCAATATAGGGGAAGTTAAAATCACCCACCACCACCCTGTTACCTTTACATCTTTCCAAAATCCGTCTGCATATCTGCTCCACTACCTCCCTCTGGCTGTTGGGAGGCTTGTAGTGAACCCCCAACATCGTGTCTGCACCCTTCCTATTCATCGTGACTGCACCCTTCCGACATCAGCCTCCATTCTTTCTTTCCATGCGGCTGGTTTGAGAAGGTGAGTTTCTGTTTCTCAGTCTCTGTGTCTCTGTGCCCAGGTGAATTGCAAGCCGATTACAGTCTGTGTGTGTGTGTGTGAGTGAGTCCAGTCCGAATTCCGCAGTCTCTGTCCCAGTTCTGACCCCTTTCTTCAATTCCCACCCTAATTTCCCTATCCCGGAACTTTTCCCCATGGATGAGCTGATGGTGGGAAGGTGTTAGAGTCCAACGATGGAGCGCAGACCGTATGGGAAGGTGAGTATCACATCCTTAATGTCTCTATCTGCCTTTCTCCCTCCTTTTGACTCAGTCTCTCTCCCTCAATCTCTCCCTCAATCTCTCTCTCTCAATCACTTTCTCAATCTCTTTCTCAACGTTTCTCAATCTCGCTGTGCCTATTTCTCTCTGACTTTCTCTCTCTCTCTGTTTCTCTCCCTCTGTTCCTCAATCTCTCTTTGTGTGTTTCTCTCTCTCTCTGTTTCTCTCTCTGTGTGTGTTTCTCTCTGTGTTCGTGTTTCTGTGTGTGTGTGTTTCTCTCTCTCTCTCTCTCTGTTTCTCCCTCTCTCTGTTTTTTTTTCTCTCTCTGGTTGTCTCTCTCTGTTTTTTCTCTCTCTTTGGATCTCTCTCTCTGTTTTTTCTCTCTGTTTTGTTCTCTCTCTGGTTCTCTCTCTCTCTGTTTCCTTCTCTCTCTCTATGTTTTTTTCTCTCTCTTTCTGGATCTCTCTCTGCTTCTCTCTCTCTGTTTTTTTTCTGTCTCAGGTTCTCTCTCTCTGTTTTTTTCTCAATCTCTCTCTCCCTCACTTTGTGTTTCTCTCTCTCTGTTTCTCTCCCTTTCTTCTTCATTCTCTGTGTTTCTCTCTATCTATTTCATTCCCACTCTGTCTCTGTCTCTCTCTCTGTTACTCTTCATCTCTGTGTTCCTCCATCCCTCTCTCTCTCTCCCTCACTTTGTGTTTTTCTCTCTCTGTTTCTCCCTCTCCCTCTGTGTTCCTTCATCTCTCCCTCTCTCTCTTTGTGTGTTTCTCGCTCTCTTTCTGTTTCTCTCTGAGTGATTGTGTGTCTTTCTGTCTCAATGAATTGCTCTGTCCTTCTCTCTCTCAATCTCTATGTGATTCACTGTGTGCCTTTCTCACTGGCTTTCTGGCTGTCTCTTTGCTGCCTGCAATTTCTTTGTGTCTCTGTTCTTTCCCTCAACTTTTTCCCTCCTCTTTTTTTCTGTCTCTTTCTGCCTTGTCCCTATTTCTGACTTTCTGTCTTTTCTCTATTTTTTCCCCTCTTTCTGTCTTTTCTCTCATTCTTTTTCTCTCTCTTTTTCTGTCTTTTTCTAACCCCTTTCCCACCCGCAATATTTGCCCCCGCAATTTATCCCCCCCCCCCGCAATATATCCCCACCAGCAATATATCCCACCCCCGGCAATATATGCCCCCCGCAATATATTCCTCCCCCTGCAACATATCCCCTCCCCGCAATACATCCCCCAACCAATTTATTTCCCCCCTGTAAAATTTCATCCACCATGCAAATCTTTTCCCTGCAATATCTCCCCCATCCCCGGAAACATCTGCCCTTGTACAGATCCCCCCAATCTAAATAATCCTGGTCTGCAGAGCCCTATCTGATATGTCCTGTTAACTGACCCCCATATAATACCCTCACTATGAACCGACCTCCATCTAATTATCCCCTTCCCCCTGTTGCAGGACAAACCATCTAAATACCCTCCGGGAACAGACTCCCATCTAAATACCCCCCAGGAACAAACTCCCATCGAAATACCCCCTCTGCGCCCTAACACCCATCTAAATAACCTCCCACCCCCACCCCGGAAACAAACTCCCATCTAAATACCCACTTGGGAAAAAAGTTTCATCCACATACCCCCGTGGGAACATACTATCCTCTAATTAACCCGCGGGAGCAGATCCCCACAAAAATACCCCCCTCCCCGCCGTAACGGACCCCCATCTAAATGGATATGGATTTCAGTAAGGCGTTTGATAAGGTTCCCCACGGTAGGCTATTGCAAAAAATACGGAAGTATGGGGTTGAAGGTCATTTAGAGCTTTGGATCAGAAATTGGCTAGCTGAAAGAAGACAGAGGGTGGTGGTTGATGGCAAATGTTCATCCTGGAGTTTAGTTACTAGTGGTGTACCGCAAGGTTCTGTTTTGGGGCCACAGTTGTTTATCATTTTTATCAATGGCCTGGATGAGGGTGTAGAAGGGTGGGTTAGTAAATTTGCGGATGACACGAAGGTCGGTGGAATTGTGGATAGTGTCGAAGGGTGTTGTAGGGTACAGAGGGACATGGATAGACTGCAGAGCTGGGCTGAGAGATGGCAAATGGAGTTTAATGCGGAGAAGTGTGAGGTGATTCACTTTGGAAGGAGTAACAGCAATGCAGAGTACTGGGCTAATGGGAAGATTCTTGGTAGTGTAGATGAGCAGAGAGATCTTGGTGTCCAGGTACATAAATCCCTGAAAGTTGCTACCCAGGTTAATAGGGCTGTTAAGAAGGCATATGGTGTGTTAGCTTTTATTAGTAGGGGGATCGAGTTTCGGAGCCAGGAGGTCATGCTGCAGCTGTACAAAACTCTGGTGCAGCCGCATCTGGAGTATTGCGTGCAGTTCTGGTCACCGCATTATAGGAAGGATGTGGAAGCTTTGGAAAGGGTGCAGAGGAGATTTACTAGGTTGTTGCCTGGTATGGAGGGAAGGTCTTACGAGGAAAGGCTGAGGGACTTGAGGTTGTTTTCGTTAGAGAGAAGGAGAAGGAGAGGTGACTTAATAGAGACATATAAGATAATCAGAGGGTGAGATAGGGTGGATAGTGAGAGTATTTTTCCTCGGATGGTGATGGCAAACACGAGGGGACATAGCTTTAAGTTGAGGGGTGATAGATTTAGGACAGATGTCAGAGGTAGTTTCGATATGCAGAGAGTAGTAGGGACGTGGAACGCCCTGCCTGCAACAGTAGTAGACTCGCCAACTTTAAGGGCATTTAAGTGGTCATTGGATAGACATATGGATCAAAATGGAATAGTGTAGGTCAGATAGTTTCACAGGTCGGCGCAACATCGAGGGCCGAAGGTCCTGTTACTGCGCTGTAATGTTCTAATTCTAATTCTAAAAAAAAATTCTAATTCTAAATAACCCCCTCCTGTGTACAGACCCCCATTTAAATACCCCCAGGAACAGACTCCAATCGAAATACACCCTCCCCATTAACTAACCCCAATCTAATTCGCCCCCTGCCCTCCACTCTCAACACTCCCCCCTTTCTAAATACCCTCCTTGTCCTTTAAAAACTCAACCTCTACTAATTCCCACCCAGTGTCATCTCCCCCGTGAACAGTCCCCTTCTCCCCCGTGTTATTCCCACCTACATCACTTTCCTGGGTTTGCCTCCGTCTCCTGACAATCTTTCATTCACTTTAATTCGAGGTCCAGAAAAGCCAGAGGAATTCCATCAACTGGCTCCCAGACCCCCGGCAAATTTAACTACTGTCTGGCCAAACACAGGACCAGGCACAGAGCAATTACCTCCAGAGGCTAACAGGCATTCTGAGCCTTTAACACACAGGAAGATCCCAGACACATCCACATCCCTTCTGCAGAAAGGTGTTCCACCTGTTCTTCCCATCGGCTTCAGGAACTCAAACAGAGGGAGACATACAAAAACACACACACACTAAATGGCACAGGGAGGAGACCATTCAGCCCTTTGATCCTGTCCCATACATGTTAGATCATGGCTGATCTATCCCATCCACCATTGAGCTACAAGGAGACAGGCAGAGACAGTCGGGGAGCAGATACACGGAGAGGCAAAGAACCACTGGGCTGGACTCGGACTTGGTGCCAATGGCACAATGCAGGGTGGAGGGGAGGAGGGTGGTTGTCAATCGGCTGCCCGTTCAGCATCTCTCCCCTGTTTTTACCTCAATTGGAGCAAAGCTGGGCAGAGATGGAAAGCAGGATTCCGATTCACAATCAGCCTGTACAACACCAAGGCAGCGAGTTCAAATCCACCCCCAGACAGAGGGACAGAGACACAGAAAACAGATCCCAGCATTAGGACAGAACAGAGAGAGGGAGAGATAAATGGAAAGGGAGATGGAGAATGAGATGCAGGGAGTCCGAAATCAGTGAGAGAGAAACTGAGAACAGAGGGTCAGAAATATCGAGAAGGGCAGAGAGAGAGAGAGAGAAATGGAGACATACACAGAGAGATGTAGATATTGAGAAGGATCCCAGACAAAGAGAGAGATGCAGAGACAGAAAGATGTGAAGGGGCAGAGATACAAAGTAAGATGCGTTTACAGAAGAGAGAGGGGTGTCCCGGGACAGGGGGGAGAAAATGCAGAGATAATGTTGCAGGAAAGGAGGAGCAGAGATGGAAAGACTCAGTGATTTGAAAGTGAGTGAGAGAAGAAATAGACTGAGCAAGAGACAGACAAAGATGTAGAGAGTTGCAGAAAGAGAATGAGAATGGAAACCTGTGAGACTCTCGAGAGGGGCAGAGAAAGAAAGGATGTTGAGAGATACAGAGATAGGATTTAATGATGTGAAGAAACAGAGCTAGGAACAAAGAGGAAGGAGCAGGGAACATGTTGCAGCAAGAGATGGAGAGAGGGAAATCTACGGGATTACATTGAGTTTTCTGGAGCAGCACTTCCCAAACTATTCCCTTTGGAGCACCCTCCAGCCCCCTCCCTTGTGGTAAAAAAAATCCACAGACCCCCAAAGACACAAAATCAAAATACTGCAGATGCTGGAAATCTGAAGTAAAAACCGTGCTGGAAATATTGAGCATTTCCAGCACTTTGTTTTTCTATCAGCCCCGAAAACACACAGTCTTCTTTTCTGCATCTAGAAATGAATTTGACAATGACAAATATAGATTTATTATTATTTTCCCTCTCTGGTTAACGCTCTTGTCTGAGAATTTCACGTGACCAAAGGATTCTACCTGTGCATCATCACAGCTGCAGCTTCCGAAAAGATTCTCCTTGGGAATAAGAGAAAGAAAATTGACTCAAACAAAGCAAAGCATTTTTGAACAGAAATAAAACACAGCAAGAGCCCAGGGCTCTTTCTGTCACTCACTGACACAAAACAATCTCTCAGTGACTCCCCATCTTATAAACACATACCCCGACACAGAGCCCGAGATTGGGAAGTGTGGATGTGTTTACTCTGTCATTTCCTGCTCACTCTCTCCCTCTATTTCTCTGTGTGTTTCTGCCTCATTGTAAAAACACACAAACACTGGTGACCCCCAGCCCCTCTCCCGTGGAAGGATAGAGAGAGAAATCCACATTCCCAACCCAGAAAAACTGAATTCAAATGGCCCCCAGGTATTTCATTTCACTAGTCAATTCAGCCCACAGCCTAAAACACCAGCAATATGCGGGAATGAGAACAAGCCTTTACAAACCTTTACATTTCAGCCATTTCATTGCTGATTCACAGAAGTATTTGACACTCAATGAATGAATTTTTAAAGTGTTCAGCAATGCTGGAAATGCTGTAGGGCACTGGTGCACAGCAAGATACCACAAGCAGCAGTGTGATAACAGTCGGCTATCCCTCCTCTCCCCCTCTGATTCCCTCCATGTTTCCCTCACGATCCTGAGTCTCTCTCCTTCCTGTTGCTCTCATTCAGGGAGACAGATGGAGAGAGAGAGAGAGAAATTCATGGCACTGCCCAAAACACCAGCATTATTCCGGAATTATACCGAATTCAAGCTCAAGACTTTAATTCCAGGCCTTCAGAAGAGCTTCACACAATGAATTCACTTCTAAAATGCAGTCACTGTTACAATGCAGAAAGTGCTGCAGGCAAGCCGTGCACAGCAAGATCCCAGCAATGGTGACACTTCAACATTCAGTTTACCAAGGCTTTGAGTGTAGATTTCTCTCTCTCTCTGCGTTAAACCTGCCACCTCCAGCTGTTTCTCAATCTCCCTCTTTTTCTCTCCATCTGTTTCTGCCTCAGTGTTGTAATGTTGAAATTGATGCAGGGGATGTATGCACAGCAGGATCCCACAATGTGATCCTAGCCAGATATCCCATCACAATCCTCAGAATATGCTAAACTCCATCTTTAAACTTACAACAAGTCTTTATACAGCTTCACGTTCAGCTCCAGTAATTGTTGTAAAGTTCTGGTAAAAACACAGAGAAATCCACACTCAGACCCTCAGGAAGCTGCATTTTAAAGTGTACTCATTTTTGCCATGTAGGAAATTCTGCAGGACACTAGTTGCACAGCAAGATCCCACAAGAAGCACTGCGATGTTAGCCAGATTTCAGTCCCCAGAAAGGGTGAAACGCCCTCTTTGAACTGGGAACAAGCCATTTGTGCACAGCAAGATACCACAAGTAGCAGTGCGATAACAGCCAGCTACCTCTTTGATTCCCTTCATGTTTCCTTCACTCTCCTGTGTCTCGCTCCCTCCTGTTACACTCGTTCAGACAGACAGATGACGAGAGAGAGAAAGAGAGAGAGAGAGAGACAGAGTAATCCACTCTCAGAACCACATTCTCAATTCAAATGGCTGCTACACATTTCATTTCACTCTCAAATTCATGGCACTGCCCAAAACACCAGCATTATTCGGGAATTACACCGGCTTCAAGCTCAGGACTTTAATTCCAGGCCTTCAGGAGAGCTTTATACACAATGAATTCACTTGCAGTCACTGTTACAATGCAGGGAATTCTGCAGGCAAGCTGTGCACAGCAAGATCCCAGCAATGGTGACACTTCAACATTTAGTTTAACAAGGTTTTGCGTTTGGATTTCTATCTCTCTCTCTCTCTCTATTTCTCTCTCTCTGTCTTTCTCCATCTTTCCCTGCCTTCGCTCCCTCAGCCACACTCCGCCTGTCTCTCTCTCTCTGCGTTTAACCTGTCACCTCCAGCTGTTTCTCACTCTCCCTCTTTTTCTCTCCATCTGTTTCAGCCTCAGTGTTGTAATGTTGGAATTGATGCACGGAATGTATGCACAGCAGGATCCCACAATGTGATCATAGCCATATATCCCATCACAGTCCTCAGAAATTCTAAACTCCATATTTACACTTATAACAAGCCTTTATACAGCTTCACAGACAGCTCTTGTAATTATTGGCCCTCAGGAGCAGTTCGCACTCGATGAATTAATTTTGAAAATGGTCGTCACTGCTGCAATGCAGGAAACCTGCAGGCAATTTGTGCACAGCAAGATCTCACAGGCAGCAATATGATAATATGCAGGTTGTTTTTAGTGATGTAAGTTTCAAAATCCCTGAGAGAGGAACATTCCTGCAGTTTGAAAATTTCAAACACCCCTCTCCCTGTCTTTCTCCTGCTTCCTGCCCCACACCCTATCCACATCTGTTTGTTTTTCTCTCGATCTGGGACTTAATCTGGACTGAAGCGTCCTCTTATTTGTTTCTGTCACCATTTGAAATAGCCACACGTGACATTGTGGCTCCTTTCGATTAATGGTTAAAATAGAGGAAGTGTGGGGGGAGAGAAAAGCAGAGGAAGATGGAGAGAAAACACCGAGAAATCCACACTCAGACCCTCAGGAATCTGAATTTTAATGTGCCTTCATTGTTGGCATGTAGGAAATGCTGCAGGTCACTTGAAGCACAGCAAGATCCCACAAGCAGAAATGTGACAATATCCAGATTTCAGTCCCCAGAAAGGGTAACATTCCCTCTTTAAACTGGGAACAATCTGCTGATTCTGTCTCACCATTTCAAATAACAACAAATCACATTGCTGTGTGTGGTATATTTTTTATTTATGAAATGTTTAAATGGAGCAGGCGAGTGTGAAACAGAGACAGGGAAGAGAAAGCATGGTGGGGGGTGGGGGGCGGAGAGATAGAGACACTGGGAAGCAATGTGGAGACAGAGAGAAAGCTAACCTCTGAACTACAGTAAAATGAATTAAAACGGGCATCGTGCAACTTATTTAACTGTTAGCTTCATAGCATTGCCCAAAACAGCAGCAAATCTCACAGGCAGGGCTGGAAGAAGCAAGTTTCAAATGGGACTCCCTACTGGGGCTGGTCCTTTAACCCCTGGCTTTCAACCTGTTTAAAACTCCAGGGCCCCAATCCGACGGGAACTAGTTACCCCAGGGCCCCAGAGAGGAAATTAAACCTCAGGCGAATAAACAGGCGCAACTCACGTGGGCCCTTTGGGTAAAGCGTGTGGACAAGGCCTAAGTCCGTTCCTTCTGGAGGAAGCTCCTGTCCAAGGATTCCACGTCCCAGACTTTCCCTCTTTTCACCTTCACAATGCAGTTTTCAGAAGGAAAATTCCTAAGGCAAGAGGGAGAGAGGGAAAATTGATTAAAAGGCATTGTAAAACAAAATAGCGCAGCAAGAGCCCAAGAATTGCCCTCGGTTACACAGACACTCTCTCAGCAATAACCGCCATGTAGACAAATCACAGTTAATAAACCAGAGGCCAGAAGTGTTCAGACAGTTCCCTCCACCAGTGTGTGTATGTCTGCCTCTGTATCTCTCTCCCTGTCTCGGTATCTCTCTCCCTGTCTCTGTATATCTCTCTGTTCCTATCTCATTCGCCCCCTGTCTCTCTCTCTCTCTCTCGCTCTCTGTCCATATCTGTTTTTTCCCTCTGTCTCATCTGTAATCTTGACTGAAAATAGCTATGAAATATTTCTGTCACACCATTTAAAACAGCAACAAATCGCACTGCTGTGGTATGTTTTTAACTATTAAAGGGTTAAATAGAGAGACGGAGGGAAAGAAAGCTGGAGAGAGACAGAGAGAGAAGTCGAAACCCAGAACTTCAGTAAAATGAATTGAAATGACTGAAACTCAGTGAATTGATCGTTAAACTGCTTGTAACTGTTGCAATGTTGGAAGCACTGCGTGCCATTTGTACACAGGAAGATCCCACAAGCAGCAGTGTGATAACAGCCGGCTACCTCTCCTCTCCCCCTTTCAGATCCTCCATGTTTCCTTCACTCTCCTGCATATCTCTCCCTCCTGTGACTCGCGTTTAGAGAGACCGATGGAGATAGAGACAGAGAGAGCGAGACAGAGAAATCCACTCTCAGAACCTCACTCTCAATTGAAATGGCTGCTGAACATTTCATTTCACCCTCAAATTCACGGCACAGCTCAAAACACCAGGAATATTCGGGAATTATACCAGCTTCAAGCTCAGGACTTTAATTCCAGGCCTTCAGGAGAGCTTTTGAATGAATTCACTTCGAAAATGTAGTGACTGTTAGAATGCAGGGAATTCTGCAGGCAAGCTGTAAACAGCAAGATCGAAGCAATGGTGACACTTCAAAATTCAGTTTACCGAGGTTTTGAGTGTGGATTTATCTCTCTCTATCTGTCTTCCTCCATCTTTCTCTGCCTTCCCTCCCTCGCCCACACTCCCCCTATCTCTCTCTCTCTGTCTGTCTGTTTAACGTGCCACCTCCAGTTGTTTCTCACTCTCCCTCTTTTTCTCTCCATCTGTTGTAATGTAGAAATTGATGCAGGGAATGTATGCACAGCTGGATCCCACAATGTGATCATAGCCAGATATCCCATCACTGTCCTCAGTAAATGCTAAACCTCATCTTTAAACTTATAACAAGTCTTTATGCAGCTTCACATTCAGCTCTAGTAATTGTTGTAAAATTCTTGTCAAACACAGAGAAATCCACACTCAGCCTCTCAGGAAGCTGAATTTTAAAGTGTCCTCATTGTTGTCAAGTAGGAAATACGGCAGGGCACTCGATGCACAGCAAGATCCCACAAGCAGCAATGTGCTAATAGCCAGATT
The DNA here is from genome assembly GCF_036365525.1 of Heterodontus francisci. Classification (NCBI taxonomy): domain Eukaryota; kingdom Metazoa; phylum Chordata; class Chondrichthyes; order Heterodontiformes; family Heterodontidae; genus Heterodontus; species Heterodontus francisci. Next base: position 597,938 of record NW_027141749.1, on the reverse strand, counting down.
TCAGTCCCCAGAAAGGGTAACATTCCAACTTTAAAGTGGGAACAAGCTGCTGATTCTGTCTCACCATTTCAAATAACGACAAATTTTTGTATGTGGCATGTTTTTTATTTATTAAAGGTTTAAATGGAGCAGGTGAGTGTGAAACCGAAACAGAGAAGAGAAAGCATGGGGGGTGTGGGGAGGTGCTGGGGATGGGGGGTGGGGGGGGGGGGGTGGGTGGTGGGGAATTGAGACACAGGGAAAGAATGTGGAGAAAGAAAGAAAGCTAACCTCTGAACTATAGTAAAATGAATTAAAATGGCTACCATGCATCTTATTTAACTGTTAGTTTCATTGCATTGCCCAAAGCAGCAGCAAACCTCACAGACAGGGCTGGAAGGAGCAAGTGGCAAATTGGACTCTTTCCTGGGGCTGCTCCTTTAACCCCAGGCTTTCAACCTGTTTAAAACTCCAGGGCCCCAATTCGACAGGAACTAGTTAACCCAGGACCCCAGAGAGGAAATTAAACCTCAGGCTAATAAACAGGCACAACTCAAGTGGACCCTTTAGGTGCCGCCTGTGGACAAGGTCTCAGTCCGTTCCCTCTGGAGGAAGCTCCTGTCCAAGGAATACTCGTCCCAGACTTTCTCTCTTTTCACCGTCACAATGCAGTTTTCAGAATGAAAATTCCTCAGGGGAAAGAAGGAGAAAAAATTGGATTAAAATACAAAGCGAGGACATTTTTAAACAAAATAGCACAGCAAGAGCCCAGGATTTCCTCTCTCAATAACACAGACAATCAGCAATATTCAAATGCAATCAAATCACAGTTATTAACCAAATTGAGACAGAGAGAGCACACACACACACACACACAGATACACAGACACACACACTGAACCAGACTGGGCAATGTCTCTACTCTCTCTAGAGAGAGAGTGAAAGGTGGGTTTTGTGATTGGAACTGGGATCTTCCTACCCAGTTATATCCTGAGTGAACTGTTTGCAAACTCCACCCCTTGAACCTCTGACAGGTTGGGCTGTCTCTCAATCTCCTGCCTCGGGGGCCTATCCATTGATATGTTAATTGCAGGACAGGACCTTCCTGACTCTTCCAGTCCATTGATACGTTAATCCCAGGACAGGATCTTCATGACGCTTCCAGTCCATTGACATGTTAATCCCAGCACAGCAATGCTTTCAGCCATCTCTTAGTTAACTTTAAACCTTTAATTCTTTCCCAGCGGTTTGAAAATATCAAACATTGAACCAACACTCCCCCCAAAAACCTTCACACTAAACCGCAATACAGGACTGGACACATAATGGGGATTGTTACTGAGGTTGCATTTGGAGATTTTTACTTGACATCAGTGTGGATTGTAAAGTCTCTCCCCTTCCCTCACTTCTAAAGTCTCTCAGGGTTGTTGTTGTGCACTGACAGCTTTTTCAGTGTCCAGTCCCTTTCAACTTTTAATAAAATCTGTGGAACACAAATAAATGTGACGTTTCTCTGACAAGCTGTTTTGTACTCCCTCTTCCACTGTCTCTCTCAGGACTGGGCATACACTGGGGATTGTTACTGAGCTTCTTTTGGCCATTTTTACTGTCATCAGTGTTGATTGTAAAATCTGTGTGTGTGGCTGTGTGTGTCTGTGTGTCTCTGTGTGTGTCTGTGTGTGTGTGCATCTGTCTGTGTGTGTATCTGTCTGTGTGTGTCTCTCTGGCTGTGTGTGTGGCTGAGTGTGTGTCTGCGTGTCTCTGTGTGCGTTTCTGTGTGTCTCTGTGTGTGTCTATGTATGTGTGTGCCTGTGTGTGTCTCCCCCTCTCACTCCCTCTCCCCTTCTATCTCCCTCTCCCCTCTGTCTCTCTCTCCCCCTCTATCTCTCTCTTCCACTCTATCTCTCTCTCTCTCTCTCTGCCCCCTACAGCGCTCTCTTCCACCTCTATCTCACTCTTCCCCACTATCTCTCTCTCCCCCTCTCTCTCTCTACCCCTCTATCTCCCTCTCCTCCTCTGTCTCTCTCTTCCCCCTCTCTCTCTCTCTCTGTCCCCTACTACTCTCTCTCCCCCATCTCTCTCTGTCGTTGTCTTTCGCTATCACTATCACTGTCTCTGTCTCGCTCTCTCACTGCCGCTCCCTCTCTCTCTGTTTCTCTCTATCTGTGTGCCTATAGATCTCTCTCTCTCTCTCTGTCTCGCTGTTACTCTCTCTCTCTCTCTCTGTTACTCGCTCTCCGTCTGTGCCTCTGTCCCTGACTCTATTTGTGTCTCTCGCACACCATCTCTGCCTCTGTCTCTCTGTATCTCTCTCTCACTCTTTCTGTCTCTCCCTCTCTATATCTCGGTCTCTCTCTCTATTTCTGCCTCTTCCTCTCTGTCTCTGTCTTCGTCCCTCCATCTGTCTTTCCCTCTCTGTCACTCTCTCTCTGTCTTCTCTCTGTCTCTGTCTCTGTCCCTCCATCTTTCTTTCCCTCTCTGTCCATCCCTCTTTCCTTCACGGTGTCTCTCCCTCTGTCTACTTCTCTCTCTCTGTCCCTCCATCTGTCTTTCCCTCCATGTCACTCCCTCTCTCTCCTTCTATTTCTGTCTCTCCCTCTCTCTCCTTCTATCTCTGTCTCTGCTTCTCTCTATCTCTCTCCCTCTCCCCCCTACAACTGTCCCTCCGCCCCCATCTCTCTCTCTCGTTGTCTTTCGCTATCACTGTCTCTGTCTCTCTCTCTCATTGCCGCTCCCTCTCTCTCGGCTTCTCTATCTGTGTCTCTATCTCTCTCTCTCTCTCAGTCTTTGTCTCTCTCTCTCTCTCTCTCTGTTACTCTCTTTCTCTCTGTGCCTCTGTCCATGACTCTATTTGTGTCTCTCTCACACCATCTCTACCTCTCTCTCTCTATGTCCCTCTCTCTCACTGTCTCTGTATCTCCCTCTCTATTTCTGCCTCTTTCTCTCTGTCTCTCTCTGCCCCTCCATCTGTCTTTCCCTCTCTGTCACTCCCACACTCCTTATCTCTGTCTCTCCCTCTCTCTCCTTCTCTCTCTCTGTCCCTCCATCTGTCTTTCTCTCCCTGTCACTCCCTCTCTCTCCTTCTATCTCTGTCTCTCCCTCTCTCTCTGTGTCTCTGTCGCTCCCTCTCTCTTTCTCTGCCTCTGTCCATAACTCTGTCTGTGGCTCTATCACACCATTTCTCCCTTTCTCTATCCCCCCCTCTCTCTTTTCATCTCTTCCTTCCTCCCTCGCTCCCAGCACAGCAATGGTTTCAACCGTTTCTCCTTTCTTTATCTCTCCCTCTCTGTCCCACTCTCTCCTTCTATCTCTGTCTCTGCCTTTCTCTCTGTCTCTCGCTGTCCCTCCATCTGTCTTTCCCTTTCTGTCACTCCCATTCTCTCATTCTATCTCATGTCTCTCTCTCTCTCTGTCTCACCCTCTCTCCCAATCCCTGTGTCTCCCAATCCCTGTCTCTCTCCCTCTGTTTCTCCCTCCCTCTCTCTACCCTTATCTCTCCCTTAGTCTGTCTCGTTCTCTCCTTCTTTCTTTATCCCTCCCTATCTGTCCCATTCTCTCCTTCCATCTCTCATGTCTCTCTCTCTGCCCCTCCATCTGTCTTTCCCTCCCTATCACTCCCTCTCACTCTATCTCACTCCCTCTCCCTCTCTCTCCCTGTATCTCCCTCTGTCTCTCGCTCCCTCTAGCTCCGTCCCTCCCTCTCCCTGTATCTCCCACCCTCCCTCTCTCTCCCTGCATCTGCCTCCCTCTCTCTCCCTGAATCTCCCTCTCTCTCAGTGCCTCTACATTTTCTATGTCGAGGGGGAGCTCCCTCCATTTTCTTTGTATAGGGGGAGCTCCCTCCATTCTATACATACAAGGGCGTCTCCCTCCACGTTAAATATACAGGGGAATCTTCCTCCATTTCATACATAGAAGGCATCTCCCTCCATTTTATACATAGAAGGGCATCTCCCTCCACTTTATATGTAGATGGGGATCTCCTTCCACGTTATGTTGAGGGGGATCTCCCTCCATTTTATATGCAGAGGGGGCGCTCCCTCCATTTGTTCGATAGACAGGGATAGCCCCTCTCCCGCTCTCGCTCTCTCTCTCTTTCCCCTTAACCCCCCTCTCTCTCTCGCTCTCTCTCTCTCCCCTTAACCCTGTCTCTCTCTCTCTCTCTCTCTCTAACTCTCTCTCCTCCCTTAACCCTGTCACTCTCTCTCCTCTCTCTCTCTCTCTCTCCCTGTCCCTCTATTTCTCTCTCTCACTATCCCCCCTCACTCTGTCTCTCTCTCCTTCACCCTGTCTATTTCATTCCCTCCCTAACACACTCTCTCACTATCCCCTGCCCCCTGTCTCTCTCTCTCTCTCGCTCACCCTGTAACTCTTTCTCTCTACTTATCCACATCGAGCTCTCTCGGTTCTGTAAACATTAATACCCTTTCCTATCAAATCTCTACCGGCAATCAGGAATTAATGTCACTGCATGTTACCACTGGGGAATTCCTTCTCTGAACCTCTCCGTCTCTCACTCTGTCTCATTCCTGCTTAAAGACGCTCCTTAATACTAACCTTTTTGACCAAGCGTTCGTTCATCAGCCTTAATCTCTCCTTTTGTGGGTTTTGCGTCATATTTTGTTTCATAAAGCACCCTGTGTAGCACCTTTGGGACTTCTTATCCCTCACCTTCTCCTTCACTCCGTCTCTCTCCAGGTGTGGGCTCACCAAACCCTGTACCATTACAGCAAGACTTCCTCACCATTGCACCTCTAACCCCCTTCTAATAAAGGCCAACACTCCATTTGCTATACCTGCATGTTAACTTTCTGTGATTTGTGTACAAAGACACCCAAGTCCATTCGAATACCAACATTTCATAGTTTCTCACCATTTGAAAAATGTTCTGTGTTTCTATTCTTCCTGCCAAAGTGAAGAACCTCACATCTCTCCACATGATATTCCAACTGCCACTTTTTGCCCACTCACTTAACCTGTCAATCTCCCTTTGCAGTCTCTTTGTGCCCTCCTCACAGCTTACTACCCACCCTAACATTTTATCATCAGCCCATATAAACCTAACTTCGGCCGTGTTTGAGAGAGGCACTTCTGTCCTGACAAGTATTAAGACACAACTGCTTGATATTTTGTGGAGGATATTTCTGTATATTCATCGGAGTTGTTAAGATGGAAGATCTTTAATAAGAGATTAGAGAGTGTCCTTTTGCGTCCGCTCCCACCTTCACATCCAGCATTGGAAACACAAAGAAAGAGACACAAAGTCACACACAGACACAAAGAAAGTCACATAATCATAGGCAGACTAAACTAACATGTCCAGATAGACACATACACACGCATAGAAATCCACACTTAGGTACATCCATTCCCACTGACCTGAGAGAAAGAGAGAGTGAGAAACCCACACAGGACACATATATTCACATTGACCAACTTAGACAGATAACCACAAACACTTCCCTCTGTGCAAATCATGTTTTTACAAACATCAAAATCTCTCTTTTCTCCTTTTCTATTTCACTCTCGTGGTTTAAATGTATTGTCAATCTGATTTCACAGGGAGCAGGAGAATTTTTGCTTTATGTTTCTTGTCTCTGGGGTCAGTGAGTGATGGGTCAATCCCAGTGTCCGTGCACTCTGTGAGCCCTGACCCAGCACTGTTACACCGAGGGGGGTGGGGGGGTGGGCGTAGGGTCAGTCCCAACCTCTCAAAGGGACCCCGCACCGTCAGAACTGCTCCTTAGGTTTAAACCTTCGAGTGAGTCAGTAGGAGTTTGGACAAGGATGGGAACAAAGTGATTTTGAATCTTCCAATATTTATTTATTCAGTGATGTTAATAAACAGCAAATTATCTGTCAAGCCCAAATTCACACAAGTAATATTGTGAATTCGGATGAATAATTTTAAAGGAGAAACTACTGTTAATTAATTCCATTGCATTTGCTAAAAATAATCATCACGACCTTGTTTATTTCAGTGTGTAATATTTATAAAGCTCCTAGGAAGACAGGTCGAGGCCGTTCAGACCATCGAGCCTGTTCCATCCCTTTGGGATGTTTAATCCTCTCCCTCTCCCTGTGTGTGTGTCTCTCTCTCTCTGTCCCTCACCCCAATTTTTTCTCCCTCACCCCATCTCTCTCTGTCTCTCTCTCGCCCAATCTTTGTATCTCTCTCTCCCTCTCTCTCAGAAGAGGACCAGAGAATCATAGTGTGCTATAACAAAGTAGGAGGCGATTCGACACATTGAATCTGTGCTATCTCTTCTGAAGAGCAGTCCAGCTGGTCGCACTCTCCAGCTCTTCCCCCATCACTTCATTTTTTTTTCCGTAATTGACTGTCCATATCTTCTCTTGGAAATGTAGCAAAGAGCACATTCCATAGCGATGTCTGGGAAGTGTTTATTTGTACAATTGAATTGACCATTTAATATTTTTAACTTACTTAACCCTTGTGTTCATACAAAGATCAAGGTGCAAATTCAACAGTGTCACATCGTGTCTTACAGGATGGCAGGTATAACTGTAGTCATAGTATTCAGCTGAAAATTGATCATTTACATTGTTATTTCAGTCCATATTTACAGTACACACGGTACCTTACTGTTGTAAAAAGTTCATATAGTATCTATTCGTCCCATCGGGGCAAAATGTCACTGGATCAACATTCTCACTAAACACTGAAGCATTCCAGAAAGCGAGGCTCACAAATTCAACACAGGTTTCCTTTTCTGAGTCTCGCTGGTCTGTTCTGATTCTCTGAGGGATTACTGATGATTATCCTCCACATGAGCAGTCGTCCCAATCCCGTTTGCCTGTCAGTTGCCAGAGTTCGCCAGAGATGGCGGGCAGCCATTAACACGGGACTAAAATGTGGCGAGTCGAAGAGACTTAGTCGTTGGCAGGAAAAAAGACAGAGGCGCAAGGGGAGAGCCAACTGTGCAACAGCCCCGACAAACAAATTTCTCTGCAGCACCTGTGGAAGAGCCTGTCACTCTCGAATTGGCCTTTCTAGCCACTCCAGGCGCTGCTTCACAAACCACTGACCACCTCCAGGCGCGTATCCATTGTCTCTCGAGATAAGGAGGCCAAAGAAGTTCACATAGTATCTATTCGTCCCACTGGGGCAAAATGTCACTGGATCAACATTCTCACTAAACACTGAAGCATTCCAGAAAACGAGGCTCACAAATTCAACACAAATTTCCTTTTCTGAGTCTCGCTGGTCTGTTCTGAATCGCTGAGCGACTACTGATGCTTATCCTCCACATGAGCAGTCGTCCTCATCCCGTTTGCCTGTCTCGTTCCCAAACTTACATTGAGGCAGGTGATGCAGGCGCGTCTCAGTGACTGAGGCAGGTGAGTCTTGAGCCTGAGCCGGGCACCCAGGTTAATCCGACACTCCAGGCAAAAGGTGGTAGTAGTTTGGAACGTGTCTTCCGAACACGCGCATTTATGCAGAATTAAATGTTCTTTTTCAATCTAAGATTGATCTCACCAAATGCCTTTTGAAAATTGAAATATTCTTCTGTCGCCCTGTGTCCCTGAGCGATGGCATGATGCTTTGAATGCCAAGGGGAGGTGGTTGGATTCTCTCTTGTTGCAGATGGTCTTTGCCTGGCACTTGTGTGACGTGAATGTTACTTGCCACTGGTCGGCCCAAGCCTGAATGTTGTCCGGGTCTTGTTGCATGCGGCTCTGGATTTGTTCGTTATCTGAGGCAAAAAATTGTGGATGCTGGAAATCTGGAATCCATCGAGCTGAATCACCAACTCTGTTTCTCTGTCCACAGCTGCTGCCTGACCTGCTCAGTATATCGGCTGGGACATCAGCTGAACATGGTTGGGCTGAGGACACTACCCTGATAAACTCCTGCAGTGAAGGCCTGGCACTGAGATGATTGAATTCCAACAACCACAACCATCTTCCTCAGTGCTCAGTATGATTCCAACCAGTGTAGAGCTTTCCCCCTGATTCCCAACGACTTCAATTTTACTCAGGCTCCTCGATGCCACACTCAGTCAAACACTGCCTTGATGTTAACGTCAGTCTGTCTTCCCAGGAGCAAACAGGAGTGAATCGTTCCCTTTGACCCATTCTGTACTGAACATGCTCTGCTTCTTCACAGCGTGATATAGGACTGTACACGGCCGATTAATGGAGCCCATCAAACACTCCGAGAGCAGTTTCAGCACAGCTTAGGAACAGAGTACAGTTCCTTCAAAATTCTCTCTCCATCTCTACCTCCTGCTATCTCTGGCACGAGGAGAGAGACATATTCGAGATCGGTATGGAGAGAAAAAACAACAGGAGAGGGAGAAATGTAGATGAAGTTGGGGCCAAGGTGGACACTTTTGACGATCGACAAGGAGTAGCCTCAATTTAAACATCCAGAAAGCTATTCCACTGTGGCAGACATCACACCATCATGATATTGGTTGTGGAAATTTCATGCTGGCTTATTGGTTCATTTGTAAAACTGTGATTGACAGATTCTTGCTAACCAACGGTGTCTGCGTGGTTTCCTCCAGGTGCTCCGATTTCCTTCTACATGCCAAAGACTTGCTGGTTAATTGGCCGTTATAAATTTCCCCCAGTATAGGTAGGTGGTAGGGAAATATAGGGGCAGGTGGGGATGAGATGAGAATATGGAATTAGTGTAGGATTCGTATAAATGGGTGGTTGATTGTCGGCACAGACTCGGTGGGCCAAAGGGCCTGTTTCAGTGCTGTATCACTAAACTAAGCTTCCTCTCTCACTGTTTATCCCATTCAATATTCAAACCGCTCCTCATTGACCACAATGTCCGCGCCGTCCCCACTTTTGTGCAGACAGTTGCGATGTGTTCATGAAGAACCACGGGTAGGAAAAAGGAGGAGAGACAATTTAATATAAAGGATAGAATTCTAAAGGAGGTGCAGGAACAGACTGATCTGGGGGATATTTGTACACACACCACTGATGGTGACATTTCAGTTTGAGTATGTGGTTTAAAGACATAAGGTGTCCTGGGCTTTATAAATGCAGACATAGAGTAGAAAAGCAAGGAGGCTCTGTCAGACCTGTGTAAAACACTGGTTTGGCCTCAACTGGAGTATTGTATGCAATTCTGCGCACCGCACTTGAGGAAGGATGTGGAGGCATTTGAGAGGGTGCAGAAAAGAATCACAAGCCTGTTTCCGGGGATGAGGGACTTCAGTTACGTGGATAGATTGGAGAAGCTGGGGTTGTTCTCTGTGTCTCTCTCTGTCCTCCTCTCTCTATCTTTCCCTCCTGCTATCTCTGACACTAAGAGGGAGACAGAGGGAGAGAGGGTTAGATATGCAGGCAGAGAGAGGGCTGTAGATAGGGACATGGTTGGAGAGAGAGAGATTATTGGGGTCGACTGAAAGGAAGAATGTGAAACATATTAATTTGATGTTATCCTTCACTGCTGCGTGTACAAACATATTCGAGATAGGTATGGAGAGAAAAAACATCAGGAGACGTAGAAATGTAGATGAAGTTGGGGCCCAGGTGGACACTTTTGAGGATCGAGAAGGAATAGCCTCCATTTTCAACATCCAGAAAGCTATTCCACTGTGGGTGCCATCACACCATCATGATATTTGTTGTGCAAATTTCATGCTGGCTTATTGGTTCATTTTTAAACCTGTGATTGATAGATTCTTGTTAACCAAAGGTATCAAGAGATAAGGGGCAAAGGCGGGATATATGGTGTAAGTTAGATTACAGGTCATCCATGATCTCACTGAATGCCAGAACAGCGTCGTGTGGTTAAAATGCATCCTCCTCTTCCAATATCCCCGGGTAAGTATCCTTCTTTCTCTCTCAGTCACCCTTTCAGTCGATGTCTCTCTATTTCTCTCTTTCTGTCTCTCTCTGTGTCCATTCCGGACAGTGTAAAGTGAGATTCACTCTGTATTCACCCCATGAGGTTCCTGCCCTCGGGGTGTGTTATGGGGCAGCATGGAGGGAAATTTACTCTGTGCCAAATCCAACATTGTGCTTGGCTTGGGAACGTTTAATGGGACAGTGTAGCTGGAGCTTTACTGTCTATCCATGGAATATAGAAGGCTCTGGGGTGATCTGATGAATGTTTTCAAGATAATCAGGGAAACTGAAAAAGTGGACAGAGAGTAACTGTTCCCACTGGCTGCGGAGTCAGGAACTTGGGGGCATAGTCTAAAAATCTAAACGCAGTCTAAAAACCATTCAGGAATGATATGAAGAAACACTTCAACACACCAGGTGTGGTATCAGTTTGGAACTCTCTTCCACAAACGGCAATTGATGCTGAGACACTTGTTAATTTTTCAATCTGAGTTTGATGGAGTTTTGTTCACCAAAGGTATTGAGGGGAAAAGATAGGTACATGGAGTTAGATCACACATGAGCCATGAGCTCATTGAATGGCAGAACAGGGTTGAGGGGCCAAATGGCCTCCTCCTCTTCCTCTGTCCAACGACAAATATCCTGCTATCACAATCTGTGTCACGTCTGTATCTCCCTCCTAGTCTCTCTTTCTGTCTGTCTGTCCTCTCCCCACTCAGAACATCTGTGGAAATCTACACACATTAGTCAGCCATTTTAAGCTGGTTCTCGGTGGTCATTATATGTTACCACAACACTGGGACATTTATTTCAGAGACCGATTCCTCTCTAATGTAAGGTCAGAGCTTAAAACGTGACAGAGACACAGACATGGAGACACTGAGACACAAAGTACTAGAAAGGAGTGAATCAATCCCTGGTACCCAATAATTTTCCCTCCACTGTAATTAGGCTGGGTGGCCTGTAATTACTCAGTCGATTACTTTCTTCATTGTTAATCAACAGGACAACATGCGCAGTCCTCCAGTCCTCTGGCAGCACGACTATAACCAGAGAGGATTGGAAAATGATGGTCAGAGCTTTTGCTAGTTCCTCCCTTGCACCTCTGAACAGTCTGAGCCTAGTGAATTATCAGCTTTGAAAGATGCTAAACCCCTTAATATTTCCTCTCCCACTGTTTATCCCATTCAATATTGCAAACCCCTGCTCATTAACTACAATATCTGCTTCGTGCCCTCTTTTGTGAAGACAAGTCGCAATGTATTCAATAAGAACCATGCCCAGATCTTCCGCCTTCACAGGTAGGAAAAAGGAATAGAGACGATCTAAAGTAAAGGATAAAATTCTAAAGGAGGTGCAGGAATGAGAGATCTGTGGAGCATTTGTACACACATCACTGACGGTGACAGGGGAGGTTGGGAAAGTGGTTAAAAGGCATAAGGTGTCCTGGGCTTTATAAATACAGACATAGAGTACAAACGCAAGGGCGCTATGACAGACCTGTGTAAAACACTGGTTTGGCCTCAACTGGAGTACTGTATACAATTCTGGGCACCGCACTTGAGGAAGGATGTGGCGGCATTAGAGAGGGTGCAGAAAAGAATCACAAGCCTTGTTCCAGGGATGAGGGACTTCAGTTACGTGGATAGATGGGAGAAGCTGGTGTTGTTCTCTGTGTTTCTCTTTGTTTTTCTCTCCCTCCTGCTATCTCTGACACTAAGAGGGAGACAGAAGGAGAGAGGGTTAGATATTCAGGCAGAGAGAGTGCTGTAGAGAGGGACAAAGTTGTCGGGATGGAGATTGTTGAGGTGGATGAAAAGTATAATGTAAGAAATTTTAATTTGACGTAATGCTTCACTGCTGTGTGCACAAATGTATGCGAGATAGGTTTGGAGAGAAAAAACATCGCGAGAGGGAGAAACTCAGATGAAGTTGGGGCCCGGGCGGCCACGTTTGATGATCCAGAAGGAATAGCCTCCATTTTCAACATCCAGAAAGCTATTCCACTGTGGGAGCCAACACAAACTCGTGATATTGGTTATGCAAATGTCATGCTGGCTTATTGGTTAATTCTTAAATCTGTGATTGAGAGATCCTTGTTAACCAAAGGGGTTAGGAGATAAGGGGCAAAGGCAAGAGACATGGTGTAAGTTAGATCACAGATCAGCCATGATCGCATTGAATGCCGGAACAGAGTCGTGGGGTTAAATTGCATCCTCCTCTTCCAATATCCCCTGTTAAATATTCTACTTTCTCTCTCAGTCACCCTGTCAGTCGATGTCTCTCTGTTTCTCTCTTTCTGTCTCTCTCTCTGTTCAATCCGGACAGTGTAGAGTGAGATTCACTCTGCATCCACCCCATGATGTTCCTGCCCTTGGAGTGTGTGATGGGACAGCATAGAGGGAAATTTACTCTATGTCAAACGCAACATTGTGCTTAGCTTGGGAATGTTTAATGGGACAGTGTAGCTGGAGCTTTACTGTCTATTCATGGAATTTAGAAGGTTATCGATGATTCGATGAATGATTTAAAGATAATAAGGGAAACTGATAAGGTGGACAGATAGTAACTATTCCCACTGGCTGCGGAGTCAGGAACTTGGGGGTCTCTTCTAAATATCTAAACGTACTCTAAATACCATTCAGGAGTGAAATGAAGAAACACCTCAGCACACCAGGTGTGGTATCAGTTTGGAACTCTCTTCCACAAACGGCAATTGATGCTGAGACACTTGTTAATTTTTAAGTCTGAGTTTGAAAGATTTTTTTGCACCAAAGGTATTAAAGGGCAACGATAGGTACATGGAGTTAGATCACGCATCAGCCATGAGGTGATTGAATGACAGAGGAGGGTTGAGGGGCTAAATGGCCTCCTCCTCTTCCTCTCTCCAACGGCAATTATTCTGCTATCACTCTCTGTGTCGCGTCTGTGTCTGCCTCTTTGTATATCTTTCTGTCTGTCTGCCTCTCTCACCTCCCTCTCTCAAACATATGTGGAAATCCACCAACGTTAGTCAGCCATTTTAGGTTCGTTCTCGGTATCCGTTATATGTTACCACAACACTGGGACATTTATTTCAGGGACTGTCTCCTCACCAATGTAAGGGTCGTGCTTAAATGTGGCAGAGACACAGAAATGGAGACACTGAGACACACAGTATGAGAAAGGAATCAATCATTACCTTATGCCCAATAATTTTCCCTCCACTGTGATTGGGCTGGGTGGCCTGTAATTACTCAGTCTCTTACTTTCTCCCTTGTTAAACAACAGTACAACATTCGCAGTCCTCCAGTCCTCTGGCAGCACGACTGTAACCAGAGAGGATTGGAAAATGATGGTCAGGGCCTCTGCTATTTCCTCCCTTGTACCTCTTAACAGTCTGAGCCTGGTCAGTTATCAGGTTTCAAAGATGCTAAATCCCTTAATATTGCCACTCTCACTTTTCAGCCCATTCAATATTTCAAACCCCTCCTCATTGATTACAATGTCTGCTTCGTCCCCTCTGTTGTGAAGACATTCGCAATGTATTCATTAAGACCCATGCCCGCATCATCTGCCTCCACGGGTCGGAAAAGGAGAAGAGATGGTGGGACAGTGGTATTCCCCAGGTATTTGGATTAGGACCACTGATCTTTTTGATATATATTAATGACTTGGACTTGGGTTTACAGGGCATAACTTCAACATTGCCAAAGTGAAGAACCTCACATCTCTCCACATGATATTCCAGCTGCCACTTCCTTGCCCACTCACTTAACCTGTCAATCTCGCTTTGCAGTCTCTTTGTGCCCACCCCACAGCTTACTGTTCCACCTAACTTTATATCATCAGCCCATATAAACCTAACATGGGCAGTGTTTGAGAGAGGCATTTCTGTCCTGACATGTATTGAGATACAACTGCTTGATATTTTGTGGAGGATATTTCTGGATATTCATCAGAGTTGTTAAGATGAAAGATCTTTAATAAGAGATTTGAGAATGTCCTTCTGTGTCCTCTCCCACCCTCATATCCAGCCTTGGAAACACAAACACAGAGAAACAACCCCACACACGGACACAAAGACAGTCACATAAACACAGGCATACTAACATGTCCAGATAAACACACACACACATGGAAATCCACAGCCAGGCACATCCATTCCCACTGACCGAGAGAGAAGGAGAGAGAGAGAGAGAGAGAGAGAGAAACCCACACAGAGACACAAATATTCACATTGACCAATTTAGACAGATAAACACAAACACTTCCCTCTGTGTAAATCATGTTTATACAAACATCAAAATCTCTCTGTTCTCCTTCTATTTTTCACTCTCGGCGTTTACATTTATTGTCAATCTGATTTCACAGGGACCAGGAGAATTTTGCTTTACTTTTCTTGTCTTTGGGTCAGTGGGTCAATCCCAGTGTCCGTGCAGTCTGTGACCCCTGACCCAGCACTGTGACCCAGAGAGGGGTGGGGGGAGGTGGCAACAGGGAGAGGGTCAGTCCCAAATTCTGAAAGGGACCCTGCACCATCAGAACTGCTGCTCAGGTTTAAACCTTCGAGTAGGTCAGCAGGTGTTTGAACAAGGATGGAAACAAAGTGACATTGAATCTTCCAGTATTTATTTATTCAGTGATGTTCATAAACAGCAAATTATCTGTCAAGGCCAAATTCACACAAGTAATATTATGAATTCGGATGAATAATTCAAAGGATAAACTATTGTTAATTAATTCCATTTCATTTGCTAAAAATTATCATTAAGACCTAGTTTAGTTCAGGATGTAATAATAAATCCCTTAGGAAGACAGGAGGAGGTTGTTTGGCTCCTCGAGCCCATCCTACCTCTTTGAGACATTTTCTTCCTCACCCACTCCCTTACGGTGTCTCCCTCTCCCTCTCTCTCTCTCTCTCTCTCTCTGTACCTCAGCCAGACTCTCTCCTCCTCCTTACCCGTCTCTCTCCCTCCCTCACCCTGTCTTTATCTATCCCTCTCCCACCCCATTTCTCTCTCTCTTCCTCACCCCATCTCTGTTTCTTTAATTCTCTCTCTCCCTCACCCCATCTCCCTCACTCTCTCTTGCAGAAGAGCGCCATAGAATCATAGAGTACTATAACACATTCGGAGGCGATAGGGTCAGTAATCGTTAACGAGAAACTATTGTTAATTAATTCCATTTTATTTTCCCAAAATTATCATCACGACCTTGTTTATTTTCGCGTGTAATATTTATAAAGCCCTCGGGACGACAGGAGGAGGCCGATCGGCCCCTCGAGCTTGTTACATCCCTGAGGGATGTTTTAATCCTCTCCCTCTCCCTGAGTCTCTCTCTCTCTCTCTTTCGCTCAGCCCAACCCTTTCTCCCTCATCCCATCGCGCTCTCTCTCCTTCGCCTGATCTCTGTATCTCTCCCTCTCTCTCCCCTGAACCCATCTCTTTCTCTTTTTATCTCTCTCTTTCTCCCTCTCCTGAACCCATCTCTTTCGCTCTATCTCTCTCTCTCTCTCTGAAGAGCGCCATAGAATCATAGTGTACGATAACAAAGTAGGAGGCGATTCGATCCATTGAATCTGTGTTATCTCTTTTGAAGAGCAGTCCAGTTAGTCACACTCTCCCGCTCTTCCCCCATCACTTCATTTTTTTCTGTCATTCACTGTCCATATCTTGTCTTGGGAATGCAGCAGATAGCACATTCCATAGCGATGTCTGTGAAGTGTTTATGTGCACAAGTGAATTGACCATTTAATTTTTTTTTAGAGATACAGCACTGAGACAGGCCCTTCGGCCCACCGAGTCTGTGCCGACAATCAACCACACATTTTTTATACTAATCCTACACTAATCCCATATTCCTACCACATCCCCACCAGTCCCTATATTTCCCTACCACCTACCTATACTAGGCACAATTTATAATGGCCAATTAACCTATCAACCTGCAAGTCTTTGGCATGTGGGAGGAAACCGGAACACCCAGAGGAAACCCACGCAGACACAGGGAGAACTTGCAAACTCCACACAGGCAGTACCCAGAATTCAACGCGGGTCGCTGGAGCTGTGAGGCTGCAGTGCTAACCAGTGCGCCACTGTGCCGCCCATAAAAGATCTGTACCTTGATATGCATTACTCCACCGCCGATTAATGAAAGCCAACACACCATACGCCTTCTTAACAACCCTATTAGCTTGGGTGGCAACTTTGAGCGATCTATGGACATGGACCCCAAGATCCCTCTGTTCCTCCACACTACCAAGAATCCTGTCTTTAAGCCTGTATTCCGCATTCAAATTCGACCTTCCAAAATTAATCACTTCACATTTTTCCAGGTTGAACTCCATCTGCCACTTCTCAGCCCAGCTCTGCATCCTGTCAATTTCCCGTTGCAACCTACAGCAGCCTTCCACACTATCCACAACTCCAGTAACCTTCGAGCCATCGGCAAACTTGCTAACCCAGCCTTTCACTTCCTCATCCAAGTCATTTATAAAAATCACAAAGAGCAGAGGTCCCAGAACAGTTTCTTGTGGAACACCACTGGTCACCGAGCTCCATGCTGAATACTCTCCATCTACTACCACCCTCTGATTTCTATGGGCCAGCCAATTTTGTATCCAGACAGCCAACATTCCCTGCATCTCATGCCTCCTTACTTTCTGAATGAGCCTACCATGAGGAACCTTATCAAACGCCTTGCTAAAATCCATATACACCCCATCCACTGCTCTTCCTTCATCAGCGTGCGTTGTCACATCTTCAAAGAATTCAATAAGGCTTGTGAGGCATGACCTGCCCCTCACAAAGCCATGCTGACTATCTCTAATCAAGCCATGCTTTTCCAAATGATCATAAATCCTGTCTCTCAGAATCCTCTCCAATAATTTGCCCACTACCGACGTAAGAGTGACTGGTCGATAATTACCAGGGTTATCCCTATTCCCTTTCTTGAACAAGGGAACAACATTTGCCACCCTCCAATCATCCGGTACTACTCCAATGGACAGTGAGGACGCAAAGATCATCGCCAAAGGCGCAGCAATCTCTTCCCTCACTTCCCGTAATATCCTTGAGTATATCCCGTCTGGCTCCGGGGACTTATCTGTCCTCATATAATTCACAATTTCCAGCACAACCTCCCTCTTAAGCTCAACATGTTCGAGCATATCAGTCTGTTCCACGCTGTCCTCACAAACGACCAGGTCCCTCTCAATAGTGAATACTGAAGCAAAGTATTCATTTAGGACCTCACCTACCTCCTCCGACTCCAGGCACAAGTTCCCTCCACTGTCCCTGATCGGCCCTACCCTCACTCTGGCCATCCTCTTGTTCCTCACATAAGTGTAGAACGCCTTGGGATTTTCCTTAATCCTGTCCACCAAGTCTATTTCATGTCCCCTTCCAGCTCTCCTAAGTCCATTCTTCAGTTCCTTCCTGGCTACATTGTAACCCTCTGGAGCCCTGACTGATCCTTGCTTCCTCAACCTTAAGTAAGCTTCTTTCTTCCCCTTGACTAGCTGTTCCACATCTCTTGTCATCCAAGATTCCTTCACCCTACCATCCCTTCCCTGCCTCATCGGGACAAACCAGTCCAGCAGTCGCAGCATGTGCTCCCTAAACAACCTCCACATCTCTGTCGTGCATTTCCCTGAGAACATCTGTTCCCAATTTATGCTCCCCATTTCCTGCCTAATAGCATTGTAATTCCCCTCCCGCAATTAAATATGTTCCCATCCCGTCTGCTCCTGTCCTCTCCATGACTATAGTAAAGGTCAGGGAGTTGTGATCACTATCACCAAAATGCTCTCCCACCGACAGATCTGCGACCTGGCCTGGTTCGTTGCCAATCACCAAGTCAACATAGTCTCCCCTCGAGCCGGCCTATCTACATATTGGGTCAGGAAACCTTCCTGGACACACCTGACAAAATCTGCTCCATCCAAACAATTTGCACTAAGGAGGTTCCAATCAATATTCGGGAAGTTGAAGTCACCCATCACAACAACCCTGTTACTTCAGCATTTTTCCAAAATCTGCCTCCCAATCTGTTCCACCATGTCTCTGTTGCTATTGGGGGGTCTACAGAAAACACCCAACAAAGTGACTGCTCCTTTCCTGTTTCTGACTTCCACCCATAATGACTCAGTAGACAAACCCTCCTCGACGACCTCCCTTTCTGCAGCTGTGGTACTAACCCTGATTAACAATGCCACTTCCCCACCTCTTTTACCTCCCTCCCTATTCCTTTTGAAACATCTAAACCCATGAACATCCACCATCCATTCCTGCCCCTGTGATATCCACGTCTCCGTAATGGCCACAACATCGTAGCTCCAAGTACTCATCCATGCTCTAAGTTCACCACTCTTATTCCTGACACTTCTTGCGTTAAAATAGACACACTTCAACCCATCATACTGGCTGCAACTTTGTCGTGTCAACTGTCTAACCTTCCTCACAGACTCTCTACACTCGGTATCTGCCTGTTCAACAGCTACCCTATCCACTGATCCGTGGCTCCGGTTCCCATCCCCCTGCCAAACTAGTTTAAACCCTCCCGAAGAGCTCGAGCAAACCTCCCGCCCAGGATATTGGTGCCCCTCCAGTTCAGATGCAACCCGTCCTTCTTGTGCAGGTCCCACCTTCCCCAGAAGGTATCCCAATGGTCCACGTATCTGAATCCCTCCCTCCTACACCAGTTCTGTAGCCATGTGTTCAGCTGCACTCGCTCCCTGTTTCTCGCCTCACTAGCACGTGGCACCGATAACAATCCTGAGATTACTACTCTGCTCGTCCTGCCTTTCAGCTTCCAACCTATCTCCCGATATTCGCTTTTCAAGTCCTCATCACTTTTCCTGGCTATGTCATTGGTACCGATATGTACCACGACCTCTGGCTGCTCCCCCTCCCCCTTAAGAATCCTGTGGACTCGATCCGAGACATCCCTGACCCTGGCACCCGGTCAGCAACCTACCAACTGGGAGTCTCGTTCGCGACAGCAGAATCTCCTGTCTGTTCCTCTAAACATTGAATCTCCTATCACTGTCGCTCTCCTATTCTCCCCCCTTCCCTTCTGAGCCACTGAGCCAGGCTCAGTGCCAGAGACCTGGCCACTGTGTCTTTCCTCTGGTAGGTCGCCCCCCCAACCGTATCCAAAATGGTATACGTTCATCATGGTTATGCAGTAAAATTTCAGATTCCATTCAGCTTTTCGTTTTAACAAGTAATTAAAAATGACACCTTGTTACATCAGAACGTAAGAACTAGGGGTAGGCAATTCAGCCCCTCGAGCCTGCTATACGATCTTTGCTAATCCCATCTCGGCCTCAATTCCATTTTCCTGTCCATAACCTTTCAACCCATTACTAATTTAAAAACTGTCTGTCTCCTCCTTAGTCACTGCATCCACCGTACTCTGGGGTAGTGAATTACACCGACTCACGACCCTTTGAGAGAAGTCATTTCTCCTCATCTCTGTTTTAACTCTGCTGTCCCTTATCCTAAAACTATGACCTCTCGGTCTAAATTGCCTCACCAGAGGAAACATCCTATCTACATCTACTTTGGCAATCCCCTTAATCATTTTATATACCTCATTTAGACTTCCTCTCATTCTAATAATCTCGAGAGTGAAAAGGCCTAAAGTGTCCAAAATGTCTTCATAAGACAGGCCCCTGATCCCTGGAATCAATCGAGTGAACCTCCTCTGCTTCCAATGCAACTGCATCCCTCCTCAGGTAAGGGGACCAATACTGTAGACAATACTTCAGGTGCGGTCTCACGACTGCCTTGTACAGTTGCGGCAACACTCCGCTACTTTATACTCTATTCCTTCAGCAAGAAAAGCCAAAATTCAATTTGCAATATTACACAATATCTACCTTAAACATCAGCCAGGTCTGTATTTCCACTTATTGGCAAGGCATCATTATGGATGCGATTCATTGCTTGTTGCACGGAAGGGATGAACTAATAACCAAAATATCTTCAGCTGAATGTCATCAAAATGACTCTCCTGCACCTGAACCAAAATGGCGCATCATCCAACAATAGCGGCCTGACTCCAAATATAATTTCTCTTTTTATTATTTTCCATAGTTTGAACTGGGCACGACCATTACTGCCTCTGTACTGAGCTCAGCACTTCTTATTGCAAATAAGTTTAGTAATCAGGATAATCGGATGTTTCACAATGCTCTTGAACTGCTCTCTGAATTTGCTCTGCGTCACCCCATAAATAAAAGTATTTGTGCAGGAACTTAAATTCTGCAGCATAAACCCGACGCGAGCAAAAGTATTTAATGAGTGATTGTAGTCCAGGAGAGTTGTCCCTGCAATGTTATAATATAAGAATTCTGTAACATAGGTCAACCATAGAAGTATGAAACAGCCAGAAATTGTGAAGAGTAAAATAACCGACTTCCTTCTGCCTTCCATCTCTGGGTCGATGTGATTCTCTCCCTTGGTCTGTCCCCTTAATCCCTCACGGACACGATTGGCAACTAAAATGTGCCTGACAGTCAGAGCGTTGAGTAGCAAGATCAATGCAAATGGGAGCATTGGAGTTAAAATCGTATCAAACCAGTCAAAGGCCACCCATCCGGGTTCAGTAAAATAGCTTGGTTTTAGATCACAAAACCACGGTACATTGTCGATGATCTCCTGTGGTTTATATATAAAGTACCAAACAATGCTTTTCAAACTCAGAAGAATGCACGTTGTTGCTATAACCACAGATGCTGTGTTCTTCGTGCAATATTTTCTTTTCTGCTTTTGGCAACAAATAGCAACAAAGCGATCAAAGGAGAAAGTGATGGTTAACCAGACCGAGCTGTCTCTGGATGCACGAGTCAGGACAGCAATGATACTGCACACAGGAGTGATGGACAGTAATGATCCTGGGTAAAATTCATAACTAATCCGAAACTATACGACCTCAGTGATAATCACCAATAGATCCGTCACAACCATGGCCAACAGGTAGAGAGTGATACATTTGGATAGACCGCATTTTCCTCGGGATAGTATCACGATGGCAATCAAATTAACTGCAAGAGAGCAAGAGGAAGTGCGTCAGAAATTACTGATCAATTTCGAAGTGCATTCGTCGCACGAAGATTCCTGGGAAATTCTTACTTTGGGTTGTCTTGCTTATTAAAAAACACTTACTTACATATTATCACTGACTGCACACTTTCAAAATGTAATTGTTATAGAAACATAGAAACGTAAAAAATAGGAGCCGGAGTAGGCCCTTCAGCCCTTTGAGCCTGCTCCGCTATTCATTATGATCATGGCTGATCATCCAACTCAGTAACCTGTTCCCACTGACCCCCCATATACTTTGATCCCTTTCTCCGCAAGAGTTATATTTAACTTCTTCTTGAAAACATACGATGAATTGGCCTCGACTTCGTTCTGTGGTAGCGAATTCTACAGGCTCACCACTCTTGAGGTGAAGAAATGTCTCCTTATCTCAGTCTTGAAAGGTTTATCCCGTGTTCTTAGACTATGACCCCTCGTTCTGGTCTCCCCCACCATCGGGAACATCCTTCCTGCGTGGACCTCTTATGTGCTGTAACCATTCTATACATATATGATGCTTTAACTATCCTCCACACTGTTGCATGTCATTTGCAAATTATATTTTGTGCTTGATACCAGGAAATCGAAAATCATTAACCGATAACTAAGACAACAGTGGTGCTAGTACAGAATCCTGT
Organism: Heterodontus francisci; assembly: GCF_036365525.1. Lineage (NCBI taxonomy): Eukaryota > Metazoa > Chordata > Chondrichthyes > Heterodontiformes > Heterodontidae > Heterodontus > Heterodontus francisci. The sequence continues at coordinate 576,418 of NW_027141749.1, read as the reverse complement.
AGAACACCACGGTATACCTCCTTTCATTCTGGAAAACAATCATTCACCACAATTCTGTTTTCTCTGTCTTAGCTGATTTTCTGGTCATGCTGCGACCTCCTTATTTTTATTCCAGGCTTATATTTTGCCAAAAGGTCTTGTTTTGCAGTGCTTTATCGAACATACTTTGGAGGAACATGTACAAATCACCAGCTGCACTGTTTCCTTCCGCCCACGCTCGAGCACGTTAGTCAAACAGAATTTGCCATTGCTCAATCTGTACAGGTTTTCCTTATGCAGTGCACACGTCGCCCAAGTGAATGTTACATTTCCCCTTGATTCTTGTTTCTAAAAGCTTCCCCACCACCCAATCTCTGCAGTTGTCAAGTTTATAACTTTTCTGTATTTTTGAGCAAGGTTGAAACATTTGCATTCCTTTAGCAACACCCCTGCATCCATGAGGGATTGTGAGATTGTGGCCATCATCTCCGCAATGTCTACCCTTATTTCCCGCAGCAACCGAGAATTCATCCAACCCCGATTGGTTGGCGTATGCACTTTAACTACTGGCAGCCCATTTATTGCCTTCTCTTGAACCAATTTTGTGTCATCCAATATTGAGACAGCTTCCCTACTTACCATATCCTTGGCAAAGTCACATTCCTGATGACATACTGATGCAAATCAGTTAGTACCTCAGCTATGTCTTCTGCTTTTACCAGTAGATTGTCCCAAATAAATACCACCACTTCTCTGACAAACCTGCCACTGTGAATATGCCACTAGAATATCTTTAGATTCCCTGTAAGGTTAACCACAAATCTATTCTCGAACTATCGCTTGGCCTTTTGTATTGTTCCTATCACAGTTACTTTGCGCTTTCTATATTCAGCGTAATTCTCCCTTGCATTATCGAAAGTGGCACAACATATAGCTAACCATATCTGTATATAACTGTTACATAACGTCCACCCCTTTATACTCCAGCACCTTTGATATAACGACCATCATTCCAATGTTTTGCTTTTGCCACAAAATAGGCGAAACGTGTCTTTACCTTTTCCTGGATTGTCCATATACAGACCCCTGAAGCCTGAAAAGTGGGAAATGATGAGGCATCTGTTAAAAGCTTCTTTATTCTTATTCTGCAGCTCATTACAGAGAGTGAGTATGAGATTACTGTCACAGAGAGATGATCACAAAGGGCGACAACTCATCAGGAGGAAATATCACCCCTTAACTTTATCTGATTTGCTTGAGCGAAGGCAGCAGTTCAAATGCCAATGAGCTTTTGTCTGTTGCACCATTTGTTGTGCTATTAAGCTTGGTGATAATATGTCAACAGGTTGCTGCTTCATTTGATATTGCATCTCATGCTGACCAATGAACTCATCTTGTGCTCGGCAGCACACCTGTAAGACACTGCTTTTTCAGTTTTCACCTTGCCATCTCAGATTTTCATCCGGATGCATGTGAGATAATGCATTTTGGAAGGTCTAATGCAGGTGGGAGGTATACAGTAAATGGCAGAACCCTTAGGAGTATTGACAGGCAGAGAGATCTGGGCGTCCAGGTCCACAGGTCATTGAAAGTGGCAACGCAGGCGGATAAGGTAGTCAAGAAGGCATACGGCATGCTTGCCTTCATCGGTCGGGGCATAGAGTATAAAAATTGGCAAGTCATGCTACAGCTGTACAGAACTTTAGTTAGGCCACACTTAGAATATTGTGTGCAATTCTGGTCGCCACACTACCAGAAGGACGTGGAGGCTATGGAGAGGGTACAGAGAGGTTTACTAGGATGTTGCGTGGTCTGGAGGGCATTAGCTATGAGGAGAGGTTGGATAAACTCGGATTGCTTTCACTGGAACGACGGAGGTGGAGGGATGACATGATAGAGGCTAACGAAGTGATTAGCGGCATGGACAGAGTGGCTAGTCAGAAGCTTTTTCCCAGGGTGGAAGAGTCAGTTACGAGGGGACATAGGTTTAAGGTGAGAGGGGCAACGTTTAGAGGAGATGTGCGAGGTACGTTCTTTACACAGAGGGTGCTGAGTCCCTGGAACTTGCTGCTGGGGGAGGTGGTGGAAGCAGGTACGATAAGGACGTTTAAGAGGCAACTTGACAAATACATGAATCGGATGAGAATAGCGGGATACGATTCCCGGAAGTGCAGAAGGTTTTAGCTTAGGCAGGCATCAAGATCGGCGCAGGCCTGGAGGGCCGAATTGCCTGTTCCTGTGCTGTACTGTTCTTTGTTAGTTCTTTGTTTTGCCTTCCTTTCTCTCACAATCTTTTGTATTCAGAAGTTGTCTGAGCATCTCTGAACGGATTGGCCCAAAGATTAGAACACACCGGGTCTGTCCTTGCAGGTTATTATTTCAATAATTTTCTTTTTTAGTTTCTGAAGTTGTGTTGAAGATGAATACTTTGATCCTGCTTATACAACCGTTGTTGCATAAGCTGTAATATGTGCAGATGACGTTATCATTAAGAACCGTTTAGGGAACTTGTTAGAAGTATTAAGGTCTTCCTTATTTAGCCTACAGTGCCAAAATGCACCAGTCTTTTCCACACCTGTCCAACTTTCTGATCCCATCAACACTATTCATTGTACCAACTAATTTACTTCAGTCACCATACTTGGATATGCATCCCTCTATTCCTTTATCAAAACATAATTATCAATTGTTGTGAAAAATTGGGGCTCCAGTACAACTTGCAGGGGCACATCACAGCATACCTACTTTTTTCCATCCTCTAATCCAATTCGCTATGCACTCCAGGAAATGCAAGGCGCTGAAACATGTACATATTGGACAGAACTGCAGGAGATAAATCTGTAGTAAGTAATGGACAGGATCAGTCACAGATAACTGAGTGACTTTATTCTGCAGCATGAATGCACCACCTTTAGAACTGTCAAAACTAAAATCCTGAATAGACACTAACTGGCCTATCTCCTTCCTCTGGTGCAGTTCTGCTGCTCTGTTCACATATTCCAGGTATTGTTTTGAATTATTACTGAATGGCCATATGTGTCAGTCTCATTCCTCCATCACATTTCTGCATTTGTATCTGACTGCCCTTCATTGATTCTGTGTCTTGGTGTAGGTTTCACAAATTTTCTTATTTTTTCTGTGATTTTTTTTCCTTGTCATATTAATATTTGTTTCTGTCAATGTCTCTATATAGTGCTGTTTTGTCTCTATTTTATATGTCACCATTTACTTTGCTCATTCTGTGTCTCAATACTGCTTAATGCCTTCTCTCTGGCGTTGGCTTACTTGCCTCTTTTATCAATTTGTCTTAATTTAGCTAGTGCTTCTCATTTTTGTTGTTTACATCTGTATTTTTGTCTGAACACCCGTCTATCACCCATGCTGTGTCATGTGTTTGCCTCTGACAATCTGTGTGTCAGTGAGCATATCTTTCTCTTTTCTCCCTTGATGTTGTCCATTTATTTATTTATTATCCTGTTTCTCCTGCCTGTTTGTCCCTTATTCGATTTCTCTCTTTCTCCATATATTCCTATCTTTATGTCTTTGTATCTTTATCGGTCCTGATTTTACATTCTGTTTATCTCTATTTCTGTCTCCATGTTTCGCCATCTCTCTCTCCCTCTCCCTTTCCTTTTTTCTGGTGGTCGCATCTTCCTGTTCGAGTCCTTTTCTCTCCTGCTTCTCTTTTTTCTCATTTTTCTCCATTCATGTTTCGGCAAAGATCACTGAAGGCAGCAGCACAGTGCGATGAGGTGGTCAGGAACGCATATGGGATGCTTGTCTTTATTAGCTGAGGCATAGAATATAAGAGCAGGGAGGTGATGATGGAGCTGTATGCAACGCTAGCTAGGCCATAGCTGGAGTACTGTGTACAGTACAACACTATAGGAAGGATGTGATTGCACTGGAGAGGGTGCAAAGGAGATTCAACTGGATGCTGCCTTGGTCTGGAGCATTTCAGCTATTAAGAGAGATTGAAAAGGCTAGCATTGTTACCTGAGAACAGAAGAGGATGGAGGAAGGGATTGAGATTTTCAAAATTATGAGGGCCATACGTTCGATAAGAAGAGACGTTTTCCCTCAGCAGAGGAGTCAATAAACAGAGGACACAGCTTTAAGGTAAGGAGAAGGAGGTCTATAGGGGATTTGACGGGAAGAAAATCACCCAGAGGGTGCTTGGAATCTGGAATACACTGCCTGAAGTGGTGGTAGAGGAAGGAACCCTCACAACATTTAAGAAGTATTTAGATGAGCACTTGAAACGCCATAGCATACAAACCTACGGGTCAAGTGCTGGAAAATGGGATTAGAATAGTTAGGTGCTTGATGGCCGGCACATGCACGATGGGCCAAAGGGCCTGATTCTGCGCTGTATAACTCTATGACTCCATGTATGTCTTTCCCTTTGCCTGTTCTGACAGTACATTTATCCCGTTGTGTCTGTCTCTCATTTTCCACCCACAATTTTTCCATTCCTCTTCCTGATTTTAGTTCGTCTTCTCCACGACTTCCTTTATATAAGAAGTTGATCAAACTGAGACAATCATTTTAATTCAAACATTATCTCTGAAATAAATAAAGAATGATCAACAATATTTCGAAACATTAAAACACTCTCTTTAATTTAGGAAATACGAGAGGCAAAGGAACAATATGCAAATAGACTGGCAGCTAACAGAAACGGGAACGCATCAGCCTCCCATCGGCATATAAATGGTAAACGTGTATTTTGGGAACAAAGCGAAGAAATACTCATGGACCCAAAGAGCACAGTGATGTATTAAATTAGTTCCATCAATGTTCTACACAGAGAACTGAGATCATCCAAAAGTCATAATCAAAGAGGAGGTAGCTGAGCCACTGGATGGGCTAAAGATTGATAAAGTGTATGTAGTAGAAAAGGCTTAAAATTTCTAAGTCAGAAGGGCCGAATGGGATACATCAGAGGATAATGAGGGAAGTAAGTGCAGAAACTGCAGAGAAATTGACCCGAAGTTTCCAATCCACCTCCGATGTTGGGTTGGCGCCATAGAACTGGAGAGCTGCAAATGTTACACCCTTGTTCAAAAAAGCGTGTAAGAATGTCCGAAATAACTACAGACAAGTCCATTTAATCTCAGTGATAGGACCATTTTTAGAAATTATACTCCAAAACAAAATTAACAGTTACTTGGATAAGAGCAGATTGATTAAGCAAACCCGGCAGAAATTTCGAAAAGGCAAATCGTGTTTAAATAACTTGATTGCGTTATTTAGGTGGGGTTACAGAGAGTGTTCATGAGGGTAATGTGGATGATGTAGTGTACATGGAATTCCAAAGGGAATTTGATAAAGTGCCACACAATAGGCTTGCCCTTAACCTGAAGCCTATGGAATATCAGGGGAATTGGCAACCATCAATACGAAGTTAAGTAAAAACAAAATAATGTGGATGCTGGTACGCTGAGATAAAAACAGCAAGTAATGGAAATTAGAATTAGAATTAGAACATTGCAGCGCAGTACAGGCCCTTCGGCCCTCGATGTTGCGCCGACCTGTGAAACCATCTGACCTACGCTATTCCATTTTCATCCATATGTCTATCCAGTGACCACTTAAATGCCCTTAAATTTGGCGAGTCTACTACTGTTGCAGGCAGGGCGTTCCACGACCCAATACTCTCTGAGTAAAGAAACTACCTCTGACAACTGTCCTATATCTATCAACCCTCAACTTGAAGCTATGTCCCCTCGTGTTTGCCATCACCATCCGAGGAAAAAGACTCTCACTATCCACCCTAGCCAACCCTCCGATTATCTTATATGTCTCGATTAAGTCACCTCTCTTCCTCCTTCTCTCCAACGAAAACAACCTCAAGCCCCTCAGCCTTTCCTCGTAAGACCTTCCCTCCATACCAGGCATCATCCTAGTAGATCTGCTCTGCACCCTTTCCATAGCTTCCACATCCTTCCTATAATGCGGTGACCAGAACTGCACTCACTACTCCAGTTGCGGTCTCACCAGAGTTTTGTACAGCTGCAGCATGACCTCGTGGCTCCGAAACTCGATCACCCGACTAATAAAAGCTAACACACCATATGCCTTCTTAACAGCCCTATTAACCTGGGAAGCAACCTTCAGGGATTTCTGCACCTGGACACCAAGATCTCTCTGTTCATCTACACTACCAAGAATCTTACCATTAGCCCAGTACTCTGCATTCCTGTTACTCCTTCCAAAGTGAATCACCTCGCACTTTTCCGCATTAAACTCCATTTTCCATCTCTCAGCCCAGCTCTGCAGCCTATCTATGACCCTCTGTACCCTATAACATCCTTCGGCACTATCCACAACTCCCCCGACCTTAGTGTCATCCGCAAATTTACTAACCCACCCTTCCACACCCTCTTCCAGGTCATTTATAAAAATGACAAACAGCAGTGGCCCCAAATCACATCCTTGCGGTACACCACTAGTAACGAAACTCCAGGATGAACATTTACCATCAACCACCACCCTCTGTCTTCTTTCAGCTAGCCAATTTATTATCCAAAGCTCTAAATCACCTTCAAACCCATACTTCCATATTTTCTGCAATAGCCTACCATGGGGAACCTTATCAAACGCCTTACTGAAATCCATATACACAACATCCACTGCTTTACCCTCATCCACCTGTTTGGTCACCTTCTCGAAAAACTCAATAAGGTTTGTGAGGCACGACCTACCCTTCACAAAACAGTGCTGTCTATCGCTAATGAAATTATTCTTTTCAAGATGATTATAAATCCTGTCTCTTATAACCTTTTCCAACATTTTACCCACAACCGAAGTAAGGCTCACAGGCCTATAATTACCAGGGCTGTCTCTACTCCCCTTCTAGAGCAAGGGGACAACATTTGCTATCCTCCAGTCTTCCGGCACTATTCCTGTCGACAATGACGACATAAAGATCAAGGACAAAGGCTCTGCAATCTCCTCCCTAGCTTCCCAGAGAATCCTAGGATAAATCCCATCTGGCCCAGGGGACTTATCTATTTTCACACTTTCCAAAATTGATAACACCTCCTCCTTGTGAACCTCAATCCCATCTAGCCTAGTAGCCTGAATCTCAGTATTCTCCTCGACAATATTTTCTTTCTCCACTGTAAATACTGACGCAAAATATTCATTTAACGCTTCCCCTACGTCCTCTGGTTCCACACACAACTTCCCACTACTATCCTTTGAAGGCCCGAATCTAACTGTAGTCATTCTTTTATTCCTGATATACCTATAGAAAGCCTTAGGATTTTCCCTGATCCTATCCGCCAATGACTTCTCGTGTCCTCTCCTGGCTCGTCTTAGCTCTCCCTTTAGATCCTTCCTGGCTAGCTTGTAACTCTCACGAGCCCTAACTGAGCCTTCACGTCTCATCCGAACATAAGCCTTCTTCTTCCTCTTGACAAGCGCTTCAACTTCTTTAGTAAACCACGGCTCCCTCGCTCGACAACTCCCTCCCTGCCTCACAGGTACATACTTATCAAGGACACGCAGTAGCTGCTCCTTGAATAAGCTCCACATTTCGATTGTTCCCATCCCCTGCAGTTTCCTTCCCCATCCTACGCATCCTAAATCTTGCCTAATCGCATCATAATTTCCTTTCCCCCAGCTATAATTCTTGCCCTGCGGTATATACCTGTCCCTGCCCATCGCTAAGGTAAACCTAACCGAATTGTGGTCACTATCACCAAAGTGCTCACCTACATCTAAATCTAACACCTGGCCGGGTTCATTACCCAGTACCAAATCCAATGTGGCATCGCCCCTGGTTGGCCTGTCTACATACAGTGTCAGAAAACCCTCCTGCACACACTGGACAAAAACTGACCCATCTAAAGTACTCGAACTGTAGTATTTCCAGTCGACATTTGGAAAGTTAAAGTCCCCCATAACAACTACCCTGTTACTCTCGCCCCTGTCGAGAATCATCTTCGCTATCCTTTCCTCTACATCTCTGGAACTCTTCGGAGGTCTATAAAAGACTCCCAACAGTGTGACCTCACCTCTCCTGTTTCTCACCTCGGCCCATACTACCTCAGTAGACGAGTCCTCAAATGTCCTTTCTGTCGCTGTAATACTCTCCTTGATTAACAATGCCACCCCCCCCCCCCTCTTTTACCATCTTCTCTGTTCTTACTGAAACATCTAAATCCCGGAACCTGCAACATCCATGCCTGCACCTGCTCTACCCATCTCTCCGAAATGGCCACTACATGGAGATCCCAGGTACCAACCCATGCTGCAAGTTCACCCACCTTATTCCGGATGCTCCTGGCGTTGAAGTAGACACACTTTAAACCAAGTTCTTGCTTGCCAGTGCCCTCTTGCGTCCTTGTAACCTTATCCCTGACCTCACTACTCTCAACATCCTGTGCACTGGCACTACAATTTCGGTTCCCATTCCCCTGCTGAATTAGTTTAAACCCCCCCGAAGAGCACGAGCAAATCTCCCCCCCCCCCCAGGATATTGGTACCCCTCTGGTACAGGTGAAGACCATCCTGTTTGTAGAGGTCCCACCTACCCCAGAAAGAGACCCAATTATCCAGGAAACCAAAACCCTCCCTCCTGCACCATCCCTGCAGCCACGTGTTCAACTCCTCTCTCTCCCTGTTCCTCGCTTCGCTATCACGTGGCACGGGCAACAACCCAGAGATAACAACTCTGTTTGTTCTCGCTCTCAGCTTCCACCCTAGCTCCCTGAATTTCTGTCTTAAATCCCCATCTCTGTTCCTACCTATGTCGTTGGTGCCTATGTGGACCACGACTTGGGGCTGCTCCCCCTCCCCCTTAAGGATCCCAAAAACAAAATCCGAGACTTCACGAACCCTAGCACCTGGGAGGCAACATACCAAACATGAGTCTCTCTCGTTCCCACAGAACCTTCTATCTGTTCCCCTAACTATGGAGTCCCCAATGACCAATGCACTGCTCCTCTTCCCCCTTCCCTTCTGAGCAACAGGGACAGACTCTGTGCCAGATACCTGTAACCCATTGCTTACCCCTGGTAAGTCGTCCCCCGCAACAGTATCCAAAATAGTTATCATGTCTGGCAGAATCTGCGGTGTTAACATTTCAAGTCTGTGACATCAGCAGAACTGATGAAAGGTCACAGATCTGAAATATTAACTCTGCTTCTCTCTCCACAGATGCTGCCAGACCTGTTAGGTATGTTCAGCTATTTCTGTTGCTCCGAGGTTGGCTTAAACGCAGTATTTAGAGGGCAGTTGTGAATGGTTCTTTTTCAGACTGCAGGAAGCACAGAGTTTCGACAGGTGTCGCAAAAAGGATCACCATTTTTCTCTATGTATATTGATGTTAACGTTAGTCTACAGGGCACAACTTCAAAAGTTGTATATGACGCAACACTCAGAAGTATTTTGAACTGTGAAGAGGATTGTGATAGACTTCAGAATGACAAACACAGGCTGGTAGATGATCAGACAGATGTCACACGAAATTGAATGAAGTGAAGGGTGACATGATACATTTTGGTTGGAAAAAACGCAATTATGCAATATAAAATTAAGGGAAAAATCTAAACAAAGTAGAGGAGGAGGTTGGTGAAGTTATTAAAATGACTTATGGGATCCTGAGCTTTATAAGTGAGGAATAAAGTATAAAAGGAAGGCACACTGATAGGAAACAACCGGGGTATTGTGTGCATGGCACACTTTCAGAAGGATGTAAGATCTGAGCCAGGGTGTAGCACGGAGTTACGAGAATAGTTCCAGGGGTGAGGTGAGGACTCTCAGTTACATGGATAGTTTGCAGATGCTAGGATTGTTCTCCTTAGGGAGGAGAACGTTGAGAGGAGATTTGATCGAGCTGTTCAAAGTCATGAAGTATCTGGACAGAGTACATAGAGATAAATTTCTGCCTTTGGTCGAATGCATACGGACTTGGAAAAAACGCGGATGGCAAGAGAAGTAACGGCGACAAGAGGTAAAAGTTATTTCGGTTAAAACAGCGAGTGGTTAGGATCTAGAATACACTGTCTGAGCGTATAGCGGAGACACATTGAATCGGTGCTTTCGAAAGGAAATTTGATAAGCACTAGAAGAGAAAAGATGCAAGGCTGCGGGGAAAGAACAAGGGGAGTGGACTAGCTGAGTTGTTCTTGCAGGGAGCCAGCACGAACACGACTAGCTAAATGGTCTCTTTCTGTGATGAAACCATTGGATGATTCCATAATTGCAGTTGGCACAGTTCAAAATTATGTGACATAACATCAATCATTTTGTTTTACAATGGCATCGAGTAACAATCAGCGAATTTACCCTCACTTAAGCAGGGAAACAAATGTAAAAGAGACAGCAGCAAACTCATCTCACCATCCAGAATGGAATAATTTGCCCTAACTGGGATAACACATCAATACATTGAACTCCAGTTAAGGTGAACTATATTATTGAGGAGTTAGGTCATTGTGCTGCCTATCTCTGACAATGAGACTTTGAACTGCCTCATTATCAATTACTGAAAACACATTCGTGAATAAATATTTCTGAAAGACTTATCCCTGATATACCAATCGTAGCTGCTAGGTCGGTTACCCAGTTCCACTACATTCAGTACAGACAGTGGTCGATTTACATTTGCAGAAAAGGGTATGCAATGATCTTTAAAGATATAATTCAGCAATTACAAACAATACTGCAAGTTAAGAGGGTTAAGTTAGTAAACTAGTCAAACGACAGAACAGAGCAGGCAGTTGATCAAAAAATGCAGCCATCGAAACATTGCCAAGTGCACGGTTAACATTGATTTACATAATCAACAGATGAGATGAAAGCTCACCAGGTACTCCAACTGCCGCGAGAGTTGGGTAGTAAATGTGTTCTATCGGAAGTATGGTAGAAGATCCCAAGTTACGAGAAGCAGTTTGTTATGGAAATGGCAGCTCTGGCAGGCACACTCAGCTTCTGTTTTCATTTGAGCCCTGATTTATACAGGGAATAATTCTCCACTGGCATAGTTATCCCCCTGATCATTGTAATTATTTACAGTCACTTGAACGTGATATTACATCAGCAGCTTTGACTCCAGTGCAAATAATATGCAGAATTAAACTCAAACTTCTCCAAGTCTCGAATGTAGGTGGTAATTACAGAATAAGGGGGCACACAGTTAAAACTGAGAGCGGAGCAATTTCTTCTCTCAAAGGGTGGTGAATCTCTGGAATTCTCCACCTCAGAGCGTTGTGTAGTCCAGGTCACTAACTGTAGTTCAGGATGAGATAGATGGATTTTTTAAATCTATGGGAGTCGAAGGTTATGCGGAGCAGGCCTGAAAGAGGAGTTGAGGCCTGGGACAGATCTGTCAAGATCTTATTGAATGGCGGGGCAGGGTCGAGGGGCTGAATAGCCTGCTCCTGCTCTTACTTGTGTTCTTGTATCGGGTATTATATTAATCAGGTCTCTTGCAGGAATAATGCTACACACTTTAAAACTACAACACTGATCGAATAATAATGAAAAGCTACATTTGTAGCTTTCATTTAATTTAATGTGTTGGATTTTGCCCAATCATTTACAACTCTCATCAATTGTTTCGCAATTTAATTGAATCCAAAGACACAGGCAGACCCATTTCACACAATCTCTGGAATTTCCCATTCAAAATATGAATTTTCAGCCTCTGACACGACGCTTTTTAAATTACACTGTCAGAATTGCAGTCATGAAATTACTCCAATTAATATTAGGGGACGGACACTGGAAGGACCTCATTGACATTCCTGTATCTGTTATTTTACTGAAGATGCTTGTTTCTGTTTATTCTGGAGTGTTTAATGGCGCCAGTAAAATTGTAACTGTGTCAGCTCTTCACTTCATTCCTTAGTTCACCTATAGCTAGTCATAAAACGGCCACGTTCCACCAAACTAAACTGATCCGAACACTCATGTCCATGTCGAACCCTCACCAAACCCACTTCTCTATCAACCTCGCTCTCAGTCAGTCTCATTAATTCTCAGTCCACTCGATCATATTACATTTGAAAATTCATCCCTGAATTTAAGCCCTTACTGGCCTCACTCCTCACAATCTCCACCCTCTCCTCTTAATCTGCAGGAAACTCATACCTCTGACAGTGGCGTCCAACAGTGCCACTGCACTATTATGGTTGCTGTTACTCCGCTCTCATCGGCGGCAGGGCGTCTGCTGATGGCTTTTCTTCCCATCCCAGCATAGTTAGGTCTGGGGTACCACTCCTCTTACTCACCTATATGTTGCCCTTTAGTGACATCATCTAAAGACATGATGTCAATTTGCACATGTGTGCTGGCAACATAAATTTCCTCCATTGAATCATCTCTTTCGAACGTTCTGTGCCTCTGCTGTCAGACTTCAACAATCTGTTTTGTGTGCGGTATAATGTCCAACAATGAAACTTTGTGAAGGCTGAAATCTTCGCCTTGGATCCGCTATTAACGCCAGAATATTATCACCGATTCCATCCCCCTTTCTGGCTGATACCTCAAGTGAAATAAGACTTGATGTCACCATTGCAACCTATTCGTCCCAGGTCTAAACGTTTGACCTGCTATCCTCTCCATCACAAAAGACGTCAACTTCCACCCCCATAACATCGCTGGCCTCTTCCACTGAAGCCCTCAATCATGAAATTTTCAGCCGACGTCTCTTGCCTTTTCCTGCAAACATCAATACTTCATTCCGATAACACTAGCCTCTTGGTGGAAATTCCCTTGTACTTTTCCATGTCTACCTCCCTGATCAGAGTCCTAGCAATCGATTCTGTTCCCCTTCTCCCATCGGCAACGTTACTTCTGATGACCTCATAACCGGATACAACCTAGTTCTCTCTTCTTGTTCCTGCACGTGCTTTCCAATAGACCTTGCATCTGCAGATATCTTGTCAGCTTCTACATGCACGCTGAGGCAATACATTTCTCCAGAGCCACCACCAACCCGTTCGCCCTATTCTCGATGTGCTATCAGAGTACTTAGCCAACATCCTCATACGGATGTTCTAAACAAACATAGACAAGGCTGAGCACATCATCGTTAGTCCCAGACAGGTACTATGCTTTCTTGTCACCAATTCCAATCCACATCATGTCTGTTGTCACAGAGTGATGCTCAAAGTTATTTGATCCAACGTTGTGTTTCATATCCAAAAGACACTTAACAACAAAGGCCACCTACTTTCTCTTTCTCTTTCGTAGCATCGCTGCCCTTACACTTGTCTCATCCCATCAGATATTGAAAATCTCACACACACCATTGTTTTATCAGATTTGACGACAACAAGCTGACTTCCCATTCTCTGCAGTCCATGCACTTGTTGATCTAAACTCTGCTGGCCATGGTCTATTCAATTTTGGTCCCTCTCGCCAATCACTCTAGATCTTTGCTCATTGAGATAGAATAAATTACGAGCAAAAAGTACAGCTTAATTTTCTTCCTTGTGTTTCAAACCCTAATTTCTGTAAACTGCACTAGATCTATAAACCATCCCTTGAACTCGCCCTGAGGTGGGCGGTAAATTATACTGCAGAACCACAACAGCAATATTCTCTGTGTTACTACCTGAGCAACGAGCAATGTTTTGTAGGGTAAATAAGGTCACAGAATTAATTGTGTGTTTGAGTGATTGGTGTGGCAGAGATGGGTTTTGAATCATGGGGCATTGTCACCAGTAATGGGGAACGTGGGAGTTGCACTGTTGGGATGGTCTTCAGCTGAACCGTGCCGGCACAAGTGTCCAGGTGAGTTATTAAACTAGGGTGTTAGAGAGGAGTTTAAAGTAAATAGTAGCAGAGAGGGAAAAGCTGAGGGACGACGTGATAACTTAAAGAGAGAAAAAAAGACAGGAGAGCAATATAGCAACATGGATAATGATATTCAGATTGTGGCAAAAAGGGATTGAACATACAAACGTAAGAGTGCACCAACAGATATAGCTGACCATCAAGCACCTTTCTATTCTAATCCCATTTTCCAGCACTTGTCCCATCGTCTTGTATGCCATGGCGTTTCAAGTGCTAATTCTTCAATGCTGCGAGGGTTCCTGCCTCTCGCTCCCCTTCAGGCAGTGTCTTCCAGATTCCAACCACACTCTGGGTGATTTTTTCCCCTCAAATCTCCTCTAAACCTTGTGCCCCATACCTTTAATATATGCCCATTGGTTATTGACACCTCCGCAAAGTGGGAAAAACGTTTCTTTGTATATCCCCTTGTCTTATTATCCCTCCCAAAATGCATCACCTCACACTTCTCAGGAGTAAAGTACATTTGCCACTGCTCTGCCCAATATACCAGCCTATCTATATCGTCATGCAATCAAAGGCTTTCCTCTCATTTATGCCTCCAGTTTTGGCCTCACTCACTGGAAGAAATAGGTTTAGTCTATCTACCCTATCTGATCAATTAAAATCTTCGATTACCTTATTCAACGGGCTACAACCACATTTTCCGCAAACTCTCATCATCGTTAACCCTGTTATCCCGATATCATTCTGTTGAATCTCCACTAAACATGCTCAAACACCACCATACTCTTTCTCAATTGTAGTGATTGAAATTGAATGCAGTACTTGAGAACGGTGTCTAAAAAAGATCTGTGGACAACTGCAGCATCACATCCTCTTATTCCAGCTCTTGGGAGATTAAAGTAATCATTTTGGAAAAAAAAACATTGATACATGACCACTATATTTTGTGAAATCTGGAATTGGATCTGTGCATCGCTATGTTCATCCAGCGTTCCCAGATTCTTGCTGTTTCGAAAATACTCTGATCTATCGTTCTTAGGATGATCTCATGCTTGTCAACATTGAACTCTTTATGGCACCGTTTTGACTGCTCACTTAACCTATCAAAGTTCATTGGCAACGTTTTCTTTGCAGAGGTAGTATTTCCTATAGTGCCTTATCTAATGTCGCCAGAAAACTTAGATATATCACTCTCGATTCCTTAATCTAAGTCCTCTGTCCATATAGTGAAAAGCTGTAATATTATTCCGACAATTGAAGTACAGACCCTTGACACCTACTGTCTGTCTCCTACCTCCGAACCCATTAGATTGTCTCCAATTTCTGGCGCTCTTATATTTGTTAAGAGTCTCTTATGTGAAATCCTGCAGAATATGTTCTTCAAATCCACTAAATAACATCCTTAAGCAGGCACTTATTACAACGTCATTTACTGTTGTTATCATACACCTCCTTTCAACAATCAATAGTTTCATCAGACATGAAGTACCTTTTACAATTGCATACTCCAAAATTCTGCACCAAATCTCTTCCATCTTCCATCTAACCCTGTGCAACAAACCCATATTTTCGCCGAGCTTATCGTTACTTCTTCGAATATCTTCTTCTTTGACTGGTTGCTTATTTCAGAATAATTTGTGAAAACACGGGAAAATGCTGCTCTATTTTTAAATGTGCTATATAAATGCAAGATTTCTTTCATAGATATTGTAGTATTGTCATACAATGTTCAGCCCAGCATTGACGCTTATGCCTTAGGTAAATAAGCTCTTTTGCTGAAAACCTCCCTGGTTTCCTCCATGTCGCCATCTACCTCTCATTTTCTTATTTGATTTGCTAAGGAAAACAAATATTTGACTAAGCTTTCAGACGTTTCTGACACTTCCTTGATATTTCTTCATGTCTCTATGAATCACTTTGGGAAAGACCATTACAGGTAAGTGAGTCTGTCAATGCAATTTTTTTGTTGACATTCCTGCCAGATTGCCCATTCGCTGTCCACTGTATGAACAGTACCCATATTTCAAAATGAACTGATGTTCTTGACAAATCTCATAGATTTATTTGAGGGCCTAACAGATATGGTAGATTGAGGAAATGTTTCTGGAGTGAAAGTATTTAATGCTTTGGTTTCCAGCTCACTCTAGTCAACTCTTTCCTTTGATATATAAGAAATGTACGTTCGATCTCACCACCTTTCCAACTTTCTGAAAGTCCTAGCTTGATCACAGTGGGCTCGGTGGAGATCTACAGAGTGAGTCAAATTCATTTTCAACATTGAATCTTCTCAATAAAAGAGTTTTCTGCGTTTTTTTGATTGAGCATCCACTATTAGCTGGTGCTGTTGGATGCATTTTCTGGACGGTATGGGCTTTTTAACGTGATACTATTTGACTACATAAAATAGTCGAGTGGGGCTCTTGACCTTGACTTACCTGGGACACTGCAGCATCAGGCGGTGGAACTGGGAGGAATCAAACCCGATTGGTGATAAAGCTAAGTATCCTGTAAGCCTTTTTAAAAGCCAACACAATTTGTGCAGCGACCATCAAAGATTTGTGTACACACACACACAGTTCTCTGATCTCCTCTACCATCTTTTAAATAGTGAAGTTCAGTTACCATTTACTCCCCTTATTATCCCTCCCAAAATAATCACTTCCCACTTTTATGTGTTAAATTTCATTCTCAATCCGTATTTTCATTCCACCATCAGACTGCTTATATCCTCCTACTGTCCTCTACACTGGCTGCTATATTTATGAATTTCTTGTCAACTGCAAAAGTTGAAATTATATGTTTCTTTACTTATAAGTCTATGTCATTTATATATCTATCTATATATCAGTAACAATACTGAATCTAATAGCGACCCCAAGAAACAGCACTGTATACTTCCTCTTCCGCAATATGAGCAATGACTATTTAGCACTTCTCTCTGCTTTCTGTCGCTGAGTCAATTTCATATCCACACTATAGCTGTCACATTAATCAATGTTTTCAATTTTTTCTAACAAGTCTAAACAATGAAATCACAGGTCTTTTGAAATTCCATACACGTAACATGAAACGCACTATCCTCAACACTTACATTATGTCATCAACGAATTTGATCAAGATTATCAAACATGATTTGCCATTAACCATGCTATCCGTGATGCTTGGCATATATTAATCCATGTTTTCCCAACATATAAATATTTTTGTGCTGGCTTAGGGCCTCGAGAAGATTTCCAACCATCGACATTAGACTAACTGGTCAATGGTTCTCTCCTTTTTTAAGCAGGGTGTCACATTTACAAGCCTCCAGTCCCCTGGTACCATTCCCAAATCCAAGGAGAATTGGAGGAGTAAAAACAAGAAATGCTGGAAATACTCAGCAGGTCTGACAGCATCTGTGGACAGAGAAGCAGAGTTAACATTTCAGGTCAGTGACCCTTTGGCAGAACTGGCAAATATTAGAATTGTGAAAGGTTGTAAGCAAGTAAAGCGGAGGTGGGGCAAGAGATAACAAAGAAGAAGGTATTGATAGGATCACAGAATAGCTGACCAGAAGACCATGGAGCAAAGGCAAACAATATGTTAATGGTGTGTTGAAAGATCAAGCATTAGTTCAGATAGGGTGTTAATGGACTGCAATTGAACAGCCACAAGTACAAACATGAAAAAGACAGTGGGTAAGCAAACTGAACAAACTAAGATGAAATAAAATTTAAAAAATTAGAAAATCTAAAAATGAAAGGAAAATGGGGGGCCCATCATCCTCTGAAATTAATGAACTATTGGTTTGGAGGAGTCTTATCAAGGCCTCTGCTATTTCCACCATTCCTTCCCTCAGCAACCCACATACATCTCGTCCAGACTGGGTAAATGGTTACTTTACTTTGGTACAAAAAGGCGTTAAATGAAATTGTTTGTTCAGTGACTGTAATTAATGTCAGTATCCATGGACCCTAATTGTGTCACTGGAGAGTTCCCCTCTTCAATTAATAAGCATCTGCTTTCAATGTCTTATCCCACAGTCAGTGGGAACATCACCCCGGCACTAACAGGAATCAGCAGTTCCAGTAAGAGGGAGAGCATGGATCAGAGTCTGAGAACAATGGATTAGAATGTTACAACAATGGGTCAGAATCTGAGAATAATAGATTGGAATGTTACAACAATGGATCCGAATGTGAGAACAATAGATTGGAATGTTACAACATTGGGCTGCAGGGGTTTCTCCTATTGGTTTGGCCTAATTACTGGAGATTACGTTTGGCTAACATTAGATCTCCGGATCGTTTATGCACTGAAGTTGATTCAAGTGGTTTACTATCCAATGCTCGCTATTGTTGGAGTCCCTGGTAAGTCTCTGTATCCAGTAATTAGATATATAAACCATATTTACCAAATTTAGTGTTCTTTTCATTTAAATCTTGGGAAGACCAAGACCATTGTCTTTAGTCCCTGTAACGAAGTCATTCCCTATCTACTGTCTGCATCCTTCTCACTGGCAAATATGTGAGGCTGAACCAGATTGTTTGCAACCTCTGTCATGCAGTTGGCACTGAGCTGAGTTCGTCTCCATCTTCTCTCCATCACCAACCATTCATACTGCCACCTTTCCAATATCACCCGTCTCCAACTCTACCTCAGCCCATCTGGTGCATGAACCCTCATCCATGCCTTTGTTAAATCCACACGTAACCAATTCAATTCTATCCTGGCTACCCTCCCGGTTACAAACCATGATAACCCACTGCTCATCCGGTGCTCTGCTGCCCATATCCTAATTCACACAAAATCTCGGTCACCCATCACCCCTGCACTCAATGATCTATTTGGCTCCCGGTCTTGCTGTACTTTAATTTTAATATTCTCACCCTTGTGTTTGAATCCCTCCTTGGTTGCGCCACTCCATTGGTCCCAATCTCCTTACCATTTCCCATATACCAGCAAATCATATGCCTTTGAGTAGTCTTTTTTCCCCAATTTCCTTTAGCAAGTGAGTTTCTTTCCCTCTCGATCTCCCTTGGCTGTGATTTTCACTCTACGGCTCCACTGGTGCCAACGCTATGGAAACCTGGATCTATGAAATGATGTGAATACTGCGATTGTACAGTTAGTGGAGGTGCTGTGGTTTGTTTTCTGGACGTTGTGTCCTAAGCTGCTGCCAACATTCAGGGAGGACAGAGGATCTGGTGACCCAACACTGGACAAGGTAAGGGGCTGCAGTTACAGTGTCTCTGGGTCTCTAACATGACTAACAAATGCAGCAGAGGCTGCAAATATGGGAAGCTCTGTAAAGAGGGAGGAGGAGGGGGGCTCTGCCCTACCCACACGCGCTGGGTTTTCCAAGAGCACTTTTCCTACCTACACCTAGCCCAGGCGCAGTGTGTGAGGTGATTCAGGTTCAATAAGGAGTTGATCACAGCGCTGTGTCACCTCCTGCAACACGAACTGGAGCCTCACACCAGGGTAAGGACGGAGCTGTCAGCTGCCGTAAAGGCCACAGTTTCATTGACTTTCTATATATCTGGATCATTCCAGGTAGGAGCAGCTGGCATACCCATCAGAGAGTCATAGAGTCATTTACAGCACAGATGAAGGCCATTCGACCCATTGAGTTATTGCCAGTTTTTCGCTGAGATAAGCATCCAGTCCCATTCCCTATTTCAAACCCCGTAGTCCTGCAAGCCCATTTGCATCACCTGCCCATCCAAATTCCTTCTGAAATCATTGATAGTCTGCACTTCCACCACCCTCATGGGCAGCGAGTTCCAGGGCATTACCCCCTGTTGAATATTTGTTTTTTTTTACTCATATTCCCTCTGCATCTGAAGCCTCCATCTGTGTTTCTGGTCCTTGTACCATTAGTTAATAAGGACATGGTTCCTTGAACAACTTATCGATGCCTGTCATAATCTTGTCCTTTTTTAAAAAATCCCCACAGTCTTTTTTGTTCAAAAGAGAATAAACACCGTTTTTCTAACTTAGCTTTGTAACAAATGCTCCCATCTCTGGAGGCATTCTGGTAAACCTCCTCTGTGCCCCCTCAATGCCCCTCACATCCTTCCTAAAGTGACCAGAACTGAATACAATACTAGTTGGAGGGCTAACCAGAGTTTTATAAATGCTCAGCATAACTTCCCTGCTTTTGTTTTCAATGCTTCTGTTTATGAAGCGTAAGATTCCATTTGCTTTACTGATCAATCTCTCATTATGTCCTTCCACTTCAAAGATCGATGCACATGCACCGCTAGATCCTTCTATTCCTGCACACCTTTTACAATTGTGCCGTTATGTATGTATTGCCTCGTACTATTCCTTCCACCAAAATTTATCATTTCACTCCTGTCAGCTTTAAATTCGATCTGCCACCAATACGCCCATTCTGATCTTCACTTGTTTGCCACACCTCCAAATCTGGTATCATCGGCAAATCTTGAGATTCTATTCTGAATTCCAATATCCCCGTCATTGAAATATGGCAAAAAAGCTGTCATTCCAGCACTGACCCTTAGGGGACATCACTGTCTACAGCCGTCCTGTCAGCAAAACAACCATTTACTACACCTCGGTGTTTTGTGTGCTTATTCCAATGTTTATACAGTTGAATACTGTCCCTCCTATTCCAATCAGCCTCAATCTCACAGTTGACTGTTTACTGATGTACCCGCTAGGTGACAGAGCCATCTATGCCCGGTGAGGTGAATTATCCCGGCCAGTCCCTCAGCAAGGAGAACCAGGATGAGAGGCACTGGATTTACCAGGATAATGGGATTGCTGATGGTGTAGGAGACTCTGCGGGGGCCCCATATCAACAGGGAGAAGTACAGGAACTGAAAGAACTCTGACTCCATGAATGTACAGATGGTGTGTGAGCATTCCGATTACATCATGTTGGTGAATGTCCACTATCCTGGCAGCAGCCATGATATGTTCATTTTGAAGCAATCGACGGTCCCCACCATCTGCACGGTTCTGTTGAGAATCAGAATGTGACTCCACAGAAACAATGGCCTCCCCCTCTACACATAGCTCATGATTTTCCACATCCTAAACCACCTGCCACTGCCAACTAAACACACCACCAAGAACATGTGACAAAGCACGTTGATGAAGGAAGAGCAGTGGATGTGGTGTATATGGATTTTAGCAAGGCGTTTGATAAGGTTTCCCATGGTAGGCTCATTCAGAAAGTAAGGAGGCATGGGATTCAGGGAAAGTTGGCTGTCTGGATACAAAATTGGCTGGCCCACAGAAGTCAAAGGGTGGTAGTAGATGGAAAGTATTCAGCATGGAGCTCGGTGACCAGTGGTGTTCCACAAGGATCTGTTCTGGGACCTCTGCTCTTTGTGATTTTTATAAATGACTTGGATGAGGAAGTGGAAGGCTCGGTTAGCACGTTTTCCGATGACATGAAGGTTGCTGGACTTGTGGATAGTGTAGAAGGCTGTTGCAGGTTGCAACGGGACATTGACAGGATGCAGAGCTGGGCTGAGAAGTGGCAGATGGAGTTCAACCTGGAGAAGTGTGAAGTGATTCATTTTGGAAGGTCGAATTTGAATGCGGAATACAGGCTTAAGGACAGGATTCTTGGTAGAGTGGAGGAACAGAGGGATCGTGGGGTCCATGTACATAGATCGCTCAAAGTTGCCACCCAAGTTGATAGGGTTGTTAAGAAGGCGTATGGTGTGTTGGCTTTCATTAACAGGGTGATTGAGTTTAAGAGCCGCGAGGTTATGCTGCATGTCTATAAGGCCCTGGTTCGACCACACTTGGAATATTGTGTCCAGTTCTGGTCGCCTCATTAGAGGAAGGATGTGGAAGCTTTAGAGAGGGTGCAGAGGAAATTTTCCAGGATGCTGCCTGGACTGGAGGACATGTCCTACGAAGAAAGATTGAGGGAGCTCGGGCTTTTCTCACTGGAGCGAAGAAGGATGAGAGGTGACTTGATAGAGGGGTACAAGATGATGAGAGGCATAGATAGAGTGGATAGTCAGAGACTTTTTCCCAGGGTGGAAAGGGCTCTCACCAGGGGGCATAATTTTAAGGTGATTGGAGGAAGGTTTCTGGGAGATGTCAGAGGTAGGTTCTTTACACAGAGAGTGGTGGGGTGCGTGGAATGCGCTGCCAGCGCTTGTAGTAGAAGCAGATACATTAGGAGCATTTAAGCGACTCTTGGATAGGTACATGGATGATAGTAGAATGAAGGGTAGGTAGTTGGTTTGATCTTAGAGTAGGTTAAAGGTTCGGCACGACATCGTGGGCTGAAGGGCGTGTACTGTGCTGTACTGTTCTATTATTATCACATCGTGGAACAGACCATCAGTGTGAGCAAGCAATGCTTCCGATGTCTGAACCGCTCAGGGGGAGCCCTCCAGTACACACGAGAGCAGGTGTCCAAGTTCATGGCGTTCTGCTGCACCCTTCATATCATCACCATCATGAGGACACAAGCATGGACACCAGGAATCCGGAGGCCATCTCAGGAGGAGGAGGAGGCATGGAGGATATTTCCTGCATGTCTTCGACCCAGTCAGGCTGTCAGAGAATGTCTGATAAGATACCGGTTCCATAGGACAACTTCCCTCTCCCACCGTGGACCCCCTTTCTCCAGCATTACACTCATCTGAGACACCCCATCACAGCGTCCTCTTGGATACCATCCTGCAGGAAAACCCACCAACAAAAATCCATTTAATTAGCTTATTTATCTAACAACACATACATTATCCCAACAAAATTGAACTATTTACCCTTATGTATTCCCTAAGTGCCTATCTTGTGGCTTCCCTTGACTTGCCTAGTGCTCCGACACAGTCCTTCCCCAGTGGCTGCAGCATGGCTGGTAGAAGACTCCTGACTGTCACTGGGAGAGACTGCTGGTGGTCTTGCAGGACGCCTGCAAATAGCTCTGGCCTTGAAGGCTCGGATTCGGACTGCACAACCTCGACATTGACAATAGCAGCCTGAACTAGCTGATTAGCAATAACAAAGACACTGGTGGAGTGGCAGTGAAGGGAGAACAAATGTTGACATCCTGAGAGAGGACAGCAGCTTCGTGCTCCACGGAGCCACTGCGACTCCTATGGGCGTCACCTCAGCAATCCTAGTAATTTACTGGATCACAGATTGCTGGACTGCTGTGAGAGCCTACCAACCACTTTGAGTACTGAAATCCACTGCCATGAAGGCCGCAGTCTGATCCTGCATGGATCTCCGGACCTCAGTCTGAGCTTGCACTGCATCACTGAGACGTTGGGCATCTGCAGTGGAAGCTGAGACAATGGTCACCAGACACTGTATCACGGCTGGTCCCGCTCGTGCTGTCATGGAGTTAGTAACCGCTTCCACAGGGGAAAGAATGGGCTTCAATCTCTGTGCAATGTCCTGCGTCATGTTGGAGCCAGACTCCTCCATGTTCCTTGACAGTGACAGCAGACAACGTATATCAGTGTGCATACACATCAGCATTCTCTTGTCTGCTGCTCCAGTAATGTTCTCATCTGAGTCCTGTGTAACATAACTCGTGTGTGACCACATCCCTCTGGTGAGCTGGAACATGACTTATCATTGCCCCGCCAGCTTGGGTGCAGCCCACTCGTGTTTAGTAACTGCAGGATTTTTTAAATTATTATTCATTCATGGGATGTGGGCATCGCTGACTCGGCCAGCATTTATTGCCCACCGCTAATTGCCATTGAGAAGGTGGTGGTGAGTTGCCTTTTTGAACCGCTGCAGTCCATGTGGGGTAGGTGCACCCAAAGTGATATTCGGAAGGGAGTTCCAGGATTTTGACCCAGAAGACAGTGAAGGAACGGCGATATAGTTCCAAGTCAGGATGATGTTTGACTTGGAGGGGAACTTGCCGGTGGTGGTTTTCCTATGCATTTACTGCCCTTGTTCTTCTAGTTGGTAGAGGTCGCGGGTTTGGAAGGTGCTGTCGAAGGAGCCTTGGTGCGTTTCTGCAGAGCATCTAGTAGATGATACACACTGCTGATACTGTGTGTCGGTGGTGGAGGGAGTGAATGTTTGTGGATGGGATGCCAATCAAATGGGCTGCATTCTCCTGGATGGTGTCGAGTTTCTTGAGTGTTGTTGGAGCTACACTCATCCAGGCAAGTGGAACGTATTCCATCACACTCCTGACTTGTGGTTGTGGATAGTGGACAGGCTTTGGGGAGTCAGGAGGTGAGTTTTCCGCAGGAGGATTCCTAGCCTCTGACATGCTCTTGCATCCATGGTATTTATACGGCCACTCTAGTTTAGTTTCTGGTCAATGGTAGCCCCTAGGATGTTGACAGTGGGGGAATCAGTGATGGTAATGCCATTGAATGTCAAGGGGAGATGGTTAGATTTTCTCTTGTTGAAGATGATCATTGCCTGGCACTTGTGTGATGGGAATGTTGCTTGCCACTTATGATCCCAAGCCTGGATATTGTCCAAGAATTGCGACATTTCTACACGGACTGCTTCAGTATCTGAGGAGTCATGAATGGTGCTGAACATTGTGCAATCATCAGTGAACATCCCCACTTCTGACGTTATGATTGAAGAAAGGTCATTGATGACGCAGCTGAAGATGGTTGGGCCGAGGACACTACCCTGAGGAACTCCTGCAGTGATGTCCTGGAGCTCAGATGATTGACCTCCAACAACCGCAACCATCTTCCTTTGCGCTCGGTATGACTCCAACCAGCGAAGGATTTTCCCCCTGATCCCCATCGACCTCAGTTTTGCCAGAGGAGCTTGATGTTGATTTGCCAGCAGCAAGGATGAGGAATCCTGCTATCTGGATAGATTGGAGAAGCTGGGGTTGTTCTCCTTGGAGGAGAAAAAAGTGAAGAGGAGATTTCATAGAAGTGCTCAACATTACGATGGGTCAGAACAGGGCACAGAGGGTAAAATAAGACATTCCCATTGTCTGAAGGATCAAGACCAGAGGACAATTGTTTACCCAGTGTTACAAGAGATTATTTTTGTTGCAATATGGGAATTTTGGGTGTTTTTGAAAGCTGGGAAAAGGGATTTTCTCTGATCGGCGAATTATGACACTTGCGCCCAGATATTACCCTCTGAAAACGGGAGCCACAACTGAAATGTCAGTAGCAAAACCACCTCTGCCGGGCCAGGGTATCCGGATGGCATTTTACGGTCTCCAGGTCTTTAATTAGTCTGAGGCGGGTCTTCCATCACATTGAGGCAAGCGGTCCTGCCTAATGGAGCTGCTGCCCAATCATCAGATCGACAGCTGTCTGACCCAGCAGCGCAACTGGAAGCGGTGGCCACTGCTGGTACTGCAACCCAGCTGAAGACGAAAGATGTCAGGGAGCCCCGGAAATCGGTAAGATTTCGGGGTCTCGCCAGGAAAAACCCGGCTAGGCATGTGTGGTCGATTGTGGGGACGCATGCTGGGTGTTCGGGGTGTTTGGGATATCGGGACTGTCCCCCAGCTGGCGCAGGGTGACTGATCATGGAGGCCCCCCTCCCAGGCCGTCAGAAGACAACTTACATTTAACAAGAAGCTTTTCTCCGGCCTGAGCCACTCGGAAGCAAAGAATAAATTTCCCCGAGCGGCGGGCGGTGGACCTTATGCAGCCGTTAACTGACCATTTAAGTACCATGATTGGCTGATGACAGGCGGGCCCTTAATCACCACCGCTGCCCTGCGTAAATTGGGAAGGTCTTTCCAAACCTGCACTACATTTTCCGCCACTCCCCACCTCAGCCCACCACCCCCCTCGTCCATCCCCCGCCACACCATCCCGCTCTTTGGGGATGGTGCGGGGGCATATAATTCTGGCCTTGGTGTTTGAAGAGTGTAGACTGCAAGACTTGTTTCTAATCAACGAGGAAGATTAATGACTGTCTTGTGACTTGACTGTTGAATGTTTTCAGTTTTATTTGGGGATTGAAAGGGACCAGTGAACTCTACGAGGAGCAAGCTTTGACGTCTTTGATTTGCCCTGCGTGGAAAGAGAGAGCGAGACCCAGAAACGTGTTACTGTCATCTCTGCAAAGGAAGACTTTGTCTCTCTTAGAAATAACTTCTACATTTAAGGTGTAGTTTTCACATGCCTGAAGAGAGGGCAATACATAGAAAAGGAGGGCTTGGCTACACTGAGTGGATGAAGGCTGCTTTGCAGAGTAAGCTTGTGTTCCGGTGTGGCAGATTACTATTGCTCTAGTCTCAAGAATTCCTGCCTCAAGAGTGACACTTCAGTGAGAATGTGAAATGGAACAAGCGCAAAGTGGTAGTATTGACTCCAGGTTAAATTCTGGTCAGGAAAATGCTGAATCCAGCCCAGGACCCAACAAAACGCTATTTGAATTTATGCAAGCTCTCCTAAGATTGAGGAAAGGAACGTAGAGGTAATTTTCATTACTTTTGAAAAAATATCCCAACAACAAAAATGGGCAAAGGAAAGCTGGACACTGCTAACGCAAGGCAGATGAGGTCCTAGATCATGCACTTACGCCATGCTTCCTGAAGAGGCTTCTGCAGATTATGAGGTGGAAAAAAGGCTATCCCGCTGTGCATGACGTAGTCATTGAAGCTCACAAACACACGTTTTGGAACCTCCAGAGATTGGCTTGGTAGGACTTAAGTAGAATTTGAGAGGGAAAAGCAAATTAACTTTGATGGTTGGAAACGTGCAGCAAAGCTGAAAACCACGTTTGAGAATCATAAAGAACTGATTCAATTGAAACAGTTTAAACAATCAATCCCTCCAGCAGTAAGAACTCATGTAGTGAACCTGAACGTTTCCAAGGGCAGACAAGCAGCGGAAATTACTGATGATTTTGTGCTTCTGCACAAGCCAAAACGCTCTGTCCATCACTTCCACAAACCGAAGAAAGATATAAGGTAGGAGTGTGAAATTAAGGCAAATAGCCGAGAACAAGAATGAATAGCTGGAAACGCCAAATGATTCCCTTCTTTGGCCAAGAAGGATGGTGCTGAGGATAGACTGAAGCCTGAAAGCCAAAATGTTATCATTGCTGAACTTCAGTCCGCTGAGGAGGATCTGTGCCCATGTCAAACTGGACTCCACCATGGAGAATCAGTGCCTGTGTAGAACCCAAATCCACCGAGGTGGTTCTGTGAATATTTCAAACTCGAATCTGCCAAAAGTGACCAGGGCCCAAGCAAAATCAAATCCACCAAGGAGGATCAGAGCCCACGTCGAACTCGACTCGTCTGAGGAGGATCAATCACTCGAGGGAACTCGACTAGGCCGAGGAGCATCAATGCCCAAGTGAAACCCGAATCTGCCATGGAAGGTCAGTGCATATATCAGTCTCGAATATGCCAAGTATGATCAGTGCCCATGTTGAACTCAATTCGCTGAAGAGGATCAGAGTTCTCATCAAACTCAACTCAGCAAAGGAGGATCTGTGCCCGTGGTGAACTAGAATCTGCGAGGAGGGTCAATACCTGTGTCGATCAAGAATCCACCAAGGTGGATAAGTGTCCGTGTCGATCTCGAATCAATTGAGGAGGATTAGTGACCGAACCAAACTCAACTCTATCGAGGATGATCAGTGTCTGTGTTCTACCCGAACTTATCAAGAGTGTTTAGTGATCATTTCGAACTCCAAAAGCGTGCATTCTGCAAGCTCAGTATTGAGTTTCGAGTTTGGTGAGTGACGAGTTCGGTGAAGGGGGAAGAGGATGTGTTCCATTTCTCCACTTTTTTCCAATTTATTCACCCTCCAGTATTTTGGTTCTTGCGTCAGTGCTGTGGAAGGAACCATCTGGAGATTACCGGATAAGCTATTCGACTTCTACTAACTAGTCCATAAAGTTAGGGTATGGCAGGGCAGCTCTGCCTGTGGCATATGGGATGTCATGTATGCGCCATGAGTCCCAGACAAACACATCTGCAGGAAGTGTCCCCACCAGCAGCAGCTTGAGCTCTGGGTTTTGGAACTCCACCATTGGCTGGAGTCACTGTTGTGCAGCTGTGAGATGGCGGATGAGAACATAGAATATAGAACATTACAGTGCAGTACAGGCCCTTCGGCCCTCGATGTTGCACCGACCTGTGAAATCATCTGACCTACACTATTCCATTTTCATCCATATGTTTATCCTATGACCACTTAAATGCCCTTAAAGTTGGCGAACCTACTACTGCTGAAGGCAAGGCGTTCCATGCCCCTACTACTCTCTGAGTAAAGAAACTACCTCCGACATCTGTCCTATATCTATCACCCCTCAACTTAAAGCTATGTCCCCTCGTGTTTGCCATCACCATCTGAGGAAAAAGACTCTCACTATCCACCCTATCTAACCCTCTGATTATCTTATATGTCTCTATTAAGTCACCTCTCCTCCTCCTTCTCTCCAAAGAAAACAACCTCAAGTCCCTCAGCCATTCCTCGTAAGACCTTCCCTCTATACCAGGCAACTCCCTAGTAAATCTCATCTGCACCCTTTCCAAAGCTTCCACATCCTTCCTATAATGCGGTGACCAGAACTGCACGCAATACTCTAGGTGCGGCCGCACCAGAGATTTCTACAGCTGCAGCATGACCTCGTGGCTCCGAAACTCGATCACCCTACTAATAAAAGCTAACACACCATATGCCTTCTTAACAGCCTTATTAACCTGGGTGGCAACTTTCAGGGATTTATGTACCTGGACACCAAGATCTCTCTGCTCACCTACACTGCCAAGAATCTTCCCATTAGCCCTGTACTCTGCATTCATGTTACTCCTGCCAGAGTGAATCACCTCACACTTTTCTTCATTAAATTCCATTTGCCATCGCTCAGCCCAGCTCTGCAGCCTATCTATGTCCCTCTGTAACCTGCAGCATCCTTCGGCACTATCCACAACTCCACCGACCTTCGTGTCATCCGCAAATTTACTAACCCACCCTTCTACACCCTCATCCAGGTCATTTATAAAAATGACAAACAGCAGTGGCCCCAAAACAGATCCTGCGATACACCACTAGTAACTAAAATCCAGGACGAACATTTGCCATCAACCACCACCCTCTGTCTTCTTTCAGCTAGCCAATTTCTGATCCAAAGCTCTAAATCACCTTCAATCCCATACGTCCGTATTTTCTGCAATAGCCTAACATGGGGAACCTTATCAAACGCCATACTGAAATCCATATACACCACATATACGGCTTTACCCTCATCCACCTGTTTGGTCACCTTCTCAAAAAACTCAAAAAGATTTGTGAGGCACGACCTACCCTTCACAAAACCGTGCTGACTATCGCTAATGAACTTATTCTTTTCAAGATGATTATAAATCTTATCTCTTATAACCTTTTCCAACATTTTACCCACAACTGAAGTAAGGCTCAGAGGTCTATAATTACCAGGGCTGTCTCTACTCCCCTTCTTGAACAAGGGGACAACATTTGCTATCCTCCAGTCTTCCGGCACTATTCCTGTCGACAATGACGACATAAAGGTCAAGGACAAAGGCTCTGCAATCTCCTCCCTGGCTTCCCAGAGAATCCTAGGATAAATGCCATCTGGCCCAGGGGACTTATCTGTTTTCACATTTTCCAAAATCGTTAACACCTCCTCCTTGTGAACATCAATCCCATCTAGCCTAGTAGTCTGTATCTCAGTATTCTCCTCGACAACATATTCTTTCTCTACTGTAAATACTGACGAAAAATATTCATTTAACGCTTCCCCTACCTCCTCTGATTTCACACACAACTTCCCACTACTATCCTTGATTGGCCCTAATCTAACTCTCGTCATTCTTTTATTCCTGATATACCTATAGAAAGCCTTAGGATTTTCCTTGATCCTATCCACCAATGACTTCTCGTGTCCTCTCCTCGCAGTTCCAAGCTCTCCCTTTAGATCCTTCCTGGCGAGCTTGTAACTCTCAAGCGCCCTAACTGAGCCTTCACGTCTCATCCTAACATCAGCTTTCTTCTTACTCTTGACAAGCGCTTCAACTTCCTTAGTAAACCACGGCTCCCCCGCTCGACAACTTCCTCCCTGCCTGACAGGTACATACTTATCAAGGACACGCAGTAGCTGCTCCTTGAATAAGCTCCACATTTCGATTGTGCCCATCCCCTGCAGTTTCCTTCCCCATCCTACGCATCCTAAATCTTGCCTAATCGCATCATAATTTCCTTTCCCCCAGCTATAATTCTTGCCCTGCGGTATATACCTGTCCCTGCCCATCGCTAAGGTAAATCTAACCGAATTGTGGTCACTATCACCAAAGTGCTCACCTACATCTAAATCTAACACCTGGCCGGGTTCATTACCGAGTACCAAATCTAATGTGGCATCGCCCCTGGTTGGCCTGTCTACATACTTTGTCATAAAACCCTCCTGCACACACTGGACAAAAACAGACCTATCTAAAGTACTCGAACTATAGTATTTCCAGTCAATATTTGGAAAGTTAAAGTCCCCCATATCAACTACCCTGTTACTCTCGCTCCTGTCGAGAATCATCTTTGCTATCCTTTCCTCTACATCTCTGGAACTATTCGGAGGTCAAGAGAAAACTCCCAACAGGGTGACCTCTCCTCTCCTGTTTCTAACCTCGGCCCATACTACCTCAGTAGACGAGTCCTCAAACGTCCTTTCTGCCACCGTAATACTCTCCTTGATTACATGGATAGCACGTTTTAGGAGGCCGCCACACCGCAGGTTAAGAGCATGCAGGCGGAGAGGGAATGTGTGCCCGCCAAGCAGTCTAAGAAAACCAGGCAGGTAGTGCAGGAGTCGCCTGATATGATCTCACTCGCAAATCGGTTCTACATTTTGGATACTGGTGCAGGTGATGGTTCCTCAGATGAACGCAGTCAGCCGGATTTGTGACATCACTGGAGTCTCAGCTGCACAGCAGGGGATGAAAAGGATTGGAAGAGCCATTGTGATGGGGTATTCGTTAGTTAGGGAAACAGACTGGCGTTTCTGCAGCAATAAACTTGAATCCAGGATGGCGTGTTGCCTCCCTGGTGCCAGGGTCAAAGATGTCACGGAGCAGCTGCAGGCCATTCTTCTGCGGGAGGGTGAACAGCCAGAGGTCGCAGTACACATTGATACCAAAGGCAGAGGGAAGAAAGGCGATGAGGTCCGGAAAGCAGATTTTAGGGAGCTAGGAAGGAGATTAAAAAAGCAGGACCTCAAAAGCGATAATCTGAGGATCACTTCCAGTCCCAGGTTTAGACTGCCTGTAGAAAAGGACAATGAGCAGGGTAAGAATAATTATCTGGGGGAAGGCCAACTTCAATGGGGTAGGAATGGAACTGGGATGAATAAACTGGAGTCAAAAACTGACAGGAAAGCCAATAGATGAACAATGGGCTACCTTCAAGGAAGAGATCTTTTGGGCCCAGTAAAGGTATTTACCCTCAAAGGGGACAAGTAGGACAACCAAACCCAGAACTCCTTGGATGACTAAACAAGTACAGACTAAAATAAAGAAGAAAAAGTATGCTTATAACTAATTCCCGTTAGAAAATATTATTGAGAACCAGGCTGAATATAGACAGTCCAGAGGGGAAGTGAAAAAGTAAATAAAAGAAGCAAAGAGAGAACATAAAAAGAGACTGGCAGCTAGCATTACGTGAAATTCCAAAGTTTTCTGCCGCCATATAAACAACAAAAGGGTGGGAAAAGGAGGAGTGGTGCCGATTCGAGACCAGAAAGGGTTTTACACATGGAAGAGAGGGCATAGATGAGATATTCAACATTCTTCATCAAGGAAGCAGATGCAACCAAGAAATGTCGAAAAAGGAGGTTAGTCAGACACTAAAGTGATTTAAAATTGATAAAGAGGAGGTATTATTTCGGCTGTCTGTACTTAAAGTGGACAAAGCTCCAGGACTAGATAAGATGCATCCAAGGATATGAGGAAAGTGAGGGTGGCAATCGCAGAGGCACTGGTTCTTGGTCCTCCTTGGATTCGAGGGTGGTGCCAGAGGACCTGAGAACTGAAAACCCTTGTTCAAAAAGGATGTGAAGGCAAACACAGCAACTACAGGCCAGTCAGTTTAACTTTGGTGGTCGGAAAATCTACAGATAAAAATAAACCTGGACAAAATCAATAGTGGCATGGACAATTGTGAGTTAATTAAGGAAACACATCAAGGAATTCTTAAGGAAAAATCACGTTTAACAGACTTGCAGGAGTTTTCTTGAGTTGAAAGCAGAGACGGTTGATGAGTGAAATGCTGTTGATGTGGTACATATGGACTTTTCAAAGGCAATTGTTACAGTGCCACACAACATACTTGTGAGCAACCTTGCAGTGCATGGAATAAAAGGGGTGATAGGAACATGGATACACTATTGTCTGAGAGACAGGAAACAAAGATTTGTGGTTGATGGATGTTTTGTGGGCTGGAGTACGGTCTGTAGTGGAGTTCGGTCTGCAGTGGAGTTCCCCAGGGAGCCGTCTTGGGAGCCTTATTTTTTATGACACATTTTATTGGCCTAGATCTTGGTGTACAGGGCACAGTTTGAACGATTGCAGAGGATGCTAAACTTGGAAGCATTGTGAACTGTGAGGAGGACAATGTAGCAATTCAAAAGGACATAGACATGCCGGTGGAATTGGCAGACAGGGGGCAGATGAAGCTCAATGCAGAAAAAAAATGAAGTGAATCATCTTGGTAAGAAGAACATGGAGAGGCAATATAAAATAAAAAGTACAATTGCAAATAGGTGCAGGAGCAGAAGGACCTACGTGTATATGTGCTTAAGTCATTGGAGGAGGCAGGACAGGTCGAGAGATTGGTTAATAAAGCATACGGTCTCCTGGGCCTAATTAATAGAGGCATAGAGTGCCGGAGCAAGGAAGTTATGCTGAACATGAAGAAGATACGAGTTGAGCCTCAGCTCGAGTATTGCTTCCAATTAAGGATGCTACGCTTGAGGAACAACGTGAGGGCATTGGAAAGAGTGCAGTAAAGATTCGCTGGAATGGTTCCAGGGGTGAAGAACTTCAGTTTTGAAGATAGATTGGAGAATTTATGACTGTCTTCCTTGAAGAGGTGAAGGCTGAGAAGTCATTTGATCGAATTATTCAAAACCATGAAGAGTCCGAACAAAGGTGATAGAGAGAGACAATGTTCCCACTCATGAAATTATCAAGAACGGGAGGGCACAGATTAAATTATTTGGTAAGAGAAGCAAAAGTGACACAGGGAATTATGTTTTCACGCAACCAGTGTTTACGGTCTGAAATGCGCTGCCTGAGAGTGTGGTGGAGACATGTTTAATTGAAATATTCAAAAGGGACAGCTATGTGAAAAGGAGGGCAGTACAAGGTTATATGGGGAAGGCAAGGAAATAGAACTGAGAGAATTGCTCATTAGGGAAGCAAGTGTGGACATGGTGGTACGAATGACCACCTTCTGCATTGTAACGAGTCTGTGATTCTGCAGTGGCCACAAGGTGGGACATCTATGATCAGAAGTTGTGCGGAAAACTCATGTGACTTCTTGAGGTACAGAAAGCTAATGCTGAGAAAGTGGCGGAGACTTGTTGGGGAAAGGTATAACATATCCAACAGAAAGCACACTGAACGCTGAAGTTTGAGTTCATGGTATTGGCTATGTACCCGTACCTTTGTACCGAGTGCACCTAAGTGTGACGCCATATCTGGGATGGTAACCGTAGGAGTTGCCCATAGCTTGCCTGTAGATGGCATTAACCTACTCTTGGGGAATGATTTCTCCAGAGCAAAATTATCAGTTTCTCCCGTAATTACAGAGAAACCACGTGAAGTTAAAGAAACAGAACAGTTGCAGGAACAAGTTCTGGGAATATGTCCTGTGAGTGTAGTAACCCGAGCAATGGATAAACAGTTTCCATTGTTGGAGGCAAAATTGGCACCACAAACGGATAGCTGAGAAACTGAAACTTTCCTTATGAATTTATATAATCCAAATGATATGTGTAACAAATCTTCCATAATCGCAACACAGCAAGCATATCCAGAGTTAAACAAAATAGCAGTCGGCTCTGACAGAAGCTGATGTAAAAAGAGTTCCAGAATGCTGTTATGTGGAAGACGGTGCTCTGAGGAAGATATAGAGACGGCCTCAGAGCGGAAAATGGTGGCAGACTTTCCGTTATTTCTTCCCCTTTTTCTTTTACAACCTAGGGTTCATTTCGTCCAGCCCTGGTGGCTTATCCATTTCAAGATGCTAATTAAATTAGTACCTCCTCTCTCCCTATGTTTATCACATCCAATACTTCACAACCCTCTTCCTTAACTGCAAAATTTGTATCAACACCCTCTTTTGTGAAGACAAACAAAATGTATCAGTTAAGAACCCTATTAATATCTTCAGTTCCTATGCATAGGTTACCTTTTGGTCTTTTATGGCCCCTACTCTTTCCTTAGTTATCCCTCTACTCTTAATCTATGTATAAATCAGCTTTGATCCCTGACTGATCCCGGCTACCCGACTTAACTTAACTGAGGTCCTTGTTTCCAGCGATGGTCCTGCTCCCAGGACTGGTGTACTGCTGGTAGTTGCCTCTCCTCCGTGGCTTGCTCCAGCTGCCCTGTCACACAGACCTGTGGTCTGAGGCTCCACGATAGGCATGGTCGTACGTCTGGTATTGTACTGGCAGTGCTCCCACTGCATTACAGGCCAACGTGGCAGTGCCACATGTATCTTGGCTATGAGGGTCCAGCGATGGTCCTGGTCCCAGTCCAGATGTCGTTCCGACAGTAGCCCCATTCCCTGACTGATACCTGCTATCCCATCACATTCATCTGGGGTCCCAACTCAAGTGAAGGTCTTGATCCAAGGTCTTGTCTCGTATCAAGAAGTGGTCTCTGGTCCCTGACTGGCAATGAAACCCGTAACACATAGGTGTAATCTGGGGCTCTAGAAATGCACCTCGTTACAGGTCTGGTGTAGTATCGGCAGTGGGTCCCTCTCTCTGGTTCCTGTGATACCCCTGCACTCATCTGGTGTCTGGGACTCGAGCGATGGTCCAAGTTCCAGGACCACAAATTATGCAGCTGCAGGCCCCACAAGCTGGCCGGCCTACTGACTCCAAACCACTAACCTGGGGTCCTGGTTCTCCAGCAGTGGGCGTGAGCTCTGGCCTGGTGCAGAATAAGCAATACCCCCTGTTACCTGTCAGGTTCTGCGACCACGGGACACTTATATGGGCTCTGGGCTTCCAGCGATGGTCCTGGTCTCAGAACTAGTGTAGTATTGGCAGTGGTTCCCACTCTCTTCAACTGGCTTGACTGTCTTCATCACACTTACCTAAGGTCCAGTGTCTCCAGTCATGGTCCTGGTCCCAGGCCTGGTGTATTACTGGCAGTGGCCTCTCTCCCTGACTGGCTCCAGTGTCCTCACTACACTTAACTGGGATCCGGGACTCCATCCATGGTCTTGGTCCCCGGCATGGCACAGTACCGGCAGTGGCCCCACTCCCTGACTGGCCCTGGTGCCCTCGCTGCACTTACCAAGGGTCTAGGGCTTCAGCGATGGTCCTGCTTCCAGACCTGATGTAATACTGGCAGTTCCACTGCTCCTACTGGCGTTGCCAATACTACTGAGCTGCTGCTCCTTAGATTGTTCAGCAGATTTGGCAGGCCGGATCCAAATTCTGAAAGGGATGTGGACTAAGGCGCCGGGGAGTTAATCGCCAGAGCGCCGCTGAATTGCGCCGAGTGAGGACTTTGAACTGCCAAGACTGGGATCCCCTCATATTTTTGGCCTGCCGTGAGGAATACCGCTGCTTTCACTAAATTATGCTCCCCATTTGAGTAAGAAATCCCTGCCACTGGTCCGATAATTCCCCTGTTTCCATTGAATTTTGTGATGATTGAGATTATTTGTGCATTGATTTTTCAGTGGACTCATTTCCAGTAATGGCTTTGAAATAATTGAATTCCGTGCTGCCTGTCACAGGTGAGGGAATCTCTCAATCAGTCCAACATTTAGCTTTTTCTGCATGAACAAAGTGCTGCAGATGCTGCAAATGTGAAAAAGAAACAGAAAATGCTGGAAATATTAAGCCGGTCTGGCAGCATCTGTGGAGAGAGAATCAGAGTGAATGATTCAGTTCGGTGACCCTTTGTCAAAACTGGGAGGGATTAGAGATGGGACAGTTTTTGAACCAAACAGGGAAAGGAGGGAGGGGGAGGATTATGATCAACATTGAATTTAATAATTTCCGTGTCATTCTTTTGTTATTTAATCTCTCCTGCCTTCCACCGGATCACAGACCTTCCAATTTGTTCTTTCAGGTCCAATTATTTCAACACATCACTGGATACCGGAACACATTTGTAAATCTCAGTATGTCTTCATTCAAACTGGTAACTTTGCTCCCAGCCTGATGTGTTATCTCTTCGCTTATTTCCCTTCCTCACAGTTAACTTCCTGACGATTGGGATCCTCTCTAAGGGAAAGTGTGGTCTCTCCAAATGTGTCTCTCGCTACCTGGTGGCCATGTCAGCGGCGGATCTGCTGATCATTATCCTCGACCTGATACTGAGGCAGATTCCCATTGATTATTGGGAACAGTTTCGGTTCCTGCGGTCCATCCGCGTGTGTAATATCCATGCCATCCTTCTTTATGCAGTCACAGACTGTTCTGTCTGGTTCACTGTTACTTTCACCTTTGATCGATTTGTGGCCATTTGCTGCCAGAAGCTGAAAAGTAAATATTGCAGCGAGAAAACGGCGGCTGTGGTCTTGGGAACAGTAACTGTGCTGAGCTGTTTAAAGAACATCTTCCGGTATTTTATGTTAGCTGGCGATTATTGGCTGATGAACTTCAACTTGAGGGTCTGTATTCTCGGGTCTGGGGAACAGTCGTGCTCCTCCACAATATTCTAACCCCGGGGGTCCCATTTGTGGTGATTCTGCTGCTCAATGCTCTCACCGACAGACACATTTTAGTGAGCAGCAGAGCACGCAGGAGGCTCCGGGCTCACAGCAGTGGGGAGAGTCACTGAGACCCTGAGATGGACAGGCGAAGGAAATCCATCATATTACTTTTAGTTATCTCGGGGAATTTCATCCTGTTATGGGCAGTGTTTATGATGTTTTCGATATTGTACCGGATGTTTTGGTTGGGGTATCGGTCTGTATCTCTACCTGTTTATCTGAGGGAATTGGGCTTCATGCTGCAGCTCCTGAGTTGCTGCACAAACACTGCGATTTATGCCGTGACCCAGACTCAGTTCAGAGAGCAGTTGAAGAATGTGCTGAAATATCCCTTTCCTCCAATTGTTAAATTCATTCAATGATGACAGAAACTCAATCTTTATGTCCAGCCATGTATTGGGGCCTATCACTACGGAAACAAAGCAGAGGCGGGACCTGTTGCTGAGTTGACAGAGCTGGGGGCAGGGCCTTTCGCCATGGTGACCGGGTCCGGCCGAACCTTTCGCTCGGGTGACAGAGCGGGCAGCCGTGCCTGTTAGTATGGCGACAGAGCGGGGCAAGTACATGTCGTCATGGTTGCAAGAGGAGTGGGGGCGGGAGTTGTTACCATGGTAACGGGGGAGTGGGAGGGACCTGTTGAGTATAATCAGATAAAACCTTTATAACATTTAGAATCCTTAATAACTCTTTATAACCATTGGTAAACATTTAGAATCCTTTGCAAAGCGTCATAAACGTTCAGAATACCTTATGCACATTTATAATCCATTTTAATCCTTTATAATCCTTTATTTATCATACATATCAGATCGCTGCCACGGACAGAAAACACTTAAAATGACCAACATGGATTCCTCTCATTTTAAAGAGTGCATATCATTTAGAATGGCCACAGTACATGTCACTTAAAATGGCCACACTGCATATCACTGCCTGGCGTGCGATCTCCACGTGTGTGTGTGTGTATGTGTGTGTGTATCTGTTTGTGTGTGTCAGTGTGTGACTCACTGCTGGGGGTGCGATGAGTGTGTAAAATAGTGTGTTTATGCTTTTGTTATTCTGTGTACGTGTGTGCCTGTGTCAGTGCCTGCGTGTAAGATGTGTTATTGTGCATACCTATGATTTCTGTGTGCGTCTGTATGTGCATGTGTGTGTGTGCGTGTGTTGAGATTTGTGTGTCTCTCTGTCTGTCGGTCTGCCTGTATGCCTGTATGTGCCTAACCCATTTCTGGGTGTGCAGCGTATGTGTGTGAGTAAGTGTCTCTGAGTGTTCATTGCTGTGTGTATGTCACAGTCTGTGTGTGCATGTGTGTCTGTGCGCCTATCTGTGTGTGTCTGTGTCTCTCTTCCTTGGCATCTCTCTCTCTCTCTGTCTCACTGTGTGTATGTGTGTGTGTGTGCGTGTGTGTGTGTGTTTGTGTGTGTGCAGGTGTCTGTTTGTGTGGCTTTTTGTCTGCCCGTGTACCTGTCTGTGCCTGTGTGTACATCGCTGTCCCAATGACTGGTGTGTAATTGTCAGTGAGGCTTTGTGTATCTGTGTCTGTGTGTCTGTCTCTCTCTGTGTTGGTCTGAGTCTGTGTGTGCATCTGTGGGTGTTTGCTTCTAAGTATATGGCTGTGTGTCTGTGTCTACATCTGAGTGATGTATATGTGTCTGTCCCAGTGCCTGGTGTGTAATGGGTGTGTATATATCTGGCTCTGTGACTCGGGTGTGAAGTGTATGTGTGTGGGTGTGTCTATGTTTGCATCTATGTTACTGTACGGTTCTGTGTGCGTGTCTGTCTCAATACTTGTGGTGTGATGTGCTTCTGTGTGTATAGTTACAGTGCCACAGTTGTGTATATATGTGTCTGTGTGTCTCTGTATTTCTCTCTCTCTTTCTCTTTCTCTCTCTCTCTCTCTCTCTCACTCTTTCTCTGTCACTATCTCTCTATCACTTTGTGTCTGGGAGTGTGTATGTGTGTGGGGTGTGTCCAAATGTGTCTGCGCTTGTGCATCTGCATCTGTGTTTGTGTCCGTGTCTGTGTGCTTCGACGTGCCCTTGTTTATGTTTGTACATCTGTGTATGCGTCGGTGTATGTGTGTCTCTGTGGGCATCTGTGTGTGCGTGTCTGACAATGTATGCACGTCTATGTTTCTCTCTGTGTCTGTGTGTGCTTGTGTGACTCTGGATGTGTATGTGCGTATGTCTGTCTCTGTGTATGTGGCTCTGTGCGTGTCCATCTGTGTGCGTCTGGTCGTGTGTGTTTCTCTCTCTATCTATCACTCTCTGTGTCTGCGTGTGTGTCTCTCTCTGTGACTGGCATGCAATGTATATGTGCGACTGTGAGTGTCTCTGCCTGTGTGTGCGTGTCTGTGTCTCTGTCTGTGTCTGCCTGTTTGTCTGTCTTTCTCTCTGTGTGGGTCAGTGTCTATGCCTGTGCATCTCTGTGCCGCTCTGTCTCTGAGCGCGTCTGAGTGTGTCTCTCTGTGAATATGTGTCTGTGTATATGACTGTGCGTCTGCGTGAGTGATGTGTTTGTGCCAATCTCAGTGCCTGAGGTGTAATGCGCGCGGGTGTGTCTGTCTTTGTGTGTGTTCCTGTGCATGTCTGTGTGTCTGTATCTATGTGTGCGCCTATGTGCAAGCGTGTGTATGTGCCTGTGTATGTGTGTCTGCCTCTCTCTTTGTGGGTCTGTATTTGTGTCTGTGTATCTATGTGTGTGTGTACGCATATGTGCGTGTGTGTGTGTCTTTATCTTTCTGTGTTTCTCTACCTGCCTATGTGTCTGCCTGCGTTGGTCTGAGTGTGTGCCCATGTGTACGTTTGTGAGTGTGTGCTTTTTTATGTGCCTTTGTGTTTGTGTGTCTGTGTAGGCGTGTCTGTCTGTGTCTGACAGTGCATGAGTCTCTGTCTGTGCTTGATTGTGTCTGTCTCTTTCTGTGTGTGTGCTTGTCTCTGTGACTGTTTGTGTGTCTTTCTGTGCCGGTGTGTCTGTGCCTGTGTATTTATGTGTCGCTGTGTATCTGTATGTGTGTATTTGTCCGTGTGTGCTCTCTCTCTCTCAGGGTCTGTGGGTGTGTGTGTGTCTCTCGCACTGTGTTTTTATTTTTTTTTATGTATGTGAGTTTATCAATGTGTGTGTGTGTGTCTGTGTGTGTGCATCTCACTGTCTGTGTGTGTCTTTGTGACACACACTCTCTCTATATATGCATCTCTGTGTGTCTGTCTGTGTGTGTGCATCTCTCTCTGTTTGTGGGTGTATCTGACTCTCTCTCTCTCTCTCTCACTTTCTCCCTCTCTCGCTCTGCGTCTGGGAGTGTTTACATACGTCTCTATCTCTGTGGCTCTGTGTGTCTGTACGCCTCTCTCTGTGTCTGTGCGTTGTGTCTGAGTGTATGCCTGTGTATGTGGGTGTGTCCAAGAGGGTCTATGCCTGTGTATCTGCATTTGAGTTTGTATCTGTGCCTGTGTGCCTGTCTGTATGGATCTGCTAGCACGTGTTGGTGCTTGTGCATCTGTATATGCGTGGGTGTATGTGTGTCTCTGTGGGCGTCCGCATGTGTGTATCTGACAATGTATGTGTGTCTCTGTTTCTCTCTGTTTCTGTGTGTGCTTATGTGACTCCGTATGTGTATGTGCCCGTGATTTGTCTCTGTGTGTACGGCTTTGTGCGCGTCCATCTGTGTGCGTGTGATTGTGTATGTTTCTCTCGCGATCTGTCTCTGCTGAGTCTATGTGTGTCTCTCTTTCTCTCTCCATCTGTGACTCTGTGGGTCGGTGTGTTTGAGTGTGTGTGTGCATGTCTATGTGTGTGCCTGGCTCATTGACTGGCGTGCAATGTATCTGTGTTGTTTGTCTGTTTCTCTATCTGTGTGTGCGTGTCTGGGTCCCTGCCTCTTTGTCTGCCTTTCTCTGTGTGTGGGTCGGTGTGTGTGTCTGTATATCTGTGTGTCTGTCGTCTCTGAGTGCGTCTGACTGTGTCTGTCTGTGTATATATGGCTGTGTATCTGACTGTGCATCTGCGTGAGTGGTATGTTTGCACAACTCTCAGTGCCTGATGTGTAATGTGTTTGTGTGTGTCTTCGTGTGTGTCTGTCTGTGTGGCTGTGTCAATGTGTGCGCTAATGTGTGTATGGCTGTGTGTGTGTGTGTTCCTCTGTCTGTGTGTCTTTACCTGCCGATCTGTCTGCCTGCGCTGGTTTGTGTGTGTGCCCGTGTGTACGTTTGTTTGTGTCGATAAGGCGTGCGTGTTTCTATGTGCCTTTGTGTTTGTGCCTGTCTGTGTGTGCTTGTGTATGCATGTCTGTCTGCCTGTGAGTCTCTGTCGGTGCATGTTTGTGTCTGTCTCTATCTGTGTGTGTGCGTGTTTTTCTCTGTTTCTGTGTGTCTTTCTGTGCGGGTATGCCTCTGCCTGTGTTTTTCTGTGTCACTGTGCCTCTGTATGAGCGCATTTGTCCATGTGTGTGTCTGTGTGTGCATTTGTGTGTCGGCCTATATGTCTGCGTGTGTCTGTGTATCGATCTGTTTGTATTGGTCTCTCTGGGTCTCTGTGTCTGTCATTGTATGCCTATGTACAAAGAACAAAGAGAACAAAGAACAGGACAGCACTGCAACAGGCCATTCGGTCACCCAATCCTGCGCAGATATTGATGCCTGCCTAAACTCAAACCTTCAGCACTTCCGCGCACCGCATCCCTCTATTTCCATCCTATTCATGTATTTGTCAAGGTGCCTCGAAAACGTCGCTATCGTACCTGCTTCCACCACCTCCCCCAGCAGTAAGTTCCAGGCACTCACCACCCTCTGTGTAAAGAACTTGCCTCGCACAAGCCCTCTAAACTTTGCCCCTCACACTTTAAATCTATGTCCCCAATTAACTGACTCTTCCACCCTGGGAAAAAGCTTCTGACTATCCACTCTGTCCATGCCGTTCATAACTTTGTAAACCTCTATCATGTCACCCCTCGACCTCCATCGTTCCAGTGAAAACAATCCGAGTTTATCCAACCTCTCCTCATAGCTAATGCCTTGCAGACCAGACAACCTCCTGGTAAACCTCTTCTGTACCCTCTCCAAAGCCTCCACGTCCTTCTGGTAGTGTGGCGACCAGAATTGCATGCAATATTCTAAGTGTGGCCAAACTAAAGTTCTGTACAGCTGCAGCACGACTTGCCAATTTTTATGCTATGTGCCCCGACAGATGAAGGCAAGCATGCCGTATGCCGTGTTGACTACCTTATCCACCTGCGTTGCTATTTTCAGTGACCTGTGGACCTGTACGCCCAAATCCCTCTGCCTGTCAATACTCCTAAGGGTTCTGCCATTTCCTGTATACTTGCCACCTGCATTAGAACTTCCAAAATGCATTACCTCACATTTGTCCGGATTAAACTCCATCTGCCATTTCTACGCCCAAGTCCTCAACCGATCTGTATCCTCTGACAATCCTCATCACTATCCGCAACACCACCAACGTTTGTGTCATCCGCAAACTTACAAATCACACCATCTACATTTTCCTCCAAATCATTTATATACACGACTAACAGCAAAGGTCCCAGCACTGATCCCTGCGGAACACCACTAGTCACAGCCCTCCATTCAGAAAAGCACCCTTCCACTGCTACCCTCTGTCTTCTGTGACCGAGCCAGTTCTGGATCCATCTTGCCAGCTCACCTCTGATCCCATGTGACTTCACCTTTTGTACCAGTCTGTCATGAAGGACCTTGTCAACGGCTTTACTGAAGTCCATATAGACAACATCCACTGCCCTTCCTTCATCAATCAACTTCGTCACTTCCTCAAAAAACTCAAACAAGTTAGAGAGACACGACCTCCCCTTCACAAAACCATGCTGCCTCTCGCTAATAAGTTCGTTTGTTTCCAAATGGGAGTAAATCCTGACCCGAAGAATCCTCTCTAATAATTTCCCTACCACTGACGGCCTACAATTCCGTGGATTATCCTTGCTACCCTTCTTAGACAAAGGAACAACATTGACTATTTCCTGTCCTCTGGGACTTCACCTGTAGCCAATGAGGATGCAAATATTTCTGTCAAGGCCCCAGCAATTTCTTCCCTTCCCTCCCTCAGTATTCTGGGGTAGATCCCATCAGGCCATGGGGACTTATCTAACTTAGTGCTTTGCAAGACGCCCAACACCTCCTCTTTTTTGATAACGACATGACCCAGACTATCGACACTCCCTTCCCTAGACTCACCATCCACCAAGTCCTTCTCTTTGGTGAATACTGATGCAAAGTACTCATTTAGTACCACGCCCATTTCCTCTGGCTCCACACATAGATTCCCTCCTCTGTCCTTGAGTGGGCCAACCCTTTCCCTGGTTTCCCTCTTGCTCTTTTTATACGTATAAAAGCCTTGAGATTTTCCTTAATCCTGTTTTCCAATGACTTTTCATGACCCCTTTTAGCCCTCCTGACTCCTTGCTTAAGTTCCTTCCTACTGTCTTGATATTCCTCAAGGGCATCGTCTGTGCCCAGCCTTCCAGCCCTTACGAATGCAACCTTTTTCTTTATGACGAGGCTCACAATATCCCGCTTCATCCAAGGTGCCCAATACTTACCAAACATATCCTTCTTCCTCACAGTAACATGCCTGTCCTAGATTCTAATCAACTGACGTTTGAAAGAATCCCACATGTCGGATGCTGTTCTACCATCAAACAGCAGCCCCCAATCTAAATTCTTCAATTCCTGCCGAATATTGTTATAATTAGCCTTCCCCCAATTTAGCACATTCACCCGAGGACTAATCTTATCCTTATCCACAAGTACCTTAAAACTTATGAAATTATGGTCACTGTTGCCGAAGTGCTCCCCGACTGAAAATCCGACCACCTGGTCGGGCTCATTCCCAAAAACCAGCTCCAGTATGGCCCCATCCCTAGTTGGACTATCTACATATTGTTTCAAGAGGCCCGACTGGATGCTCCTTTCAAATCCTGCCCCATACAAGCCCCTAGCACTAAGTGAGTCCCAGTCAACTTAGGGGAAGTTTAAATACCCGTCACTACAACCCTGTTACCTTTGCATCTTTCCAAAATCTGTCTACATATCTGCTCCTCCACCTCCCACTGGCTGTTGGGAGGCCTGTAGTAAACCCCCAACATCGTGACTGTACCCTTCCTCTTCCTGAGCTCCACCCATATTGCCTCGCTGCATGACCCCACCGAGGTGTCCTCCCGCAGTACAACTGTGATATTCTCCTTAACCAGTAATGTAACTCCCCACCCCTTTTACATCCCCCTCTATCCTGCCTGAAACTTCTAAATCCCGGAATATTTAGCTGCCAATACTGTCCTTCCCTCAACCAAGTCTCTGTAATAGCCGCAACATCATAGTTCCGAGTAC
The DNA here is from genome assembly GCF_036365525.1 of Heterodontus francisci. Lineage (NCBI taxonomy): Eukaryota > Metazoa > Chordata > Chondrichthyes > Heterodontiformes > Heterodontidae > Heterodontus > Heterodontus francisci. Next base: position 532,447 of record NW_027141749.1, on the reverse strand, counting down.
TAATCGAAGCTTTAAGTTTATCTGCCTTAACTGTTGTACATCTCGCATTGAAACAAATGAACCTCAGACCACCAGTCCCGCTGTGCTCCGCAACATCTCCCTGCCTGCTCTTCCTCTTAGTCTTACTGGCCTTATTTACTAGTTCCCCCTCATTTATTTCACCTGCTGCCCTACTGCTCTGGTTCCCACCACCCTGACACACGAGTTTAAACCCTCCCGAGTGACGCTAGAAAACCTCGCAGCCAGGATATTTGTGCCCCTCCAGTTTAGATGCAACCCATCCTTCTTGTACAGGTCCCACCTGTCCATGAAGAAATCCCAATGATCCAGATATTTGAAAGCCTCCCTCTACACCAGCTGTTCAGCCACGTGTTGAGTTGCACTATCTTCCTATTTCTAGCCTCACTGGTACGTGGCACTGTTAGTAATCCAGAGATTACAACCCTAGAGGTCCTGTTTTTTAACTCACTACCGAACTCCCTCAGCTCCCCCTGCAGGTCCTCATCAGTCTTCCCGCCTATGTCGTTGGTACCGATGTGTACCACAACCTCTGGCTGTTCACCCTCCCCCTTCAGAATGCCCTTTACCCGTTCAGAGACATCCTGGCACCAGGGACACAGCATAACATCCTGGAGTCTCTTTCACGCCCACAGAAGCGCCTATCTGTGCCCCTGACTATAGAGTCCCCTATAACTGTTGCTCTTCTGCGCTTTGTCTCTCCTTGCTGAACAACAGTGCCAGCCGTGGTGCCACTGCTCTGGCTGCTGCTGCTGTTTTCCCCTGAGGGGCCATCTCCCCACAACAGCATCCAAAACAGTATACTTGTTCGAGAGGGGGATAGCCACAGAAGATTCCTGCGATGACTGCCTGCCGCTTCTCGCGGTCACCCATCTATCTGCCTACAGCTTGGGTGTAATCACTTCCCTAAAACTCATGTCTATGATGCTTTTTGCCACCAAAATGCTCCTAAGTGCATCCATTTCCTGCTCCAACCGATCAATGCAGCCTGTGAGGAGCTGCAACTGGGTACACTTCCAGCAGATGTAGTTATTCAGAACTCTGGAAGGGTCACGGACCTCCCACATCTTAGAAGTGAAGCACTTCACCCATCTAACTGACATTTCTAGCACTAATTAATAAATTAATTAAAAATAAATAAATACTTATTAAATCCTCACTAAATTATGTTCCAATTAACTATATGGTCCCTTGTACAAACCTAATTAAAACTTATTAACTTATAATATTTATTAGCTATGCACAAAACAGAATAGAACTTGTTTTTGGAAAGGAAATGTACATTACGTCATTCTTTTCTTGTTCTTTCTTTTGGCGCCTTTTCAAATCACTGTACTAAAACCAAAAACTAAAGTAAAAGTAATTTAACATTCTTAAAACAAAAGATTTAACACCAGTTTCTTAAATAAACTTTAAACATTCCAATCTTTCCACCTCTCCTTTATTTATCCTTCTTTCCCTTAAACCAATATCCACTTTCCGACATTTTCTACTTACAAAAAAGTCAGTAAGACATGCCTTTAATTGAAACAGCAAAAAAAACCAAAAAAAAGAGAACAAATTTTAAACGTCGGTCCAATTAAAATAGTGTTTTAAACTTCAAATAAGATTTCTGCCAGACAGATTCAGACCTTCATGGCTGAAGATTAGCTCTTATAACATTGTTCTTTGCCATTTCACAGTTGCAAAACCAACTTTTACGATAAAAATAAAAACAGCAATTCAAAATGTAAATAAATTTTTTATCCCATTCCTGGGTGCACGATCTTAAATTGAAATAAACACACTCAACAATCTATTTTCACACTTATTCCATTCCCAACAACATAGGAACATTGATTCTTGTATTGGGTTCTGAAGTCAAAGTACCTAAAATCTGTGGAATCTGTCTCGATCCCGTGCTACACACACAGGTTAAATTAGTTCACAACCAAAACACGACTCACTTGGGTTTCGCAAAAATATACACTTATAAAATATAACAAGTAACAGACTCATATTTTTAACAATTAAGCTGGACTAATGACCATTGGCTCCAAAGAACACTACACAGACATGAACGTTCATCCCATTCGTGGAAGCTTCCAACATGCACACATTTGAACGAAAAGCCACAGTAACTTTCTTGTACTCACCTGAAATTTCACTAAAAACATCTTAAATTGTCCCTCTTTCCTCATTCTGATAAAATTCACTTTCCCACTCCAGCTTCCCCAATCTACGTTCTGACCACCATACTCGGAGGAGACTGAGGCAATTCTTCCCACGGTTACTGCAGACACAATTGCTCATTGGCTCCCCAATTTTCTCTGCAGTTCCAAACTTTTTTCCTGAAGCATTCATTCTCCTCCTCCGATTGGTTCAACTGACTTTTATTCTCCTGGGCGTCAATCACAGTTGTGCAGGTGTTTAGGTCAGAGACATGCTGCTGTAACAGAGATGCCATACAGCTCCAAATCACGAACTCTCTGGTTCAGTCGTTCAAGCTCTTTATTTTTCTGAGTGCTGCAAAGCAGCAGGTTTTTGATTTTGCTTTCTCCATCTTCAAATTCTACCAGCCTTTCTTATCTTGTGTGAACTCTATGCATTTCTTATATTACTCTTTGAAGACCTGTTCAACATTTTACACTATATGAATTTATTATTATCTTTATATATCTTTATATAAGTGCATTTAGATCACTGGTGGGTCTCCAAACTCCTCAAAAGGGTTTTCCCTCCCAAGTGTTGTCTGGTCTTTCGAACGTGAGATTCTTCCTTTCTCCCAGAACGCGTTCACAGCATGCCAAGTCCCATCTGGGGTGCCACTGTAAGATTTATGATAAGATAAGGGTGTTTTAAACTCTCTGCTAAGGTGAGAACAGACTTGACTGATCAACAGCTTGTTGTGAATCGACTTTATTGATAAAATAAGGGACATGTTTTTTCGGTTCTCAGATACGCCATAATCACAAACTCAGGCAATAATTAACAGTCGTAAACAGATTCTATCCATATTAGAGACTGGACGGCATAGTGCACGAAGATATTTCTTGCAGCTTCTGGTCTTCAAGTTTTTTTTCTCTCTCTCTCATAGCTTCTCTTGTTGTTAAAATGTTTCTGCTGTATAGTGGCAAATTCAGAATTCAATTCAGCCTCGCAGCTTCACAGTTAAATAAAAGCAAAATACTGCGGATGCTGGAAATCTGAAATAAAAACAAGAAATGCTGGAACCACTCAGCAGGTCTGGCAACATCTGTGGAAAGAGAAGCAGAGTTAACGTTTCGGGTCAGTGACCCTTCTTCGGAATTTCACAGTTAAGCCTCCCCTCATACCAATCAGTGATCAGTCTTGAATCAATGTATGCGTTTCTCAGCCAACCAAGGATCGTTCTGTGAGGGTTGCTAACATTATCTTTTCCACCAGCAGCACATAGAAAGAGTCTGTGTGTTAACTCCCTTATCACAATGCTTTTCTGAGGTTGCCTTATCTCACTACAAGACAATTCTAAGTAGAAGCTCTCACTATCTGATCTTTAGATCTGACATTTTCACTTCAAGTAAGCATATTTTAACTTGACATAAGTCAGAATCTCTCTGCCTTGACATTTTGCCTATACTTGCCTTATTTCTTAAAATGTTCACGTTTTCATACTACAAAGAAGGATTTTAATAAAGCTAAACGTAGGTTATAATATAAAGTCACTTGTAAGCTTATAATAGCTAATTTTAACAATTAGCATGCTGGTTAACAGCTTTCAGCAACCTAATAATCTTACAGATCCTTCGCCAATGCAGCCTCCCTCACAACTGAAACTATGACAGGACTGAATCTCAGACAGTGCATCAGTTCCTCAGTTCTGAACCTGGAACACTGCCGGGTTTACTCAGTATGGCCCATCTGACATTGCAGTGTTCCATCAGGACAGCCCATCTGACATTGTGGCACTGGCTCAGTATTGACTCTCTGATAGTGCAGGGGTGCCTCAGTACTGTCTTCCTGACAAAGCGGCACTCCATTGTTACTGGCCTTCCAATAGTGCAGCATTCACTCAGTACTGCCCCTCTGACAGTCTAGAACTCCTGCAGTACGGCCCATTTAACTGTGCTGCGGATCCTCAGTACTGGCCCACTGACAGTGTAATGCTCGCTTAGTTCTGCCCTTTCAACCATGGAGTGCTCACTCAGCACTGTCTCTTCGATAGTGTAGTTCTGCATCAGCACTCACAATTTGACAATGAAGCCCTCCCTCAGTACTGACCCTCCAACCAAACAGCATGCCTTAATTAATGGACCTTCGAAAATGAATTGCTCGCTCAATACTGACGTTCCAACAATGCAGCTCCACCTCAGTATCTACCTTCCAACAGTTCAAAGCACTCTCAGTACTGGCCAATTGACAGTTAAGCACACGCTCAGTACTGAATCTCTGCATGCAGGTCTCCCTCAGAACTGTCCCTCTGGCAGTACAACACTCCACCAGTTATGTTCCCTCAGTACTGAACCTCCAGGAGTGCAGCCCAACCTTAGTACGGCACCTCTGACAGTCTGGCTCGCCCTTAGTCCGAACCCTCTGACAGTGGGACCTTAGTGCTGTGCCGCTGACAGAGGGACATTCCATCAGTACTGACGTGTCTAACTGTGCGTTTACCCTCCAAGATTGCAGCGCTCCCTCTAACTGTACCTCTGCAAGTGCAGCACTCACTCAGTCGTAAACCTCCGGCAATGCAAGACTCCTATAATACTACCCATCCAACCGTACAGTGACCACTAAGTACTTACGTTCTGACAGTACAGCGCTCCCTCATTACCGACCCTTCAACAGTGCAGCGCTCCCTCATTACTGACCTGCAACAGTACAGCACTCCCCCAGTACTAACACTCTGAAATGTAGCGCTCCCTCAGTACTGACAGGCTGACTGTGCAGCTCTCACTCAGCACTGCCTCTTCGACAGTCCAGCGGTCCCTCAGTGCTGGCCCTCGGACTGTATCGTGCTCCATTAGCACTGACCCTCTGAAAAATGCCGCTCTCCCTCAAATCTGCCACTCTTATAGTGCAAACTCGCTCAGTCATCTGTTCCGATGGTGCAGTGCATCCTCAGTCCCAGACATCCAGCAGTGCCGTGTTCATTTGATATTTCACCTGGACAGTACAACGCTCCCTCATTAGTGCTCCTTCAATGATGCAGCGTTCCTTCAGTACTGAAACTACAATAATGCGGTGCTATCTCAGTTTTGCCCCTCAGAAAATGTAGTGGTACCTCAGTACGGCCCCTCTGAAAGCTCAGAGATCTTCCAGTTCTGAAGTTCGATATAAAAACAAGAAATGCTGGAAACACTCAGCAGGTCTGGCAGCATCTGTGAAAAGAGAAGCAGAGTTAACGTTTCGGGTCAGTGACCCTTCTTCGGAACTGACAAATATTAGAAAAGTCACAGGTAATAAGCAAGTGAGGTGGGGGTGGGGCAAGAGATAATAAAGGAGGGCGAGATTGGACCAGGCCACATACCTGACCAAAAGGTCACGGAGCAAAGGCAAACAATATGTTAATGGTATGTTGAAAGACAAAGCATTAGTCCAGATTAAGTGTAAATACATTGAATATTGAACAGCAGCAAGTGCAAACCTGAAAAAAAAAACAGTGGGTAAACAAACTGAACAAACTAAGATGAAATGAAATAAATGCATAAAAAAGATTGTAAAAAAAGGGAAGAAAAAGTAACTAAAAATGAAAGTAAAATGGGAGGCTGTCATGCTCTGAAATTATTGAACTCAATGTTCAGTCCGGCAGGCTGTAGTGTGCCTAATCGGTAGATGAGATGATGTTCCTCGAGCTTGCGTTGATGTTCACTGGAATACTGCAGCAATCCCAGGAAAGAGATGTGAGCATGAGAGCAGGGGGGAGTGTTGAAATGGCAAGCAACCGGAAGCTCAGGGTCCTGCTTGCGGAGTGCGCACAGATGTTCCGCTAAGCGGTCACCCAGTCTGCACCTGGGCTCCCCAATGTAGAGGAGACCACACTGTGAGCAGCGAATACAGTACACTACATTGAAAGAAGTACAAGCGAATCGCTGCTTCACCTGAAAGGAGTGTTTGGGGCCTGGGATAGTGAGGAGAGTGGCAGGTTATAAGCAAGTGAGGTGGGAGTGGGGCAAGAGATAACAAAGGATGTCTAGATTGGACCAGGCCACATAGCTGACCTAAAGGTCACGGAGCAAAGGCAAACAATGGGTTAATGGTGCGTTGAAAGACAAATAATTAGTACAGATTAGGTGTTAATACACTGAATATTGAACAGCAGCAAGTGCAAACCAGAAAAAAACAGTGGGTAAGCAAACTGAACAAACTAAGGTCACAGGTTACAAGCAAGTGAGGTGGGGGTGGGGCAAGAGATAAAAAAGGAGGTCTAGATTGGACCATGCCACATAGCTGACCAAAAGGTCATGAGCAAAGGCAAACAATATGTTAATGGTGTGTTGAAAGACAAAGCATTAGTACAGATTAGGTATGAATACACTGAATATTGAACAGCAGCAAGTGCAAAACTAAGTTCTGATAGTTCAGCCCTCCCTCCTAACCGTTTGGCATTCCAGTACATGCAAACATATGAACATACGAAATAGAAGCACGAGTAGTCCAGTCGGCCTCCCAAGCCTGCTGTGTTATTCCACAAGACCATGGCTGATCTGGTTGCAACCTAAACTGCACATTCCCACCTACTGAGTCCTCTAGATGGGTCAGTTTTTGTCCAGTGTGTGCAGGAGGGTTTTCTGACGCAGTATGTAGACAGGCCAACCAGGGGCGAAGCCACATTGGATTTGGTACTGGGTAATGAACCCGGCTAGGTGTTAGATTTAGAAGTTGGTGAGCACTTTGGAGATAGTGATCACAATTCTGTTAGGTTTACCTTGGCGATGGGCAGGGACAGGCATATACAGCAGGGAATGAATTATAGCTCGGGGAAAGGAAATTATGATGTGATTAGGCAAGATTTAGGATGCGTAGGATGGGAAGGAAACTGCAGGGGATGGGCACAATCGAAATGTGGAGCTTATTCAAGGAGCAGCTACTGCGTGTCCTTGATAAGTATGTACCTGTCAGGCAGGGAGGAAGATGTCGAGAGAGGGAGCCGTGGTTTACTGAAGAAGTTGAAGAGCTTGTCAAGAGGAAGAAGAAGGCTTGTGTTAGGATGAGACGTGAAGGCTCAGTTAGGGCGATTGAGAGTTACAAGCTAGCCAGGAAGGATCTAACGGGAGAGATAAGAAGAGCAAGGAGAGGACACGAGAAGTCATTGGCGGATAGGATCAACAAAAGCATTAAGGCTTTCTACAGGTATATCAGGAATAAAAGAATGACTAGAGATAGGTTAGGGCCAATCAAGGATAGTAGTGGGAAGTTGTGTGTGGAATCGGAGGAGAAAGGGGAAGTGTTAAATGAATATTTTTCGTCAGTATTTACAGTGGAGAAAGAAAATGTTGTCGAGGAGAATACTGAGATACAGACTACTAGGCTAGATGGGATTGAGGTTCACAAGGAGGAGGTGTTAGCAATTTTGGAAAGTGTGAAAATAGATAAGTCCCCTGGGCCAGATGGGATTTATCCTAGGATTCTCTGGGAAGCCAGAGAGGAGATTGCAGAGCCTTTGTCCTTGATTTTTATGTCGTCATTGTCGACAGGAATAGTGCCGGAAGAATGGAGGATAGCAAATGTTGCCCCCTTGTTCAAGAAGGGGAGTGGAGACAGCCCTGGTAATTATAGACCTGTGAGCCTTCCTTCGGTTGAGGGTAAAATGTTGGAAAAGGTTATAAGAGAGAGAATTTGTAATCATCTTGAAAAGAATAAGTTCATTAGAGATAGTCAGCACGGTTTTGTGAAGGGAAGGTCGTGCCTCACAAACCTTATTGAGTTTTTTGACAAGGTGACCAAACAGGTGGATGAGGGTAAAGCCGTGGATGTGGTCTATATGGATTTCAGTAAGCCGTTTGATAAAGTTCCCCACGGTAGGCTATTGCAGAAAATACAGAAGTATGGGATTGAAGGTGAATTAGTGCTTTGGATCAGAAATTGGCGAGCTGAAAGAAGACAGAGGGTGGTGGTTGATGGTAAATGTTCATACTGGAGTATAGTTTCTAGTGGTGTACTGCAAGGATCTGTTTTGGGGCCACTGCTGTTTGTCATTTTTATAAATGACCTGGATGAGGGTGCAGAAGGGTGGGTTAGTAAATTTGCGGATGACACGAAGGTCGGTGGAGTTGTGGATAGTGCCGAAAGATGTTGTAGGTTACAGAGGGACATAGATAGGCTGCAGAGCTGGGCTGAGAGATGGCAAATGGAGTTTAATGCGGAAAAGTGTGAGGTGATTCACTTCGGAAGGAGTAACAGGATTGCAGAATACTGGGCTAATGGGAAAATTCTTGGTCGTGTAGATGAGCAGAGAGATCTTGGTGTCCAGGTACATAAATCCCTGAAAGTTGCCACCCAGGTTAATAGAGCTGTTAAGAAGGCATATGGTGTGTTAGCTTTTATTAGTAGGGGGATCGAGTTTAGGAGCCACGAGGTCATGCTGCAGCTGTACAGAACTCTGGTGCGGCCGCACCTGGAGTATTGCGTGCAGTTCTGGTCACCGCATTATGAGAAGGATGTGGAAGCTTTGGAAAAGGTGCAGAGGAGATTTACTAGGATGTTGCCTGGTATGGAGGGAAGGTCCTACGAGGAAAGGCTGAGAGACTTGAGGTTGTTTTCGTTAGAGAGAAGGAGGAGAAGAGGTTACTTAATAGTGACATGGAAGATAATCAGAGCGTTGGACAGGGTGGATAGTGAGAGCCTTTTTCCTCGGATGGTGATGGCAAACACGAGGGGACATAGCTTTAAGTTGAGGGGTGATAGATATAGGACAGATGTCAGAGGTAGTTTCTTTACACAGAGAGTAGTAGGGGCGTGGAACGCCCTGCCTGCAACAGTCGTAGACTCGCCTCTTTAAATGCATTTAAGTGGTCATTGGATCGACCAATGGATGAAAATGGAATAGTGTAGGTCAGATCGTTTCGCAGGTCGGCGCAACATCGAGGGATGAAGGGCCTGTACTGCGCTGTAATGTTCTATGTTCTATGTTCCACCCCAATAATCTTCCATTCCTTTGCTTATCAAAAAGGTATCCACCACTGCCTTAAAAATATTCACAGACTCTGCTTCCACAACATTTGAAGGAACAGAGTTCCAAAGACTTACAACGCTCTGAGCGAAAAATATATTCTCCTCATCTCTGCCTTAAGTCGGCGACCACCATGTTTTTATTTAAGAGTGACCGCTAGTTCTTGGTTCTCATATAATACCACCCTGTCAAGACCCCTCAGGATCTTATGTTTCAATCAAGTCACGTCGTACTCTTAAAAATTCGAGCAGACACCAGCTTAGCCTGTCCATTCTTTCCTCATCAGACAACTCAGCCAGTCCAGGTTTTATTTTAGCAATCCTTCTCTGAAATGTTTCCAAAGCATTTACAAATGTCCTTAAATAAGGAGACCAATGCTGTGCAGGATGTGGTCTCATCAATGCACTGTTTAACTGAAGCATAACCTCCCTACTTTTGCATTCAATTCCCCTCGCAATAAATTATAACATTCTATTTGCTTTCCGAATTATGTGTTGTGCATGCGTACTAACCTTTTGTTATTCATGCACTGGGACACCCAGATCCCTCTGCATCCCAGAGCTCTGCAATCTCTCACCATTTAGATAATATGCTTATTGTTTTATTCTTCCTGCTAAAGTGGACAATTTCACATCTCCCACATAATGCACTATTTTCCTGAGCTTGGTACACTCACTGACCCCACCCATATCCCTTTGTAGCCGCCTTATGACCTGTTCACAAATTATTTTGCTACCTATTTTTCTGTCATCCATACATTTAGCCACCATATCTTCTGTCCCTTCATCTAAGCATTTGTATAAACTGTAAAAATTTGAGGACCCAGCACTGATCCCTTTGAAACAGCATTCGTTACATCTTGCCAACCAGCAACTGACACATTTATGCCTATGCTCTTTGCGCTGCTAGCTGTATGTGGGCCCGCCCTTCATTTTACGCATCTGGCGAGAACATCCTCCATTTTATACACAAGATCAGAAGAAATAGGAGTTGGAGTAGGCCATTCAGCCCCTTGGGTTTGCTCTGCCAATCCATAAGATTATGACTGATCTGATAGCGGCCTTAACTCCACTTTCCTGCCTACCCCACGCCACCACCCTCCCCCCATACCCCCATAACCTTTGACACCCTTGTTGCTCATAAATCTAACTCAGCCTTCAATATATTCAATGACCCAACCTCCACTGCTCTGTGGGGAAGAGAATTCCAGAGTCTAACCAACCGCTGAGAGAGAAGAAAAAATTCTCCTCATCTTTGTCATAAATGGGAGATTCTCTATTTTTAAACTGTGCCCCCTAGTTCTAGACTCCCCCACAAGGTGGACATCCTCCCAGCATCCGCCCTGTAAAGGCCCCTCAGAATCTTGTATGTTTCAATAAGATCACCTCTCGTTCTTCTGAACTCCAATGTGTGCAGGCCCAACCTGGTCAACCATTCCTCATAGGAAAACCCCTTCATCCCAGGAATCAGCTCAGTGAACCTTCTCTGAACTGATTCCAATGCATCCACGTCTGACCATTTATTCACTCTCAAAGCTTCCAAACATCTTCATATTTCCCTCTCACTCTGTTTATCCCATCCAATATTTCACACTCCTCCTCTTTAACTGCAATGCCTGCATCATTCCTCCTCTTTAATGAAGACAAACACAAAGTATTCATTAAGAACCATGCCCACATCATCCATGTCCACAGGTAGGAAGAAGGAGGAGAGGCAATCTAAACGAAAGTATACAATTATAATGCAGGGAAGTGTGAAGATGTTCACGTTGACGTAAAATAGAAGATCAGATTTTTTTTGATGTTTGAAACTGATAATTTTTGATTCTCAGAGAGGCATGATGACACTTGCAGAGGGAACACACACAGTTAACATGCAGGTGCAGTGCAGCAGGGTATTAAGAATGCAAATGTCTTGTTGGCCATAATTATAAGGGGATTGGAGTAAGTAATTTTGAAAACTTGCATAAATTGTACAAGGCTTTGGTGAGACCACACCTGGAATACTATGTGCAGTTTTGGTCTCCACGTTTAACAAACAATATTCTTGCACTGGAGGCGTTCAGCGACGATTTTCTAAATTGGTTCCTGGGACGAGTGGGTTGTCCTGTGATGAGAAGTTGAGTACATTGGGTCTATATTCTGTGGAGTTTAGAAGCATGAGAGGGGATCCTGACCACCTCCAGGCGCGTATCCATTGTCTCTCGAGATAAGGAGGCCCAAAAGAAAGAAGCATGAGAGGGGATCTAATGGAGAGATACAAGATGCTGAAAGGACACGAGAGGGTAGAATCTGAGAGATTGATCCACTGGTCTTGGAATGAAGAATGCGAGGGCAGTCTCAGGATAAGGAGAAAATCATTGAGGACGGAGAATTGGAGAGATTACTTCACTCAAAGTTTTGTGAATCTTTGGAATGCTCTACCCCATAAGGTTATGGATGCTCCGATGCTGAATACATTTAAGGCTGTCAAAGACAGATTTTTGATCTCGCAGGGAATCATGGGGTATGGGAGTGGGCAGGATACTGGAATTCAAACCCATGATTAGCCATGATCGTATTGAACGGCGGAGCAGCCACGGTGGGCCGTATCGTCTAAGTGTGCTACTATTCCTTGTTCTGTTGTGCACTTGTGATGTCATCATATGACAAACCAGTTGGTCTTTTGGGGATGCAACCCACAGAATACATAACGGGGAACCAGTGGATGTGTTATATTTAGATTTTCAGAAAACTTTTGATGATGTCACGCACATCGTTTGTGAGGACAGCGTGGAACAGGCTGATATGCTCGAACAGTTTGAGGTTAAGAGGGAGGATGTGCTGGAAATTTTGAATGATATGAGGACAGTTAAGTCCCCTCGGCCAGACGGGATATTCCCAAGGATATTGCGGGAAGCGAGGGAATAGATTGCTGAGCCTTTGGCGATGATCTTTACGTCTTCACTGTCCACTGGAGTAGTACCGGATGATTGGAGGGTGGCAAATGTTGTTCCCTTGTTCAAGAAAGGGAATAGGGATAACCCTGGGAATTATAGACCAGTCAGTCTTATGTCGGTAGTGGGCAAATTATTGGAGAGGATTCTGAGAGACAGGATTTATGATTATTTGGAAAAGCATGGTTTGATAAGAGACAGTCAGCATGGCTTTGTGAGGGGTAGGTCATGCCTCACAAGCCTTATTGAATTCTTTGAAGATGTGACAAAACACATTGATGAAGGAAGAGCAGTGGATGTGGTGTATATGGATTTTAGCAAGGCGTTTGATAAGGTTCCCCATGGTAGGCTCATTCAGAAAGTAAGGAGGCATGGGATACAGGGAAAGTTGACTGTCTGGATACAAAATTGGCTGGCCCATGGAAGTCAGAGGGTGGTAGTAGATAGAAAGTATTCAGCATGGAGATCGGTGACCAGTGGTGTTCCACAAGGATCTGTTCTGGGACCTCTGCTCTTTGTGATTTTTAGAAATGACTTGGATGAGGAAGTGGAAGGCTGGGTTAGCAAGTTTGCCGATGACACGAAGGTTTCTGGAGTTGTGGATAGTGTAGAAGGCTGCTGTAGGTTGCAACGGGACATTGACAGGATGCAGAGATGGGCTGAGAAGTGGCAGATGGAGTTCAACCTGAAAAAGTGTGAAGTGATTCATTTTGGAAGGTTGAATTTGAATGCAGAATACAGGCGTAAACACAGGATTCTTGGTAGTGTGGAGGAACAGAGGGATATTGGGGTCCATGTCCATAGATCGCTCAAAGTTGCCACCCAAGTTGATCGGGTTGTTAAGAAGGCGTATGGTGTGTTGGCTTTCATTAACAGGTGGATTGAGATCAAGAGCCGCGAGGTTATGCTGCAGCTCTATAAGGCCCTGGTTCGACCACACTTGGAATATTGTGTTCAGTTCTGGTCGCCTCATTATAGGAGGATGTGGAAGCTTTAGAGAGGGTGCAGAGGAGAATTACCAGGATGCTGCCTGGACTGGAGGGCATGTCCTACGAAGAAAGATTGAGGGAGCTAGGGCTTTCCTCATTGGAGCGAAGAAGGATGAGAGGTGATTTGATAGAGGGGTACAAGATGATGAGAGGCATAGATACAGTGGATAGTCAGAGACGTTTTCCCAGGGTGGAAAGGGCTATCACCAGCGGGCATAATTTTAAGGTGATGGAGGAAGGTTTCGGGGAGATGACAGAGGTAAGTTCTTTACACAGAGAGTGATGGGTGCGTGGAATGCGCTGCCAGCGGTGGTTGTGGAAGCAGATACATTCGGGGCATTTAAGCGACTCTTGGATAGGTACGTGGATGATAGTAGAATGAAGGGTAGGTAGTTAGTTTGATCTTCGAGTAGGTTAAAGGTTCGGCACAACATCGTGGGCCGAAGGGCCTGTACTCTGCTGTACTGTTCTATGTTCTATGTTCTACAAGAGATTTGGAAACAAAATTACAGCAGATCGGATTGGGGCGAGACATTGTATGGATTGAGAATTTTTGTGGACAGGAAACAGAGAGTAGCATAGGTAGAATTTGACTACTGGGGAAGGTAAGGATCGGTGCTTGGGTCTCAGACATTCACAATCTATATTAATGAATTGGATGTGGTGATTAAATGTAATATTACTAAGTTTGCAGCTGACACAAAACTAGGCAATGAGGATGAGGATGCAAACATGCTTCAAGGGATTTTGCAGAGGCTTAGTGAGTGGTTAAAAGTTTAGCAGATGGAATACTATGCAGAGAAATATGAGGTTATACACATTGGTAGGAAAAACAGGAATATGATGCATTTCTTAAATGGTGAGTGGCTGGGAAGTGTTGAACTTCAAAGGGACTTGGGTGTCATTGTTCATGAATCACTGAAAGTCAGCATACAGGTACAACAAGCATTTAAGAAGGGGCATTGTCTTTAGTGCAACAGGATTTGGGTAGAGAACAAAACATATCTTACTGCAGTTATATGGAGCCTTGCTCAGGCCACACCTGTTGCTTTGTGTACATTTTTTTTCTCCGTACCAAAGGAAAGACATAATTGCCATAGAAGTACTACAACGCAGACTCACCAAACTAATTCCTGGGTTGGAGGGATTGTCCTTTGAGGAAGATTAAGTAGACTTGACCAATACGCTCTGCAGTTTAGAAGAATGACTGGTGATATCTTTCAAACATACTGAATTCTTGCACGGCTTTACAGGGAAGATTTATGCAGGATACCTCCACTGGCGGGGGGGGGGGGGGGGTCGGGGGGTGGGGTGTCTAAAACCAGGGGGAATAGTCTCAGAATAAGAGGCAGACCATTTAGAACTGAGATGAGGAGGCATTTCTTCACTTAGATGTTTGTAAATCTTTGGTATTCTCTGCCCCAGTGGGCTGTGGAGGCTCAAGTCGTTGAGAATGTTCAAGACAGAGATCGACAGATTTCTGCAATTGAAAACATCAAGGAATACGGGGATAGAACAGGAAAATATTCTTGAAGTAGCAAATCAGCTCGAAGGGCCTGTTCCTGCTCTTTGTGTTCAATATTGCAACCAAATGGTAGCAAGCTACATACATGTTTAAGACAATGGTATCTCGCTGGGCAGTGCATGGATTGAACGGGGAATCTTGGCGTTATTCACACTCTCTGCTCGAAATATCCGATCTAACAGGCCGCCAAGACTCTTGCTCCCACGGATACAAATATCAATGCAAACACAGGCTTGTAGCAGAATATTAGGAAACAATGCATTTTTAAATATAGATTTTTCGGTCCACAGATATGGTTGATAAACCAAAGCAGTTAGTAAAATAAAACCTACTAAAAAGTGCAAGGTTATTGATTAAAGTTAAAGCGTCACTCGAAGTGAAAACTGCTGAGTTCAACCTTTTTGTTTATTGCTTTTAAGCTGACCGAGAGTCCTTGGATTGACCCTATTGTAAGTAAATGGTCTATACAATTGCTTGAAGCCAGACTGTTCGGCACTTTTCAGGCAATATAAGTTAGCAAGACCAGTTCCTTTCATGCAGCTGCTTTAACCGTTAATTGTCTCATGATCAGATATTCAAACAAAACTGTTTAAAAGGTGGTTAAGATAAAATCCTAAAATGTTACTTCAAATTAACACAGAATCATAAAAATTCGTCGTGTTGTCAAACTATCACAGTTTCTACCACAAGCAAAAACTGTACTGACATTGATTCCCCGCATAATCTAAAGTTTATCTGACTCTATTCGCATAAGATTATGATAATGGACCAGCATCGTTGTAAACACAGGAAATAAATTCGTTTGGAAGTGTTCGATCATTTGTTTAAAAACTGAAGTATTGATATCCCATGGCACAGTATTACGTAAATATTTATCTTTCTCGCCACAAACTGGGACAGTACCAAAAAAAAACTCTGCTCCAAGTCAGTTTGATTGACCACAGCTTTAGCTGTGGAAATTAGTCCCTTAACAACTTTGATTCCACTGGACGTCAGAATTTTTCGTAACTAATATACCCCCGACACTTTCTACACACCTCCAATTCCTCTACTGCTTTCAGAGCTCTGAATCTGCAATAAGCCTATTGTTGGAGAATTTTCCTGAACTTTGCTAATTGTCATGCAACTTTGTAGAAGCAGAAAAACAGGACACAGCTTGTATCTAATTTTAACCAATGGTCATAAAATGTAGACAGGGCAGCTAACCACAATCAACTGTCACAAGATGTACACAGAGTTCATGGCGAATGTGGGGAAGTGGGCAAAGAATATTCTGCTGAACCTTCTGCTTTGCAAATTGCTTGGGCAACCCAGACAGACGTTAGCAACGGGCGGATGTGGTACCTGGAGTGTGCATTGACTTGCAGCCTTATGCGAAGCTGACCTCGTACTGTGAATGGTGTATAGTCACGGAGGCAGTCCTGTGGTTATCTTGTGGTTTTATGTCTGTTTGAGAAACAGTCTGCTCTGCCTCTGTTATACTATAAAAAGTCCACGGCGATCTGTAGCTCTTGGGAGTAGCACTAGACCACCTTTAGGAAAGGTGTGCTTCCCATGATATCATGCAATAAAGTGTTTGTTCTCAACGTCTGAGTCCGGAGAATTTGTTCAACAATTTGGGTGGCACACTGGTGCAGTGGTTAGCACCGCAGCCTCACAGCTCCAGTGACCCGGGTTCAATTCTGGGTCCTGCCTGTATGTAGTTTGCAAGTTCTCCCTGTGTCTGCGTGGGTTTTCTCCGGGTGCTCTGGTTTCCTCCCACATGCCAAAGACTTGCAGGTTGATAGGTTAATTAGCCATTATAAATTGCCCCAAGTATAGGTAGGTGGTAGGGAAATAAAAGGACAGGTGGGGATGTGTTAGGAATATGGAATTAGTGTAGGATTAGTATATTTGGGTGGTTGATGGTCGGCACAGACTTGGTAGGCCGAAAGGCCGGTTTCAGTGCTGTATCTCTAAACTAAAATAAATTTGGCACAATCTGGATTTTCTCCAACAGATTTGGCGTAGTCGGCAGGATCCCTGAGTTCACGGGATCCAAAAGAACCTAGTGAAAAAACTAATTGACAGGATCAGAGGTAAGTCAACTTTTCTGCGACCCTAATGTCTCAATCACCCAGCCTGAGCCGGAAGTAAGAGGGCGACTGTGCCCCACGTGAAGGCCTGATAACTGGGAGAGGGGGACTAGAGGGGTCAAGGAAGAATTGGCTGAAACCTGATCAGAAAAGGCCTAAAATTGAGTAAGTTAAATCTCACACATGGGAAGTGTGTAATTCCGTGAAGGGAAGTTGAAAAAGGAGATAAGTGGAAACTCCAGTAAATTTAGGAATCTGGCATAGTCGGCTGGGCCGAATACCTGATCCCGTTGAGTATACGAAGGTAAATCTCACAAATGGGAAGTGAGTAAAATACGGTGACAAGATATGGGAGGGAGATGCCTGGGGCTGTAACTAAATTACCAAATTGACCCAACAGGCACGTTTTCGGGGCTCCTGAGTACACCCGCTGATCTGCACCTCGAGAAAGACGCGGGTGACAAGAGTTGGAGAACGAAAATATCGTTGACCTGAGGAGCCAGGGGTGATCCGGTTAGCTGACCTTGAGAATTTAACATTAACTGCGCCTGTTCGTCTCCTTGTGTGTGGTTCGTCTTTTGTTTGTGTTAATGTTGTTTACTCCATAGAAAGAACTCGTAAAATTAGAAGGTTTTGAGAAAGAAGAAGTAAGAATGGAATCAACAGCTTCCAAGAAGGAAGGGTTTCCCCCGGGGACAAGTAAACCATGTCCTCTGGAGAAAGGCGACCCACGTCCGTTTGCCCCATCGAAGGAGACGCAAAAGCGCCATGGTAAATACATGTTTTAAAGATATGTATGTTTTAGAGTAAAAACAAGGAACTGTGTCTTCGATTCGACTGTGAGAATGTCGGAAGCTTCCACAAATGAATTGAATATCTCGGATGTACAACTTGTGTTCTGTCCAACTTGTGTTCTTTACAACTTGTGTTCTGCACAACTGACTGTCGTTAACTCTTTGTTGTCTGGCTTTAATGTTGAAAATTGAATTCTATTAAGTTGTTTGGAAATGAGTGAGTGTGAAAAGGGATTGTTGAGTGTGTTCATTTCGATTTAAGATAGTGCACCCAGGAATGGGATATAAAATTGAATTATATTTAAAGTTAAAGTTTTAATTTTAATTAGTTTTGCAACTGTGAAAAGGCAATGAACAATTTTCTAAGAGATAAGCTTCAGCCTTGAAGGTTTGAAGATGTCTGGCAGAAATCCAATTTGAAGTATACAACTCCTGCTTTAATTGGAGTTCCAGTTTAAAATCTGTTCTAGTTTTTGGAGTCTAAATTTGAAGACGTGTTTTACTGACTGTTATATTGTTTTAAGGGAAAGAAAGGATAGATAAGGAGATAATGGGAAAGATTAAAGTTTGTGCAAGGACCTGGTGTTAAATCTTTTGTTGTAAGAATGTTAAATAACTTTTTCTTTAGTTTTTGGTTTTATTACAGTCATTTGAAAAGGCGCCTGAAGAAAGAGCAAGAAAATGACGTAATTTACTAATCTTTTAAAATAAGCACGTGCTATTCTGTTCTGTTGTGTGCAGTTGGTAATCATTATAAGTTAATAAGTCTGAATTGAATTAATACTGGTTAGGTTAATTGACCTGTTTAAGTTGAAGAACTGGAAATTTCATTTGTTGCAACAATGAACTTTCAAGTTTATTATGTCATGTTTTGGAGGAGTCTTAAGTTCCAGACAGAAGACTCACTCAAAGAACAAAGAACAAAGAACAAAGAAAATTACAGCACAGGAACAGGCCCTTCGGCCCTCCAAGCCTACGCCGATCCAAATCCTCTATCTAAGCCTGTCGCCTATTATCTAAGGGTCTGTATCTCTTTACTTCCTGCCCATTCATGTATCTGTCCAGATACATCTTAAAAGATGCTATCGTGCCCGCGTCTACCACCTCCGCTGGCAATGCGTTCCATGCACCCCACCACCCTCTGCGTAAAGAATTCATATAACATCGGCAGTTTTGATTTTTAAATATTATTGCAGTGAATTGGAATTGGAATCATCTTTGTTGTAAAAATCCTTGGAATAGGAACCTCTTACAAAAGAGACTAAAAAAAAAGCTTGGAAACAATTGGAGTTTAATTTTAAAATGCTGTCTTTCCTGAAGGAGATGCTTTCCTTTGAAGTTGAAAATGTTACACATGATTTTGTTGTTTTTTTTAAACCCTAAGGATACCAAAAGGATTGAACAAAAATTAAAATGGATAGTTCTTTTCGATCAGAAATAAAAAGGTTTCGTAAAGTGACCTAGCTGAGAATGTTTTGCTCCGCCCCCTTGGAGACAAACAAAGAACTTAACTCACTGCAGCTTTTTGCATTGCTGAGAGTCAAATTTATACATATTGGACATTGTTAAATTTTACATTTCTACATTGACAGATAGAATTGGACAAATTAACCCATTGGGCTCAGGGGCAGAGCCACAATGGATTCTTTTAAGCAGGTGACGGCAGGTCCCAAGGGCACATGAGAACTGATGCCACAACAAGAAATCCAGCAGCTTTGAGAATTTAAAACTTAATTTCAGACATCAAATATCATAGCATCTTTCTCAATGAGACAAAATGCTTGAGAAGGAAAGATAGTTGCAAGCATTTCTGTCCTGAAAGTACAAAAAGTACAACCAAGTCTGGGCATAAGAAATTGGAATCAATAAACAAAATTTAACTGATATGAGTGGTTATTTAAAGCACTCAAAGGGAAATTTATCTGATATTTAAGAGGACAATCAAAGTTTTAGAAAATAACCAATCAGTGGTTTACTGTGTTGGACATTAGTAATGAGATCTGGTCCATACAGTTGGCACAAGAGTGTCAACATAAATTTGTGTTTAGGTTCAAGGGACAACAGTACATCTGGACGTGTCTCTCCCAGGGATTTAATAATAATCCATCGATATTCCACCTTTCTTCAGAAGATTAGAGTGAAAGTTAAGCTGAAAAGGTCACCGATAATGAAGGAAAAGGTTTCTTATTTGGGAATAGTAATAACACCGGGAAAGCATGAGACAGAACAAAAGTGAGTGCAGTTAATCCTCGAACTCCCCCTAGCGCAAGATATTAAAGCTCTAAGATAAAAAAAGGACAGTTCCAATTTCAGGTTGTGAGATTAAACAGACAAGAAGCACCAACCCCACGGTTCACCCCACATCCGAATTACCGACAAGTAAGGTTACAACCCAACAGCCACAAGTGACTGGTCTCCCTTGCCTTGCATTGACTACAGGACCAGAAAATGGACTTGCGATAATAAAAAAGTAATAAAATTACATATGTTAATGTAAGGCTTGAGTTGGTACCGGTAATATTGATTTTCTCAGATATCCAGATACCTGACTGGTGCCCTGAGAAGACCCGAGAGTTGTACAGGGTATTACTATAACAATTGTTGAGACAGGTATTTGGTAATGAGAAAATGATAAGGGGAAAAGATTACATAAAATATAATGATATTTTACTCTATGTTATGGAAATTGGGAAAAGAGGTAATTGGAATAACATTGTCCATTGCCTGAGTGTAGTCCTGGAAAACCAGGTGATCATATGTCCTCATCCTATATATAAAACGGCTGAATTAAAATGTGGATTTAATGCCACTGTAAATTGCATGAGGGAAGCTAGGAAAGAATTGTCAGGACGAACCCATGTGGCCTATATGGGAAAGGGGAGATATTGCTTAACCACCACATCGAAGGAATACCAGTATGGACATAAACGGACTTGTCTGGTGAGCAACAGTACATTTTGATTCAATCCACAAATACCAACCCGAGTAGGGAAGATGGAGTGGGTACAGATCCATGAGCAAAAGACAGAAACGATAACTGTGACAGAAAGTATTAAGGAAGATTTGACAAATTACCTCCGAGAATATGAATATACTATTCAGCCATTGCCCACACGCTTGAGTAAAGAGAGATAGCAGCTGGAAGCCATTGCAATCTGGAACAACAGTCGAAGAAGCTACAAAATGAGATTGACGAGATTAATGATTCTACCTGGCAGGAGGACTTATGGAACTGGGGGTCAGACCTGCAGATACACCCCTGGTTTAGAATTATCTCCCATGTCCTGATAGTGGTTCTGGGTATCATGGTGTTAGATGTGACATACTTAATTTGGCAATTTAGAAAATTAATTAGGCAATGCAAGAGGATGTATGAACACAGGTTGGACAGCTACCCGAAAAGCAATTAGTGTTCGAACTTGCTCTGTAAAAGGAGCGACAATTAGTTATGCCATGAAAGGGTAATTGTATAACATTTTATATATTCTTAAAGTGAGCAAATGAATGATCAATGTAATTTATGAAATTTTATTATGTTTATACAATCGATTATGTGACAGTGATGCTTAACTGAGATGGTAATTGTACAAGCGTACCACCTTTTATGTTGTAAACAAGTATTTGAAGCCCCTGAAAAACTTATGCCTTTACAGAGTTCCCGCTGCCCCCTTGTGATATAAGCAGGCAACGTATTGAGTGCGACCCCTCCGGGTGTTGAAGGCTGTTTCTCGACAAATAGACCATTAAAGGCACCGAGGTGGGATCAAGGGAAGGATTCTTGGGTTGTAAAAGAGTCACGAGGGGACTGTGAGAACAGAATTTTAGACTTTTAAGAACAGAATATTATGGGGACATTTAAGCTGAGATTAATCAATCATGTATTGCCAGCTTGGCCTTGCGGCTGGTTCAGCGCGATGGCAGGAAAATATATTATGCTTCAATGATTACTGTAAGCCCCATACCTCTCCCCTCTTCTCATGATGATGCTGTGTTATCATGGTATGATAAAAGGAGGGATTGTTGGACAATGTACCTGAACTTTGCTGATTGTCATGCAACTTTGTAGAAGCAGAAAAACAGGACACAGCTTGTATCTAATTTTAACCAATGGTCATAAAATGTAGACAGAGCAGATAACCACAATCAACTTTCACAAGATGTAGACAGAGTTCATGGCGAATGTGGGGAAGTGGGCAAAGAATATTCTGCTTAACCTTCTGCTTTGCAAATTGCTTGTGCAACCCAGACAGACGTTAGCAACGGGCGGATGTGGTACCTGGAGTGTGCATTGACTTGCAGCCTTATGCGAAGTTGACCTCGGACTGTGCATGGTGTATAGTCTCGTAGGCAGTCCTGTGGTTATCTTGTGGTTTTATGTGTGATTGAGAAACAGTCTGCTCTGCCTCTGTTATACTATATAAGTCATCGGCGATCTGTAGCTCTTGGGAGTAGCACTCGACCGCCTTTAGGAAAGGTGTGCTTCCCATGATATCATGCAATAAAGTGTTTGTTCTCAACGTCTGAGTCCGGAGAATTTGTTCAACAATTGGGCACAATCTGGATTTTCTCCAACACCTATTTTATTTCCTTGTCCATTCCTCTATATCCCTTCATATAGGGTTCCCTGGAACTTTGCTCCAACCCTTCACCTTAACGGAAACATGTTGGCTCTGAACTCTCACTATTTCCTCTTTGAATGAATCCCACTAGTCTGATGTAGGATTTCCTACAAGTAGCTGCTCCCAGTCCCCTTTGGCCAGGTGCTGTTTTATCGGATTGAAATCGTCCTTTCCCCAATTCAGTACCTTTATTTCCAGTCCATCTTTGTCTTTTTCCATAACTACCTTAAATCTTGCAGAGTTAAGGTCACTATCCCTGAAATACTCCCCCACCGATACTTCTACCACTTGTTCGGCCTCATTGCCAAAGATTAGGTCCAGCACTGCCCCATGTCTTGGAGGACTTTCTTCGTACTGGCACAACAAGCTCTCCTGTATGCATTTTAAGTATTCCACCCACTTTGAGCCTTTGCACTAAGACTATCCCATTTGATATTGGGGAATTTGAAATCCCCTGCTATTATTACTCTATTATTTCACTCCTCTCTGAGATTTGCCTACATATCTGCTCCTCTGTCTCTTCCTGTTTATTTGGAGATCTGTAGTACACTCCCAGCCAGGTGATTGCCCCCTTTTCATTTTTAAGTTCTACCCACATGGCCTTATTTGAGGAACCTACTAAGATATCATCCCTCCTTACCGCAGTAATTGACGCCTTGATCAAGTGTGCAATGCAAACTCTTCTTTTATTCCTTCATGTATCATGCCTGAAGATTCTATACCCTGGAATATTGAGCTCCTAGTCCTGGCCCTCCCTCAACCATGTCTCTGAGACAGCAATAATACCATATTCTCATGTGTTAATTAACGCCCTCAATTCATCTGCCTTACTAGTCAGACTCCTTGTATTTAAATAGATGCAATCCAGCCTTGTCTTTTTCACTTGTGCCTTACCAGGTCTATATTTGCTGTGCCATCCAGTCTGATTCATTTTCTCTACTATATTTGACTGTGCATCACCCCTTACTGTACTTCCACTCTGTATCCCATTCAACTGCCAAATTAGTTTAACCAACACCGCCACCACACCACCCCCTCCCCCCCGCCCCCATCTCCACCACCACCACCACAAAAACCACTAGCAAACCTCCCAGCAAGGAAGTTGGTCCCATTCCGGTTCAGGTGCTACCTGAACTTGTCGAGGTCCCACTTTTGCCAGAAACAGACCCAGTGATTGAGGAAACTAAAGCCCTCCCTCTTGCCATGCATTCATCTGCTTTATCTTCTTATTCCTATACTCACTTGCACGTGGCACTGGGAGTAATCCAGAGATTAGAACGTTTGAGTTTCTTTTTTTTAATCTGCTACGTAGTAGCCTAAATACTTGTTGCAGGACCTCATCCCTCTTTCTGCCTATTTCGTTGGTACCAATGTGTACCACAACCTTTGACTGTTCACCCTTCCCCTTCAGAATTTCCTGCAGCCGTTCCATGACATCCTTGACGCTAGCACAAGGCAGGCAACAGACCATCCTGGAGTCACGTTTGTGGCCACATAAACGCCTGGCTGTACCCCTTACGATAGAATCCCCTATCACTATAGTTCTCCTACTCCTTTTCCTCCATTCCTGTGCAGCTGAGCCACCCATGCTGCCATAGACCTGGCTCTTGCCTCTTTCCCCTGAGATGTTATTTCCTCCAACAGTATCCAAAGTGGGACATCTGTTAGATATGGAGATGGACCAAGGGGACTCCTGCACTACCTGACTAGTTCTTCTACCCTGCCTGGCGGTCACCCATTCCCTTTCTGGGTGAGCAGTCTTTGCCTGCAGTGTGACCACCTCCCCGTATGTGCTGTCCACGATGATCTCAGCCTCGCGGATGCTCCACAGTGTCCCCAGCAGCCGCTCCAGATCCGAAACGCAGATTTCCAGGAGCTGCAGCTGGAGACACTTGCAGCACACGTGTTCGCCCTGGGCAATGGAAGTGTCCCTGATTTCTCACATTGCACAGGAGGAGCACTCCAGGCTGCCGAGCTACATTGCCATGACTTAGTCTTAATTTATACCCTTAAATTACCCAACAATTAGAATATTTACTCGATGGACCTTGATTCCCTAAAAAAAACCGACCTACTATATTAAAAAAAACTGTAGACCTTTTCCTTTACCTTTACTTACGAACCCATCTATTTGAAGTTATTCTCTAACAACTGTTACTCACCAACTGTTGAGCATTGAAGAAACATTATTATCCAATACAATATTTAAAATGTGTTTTATTTTGGTTCAAGAATCAACATTCCACTTGATTCCAGGCCTTAACATATTTTGTTTGTCTATTCATTTGATTCCTCCAATAATCATCCCTCTGCCTTTGCCTCAGCTGTTGTTGCATTTTTAAATCCCCGCGGCCATACTCAAATATTTTCTCTCCTATTTGCTTGATATACGTCAGGTTAAAACAGTAACTGGATTCTCTTGCAACTCAAAGGAACTATTGCTAGTTGCGACAAAACTGTTGCCTATTTAAAGATAAATGCTGCTGAACTTATTTTACCCCACCTTTGCACATTTATATTGCAGATGGATGTTTAATTATGAATCCAAGGAAACGTTACAATCATGTTATTATTCCCAAACTATGAAATTGGCTAATTCCTTTCTTAATGAGTCCACTCATTAATTATTATGAGGATTAAGTAACGTTAGTCATTTTAAAATACGTCGCAAGAACCTCAAATTCCGCACAGGACAAAATCTGCCTCCTCCTTAATCTGATTATTGTTGTTGACCACTCTTTCTATTCTCTAGCTCATGAGTGGTGCGATCTGCACAAATTTTACATTTTCTTACCTTCTAAAATATCATAACCCCAAGTGACTACTGATGCTGAAGAATGTTATTATCTGTTAAAACTTCATTGACAATCCTCAGATTGAAAACTGACACCCCACCTGCTGATCACCTCACTCGATGACAGTTATTATCCTTTCACAGGTGAGCTGTTAATTCCTAAACTATTATCATGTCAGTACATACAATTAAAACAGCAGATTATGCACGCTGGCTTATTATTTGCATCAGACACCCCTTTACTGTTGATAGGAAATGCACCGAATTATACTGATGTTTTTAAAATCTAAGTTTCCCAAATTCAAATAATGGTGTCATCAGTTGACAATATCTTCCATTTATTTATCTTAAAAAAAATGTTTTTCCTTAATATTCAGCAACCGCCTAGACGGTATTTCCATTAACATTTTTGAAAATTATGTAAGTTTGCATCCATTTAAACTCAGGGTGATTTTCATTTGAGTGCTTGGAATAGCAACTCATGTTAATTTATTTATTATTGATTTAAATGTCATAAACAATTATTTCCATGTTTCGTGGCTTCAGATGAATTCATCAGAGACACTAATGTCTACAGTTGTTATGGAACTGTCTGCAAATAATTACAAAGACTGTCTCTAGAAAGATAATAAATAGAAACAAATGTATGAATGAATTAATGAAAATTCCTGAACTTTTTTTAAATAAATAAGGCCAAGCCTTCAGATCAAGATATCACCATGCTGTCATAAATGTTGCAAAAGTCTTGGAGTGCTGTAGTTGATTAATCTCTGTGACCATGTTGTCCCCTTATTACGAGAAACAAAGAACAAAAGGTCCATTCGGCTTGGAGCCAGATTAATTCATTCAATCCAGATATCTGTTGCAATTTAGAAACAGTAATTATCACAAAATCCTATTTATATTTCACAAAAAATGCCATACAGCAAATTGTTAAGTTGCTCGCAGAAAGGGTTAACTCTATTAGTTTAAAAGTGGTGAAGCAAATATTCTCTGGATGTAATGACATCCCACCTCTCTTTTAAAAGCAAACGACAAAGAAACACAAGTTCAAACCAATTCGAACCACTTTTTAATGAGGGAGAATCCTTAAAGGACAACATGCTTTATCCTTGAAAAATCCGCTCTGAGACATCCTTGACCCGAGCACCACGGAGGCAGCACACAATTCTGGAGCCTCGTTTGTGGCCACAGAAACGCCTGTCTGCACCCCTTACAATTGAATCTCTTATCACTATGACTCTCCCATTCTTTTTCCTGCCCTGCTGGACAGTAGAGCCTTCCGTGGTGCCACTAACTTGGCTGTTGCTGCTTTCCCCTGAGAGACCATGCCCCCAACAGTATCCAAAGTGGTATATCAGTTTGACAGGGGATGGCCACAGGGGACTCCTGTGCAACCTGCCTGCGCCTACGACTCCTCCTGGTGGACAGCCATTCCTCTTCTGCCTGTGCAGCCATCTCGCTAAACATGCTTTCCCCTGCGTCCTCAGCACCATGGTCTTCACTGGATACAGGGGTGCGGTGTTTAAGGATTGGAGAATTACCAACGTTGTACCTCTGATTAAAATGGGAGCAAAGGATAGATTTAATAATCACAGGCCAATCAGCCTAACCACAGTAGGGGGCAAAATATTGGAAGCTATTCAGAGAGACAGGATAAACTGTCACTCAGATAGGCACAGCTTAATCAAGGATATTCATTATGGATTTGTTAAGCGAAGATCTTGCTTGACCAACTTGATCACATGTTTTGAAGCAGCAAGAAGGGAATGGAGGGATATGGGCCCCGGAAGTGCAGAAGCTGTTAGTTTAGGCGGGCATCAAGATCGGCGCACGCTTGGAGGGCCGAATGGCCTGTTCCTGTGCTGCACTGTTCTTTGTTATTGTTTGTTCTTTGTTCAGTAACAAGGGTAGAGCAGCTGATGTGGTCAACATAGAATTTAGCAAGGCTTTTGACAAGGTGGCACATGGCAGACTGGTTTAAAAAAAATAAAAATCCACATGAGATTCAGGGAAATGCAGCAAGGTGGATACAAAATTGGTTCAGTGGCAGGAAACAAAGGGTAATTGTTGACGGGTGTTTAAGCGACAGGAAGGCTCTTTCCAGTGGCGTCCCGCAGAGCTCAGTATTGCGTCCCCTTCTTTTTGTGGTGTGTATTAATGATTTGGACGTTAATGTACGGATTATGATCTGTAAGTTTGCGGACGACATGAAGATTCGCCCTGTGTTAGATAGCGAGGTGAGTAACTTTAGGCTGCAGGAAGATATAGATGGTCTGCTCAGATGGTCAGAAAAAGTGGTAAATGGAATTCACCTTGGAGAAGTGTGTGGTCAAACAAGGCAAAGGAATAGATGATTAATGAGAAAATACTGAGAAGTGAAAAGGAACTGTGGGACCTTGGAGTCAATGTCCACAGATCCCTGAAGGTAGCAGGACAGATCAATGAGGTGGTTCAGAAGGCATATGGAATCCTTTCCTTTATTAGCTGTGGTGCACTATATAAGAGCAGGGAGGTTATCCTGGAACTGTATAACTCATTGGTTAAGCCATAACTTGAGTAACTGTGTGCAGCTCCAGTCACTTCATTACAGAAAGGATGTAATTGCTCTCGAGAGGGTACAACGGAGATTTACGAGGATGTTGCCAGGACTGGAAAAATGCAGGTTAGAGGAAAGATTGGATAGACTGTGGTTATTCTCCTTGGAACAGAGAAGGCTGAGAGGAGATCTGATTGAAATGTAAAAATCTTGAGGAGCCTGGATAGAGCGGAGGTGAAGGATTTATTCACCAAAGCAGAGAGGTCAGTGACGAGGGGGTATAGCTTTAAACTGTTTGCTAGAAAAATAGAGGGGAGATGAGGAAAAAATCTTTTCACCCAGAGGGTGGTAGGGATCTGGACCTCACTGCCTGAAAGGGCAGTTGAGGCAGAGTCGCTCAACTCACTGAAAAGGAGTCTAGATATGCACCTCAGCTACCATAATCTGCAGGGCGAACTAAATGGTGGAAGGTGGGATTGGAATAGGTGGATCCTTTTTTGGCTGGCACAGACACGATGGGTCAAAGCGGCCTCTTTCTGTGCCTTAAACACTTTATGTTTCTATGATTCTATGGTTCTTGGAAGCTTAAAATAATAAATTATTCCTCTTTTCTGCTGATATTCGTTCTATGCTTTTGACCAATCTTTTACATCGTAATTCAAATGACATTTCATTCACAGGTCTTGTAGATCTATGTCCGGTTGTTCTCCTTAGGAATTCCCTTCCTTGAATGAAAAAAAGTTGGTCAGACTAATCAGAGCAAGATTCCACTCAACTTCACAACCAATCATTTCGTTTTAGCCTTTTTCAACGTCTGGCCCCAAGTTACACTGTTGTATGATTTGGGGTTTTGAGGCTGAAAACACTTTTATTGAAAAATTCTCAGTTCTGAATTTTCAATTTATTACAATCGGGTCCTCAGTTGTGCCTGACCTAACAAGTTACAAATAACGGCTACTTATGAATCCAGTATAATTTATGAAACAAGATGTTATAAATACTTAACAAAAAAAGCACTGAAGACAATATGGAAGTTTCTTATCCTTCAAGGCCAGGATTCCTTGAATGTTGTCAGCACAGGCGCTCGCTTTGTTCTCCTGTCTCTGAATTGACAATACGTTGAGCTGTGTTTCAGAATAATTGCACCACAGACACCATTGTAAACTGTGCGAGCAAAAACTCTGAGTTTCCAACTTATGGGATTCCGATTCCATATTATGAAATCCTTTAAATTACCTCTTCCATTAATTTAACGTGAGTTTCATCTGCTGTTACTGCACCTCTGTAATTAGAGTGGTGTACGCTAAAAGCATGTCCATATCTTATTTCCTAGGCTCATAGAGTTAACATTTCATTGTGTGAACAAATATTACATCCTTGTAGATACAAAGCAGTTGTACAAGCAACGTTTCATCTTCTCATCAACAATGTCAACTATCATAAACAATTCACCTCAAAATTCCCAGGGTGCCAAAGCAATTAAGAATAAATGTGTCTCGTGAAATATCAGGAAAAATTTTGTTTTTAAATATAAATGTTTTCTTCAGCAGATATATTTAATTGTTCAAGTCAGTCAGCATACTTATTAAAACTACATGGTTCTTGTTTAATGATAGGTATCGTATCCATTTCAAGCCTCTTTCACAGCAGTTCCTTTAGGGAGCGCAATCACTCTCCGTCTGACCCCTTAACGAAGGTCCTCTCTTTCCCTTTGCTCACTGCTCGTTATCTTTTTTGATTTCTGCTAATTTACATCCGATCCTCTTGGTCTCGACCCTCCTCTTCCCGTCACTGACAGCTCTATTGTTTGTCTTTACTCCTACAGGCCATTCTCTTCTGGATCTCCAGCAGTTACCTCTTGGCCAGTAACCACTGAATCTTTAAGATGGTCTCAGTTCCTTTGTTTATTAATTAATTTAATAATTGATGTAACTGCATATTTCACCACACTCTTTAACTGCTCTCTGAACTCGGACTGAGTGACCACATAAATAAATGTGTTTGTACAGCAATTTAAATTCCGCAGCATATATGCAACTTTTGCAAAAATATCGTAAGAATCATAATCCAAGAAATCACCAATACCAAAAATATACAACATATAAAGCAACCACAGAAATATGAAACTGCCAGATATGGTGAAGAGTAAAATCATAGACTTCCTTCTTCTCTCCATTTCAGAGTCACTGTGATGATCTATCTTGCTCTGACCCCTCAGTCTCTGACGAACTCGACTGGTCACGAAAATGTGTCTGATAGTCAGAGCGTTCAGCAACAGAATTAAAATGAATGGCAATAATAGTGTTAAAGCTTTTTCAAACATTCTAAATCCAATCCATCGAGGGTCAGTAAAATAGCTTGGCTTATTCGAGCAGTGCCATTCGACATTGTCGATTACCCGTCTCGGTTTATATCTTAAGTAGGTGGGAATATTTTTTAGACAGAGCAGAATGCTGGTTGTTGTTAGAACCACATTCGCAGTTTTCTTCGTGCAATATTTTGATTTCAGCTTCTGGCAACAAATGGCGACAAATCGATCAAATGTGAAAGCGATGGTGAACCAGACGGAACAGTCGATGGCTGCACGGATCAGGACATAACGAGAGCGACACACAGAGGTGAGGTCCAGGAAATTTAATGGGAAATAATAATCATTCATTTTCTGGAGTATGATATCAGCGATAATAACCAGTAGATCTGCCGTTGACATGGCCACCATGTAGCGGGTGGTGCAGCTGGAGAGTCCGCAATTTCCCTTCGACAGGATCACAATTGTCACTAAATTAACTGAAAGGAGAGAAGGGAAAATTGGTTGTAAATTACTGAAAAATATTCTCCGCTTCTCAACCTCGGCAGTTCCAGATTTAACAAATCCTGGACGGGGAGGTCCGGCACCCCGCTCAGCGAATGCTGGCCAGCAAGTTAAACATCGCAATGAGGAGCTAAAAAAGGGTAGATTGGAGACCTGCACACGGTCTCGAACCACTGCCACTGTAGAACCCATCCCGGACTCGAATCACTCCCTGGGGTCGAAGAAATTCCTCCCTTACTCGAACCAGTCCCTCGGATTGGAGGCACACATACGTCTTGGACCACTCCCTCTGATGTATAAATGAGTTATGTTAAAAAGGGAATTTACTGAGTCAATGCAAATGTGATCACAGTTTCGATTAGTTTAGAGTTTACAGATACAGCACTGAAACAGGCCCTTCAGTCCACCGAGTCTGTGCCGACCATCAACCACCCATTTATACTAATCCTACATTCCTACCACATCCCCACCTGTCCCTATATTTCCCTGCCACCTACCTATACTAGGGGCAGTTTATAATGGCCAATTAACCTATCAACCTGCAAGTCTTTGGCATGTGGGAGGAAACAGGAGCACCCAGAGGAAACCCACGCAGACACAGAGAGAACTTGCAGACTCCACACAGGCAGTACCCAGAATTGAACCCGGGTCGCTGGAGCTGTGAGACGTCGGTGCTAACCACTGCGCCGCTATGCCACCCTTATGAAAGCATCGGCTCTCATCTCTACAGGAATATCATTAAAAGAAAAGTTTTATAATCACCTATTATAAAGGTGAGCACATAAATAATGTGTACTCTTCTGGACTACACATGATAACAATATCCAGGGTAACCAGCAGGTTCACATATTCTTCACAAAAATAATACCATAACTGAGAGCTAACAGTTATTAAGATATGCTGTGGCTCTATTCTGCCGTTAAGAGAATGATGCGTGTTGAACTAATAGAGGCCTTCAACATTATATAGGGGTTAGAGAGGGAAAACGTAGATCCGATATTTCCACCTTTGCTCAGACAGAGCAGGAAGATAGTCGTGATCTAGTTGTGCCGAATGCCCAGTTTCTGTGCTGTAGAATCGGTAACATGTTTAATAACAAGCCATAGCCATCAGTGTTTCTCGTAATATTGAAGAGCATTATTTATTATTGCAGTCACTCATGACCAAAGGCCTCTCAGGGCCGTGCTCGGGAAGGAAATGAATCAGCACCTGATAGTGCTGGCAACAACTCAACTTAGAGTAAGAGTAAGATGGGGACCTGCATTGAATATAATGACAGATACTCCAGGAAATACATTGTCCGTAGTTTTGCGTGGTCCACACCATTTAGTCAGCCACAATCAGTGCAATTCTGGAGTGACAGAGACTCCCAGTTATGCATGAACGCTGAGGTCAGGTGCTCCACTCCAGTTAGTGTCCACGCACAGTATAGTTCTACATTAACAGATAACTGCTGTAATCCTTCCCCTCTGAGATTTTCCTGCTTTGAGCTCTGATTCTACAGAACACAACATTCAACACAATACAATAACTTTACAATGCACAGTGCCTTGAGCTAGAAACAATTGAGACAACAGATTAAAACTGCACAGATAATTCAGGAAAATGATGCAATTAAATTATTGAATGTGTGTCTGTGTAACTGTAACCGTTCGATCTCATGTAATATTATTATTCCCATGGTAAGGGAAGAAACCAGCTCATACGCAGATTTACAAAACTTCATTGGTTATAGATCCTTACCAAGAACACCAATTATAGCAAGGATCACAGAGAATATGTTCCGCACCCATTGCATTGGTCGGGGCATTTTCTGCTTGGAGTGATCGGTCTGTTCGTGCTGCAGGTGATATCTTTGAAGTACATTCCCAGGGCATTAACTTTATAGCCTCCCGGATCGCCAAGGGCATAATGACGTTGCAACATTGTTCAAACAGTTTTTCTTAATCTTGAACAAACAGATGACGACAGTTCGGTTAATTCCCTCTTGATGGAATGTATTTTCCACGAAAATTGAATTGGACCCATTCCCACCCCCAAGACTGGACAAATCTGATCACAATAAGCAAATAATCATAACTGGAAGCTGTGTTAAACAGAAATCGAGGAAGTCCTACATAAATCTTCAGCCCGATCTTTAGATCTCATGTTGTTTTAGTGATTGCCTTCATTCTGCACGACTGTTCAGAAATTAAGTTCCTAACGTCAGAGAAGCCTGTAACGGATGTTCGTCTATACTTTGGATGCTCTCTTTATCTGTGCAATTCCGTTCAACAATTCATATATTCAAACAAAAGGAACATAGAATGGTTGCAATACAGCAGTTGGCCATTTGGTCTGTCTTGTCCGTGTCAGCTCTCTGCACGGGAAGCTCAGCTAATCTCACTCCCACATCTCCTCATCACTGACCTGCATTGTTTTTCTCTTCAGTTGTTTATTCAATTCACTTCTGATTGAATCTGTCTTCACCACTCTCTCGGCCACTTCATTTCATATCCTAAACACGTGCTGTGTAGAAATACGTTTCCCTCATGTCGCCATGAATTCTATTGCCAATCCGTACAACCTGTGTCCTTCGGTTTTCGGCACTTCTGCCAATGAGAGCAATTTCTCTGTGTCTACTCCGTTTAAACCGCCATGGTTTGGAAAAACTCTATCAAGCTTTCTCTCAATTTCCTCTTTAAGGAGAACAACCCGATTTTCTAATCTATCGGCATAAAATATCTGTTAGCCCTGGGATTTTCTCTTAGAACATTTTCGACACCCGCTGTGAAGACTACACATTGTTCCTCAAAGTTCGGTGCCTAGAACTGGACACAATGGTAGGAATGTCAATATCGTTCTGTCCCTCACACAGTCCAAGCTCCTCTGTTTCCCTTTTCAATCTCTTTATCTGATACATCGATGATTGTTTTTGTGTCAAACCCTTCTTTCACATTGAGTTTGAAACTTTAATCATAATGGAATTTAAATCTGTACCTCTTTCGCCTGAAAACGGTCCACCTGTGACGGTTCACTTCTCTTCCACGAATTCCCTCTCTCATTTTAAGTGGACGGATACTGCATTAATATTTACTATAATCCGCCAACTTCCACAGTTATCTTGACCACACTTCCTCCAACTCCACTTTGCATAAATAATAGCTTCCATTCTCGCAGTTTCCTCATCCTTCTGTTTATCCCAACGATGCCATCTTCCATACCAGAGCTTCTGTAGCCTCTTCATTTCACATTAACCGTGCATTCCTCACATTAATTTTGCAGAGGCCTCAGCTGTACCTGTTCCATCACCCGAGTGACTGTCCTCACCGCTTCCCTACCTTCTAGAACCATGATATTAATTCACTTATTCTCACTTCCATACCAACTTCCTCCACCTTCAACACATCATCCTCCTCCATTTCCACCATGTCCAACTAAAATCGCGAACAAAATATCTGCATTCACTCTTCAATCACACCCAAGCTGTCGTATGCTTGCCCGCAGCTCCTTTTTATGCAAGTGCAAGAGATGCAACAGTTTCCCTTTCACCTATGAAGATACAGTCTTTAGGAATAAAAGTGGGAGTAGGTCATTCAGCCCATAGATCATGTTCTGCATTCAATACCATAATGGCTGACCTGACCATGGCTGTAATTCCAATTTCCCGTCAGAGAACAGTAAATCTTCACTCCCTCTCAAATGAAAAGTCAGTCTAAACCAGCCTTGAATATATTCAATGGCCCAGACTCCACTGACTTCTGGGAAAATGAATTCCAAATGCGATGGAACTTTCAAGAGAAGCAATTCCTCCTCATCACGATTTTAATTGGGAGACCGTTTATTCATAAATGGTGGAGAATGTGCTGAGTTCAGAGCCGGGCAGGGCACCAATGTACCACACCGGTACATTAGACTGAGTTAGCAAGGTGAAGAGTGTTCCTTCTTGCTCCTTGGATGTGGGTATTGCTGGCGAGGCTGGGATTTGTTATCCATCTTTTGTTTTCCTTGGAAACGAGGTGGGGAGCCGCTTTCTTGAAACGCTGGACTCCATCAGCTTTCGGTACACCCGCAGTGCAATGAAAAAGGAAGTTACAGGATTTTGACACATAATGAAGAAAATGAAGACAATGAAGAAATGGCGATGTCGTTCCGACTCAGGATGTCTGTGGCATGGAGGGAACCTTCAGGTGTTCATGTTTCCATGCATCTGCCTCCTTTATCCTTTTAGGTGTTAGAGGTCTCATGCTTGAAAGGAGCTGTCAAAGACATTTTAGTAACTTCCTGCGGTGTGATATTGTCTATGGTACACACAGCAGCCACTGTGTGCTGGTGGTGGAAGCAGTTAAGTGTTAGTATGGTGCATCAGATGTACATCAAGCAAACCCATTTGCTTGGATCTTGCTGAGGCGCTTGAGTGTTTTTGGTGGTGGCACAGATCCAGGAAAGTGGAGTGCATTCCATTATTCCTGACTTATGCCTTGTCGATTGCGATGTAAATGTCAGTGGAGGAGTTATTTGCTGCATAAATCCCAGCGTCTGATCTTCTCTTGGAGCAACAACATTTATTTGTCTGGCCCAGTTATGATCAATGGCAACGCCTATGATATTGATAATGTGGCAACTGGGGAGTGACCACGATGATGAATATCAAGGGGTGGTGGTTATATTCTCTCTTGTTGGACATGGCCATTTCCTGGAAAATGTGTGATGCTATTTTTAGCTTCCTTTTATCAGCACAAGCCGGATGCAAACAATGCAAAAAATGTGATGTGCTTTTGCGTGAGTGAAGGAAGAAAGGTTCAATTTGTCCACCATTCAACCAGAGTAGACTTCATCTCATCCTGGCCTCAGTGTTTGACCGAATAATTGCAAGAGGCAAATTATAGGGTAGATGGAGGAAGTATAAACTGTCGTTGATTTATTTGTTGAAGCAAGCACGAGCTTCTTGATTGGCTTTGCTAATTTCGAATAGATACATTGTAATAATCAGGTGGACGGCACAGTGGTGCAGTGGTTAGCACCGCAGCCTCACAGCTCCAGCGACCCGGGTTCAATCCTGGGTACTGCCTGTGTGGAGTTTGCAAGTTCTACCTATGTCTGCGTGGATTTCCTCCGGGTGCTCTGGTTTCCTCCCCCATGCCAAAGACTTGCAGGTTGATCGGTAACTTGGCCATTAGCAATTGCCCCCAATATAGGTAGGTGGTAGGGAAGTATAGGGACAGGTGGGGATGTGGCAGGGATATGGAATTCGAGTAGGATTAGTATAAATGGGTGGTTGATGGTCGGCACAGACTCGGTGGGCCGAAGGGCCTGTTTCAGTGCTGTATCTCTAAACTAAGCTAAAACTAAACTAAAAACGAGGACAATTCGCAGGGTTGTATCATATATGGACAGGCGGAGGGGTCATTGGATCTGATACAAGCTCTTTTATTCCCCGTTAATGCTTCGTCAGATGTTGTCAAGGGGAGTACACAATATGGAGAGTTATGCTGCTATCCATCGAACCATTGGGCTTGCAAACCTTACTTTGGGGTATCAGATGGACCGTCTCTTCCCACCACATGGCGGGACGTCGTAGTAACAGTGGGAAATGCGGTGGTGCAGGGTCGGGGTAATGGGAGGCCTATCGTTACCTTCTTGTATATGGATCTGTAGCTTGAGGGTCCAGTTGGGAGGTGATGGAGGAAGATGTTATCAGCACAGCTCTGGCTCAGAGTTCTGAATGTGATTGACAACAGGTTGAAGGTGTTCCACGGAAAGTAAGTAATACAACTCCAGCCCGAGGAATTCATTGTATCTTCTGGGTTAGCTAAACACAGGAACAAGAAACCTTTAATCCCGAGGTCTATTCCAGTTGTCCATAAAGGCAAAGCTGCCACAGATTTCACATTCATGTCAAGCAGGAATCAAACACACGGACTCTCTGGTAAATCAGATTCAATCCTTTGTAAATACAAGCATTTGCCTGTTTCAATAATTTCGTTTCCATTGTTGGGAAGATCGATTTCTCCCTGACATCCTAATTTTACATTTTGTTCCCAAATATTTACGTGATTGCATGTTCCATTTCTCACAATATCAGGATGGATCAGTTCTACACTTACTAACTTGACATTCAACAAACCCCCAAAAATCTACAAGGCAAATCTACCAACAAAAGCATGTCCACCTCCTTCTGCCTCTCCTTCACATAAATTGCAATTATTGCAGATTTTTACTTTGTGGTGAGGAAGTTCCGTGTTGGTTTGAATTACCCTGAAGGCGTGACTGACAGCCTCATAGAATATTTCGTTCACCTGCCCTGCACAGGCCTGAAACCAGGTAAATCCCACGCCCTGACAGAGATCAACGAAGGAGCATAAAACATCCCAATTACAAGATCAGATCCTGGGAAGGCGCAAAATGCAGGACCATTCTGTTAATTTGGTAAACATGCCAAAGGACAAAGCAGGAGCCGGTCTTTCTTCCACATCGGTTTATTCACAGTGCTCCATGTGTACTCTGCTCTTTCCACAATTAGTATCAGCTGCTCTTAATCACAGTTAGAGCATACTCAATTGACAAATCATTTGCAACATTGGCTCATTCGCAGCATTTTGTTCGCAGTCCATCAATGTGTCCATTGTACATTATTATTTTTCTTGTGATTCCTGTTCGAATATACAAGCCACATGTGAGCGTTTCAGCTCCGTTTGAAGAACAGAACTGCTCTTCACATGTCCCGCATTGCATGAATGCACAACCTCTGAACTGTTGATTCAACTCTCACCCCGACATCTAACGCTGCGGCACTCACTCACATAGCGACACACAGAAACACACTTAAGGAAAGTACAGTTGAAAAGAATAGTGAACTTTTGCAGCTTAGAAGCAAAATAATACTTCATAATTCACATGGCTCATGCTCGAAAAGACATGTTGCAGACCTTATGAAAAATACGTCTTCAATCCTGAAGTGTAGCTTCGCTAATTTCAACAGCCAGATTCAGGTGCTGAAGTGGCTTTAAAGATTCTATTAAAGGGATAGAATTTCTGCAGGCCACAAACTTGGTTGCTTGTCGTCTCGTTACCACGTGGTCAGTTTACAGTACATGTGGACTCGAAATGGAACAGGCTTGGAATCCTCACCATGTTACAGTCTCCAATTATTAAGGCATATATTTTGCTGCCCTTTCTGCTGCACTTTCTGCTGTTGCTGTCGTGTCTTTCTTCAGACAGCACTTAAAGAATAAAAGGAAACCAATATGGCGACCATACTATGTGCATTATCACATTTCCCTTTCCCAAACATGATGTTGGAATTAGGCATATTATTTATTATCTGGCTTATTGCTTGATTACGGTCTTTGTTTCAGAAAGACCCATTCAGTTCAGGATTGCCTTTTGGATTGTCTCAGGATACGTGGAGTCGCCACTTCTTAATCTGGAATGTATCATATTGTCCTTGCGAGACAGTATGGCTGTTTAAAAATTCACTGATCAGGTCAGATGACCTTTGGTGGCCATCATTTGCGGCTCGTTTGGTCCACTTTAAATGAAAGGTCAGTTACAAAATGCTACACACTCAGTGAAATTCTATTTTAAAAGATATGAATTTGACATGGCTCTACTGGGCATGGCAATAATATTAAAGTAATTGTGTCAAATGATATTAGTGCTAAAATATATTGAAAAAAAAGAGACACAAATCCCATTGCACAGATCCTCCAATCTAAACAGGCTCCTGCAGTTATAGGACAGCTCACCAGTATCACTCGACTTGTGATGGTTCCTCTCCTCCTTTCCGGATGCACTTTGCAACATGCATTCCACTGCAATGAGGAAAGAAGTGGGTGAACCCAGACCGAACAGTATGGGGTGCTGGTGACCTGCAGCGAAATGGTCGCCGACCACAACCATTACAATTTACATTAACAAAGTGCTGCACACATCCAAATAGAAATCTCAGAAGACAGAATAGAGCAGGTTAAAACAGCGTGACATCAAGAGCAAGTGGAACAATAGAGAGAGTGCGAAATTGTTGAGCACGTAGTGAGAGATGTCGACTTCCAGGCGAGTTTTGAAGACAAGAAGAGAGTTGAAATGATGGTGTGCTGGAATTTCCGATGCCCTGGGTACAGTTTATTGGGAAACATTTGGTGACGGCGCAGCAGAAACAGTGGTGCATAACAAATAATGTTTGACAACAGATGACAAGGGAGGAGTGGAGTAAGTTCACAAGGATTTATATCTTGGCAGATTGTTGTGATTGACAGGGTGTCATCTACAACATGATTGATATGGTCGTTCACTATTCTTCAAATTATTTCAGTATAGCAATGAGGACAAGGGGAATTTGGTGGAACGGTACTGGACAGGGATTGGCGTCTTATTCCTGGTCAGGATTTGAGCTGTGGCATTCGGGATACCTGTTGTTTAGGCTGTGCTCCTGATTTGGTCGTGGATAGACAAAAACTGGAGTCGGAGACAGTGATGGTGGGATTGACCAGGGGCAGAGCCTGGTCATGTGACCCTGACTTACTGGAAGTTGGGGTAACTTGTGCTGGCTGCTGTTTGATTGGCTCCTGGCTTTGTGATCAGATTTCCTCCCTGGTTAGCATTCATGAGCTTTAGTGAACGTGGGCAGCAGCTGGTTCTGACAGCGGACACAGTGAGTATGATTCCTCCAAATAAATAGAGGAAACAATACGAGTGTCGAATGTGAGAGGTCGGCCAGGAGTGTGTTTGAACATTCAAATCTGGAGCTGGCAAAGACACTGATGAGTTTTCAGCGGCATTTGAGGTGAAACGGGGGACGAGGAATGGTTCATTGAGATGGCGCAGGCTTGTGGTTGAAAGCTCATCCCGAGGTCAACCAAATGACCAAGGTTGCAAAAAATATGGTTGCAAAAAATACGGATGTCTGCACATTGAATATGCACACGTTTAAAAACAAGGCCGAGGGCAATCTGCACAGTGAAAAGTTATAAGTTTAAAGAGACGGTCTCGGGACCAACGCCCACAGTGAATAGACGCATTTTAAAAACAGGGCCCGGAACAACCTGCAGAGTGAATTACCACAAGTTTAAACACAGGGTCCGGGGGTAATCTGCACAGTGAATGATCGCAAGTTTAAACACAGGGCCCGGGGGATCCTGCTCAGTGAAAAGTCACAAGTTTAAACACAGGGCCCAGGGAGAAACTGCAAGGTGAATAGTCGCATGATTGAACACAGGTCCAAGGGGATACCGCAAAGGAAATATTCACAAGTTGAAACACAGGGCCCGGGAAGAACGTGCACGGTGAATTTCACAAGTTTAAACACCGGGCCTGGGGAATCCTGCACAGTGAATAGTCACAAGTTTAAACACAGGTCCCAGGGGATACTGCACAGTAAATAGTCACAAGTTTAAACACAGGTCCCAGGGGATACTGTACAGTAAATAGTCACAAGTTTAAACACAGGGCCCGGGGGATCTTGCACAGTGAATAGTCACAAGTTTAAACATCGGGCCCGGGGGAACGTGCATAGTGAATAGACACAATTTTAAACAGAGGGCCTGGGGGGATCCTGCTCAGTGATTTGTGTCAAGTTTAAACACAGGGCCCGGGAGAACAGGCAGGATGAATAGTCACATGTTTGAACACAGGTCCCGAGGGGAATCTGCACAGTCAATAGTCACAAGTTTAAACACAGGGCCCCAGGGGATCCTGCCCAGTGATTCGTGTCAAATTTAAACAGAGCGCCGGGAGATCCTGCTCAGTGATTCGTGCAAAGTTTAAACACAGGGCCCGGTGTGATCCCGCATAGTGATTCGTGTCAAGTTTAAACACAGGGCCCGGGAGATGCCACTCAGTGATTCGTGTAACTTTTAAACACAGGACCCGGGGGGGAACCTGCACAGTGATTCAAGTCAAGTTTAACAGAGCGCCCGGGGGATCCTGCTCAGTGATTCGTGTAAAGTTTAAACACAGGGCCCGGGGATTTCCTGCAAAGTGAACAGCCACAAGATTAAACACAGGGCCCTGGGGAAGCTGCACAATTCATAGTCACAAATGTAAACACAGGGCCGGGGGGATCTTGCACAGTCAGTCATGTCAAGTTTAAACACAGGGCCCGGAGGAATCCTGCACAGTGAATAGTCACAAGATTAAACACAGGGCGAGGGGGAATGCTGCACAGTGAATACTCACAAGATTAAACACAGAGCGAGGGGGAATGCTGCACAGTGAATACTCACAAGATTAAACACAGGGCCCGGGGGAAGCTGCACAGTGAATACTCACAAGATTAAACACAGGGCACGGGGGAACGCTGCAAAGTGTATCTTCTTCTTCTTTGGCCTCCTTGTCTCGAGAGAAAATGGGTAAGGTGCCTGGAGATGGTCAGTGGTGTGTGCAGCATCGCCTGGAGTGGCTATAAAGGCCAATTCTAGAGTGACAGACTCTACCACAGGTGCTACAGATAAAATTGGCTGTCGGGGCTGTTACACAGTTGGCTCTCTCCTTGCGCTTCTGTCTTTTTTCCTGCCAACTGCGAAGTCTCTTCGACTCGCCACGCTTTAGCCCCGCCTTTATGTCTGCCCGCCAGCTCTGGCGATCGCTGGCAACTGACTGCCACGACTTGTGATCAATGTCACAGGACTTCATGCCGCGTTTGCAGACGTATTTAAAGCGGAGCCATGGACGGCCGGTGGGTCTGATACCAGTGACGATCTCGCTGCAAAATGTGTCCTTGGGGATCCTGCCACCTTCCATGTGGCTCACATGGCCAAGCCATCTCAAGCGCCGCTGGCTTAGTAGGGGGTATATGCTGGGGATGTTGGCCGCCTTGAGGACTTCTGTGTTGGAGAGATGGTCCTGCCATCTAATGCCAAGGATTCTCTGGAGTTAGCGAAGATGGAATGAATTGACACGTCGCTCTTGGCTGACATACGTTGTCCAGGCCTCGCTGCCATAGAGCAAGGTACTGAGGACACAGGCTTGATACACTTGGAATTTTGTGTTCTGTGTCAGTGCGCCATTTTCCCACACTCTCTTGGCCATCCTGGACATAGCAGAGGAAGCCTTTCCCATGCGCTTGTTAACTTCTGCATTGAGAGGCAGGTTACTAGTGATAGTTGAGCCGAGGTAGGTTAACTCTTGAACCACTTCCAGAGTGTGGTCGCCGACATTGATAGATGGGGCATTTCTGATGTCCTGTCCCATGATGTTCGTTTTCTTGAGGCTGATGGTTCGGCCAAATTCATTGCAGGCAGCCTCAAACCTGTCGATGAGTCTCTGCTGGCATTCTTCATTGTGAGATGTTAATGCAGCATCGTCAGCAAAGAGGAGTTCCCAGATTAGGAGTTTCTGTACTTTTGTCTTCGCTCTTTGACGGGCAACGTTGAATAACCTGCCACCTGATCTTGTGCGGAGGAAAATTCCTTCTTCTGCGAACTTGAATGCATGTGGGAGCAGCAGGGAGAAGAAGATCCCAAACATTGTTGGTGCGGGAACACAGCCCTGTTTCACGGCACTCAGGATTGGAAAGGGGTCTGATGAGGTGCCGCTATGTTGAATTGTGCCTTTCATATTGTCAAGGAATGAAGTGATGATACTCAGCTGCTTTGGTGGGCATCCAATCTTTTCTAGCCGTCTGAAGAGACCACTTCTGCTGACGAGGTCAAAAGCTTTGTTGAGATCAATGAAAGCAATGTAGAGGGGCATCTGTTGTTCATGGCATTTCTCCTGTAGCTGGCGAAGGGAGAACAGCATGTCAATGGTGGATCTCACTGCTCGAAAGCCACACTGTGCCTCAGGATAGACACGCTCAGCCAGCTTCTGGAGCATGTTTAAAGCGACACGAGTGAAGACTTTACCCACTATACTGAGCAGGGAGATTCCACGGTAGTTGTCGCATTCACCCTTGTTCTTATAGAGGGTGATGATATTGGCATCGCGCATTTCCTGTGGTACTGCTCCCTCATCCCAGCACAGGCAAAGCAGTTCGTAGAGCACTGCAAGTATAGCAGGCTTGGCACTCTTGATTATTTCAGGCTTAGTGCCGTCCTTCCCAGGGGCTTTTCCACTGGCTAGAGAATCAATGGCATCACTGAGTTCCGATTGTGTTGGCTGTACGTCCAGTTCATCCATGACTGGCAAAGTCAGGGCTGCATTGAGGGCGATCTCAGTGACAGCATTTTCCCTGGAGTACAGTTCTACGTCGTGTTCCATTTGCATGCGTTGGTCAGTGATTGTGTCCCCTGATTTAGATTTGAGGGGGGCAATCTTATTGACGGTTGGCCCAAAAGCTCTCTTAATGCGATTTGATATTCCCTGTGCCAGAGGCCAGATGAATATGACTGCATAAGTGTTGCCAGTAGTCATTTGCGCAGCGCCTGGCTGTTCTTTGTGCAGCACTTCTGGTAGCATTAATGCTATGGATGTTACCTCGCTGGAGGCTTTTTTGTAGTACATCAGTGCAATGTGCTTAGCGGCGAGGACAGGTTCCAGCTCTTCAATGTGAGTTTGAAACCAGTCTGCATTCCGCTTCACACAGTTGCCATAGGGGGTCATTGCGGAATCATAGATGGCGTCTCTGATGTGGGCCCAATGGTACCTGCATCCCCTATGGGAGTGTTGTGGAGGGAATTTTCAAGTGAATTTATAAACTTGTGTAACAGCTGTGGATGTGAAATTCTGCTAGTGGTGATGCGTGGGTAGCCCTTCTGCTTGGAGTGATGCAGCTTCTTTGGTTTGAGTATATACTTGTTGCACACCAGGGAGTCGTCGGTGTCGCAGTCCGCACTTTGGAAGCTGCGTCTGATTTCAACACTGTTTAAAGAGGCTCGGATTATGACGATGAGGTCCAGCTGGTGCCAACGACGTTGTCTTGGGTGCCTCCAAAAAACCTGGTAACAGGGTTCAGTGTGAAGGAATGAGTTGGTGATGCAGAGGTTATGATAGGTACACAACTCAAGCAGTCTCTGTCCATTCTCATTCATCCTTCCAATGCCATTTCGCCCAAGGCAGGAAGGCCATGAGTCATGGTGGGCCCCAACCATGGCATTAAAGTTCCCCAGCAGGAATAGGTGTCCGGTGTTGGGGATGCTACTAATGATATTATGGAGTTCCGTGCATGACTCTCCAGCAGATTGTGATTTTTGTGATTGGCAGGCTTACTGAAATACCCGTATCCACCAGCAGAGGGCGGCCATTATTAGAATTGAAAACAGATAATGCTGGATACACTTAACAGGTCAGGTATCATCTGTGGAGAGAGACATAGAACTAGCTTTGCACGTTAATGCGATTTCTTCAGAAATGCATAATATTAGAGATAAACTACTTTT
This sequence comes from Heterodontus francisci, assembly GCF_036365525.1. Lineage (NCBI taxonomy): Eukaryota > Metazoa > Chordata > Chondrichthyes > Heterodontiformes > Heterodontidae > Heterodontus > Heterodontus francisci. Next base: position 488,925 of record NW_027141749.1, on the reverse strand, counting down.
AGCAAATACAGAACCAGGGAAAAGGGGGTATGGAGAGAATGAAATAGTTAAGGTTTGTGTTAAGATGGAGGCATGTGTGATTAAATGAACCCCACTCTCATTAATCTCTCTTATCTATGCCCCTGTGATATACAGCACTTCAATCTCTCAACCCTGACATTATCATTCAACCTACTGACAATGGAATCGTTGCTGGTCTTTGCTGAAAAGACCAATTCCTTGGGAAGCCTAATCACTAACTCTCTGACAGATCATACCACCTCCCTCTGGCTCATGACCCCACCACCGAACATCATGTCATCCATTCCCATATTATCATTGAACTTATCTCCTCTTGAGATCTTCACCTCACAGCCTGCAACCGCACTGTCTACCAACCTCACACAGCCCCCTCTAAATCTTTCCGAACATCAACTAACAAGGCTACCTCAATAGACTCAACATTTCAACCTGTTCCTTTCTGATGGATCTTAATTCTTCCGATCACAACACTACTTTCTCCGCTTTTCTTCTTCTGTTGCCATCCACGATTTTAGCTATTCTGGTTTCCTGTTCAGAACAGTCTCCTTTTCGCCATTGGCAACCAGTCCAACACTGTAAACAGGACAGTTAGACGCCAACAGCTCCACAGGGCGGCACAGTGGCGCAGTGGTTAGCACAGCTCCAGCGACCTGGGTTCAATTCTGGATACTGCCTGTGTGGTGTTTGCAAGTTCTCCCTGTGTCTGCGTGGGTTTCCTCTGGGTGTTCCGGTTACCGCCCACAGCCATAAGACTTGCAGGCTGATTGGTAAATTGGCCATTATAAATTGTCCCTAGTATCGGTAGGTGGTAGGGAAATATAGGGACAGGTGAGGATGTGGTAGAAATATGGGATTAGTGCAGGATTAGTATAAATGGGTGTTTAATGGTCGGCACAGACTCGGTGCGCCGAAGGGCCTGTTTCAGTCCTGTATCTCTAAATCAAAAAAAACACTCTATATTTACATCTCTCACCAAGATGTCCATTCCCTGTAAACTTCTCTCTCTCTCTCCTCATCATGTAATTCTGCTAAACCTCTATCTCTCACCAGGACAATCAATCCTTTTAAAACTCAATCCATTCAAGAAATTCGGATCCCGACAACTCTATCCCTAATCAGGATGGCCAGTCCCTCAACACTTACATCTCTTACCAGGATGTTCAAACCATCTACAACTTAACCCATTCAAAATATTCAGGTCTCTACTTTCCCATCGCACACCGGGATGTCCAGTCGCTTTACAGTTCATCTTTCACCAGGATATGTCTTCCACCTACACCTGTACCTCTTACCAGGACGTGCAGCCTCTCTGCTTCACTATCCCTCGCCTCGCCATCATTCCTTTGACACCTTTATCTCCCACCAGCCCATGGCATCTTATTTAGCTACACTGATGACTGTTTCAGTGTAGTTTCCTGACCTCGTTCTCAACTGAAAGGAATTAAATTTGCTTCTATCTGCCAGCCCTACCGTACCTTTACACGACCCAGCTCCAATTCGATTCCTCGAATTCCTATCGCCATAACTGAGGACAGGTAGGTAGCTCACAATGTCTATTTATAGCCACCAACTCAGAGACCTCCCTTGATATGCTCCCCGACCTCCCACATCCTGCTTCGTGCCAGGTCAATAATTTGTTCTCCAGGCATCGACGTCTCTGTTAAATCAGTACCAACGATGCCACCTTCCACGTCATTGTTTCCGAATTGGCTTCTGTCTTTGTTCAACTGAAGGGTTCCCTTCTTTAGGCACATAAACTGCAATTCCACCCTCATCCCTCCTCGCCACCACCAGAGCCATGATCCGGTTCGCCATGTCCTCACTTGCCACAGCAACACCTACACATTCAACAGTTTTCTGCAATTTCGAGCATCAAATGCAAAATTCCATCCCCTCCCCTTTCAACAATCCAAAGGCACTATTCCCTCTGTGAAGCTCTCGTTTAATCCTCTGTCAATCCCAGAATCACGCCTGTTCCCACAAAAACATCTCATACAACTGTCGAATGATGCCACATACTTTTCTCTCCTCCTTTTTCACAGAGAGTCTCCCAAACATTCCTTCTTGATGAAACAGGTATATAATTGTACTTCTTCCAACTGAATACATGGTATTCGTTACTCACAGTACAGTCTGCTTTGCAGAGACCAAACTGAGGATAGGTAGGTGGATTGTTTGGGGCGTCAATGAACACGTCAACTTTCTATTGGCACTTTTCAGCCTGAAAAGCGCTCCTGTGTTTTTGAGTAGCGGGTATTGGTAATGGATGCGCAAGGTGAATTGCAGGAGGTGTGGGTTCATGCTCGGTGTGGGGATCCCTTATCGACACACAACAGGAGCAGTTACCCTGGGATCAACCTTCCTCTTTCCGACCACAGTGGGGGATGACAAGAGCACTTCTCCTCTTTGACAGATATTTCATATTTCCATCCTACTGCCCTGTGTCAGCAGCCAGACCTGGAGACCACACTGAGGGATGGCTCTGTCGAGCCAGTCACTGCACTGTCATCGTGCAGGCCGAATTGGAGACCACACCGAGAGCTGACCATGTGGTGCCTGGCATTGCACGGTGATACAGGGAGTAACAAGAGATGTCTGAGAACAAGTAATTAAACATCGGATGTATTGAAATGTTACCCACACTCCTTCCTCTCATCCCTGCACCCAGTGATCCACGAACATCATTCTTCTCTTATATTTAGCTCAGATCTCCACTGTACCTGGACAGAGAAAATCCTTCACATGCTGTGATGGCCCGAAAGATATTAACAAAACAATCTGCACAAATTGACATGGATAAACATTTGACTAATATTATGTTAACAAATTGCACTCAAATGAATATTCATTCATGTGCCACCCAACAGTGTTTCCTTGAAGGCTTTGTGTTTTTTTAATTCTGGAGCTGCCCCTTTGACTTTAGCGTGGTGGACGCTTGCAGCAGTTGTAAAAATGGCACTGCAGATACTTACAACCTGCATTTTCGGCAGTGCGACCGAGAGTGGCGACTGAATGCAGGTTGGTGCATCTCGACTAACTTGGTGGTGCCTGCATGGGCATCGAACGAGGGTCTGTCAAGGGCGTAGATGCACTTCCCTCTTGAAAGAGGACACCGTCTGCAGCTCCCATAGCACCAGTCTGCACCCATGGGGCTGTACATTATCTCTCACTGATCAGCATGACAGAAAACTAAAGGACATCAGTGATCCGACCAAAGCTCCTCTCCATTCGAACCACTAAATCTGTCAATGCTGCCTCTCTACTTTTCGAGGCTGGAAGGGATTGTAGAAATCAATGCCCCAACAGTAGCAGGTTAGGCTTTAATCAAAACAGGCCTGTGTGGGTTGGTGCATGTTTGTGTGTGTGTGTGTGTGTGTGTGTGTGTGTTTGTATATCTGTCTGGCTCAGTGCCTGGGGTCTGATTGTTGTGTGTGTGTGTGTGTGTCTGTTTGTATATCTGTCTGGCTCAGTGCCTGAGGTCTGATTGGTGTGCATCTGTGGGCGTGTGGTGTGTGTCTGTGCTTGTATATCGGTCTAGCTCAGTGCATGGGGTCTGATCAGTGTGTGTGTGTGTGTGTGTGTGTGTGTGTGTGTGTGTGTGTGTGTGTGTGTGTGTGTGTGTGTGTGTGTGTGTGTGTGTGTGTGTGTGTGTCTCTCTTTTTGTGCCTAAGTGTTTGTATAACTGTCTGCCTCAGAGCCCGGGATCTGATTGGTGTGTGTCTGTGGGTGTGTAGTGTCTTTCTCTCTTTGTGTGCATTTATTTGTATGTCGCTCCAGCTCAGTGCCTGGAGTCAGATCAGTGCTTGTGTCTGTTTGTGTGTGTGTATGTATACCTGTCTGGCTCAGTGCTTGTGGTCTGATCGGCGTGTGCCTGTGCGTGTGTGTGTGTGTGTTGATGTATGTCTGTGTGCTGTGGGTTTGTGTCTGTCCATCTCTTTGTGAGTGTGTGTTTGCATATCGCTCCAGCTCAGTGCCTGGAGTCTGATCAGTGCATGTGTGTGTGTGTATATATCCGTCTGGCTCAGTGCTTGTGGTGTGATCGGTGTGTGTATGTTTGTGTCTTTCTCTGTTTTTGTCTCAGTGTTTGTATAACTGTCTGCCTCAGTGCCGGGGGTCTGATTGGTGTGTGTCTGTGGGTGTGTGGTGTCTGTCTCAGTTTGTGTGCATTTATTTGTATATCGCTCCAGCTCAGTGCCTGGAGTCTGATCAGTGCTTGTGTGTGTTTGCTTGTGTGTGTTTGTGTGTGCGTGTGCACCTGTCTGGCTCATTGCTTGTGGTCTGATCGATGTGTGCATGTGCGTGTGTGTGTGTGTTAGTGTATGTGTGTGCATGCTGTGTGTTTGTGTCTGTCTGTCTCTCTTTGTGAGTGTGTGTTTGTATATCGCTCTAGCTCAGTGCCTGGAGTCTGATCAGTGAATGTGTGTGTGTGTATATCTGTCTGGCTCAGTGCTTGTGGTGTGATCGGTGTGTGTATGTGTGCAGGAGCAGGAGTAGGCCATTCGGCCCTTCGAGCCTGCTCCGCCATTCAATATGAACTTGGCTGATCACCTAACTCAGTAGTCTGTTCCCGCTTTTGCCCCATATCCTTTGAACCCCTTAAACCCAAGAGCTCTATCTAATTCCTTTTTGAAAACATACTGCTTTCTGTGGTAGCGAATTCCACAGGCTCACCACTCTCTGGGTGAAGAAATTTCTCCTCCTTTCAGTTCCGAAAGGTTAACCCCGTATACTGAGACGATGACTCCTGGTTCTGGACTCCCCCACCATCGGGAACATCATTCCTATATCTACCTTATCAAGCGCAGTTAGAATTTTTAGGTTTCTATGAAATCCCCCCTCAATCTTCTGAACTCCAGCGAATATAATCTTAACCCACTCAATCTCTCCTTATACGTCAGTTCCGCCATCCCAGGAATCAATCTGGTAAACTTTCGCTCCACTCCCTCGATAGCAAGAACATTCTTCCTCAGAAAGGAAGACCAAAACAGCACACAATATTCCTGGTGTGGTCTCACCAAGCCCCTATATAATTGCAGCAAGACATCCCTGCTCCTGTACTGGAATCCTCTCGCTATGAAAGCCAACATACAATTTGCAGTTTTTGTCACCTGTTGGACCTGCATGCTTGCCTTCAGCGACTGATGTACGAGAACACACAGGACTCATTTCATAATCCCCTCTCTCACTTTATAGCCATTCAGATAATAATCTGCCTTCCTGTTTTTGCTGCCAAACTGGATAACCTCACATTTACCCACATTATACTGCATCCACCATGCATTTGCCCACTCAATCAACTCTCACCCAGTTTTGTGTCATCTGCAAATTTGGAGATATTACATTTAGTTCCCTCATCTAAATCATAAATATATATTGTGAATAGCTGGGGTCCTCGTACCGATCCCTGAGGTACCCCACTAGTCACTGCCTGCCACTCGGAAAAAGACCCATTTATCCCTACTCCTTTTTTGCTGTCTGCCAACCAATTTTCTACCCATCGCAATACAATACCCCCAATCACATGCGCTTTAATTTTACTTGCTAATCTTTTATGTGGGACTTTTTCAAATGTCTTCTGAAAGTCCAAATAAACCACATACACTGGCTCCCCCTCATCATCTCCACGAGTTCCATCCTTCAAGAATTCTAGTAGATTTGTCAAGCATGATTTCCCTTCCGGAAATCCATGCTGACTCTGGCCGATTCGACCACTGTTCTCCAAGTGCTCTGCGATAAAATCTTCAATAATGGAATCTAGACTTTTCCCCACTACCGATGTCAATCTGACTGGTCTATAATAGCCTGCTTTCTCTAGACCTCCCTTTTTCAATAGTGGAGTTCCATTAGCTACCCTCCAATCTGTAGGAACTGCTCCCGAATCTACAGAATCTTGTTAGATGACCTCCAATGCATCCACCATTTCTAGGCACTTCCTTAAGTACTCTGGGATTCAGACCATCAGGCCCTGGGAATTTATCAGCCTTCAATCCCACCAATTTCCCAACACCATTTCTCGACTAATACCGATTTCCTTCAGTTCCCATCTTCCACAAAGCCCTGTGTTCCCTAACATTTCTGGTACGATATTAGTGTCCTCCTTTGTGAAGACAGAACCAAAGTATACATTTAGTTCGTCAGCCATTTCTTTGTTCCCCATCATAGATTACCTGTTTCTGACTGTAAGGGACCTACATTTGTCTTCACTAATCCTTTTATCTTCACATACCTATAGAAACCTTTCCAGTCAGTATTTATGTTTCCCACAAGCTTGCTCTCGTACTCTATTTTCCCCTTCTTAATCAATCCCTTGATCCTCCTTTGCTGAATTCTAAACTGCTCCCAATCCTAAGGTTTGTTGTTTTTTTCCAGCGAATTTATCTGCATCTTCCATGGATCTAATGCTTTCTCTAATTTCCCTTGCAAGCCATTGATTGGCTACCTTTCCCGTTTTACTTTTGCACCAGACAGAAATAAACAATTGTTGCAGTCCATCCATGCACACTTTGAATGTTTGCCTTTGCCTTTCCACCATCATCCCTTTACGTAACGTTTCCCAATCCATCATAGCCAACTCACACCTCATACCTTCATAGTTTCCTTTACTAAGATTCAGGGCCCTCGTCTCAGAGTCAAATATGTCACTCCCAATCTTGATGAAGAATTCCATCATATTATGGTCGTTCTTCCCCATGGGGTCTCGCACAACCAGATTGTCAAATATTCCTCTGTCATTACACAATACCTAGTCTAGGATGGCCTCTTCTCCAGTTGATTCCTCAACGTATTGGTCCAGAAAACCATTCCATATATACTCCAAGAATTCCTCCTCTACGGTATTGTGACTAATTTGATTTGCCCACTCCATAGGCTTAATGAAGGCACCCGAAAATACAAATGTTCCTGTATTGCATGCGTCTCTAATTTCCTGTTTAATGCCAATCCGAACATCACCACTACAGTTTGGGGATCCATATACAACCCCCACTAACCTTTTCTGCTCCTTAGATTTTCTCAGCTCTACCCATACACATTCCACATCGTCAGAGCTAATATCCTTCCTCATTATTGCATTAAAAACCTCTTTAACCAAACATGCAACTCGAAAGGCTTTTGCTTTTTGTCTGTCCTTCCAAAATACTGAATACCCTTGGATGTTCATTTCCCATCCCTGATCACCTTGCAGCCATGTCTCCATAATCCCGACTGTATCATACTCGTTTATATCTATTTGCGCGATTCATTCATCCACTATATTTTGAATGTTCCACGCGTTAAGGCACACAGCCTTAAGGCTTGTGTTTTTAACATTATTTTGCTCCTTTCCACTATTTTTCACTGCGGCCTTGTTTGATTATGGCCCTTGAATTCTCTGCCTTTCACTTTTCCTATCCCCCTTACTGTCTTTTGTCCTTGTCTTTGATCAGCCCTCCTCTGACTCTTTGCAAAAGTTCCCCTCCATCCGTGTGTGTGTGTGTGTGTGCGTGTATCTCTGTTTGTGTGTGTGCGTTTGTATATCTGACTGGCTCAGAATCTGGGGGATGATCGGTGTGTGTGTGTGTTTGTGTGTGTATATGATTCTCTTTGTCTGGCTGTGTATGTGGTTGTATATCTGTCTCGCTCAGTGCCTGGGGTCTGATCAGTGTGTGTTTGCCTGTGTGTGTGTTTTATCAACATCCTTGCTGCTAGATTTGCTGGTGCTGTTGTGGTGGGAGGGGGGCTGTTGGGGTTAAACTAATTTGGCAGCGCAATGGTATAAGACTGGAGGTACAGTCGGGGTGATGCACAGTCAAATAAAGAAGAAAATCTAAGTCAGTTTGGAAGGCAGAGCAAATACAGACCTGTTAATGCACGAGCGAATAATGCAAGGATGGATTGCATCTATATTTATAATGCGAGGAGTCTGACTAGCAAGGCAGATGATTTGAGGGCGTTAATTAACACATGAGATTATGATATTAATGCAATCACAGAAACATATTCGTGGGAAGGGCAGGACTGGCAGCTCAGTATTCAAGGGTATTGAATCTTCAGGTGAGACAGAAGAGGGGGTAAAAGAGGAGGCACTGTTGATCAAAGAGTCAATTACTGCAGTAAGGAGCGATGATATCTTAGAGGGATCCTCAAATGAGGGCATATGGGTAGAAATTCAAAACAGAAAAAGGGGAATCACTTGGCTGGGAGTGTACTGCAGGCTTCCAAACAGTCAGAGAGAGATAGAGAGCAGATACGTAGGCAAATCTGAGGCAGGTGTAAGACTGACAGGGCTATAGTAGGGGAGTTCATGTTCCCCCAGTATTAACTGGGATATTCTTTGTGCAAAAGGCTTAATGGGGGCAGAATTCTTAAAAATGCATATAGGAGAGTTTTTTGAGCCAGTATGTAGAACGTCCGACAAGACAAAGGGCAGTACTGGACCTAATCCGAGGGAATGAAGTAGGACAAGTAATAGAAGTATCAGTGGGGGAGCATTTCGGGCTTAGTGGTCATAACTCTGTAAGATTTAAGATAGCTATGGAAAAAGGTCAGGAGGGACCGGAAATAAAAGTACCGAATGGGGGAAGGCAAATATCAATATGAAAAACAGGATCTGGCTAAAGTGGACTGGGAGCACCTACTTGAAGGAAAGTCTACATCAGGCCGTTGGGAGTCATTCAAGGAGCAAATAGTGAGAGTTCAGAGCCAGCACGTACCCGGAAAGATGAAGGGTAGTTCTAACAAGTCCAGGGAACTCTGGATGTCAAAGGATCTCAAGGATTGGATGAGGAAAAAAGGGGTCTTGTGGCATATTTCGAGCGCTGAAAATAGAGGAAGCCATAGAGGAGAATAGAAACACAGAAAATAGGAACAGGAGTAGGCCATTCGGCCCCTCGAGCCTGTCGAATGTGCAGGGGGGTGTACTTAAAAAAATAATTAGGAGAGCGAAGCGGGGACATACAAAACACTGCTGGGCAAGATAAAGGAAAGCCCAAAGGCGTTTTTTAAGGATATTCAGAGCGAGAGGATAACGAGGGAAAGATTAAGCCCATCAGGGACCAAAGTGTCAATCTGTGTGTAGAGCCGGAGGACATAGGTATGGTTTTAAATGATTACTTTTCATCTGTTTTGACTATGGAGAAGGGGAATGTAGGCATAGAGATCAGGGAGGGGGATTGTGATATACTTGTACAGATTAGCATTGTAACGGAGGAAGTATTCGCTGTTTTCGTGGGATTTAACGTGGATAAAACCCCAGGCCCAGACGAGATGCATCCCAGGCTGTTATGTAACGCAAGGGGGGAGATAGCAGATGCCCTGACACAAATTTTAAAATCCTCTCTGGAAACAGGAGAGTTGCCAGAGGACAGGAGGCCACTTAATGTGGTACCATTATTCAAGAAGGGGAGCAGGGATCTAACAGATAATTACATCAGTGGTATGGAAACTATTGGAAAATAAATTCTGAGGGACAGGATTAATCTTCGCTTGGAGAGGCAGAGATTAATCAGCGATAGACAGCATGGCTTTGTCAGAGGATTTTCCTGTCCAACAAACTTGATTGAAATGTTTTGAGGAGGTGACTGGATGTGTAGATGAGGGTCCAGCAGATTATGTAGTCTACATGAACTTCAGTAAGGCTTTTGATAAGATCCCGCATAGGAGATTGGTGAAGAAGGTAAGAGCCCATGGGTTCCAGGGTAATTTGGCAAATTTGATCCAAATTTGGCTTAGTGGCAGGAGGCAGAGGCTTAAGGCCGAGGGTTGTTTTTGGGAGTGCAGGCGTGTGACCAGTGTTGCACCGCAGGGATTGGTGCTGGTACCCTTGTTGTTTGTAGTGTACATTAATGATTCAGACGTGAATATATGAAATATGATTAGTAAGCTTGCAAATGGCACTAAAATTGATGACATTGTAAATAATGAAAGAGGAAAGCCTGAGATTACAGGATGACAGGAGAAGGTAGCGACTCTTCGTTGGGTGAGTGAAGGCATCAGGAGCTGTGTTTTAAAAGTAAAGTAAGTACTTACTGTTTTACTTACTGTTTTCCTTGTCTTTGAGTTTCTTTTGGCGCCGGAGGAACCGGAAGCTGGTCGGCAGCGAGGACTCCTGGGTAGGTATTTTCCTTAAAGGTGCGGAGCTGAGTAAACCCGAGCCACTACACATGGCACGGGGTCCTGCACTGTGGCTCAGAAGGGAAGGAGGGAAAATGGGAGAGCACTAGTCATCGGGGACTCGATGGTGAGGAGTACGGACAGGCGGTTCTGTGGGCGCAGGCGAGACGCACGGATGGTTTGTTGCCTCCCTGGTGCCAGGGTCCGTGATGTTTGTGATCGCGTCTTCAGGATCCTTAAAGGGGAGGGGGAGCAGCCAGAGGTCGTGGTGCACATTGGCACCAACGACGTAGGAAGGAAGGGTGGCACAGATGTTAGAAGTGAGTTTAGGGAGTTAGGCTGGAAGCTGAAAGCTCGGACGGACAGAGTTGTTATCTCTGGTTTGTTGCCGGCGCCACGTGATAGTGAGGCTAGGAATAGGGAGAGAGCACAGCTGAACACGTGGCTGCAGGAATGGTGTAGGAGGGAGGGCTTCCAGTTCTTGGATAATTGGACTGCATTCTGGGGAAGATGGGACCTGTTCAAACAGGACGGGCTGCATCTGAACCAGAGGGGCACCAATATCCTGGGAGGGAGGTTTGCTAGTACTGTTCGGGAGGGTTTAAACTAGTTTGGGAGGGGGATGGGAACCGGACTTGTAATCCAGGGACCAGTGGGTCCACTCAGAAAGACAAAGAGTGTAGTGAGGTATTGGGGAAGGTAGCACTGTCACAGAGGACAGATGGGCACGGAGAAGGGTTAAAGTGCGTATACTTCAACGCAAGAAGCATCAGGAATAAGGTGAGTGAATTGAAGGCGTGGATGGGCACTTGGGACTACGATGTTGTGGCCATCACTGAAACGTGGATAGGTGAGGGGGAGGAATGGTTTTTGGAGGTACCTGGTTATAGATGTTTTCATAAGATTAGGAATGGTGGTAAAAGAGGTGGGGGGGTGGCATTGTTAGTTAGAAATAGTGTAACAACTGCTGAAAGAATTTTCGAGGAGGATCTGCCGACTGAGGCACTGTGGGTTGAGGTCAGGAACAGGAAAGGAGCAGTCACCTTGATGGGAGTTTTCTATAGGCCCCCCAATAGCAGCAGGGAGGTGGAAGAGCAGATTGGGAAACAGATTTTGGAAAGGAGCAGAAGTCACAGGGTAGTAATTATGGGGGATTTCAACTTCCCAAATATTGATTGGCAACTCTTTAGATCGAATAGTTTGGATGGGCTAGTGTTTGTGCAGTATGTCCAGGAAGCTTTTCTGACTCAGTATGTAGACTGCCCGACCAGAGGGGAGGCAATATTGGATTTGGTACTAGGTAATGAACCAGGGCAAGTGATAGAGCTGTTGGTGGGCGAGCACTTTGGAGATAGTGATCACAATTCTGTAGCATTCACTGTGGTAATGGAGAGGGATAGGTATGTGCAACAGGGCAAGGTTTACAATTGGGGGAAGGGTAGATGATGCTGTCAGGCAGGAACTGAGGAGCATAAGTTGGGAGCATATGCTGGCAGGGAAGGGCACGGTCGAAATGTGGAACTTTTTCAAGGAGCAGATAGTAGGGGCCATTGATAAGCATGTCCCTGTCAGACAGGGAAGGGATGGTCATGTGAGGGAACCGTGGTTGACAAGAGAGGTTGAGAGTCTTGTTAGGAAGAAGAAGGATGCGTATATAAAGTTGAGGAAAAAGGGCACAGGCATAGCTCTGGAGGGATACAAGATGGCCAGGAAGGATCTGAAGAAAGGGATTAGGAGAGCTAAGAGAGGGCATGAAAAATGCTTGGCGGGTAGGATAAAAGAAAACCCCAAGGCCTTTTACGCGTATGTCAGAAATATGAGGATGACCAGGGGGACCATAGGTCCGGTCAAGGACAATAGCGGGAGACTGTGTGTTGAGCCGGAAGAGATAAGTGAGGTTTTGAATGAGTACTTCTCTTCGGTATTTACGAATGAGAAGGGGTGTATTACTGAAGAGGACGGTGTGAAACAGACTGGTAAGCTCGAGGAAGTGCTCGTTAGGAGGGAAGATGTGTTGGGGTTTTTGAATAACTTGAAGATAGACAAGTCTCCCGGGCCTGACGGGGTATATCCAAGGATGTTATGGGAAGCAAGGGATGAAATTGCAGAGCCGCTGGCAATGATCTTTTCATCTTCTCTGCTGACGGGGGTGGTACCAGGTGATTGGAGGGTGGCAAATGTTGTGCCCCTGTTCAAGAAAGGGAATAGGAACAACCCTGGGAATTACAGGCCAGTTAGTCTTACTTCGGTGGTAGGCAAGTTGATGGAAAAGGTGCTGAGGGATAGGATTTCTGAGCATCTGGAAAGACACTGCTTGATTCGGGACAGTCAGCACGGTTTTGTGAGGGGTAGGTCTTGCCTCACAAGCCTGATTGAATTCTTTGAGCAGGTGACCAAGCAAGTGGATGAGGGTAAACCAGTGGATGTGGTGTACATGGATTTTAGTAAGGCATTTGATAAGGTCCCCCATGGTAGACTTATGGAGAAAGTCAGGAGGCATGGGATAGTGGGGAATGTGGCCAGTTGGATTAAGAATTGGCTAACTGATAGAAGGCAGAGAGTGGTCTTAGATGGTAAATACTCAGCCTGGAGCCCAGTTACCAGTGGCGTGCCGCAGGGATCAGTTCTGGGTCCTCTCCTGTTTGTGATTTTTATTAACGACTTGGATGAGGAAGTCGAAGGGTGGGTCAGTAAATTTGCAGATGATACAAAGGTTGGTGGAGTTGTGGATACCGAGGAGGGCTATTGTCGTCTGCAAAGGGACTTGGATAGGTTGCAGTGCTGGGCTGAAAAGTGGCAGATGGAGTTTAACCCTGAAAAGTGTGAGGTCGTCCATTTTGGAAGGACAAACATGAATGCAAAATACTGGGTTAACGGTAGGGTTCTTGGGCATGTGGAGGAGCAGAGAGACCTTGGGGTCTATGTGCATAGATCATTGAAAGTTGCAACTCAAGTGGATAGGGCTGTGAAGAAGGCATATGGGGTGTTAGCGTTCATTAGCAGAGGGATTGAATTTAAGAGCCGTGAGGTGATGATGCAGCTGTACAGGACCTTGGTAAGGCCTCATTTGGAGTACTGTGTGCAGTTCTGGTCGCCTCATTTTAGGAAGGATGTGGAAGCCTTGGAGAGGGTGCAGAGGAGATTTACCAGGATGTTGCCTGGAATGGAGAATAAGTCTTACGAGGAAAGGCTGAACATTCTAGGCCTCTTCTCATTAGAAAGGAGAAGGATGAGGGGTGACATGATAGAGGTTTATAAGATGATCAGGGGAATAGATAGGGTAGACAGTCAGAAACTTTTTCCCCGGGTGGAGCAAAGCGTTACAAGGGGTCATAAATTTAAGGTGAAGGGTGGGAGATATAAGGGGGATGTCAGGGGAAGGTTCTTTACCCAGAGAGTGGTCGAGGCATGGAATGCCTTGCCCGGGGAAGTTGTTGAGTCAGAAACTTTAGGGACTTTCAAAAGGCTTTTGGATAGGTATATGGATAAAGGAGAATGATGGGGTATAGATTAAATTGTCCTTGACAGAGGACAAAGGATCGGCACAACATTGTGGGCCGAAGGGCCTGTTCTGTGCTGTATGTTCTATGTTCTATGTTCTATGTTCTATGATATAGATGTGCTGGTGAGGTGGACGGAGCAGTGGCAACTGGAGTTTAATCCTGAAAAGCTGATGCATAGGAGGGCTAACAAGGCAAGGAACTATAAAATGGATGGTAGGACCCTAGGAAATAGATGATCAGAGGGACCTTGGTGTACTTGTCCATCGATCACTGAAGGCAGCAGCAAAGGTAGATAAGGTGGTTCGGAAGGCACATGGGATACTTGTTTTTTTTAGCTGAAGCATAGAATATAATTGCAGGGAGGTCATTATGGAGCTGTATAAAATGAAAGTTAGGCCACAGTTAGGGTGCTGTGTACAGTTCTAGTCTCCACACGATCGGAAGGATGTGATTGCACTGGAGAGATTGCAGAGGGGATTCGCCAGGATGTTGCCTGTGCTGGAGCATTTCAGATATGAAGAGAGACTGAAAAGGCTAGGGTTGTTTTCCATAGAGCAGAGAAGGCTGTGGGGGGACGTGATTGAGGTATCCAATATTCTGAGAGCATTTATAGGTTAAATGGGAAGAAACGTATTCCTTTATCTGAGGGATCAATAACCAGGGGGCATAGATTTAAAGTAAGGGGCAGGGAGTTTAGAGGGGATTTGAGGGAACGAATTTGAACTCGTTGGAGTCTGGAACGAACTGTCTGAAGATGTGGCAGAGGCAGGAACCCTCACGACATTTAAGAATTATGTAGATGAGCATTTGAAACGCCATAGCACACAATGGTCCGGGCCAAGTGCTGGAAAATGGAATTAGAATAGTTAGGTGCTTGATTGCTGGCACAGACACGTTCGGCCGAAGGACCTGTTTCTGTGCTGTGTAACTCTATGACTCTATGAACCTATGATTGACCACCGCACTGTCCCTCTGGAGACAAAGTCCTGTCATTATATTGAGGTATACCCACCATTGTGCTGTCTGGCACTGCCACCATGCGATATGGCATAGATTGCAAACTAATGTAGCAACTCAAAACTGGGTATCCATGAGGCGCTTTGTGCCATCAGCAACAGCAGAATTATATTCAACCACAATGCGTAACTTCATGGCACGGCAAATCCCCCACTCTACCATTACCATCAAGCCACAGGATCAACCCTGGTTCAATAAGAGTGTAGGAGGGCTTCCCCGAAGCAGCCACAAGCACACCGAAAAATGAGGTGTCAGCCTGGTGAAGCGACAACACAGAACTACTGTCATGCCCAGCAGAGGAAGCAACATGTGATAGACAGAGTTAAACAATTCCACAACACACAGATCAGCTCCGAACCCGATGCCTTCCCCACGAGTATTGCCAGCCATCCTGACTCCCAGGCTATCTCCAAAAGGCTTTAAAAATTCAGCCCGTTGAATCAGGCAAGGCTTCCAGCCACAGAACACACCAGAAAAATTAACTTGTGGAGAAAACAGGTAAGTCCTTTGGTCGATGAACTCCATTTTTCCCACAGTTCATATAAAACTCCTCACCACCTCCCCCCCCCCCCACCCCGCCCTCCCACAAGCTTTGTGGACGCTCTTCAACCTACAAGCTAACAGTTAAAAAATCATTCTTGATACTGTCCCCATTCACTTGCCTGGATGAGTGCAGGTTCAATAAAACTGAAACAGATCTGCAGTCCTGCCGCATCCAGTCGTGAATGCTGATGGACAAATGATCAACTAACAGGAGGAAGAGGTTCCACAAATATCCACATCCTCACTAATATTGGAGCCCAGCACATCAGAGCAAAAGACATGACTGCAATATTTACATCCATCTTCAGCCAGAAGTGCAGAGTAGATGATCCATCTCTGCCTCATGCTGAGGTCGCCAGCATCACAGATGTCAGTCTTCAGCCAATCTTATTTACTCCACCTGATATCAAGAAATAGCCGAAGGCACCGGATACTGCAAATGTTCCGGGCCCTGACAATATTCTGGCAATAGTACTGATAACTTGTGTTCCAGAGCTGGCCATACGCCGAACCAGGCTGTTGCATTACGGTTACAACATTGACATCTACCTGGCGATGTGTAAAGTTGCCCTGGTATGTCCTGTCCACAAAAAGCAGGACAAATCCAACCTGGCCAATTGCCGCCTTATCGGTCTACTCTAGATCATCAGCAAAGAGATGGGAGGGGTGATCAATCGTGCTTTCAAGCAGCACTTGCTCAGCAACAATATGCTCACTGACGCTCAGTTTAGTTTCCGCCAGGGCCACTCAGCTCCTAATCTCATTACAGCCTTGGTCCAAACATGGGCAAAAGAGCTGAATGCTAGATGTGAGGGGAGCGTGACTGCTCTTGACATCACGGCAACATTTGACTGATCATGGCATTAAGAAGCCAAAGCAAAACTGGAACCAAAGGACATCAGAGGGAACGCTCTCCACTGGTTAGAGTAGTATCTAACACAAAGGAAGTTGGTTGTGGTTGTTGGACGACAATTATCTCAGCACCAGGACATCAGTGCAGGAGTTCCTCAGGGCAGTGTGCTCGGCTCAACCATCTTCAGCTGCTTCATCAATGACCTTCCCTCCATTATAAGGCCAGAAATGGGGATATTTTCTGATGATTGTCCAATGTTCAACCCCATTTATGACTCATAATATACTCAAGCAGCCTGTGTTCATATGCAGCAAGACATGGACAACTTCATGCCTTGTGCTAATGAGTTGCAAGTGACATTCGCACCAGACAAGTGCTCGTCAGTGACCATCTCAAACAAGAGGTAATCTAACCATTTCCCCTTGATGTTCACTGGTATTAGAATTGTTGAATCCCCCACTATAAATACCCAGTGCATAACCGTTGACCAGAAACTGAACTGGACCAGCCAGGTAAACACTGTGGCTACAGACACAAGTCAGATGTTAAGAATTCTGCCGCAAGTAACTCATGTCCTGTCTCCCCAGTGCCTGTCCACCATCTACAAGGCACATGTCAGGAGTATGATGGAATACTCTACACTTGCCTGAATGGGTGCTGTTCAAACAACACACAAGAATCTCGACACCATCCAGGAAAGCAGTCCGCTTGATTGGCACCCTATTCACAACCTCCAGCATTCATTCCCTCCACCACAGACACACAGTGGAAGCAGCGTGTATCAAGAACAATGTACACTGTGGCAACACACCAAGCACCTACCAAAGCCGCTACCCATATTACCTAGAAGAACAAGGGCAGCAGATGCAGATGAACACCACCTCCTTAATATTCCCCTCCTATCCATTCACCATCCTGACGAAGAACAAGACCGTCGTTCCTTCACTGTCGCTGGATTAAAATTCTGGCACTCCCTTCCTTACAGCACTGTCGGTGTACCTGCACCCCAAGGACTGCAGCAATTAAAGAAGACAACTCACACCATCGCAAAGGCAATCAAGTATGGTCAATAAATGCTGGTCTCGCCAGGGACGCCCACTCCCCATGAATGAATAATAACAGCAAAAAATCTCTCCTGCCCTCCGTCCTATCACACATCTTAATTTTATTTCTGCTTGCCGCCTCCTTTTCACTTTGGAAAAAAACTATTACATTTCTAACCTTTTCCAGTTCTGATGAAAGGTCACAGACCTGAAATGCTAACTCTGTCTCCACAGATGCTGTCAGATCTGCTGAGTATTTCCAGCACTTTCTGATTTAAGGTCAGTGTTTATTCGGTTGCCTGCGTGTCACATTATTAACAGGGACCCCAGAAAATGACAGTATTGGCAGAGAGATCCTCAGATCTCTACTTTCATACTGCATTCTCTTAAGTATTTGAGAAAGTCTGAGGAGATCTTGCATGTATAACATAATTTATATAGGTTCTTTGCTGAGTATCAGTGCTTACTGCAAGTTCCTTGGTGAGTGCTACCATTTCTCAGTATGTTCATGTGTAAGTGCCACTGTTTACAGGATCGATTAGCTCCTCACAGATACAAGAGATTGACCCAAATATCTTCAATTCCCACCATTCTGTGCGTGTGTTTCAAGTTTCTCTGACAACCAGTTGCTGTCAACACCCATGGCTCATTCTGAAATTGTCAGTCTGTGATTTCTGCAAAACACACCTCAGGGGGACAAGTCTATCATATTGGGAAAGGACCGGACATATCCTCAGAAACCAATGAGTGTGTGGCTGAGTTATGGGGGATTTACCTCGTTTCAAATCATTTTTGTCTAGATTGACAATGCAGTATGTGGAATTATTTTATTAAATGTCCATTTCTGGGGAGTTTTTGTTTCATTCTATGTGAGATCCAGAGGAATTAATCATTTGAACATTTTCTATCTGTGATAACTCTATAGTGGCTGCTCAGCTGTGTTCATTTATTGATCTGTTTAAAGTTCTTCAGACTCTTTTCATTACCCAGATCTACTTTCGCTCCCAGAGAAATCAGGCTGACATTAAATGTTATTTATTGGGGCACAGTGGACAGTTCATTGAAGCAACTGTCTCCCTTCAGATCCCCTCTTTGAATTGAATCACAGCAAGTTCACTACTGATATTGACACAGGCTGCATTTACAATGATCGAATCACAACGAGTGATTAACACAGGCTCAATCCTCCTGATTGTATTTGATTCTTAACAGTATTCCTGCTTCATTAACCTATACAGGCAACATCTCATGGGTTCTTCATTTTTAAATTAAAACCGCAGCGAGAATTTATGCATTGGTGTATCTGACTTTGCTGATTGAATTGGACTCAGAGTGATTTATCATGGCCTGTTGATATTGTGTGTTATACATTTGGAAATTGTACACAGATTACAGATATTCTGTGCTGTGATTCAGTTTTTGTGATAAGAGAAACGTCTATTTGCAGACACTAAGCTGTCAAATATTTCCAATGAATTAATGATATTGCCCAGAAATGCTTCCCCCGATAATTCGTCCTTTTGGATTTTAAACAACGTAATTTCAAATTCCGAGTTTTAATATGCTGCTGCAGTATCTTGACATTGCAGAGCAGCAGGCAAGAAAAACGGAAGCAGAGAAATCACCACAACGCCAGGTGCTTCCTCTCAGTTCAACAGAACAGAAAAACACACAGTGACTGTTCTGAGGCTCTGCAGACTGTTAGCTGCTTTTCACAGATTTCGGCAATGGAAAGCCGTTCTTGACTCCAAGTTATCACCTTCCAGAAAACAGATTCCTTTGTTTTAGAGGAAACACATCACATCCCTCCCTGTATAGTTCAACGATGATGAACATTCACAACTTATGATGACCACTCAGTGTCTCAGTGTGTTCTGCGTCTCTCGACAGTCTCAATTAGAGATCACATTTCCTCAAATATTTGGCAGTTTTCCCAATAAAGCTGCACAGTCCTCATATGAAGTGCAGCAGTTTTGAGAGGAATTGCTCAGATACACTCTGCTGTTCTACAGTGGGCAAATACAGCAAAACTGAGCAGAAAAAACAGTGATTGCTGTCTTGCTGGTAATGGTGGTAATGGCAATCGAGGTGACTGCCCTGGGCAACAAGTCAACATTTGACCAAGTGTGTGCCGAAGAAGATTACTTTCCTGATCCCATCATATTCCCATTTGCCACTCTCTCCGATGTTATTTATCTATTGTGTGTATGTATTTACATTCAATTGCAACCTCACCACATTTCTCTATGACATCAACCTCTTTAAAAAGTCAAAATACTGCAGATGCTGGAAATCTAAATCATGAACTGAAAATGTTGGAACTACTTAGTAGGCGATGTAGCATTTTGAGAAAGAGCATTTTCTTCAGAACAGGAAAGGTTTGTGCTGTAACAGTGTTTCAGTAAGGACAGAGGCAGGGAAAATGGGAACAGAGGAAGGAGATAAAGAGAGAAACTGTGATGGGGTGGAAGGCAGTAGTGATTAAATGAAGAACAGAATCATTACCAGAACCTGCTGTCAAAAACAAATGGGGGGCAGTAGTTCCCACGTGTTTATTTTTGAAGTTGATGCTGAGTCAGAAAAGTTGGAACAATGTAGGAGGCTGAGAACAGAGAGGTCAGCTGTGAGTGGGACAGCGAATTATAATGGCAAGTGAATGGAAGTTCAGGGACTTAAAGGAAGTACTCAGCAAAGTAATTGCCGTCCATGTCTCCGTTATAAAGACGTCTGCAAACGCGACATGAAATCGTGTGACATTGATCACAAGTCGTGGGAGTCAGTTGCCAGCATTCGCCAGAGCTGGCGGGCAGCCATAAAGACAGGGCTAAATTGTGGCGAGTCGAAGAGACTTAGTAGTTGGCAGGAAAAAAGACAGAGGCGCAAGGGGAGAGCCAACTGTGCAACAGCCCCAACAAACAAATTTCTCTGCAGCACCTGTGGAAGAGCCTGTCACTCCAGAATTGGCCTTTATAGCCACTCCAGGCGCTTCTTCACAAACCACTGACCACCTCCAGGCGCGTATCCATTGTCTCTCGACATAAGGAGGCCCAAAAGAATTGCAGAAGGTATGCTTCATCTCCATGGTGTCGAGGACAATTGTTAAGAATTAATACATTGATTAAACAAAAACAAAAATACAAATAAATCACTGTTTGTGGTCCTGACAGTTGAAGGAGAGAAGGTGAAAGGGCAGGTCATGCATCACCACACTTGCATGGGGAGGTGACATTGGAAGAGCAGTGGGTGTTTTGAGTGAAGGAAGAGTGGGTCAAGCTGTACCTTCAGAATGCTGAAAATGGAGTAGAGGATCTCTGGTGGTAGCATTGCGGTGAAGTTGGCAGAAGTGATGGAGGATATTTCATTGAATGTAGATTCTGGTGGAGTGAAAGTTGAGGGGAAGGGCAACTTCATTACAGTTAAGAAAGGATGGAAGGAATGATAGTGGAACTGGAATGGAGAGGTTCAAAGGCCCTTTCAGCCACCGTGGCAAAGAGCTAAATACACTTCATTCTGAAGCACACTTCTAACTGGAGAAGAGTAAAGGAGAAGGTGGAAAACAAGATCAACAACTTCTTATTTATGAGGTATCCTTACATAGTTAAAATTTCCAAGTCATATTATCAAACACAATTTGATAGCGAGCAGCGTTAACAGATATTATGGCAGATGACCAAATGCTTCGTCAAGGTGGTATGTTTTAAGCAGCATCTTAAAGGAGGAAAAAGATGTAGAGAGGCAGAGGTTTATGGAGAGAAATCCAGAATTTCGGATCTTGGCAGATGCAAATAAGACCACCAGCGGTGGAGCAATTAAATTTGGGAATGCTCAGGTATCCGGAATTGAAGGAGGACAAATATCTGATAGGGCTGAAAGAGATTACAGAGATAGGGAGAGAAGAGCTCATGGGGAGATTATAAAATAAACGTGGGAATTTCAATATTGTTAAGGTGCATGACCAGAAGCTAATGCGAGTGCAGAGGTGATGGATGAACGTCTCCTTGCGAGAGTTGTATCTAGGCCGCAGAGGTTTGGATGTCCTCAGGATGACTGAGGATGCAAACAGGGATGTTGGCCAGGAATGCATTGGAATACTCAAATCTGGAGGTGAAGATGGGGAATTAAATGCTGCACTCTCTGGATGAAAAATGAATTGTCATTTAAAGGAAAAGAGAAAGGAGGGATTCATTACAAATTCCAAATCAAGAATATCATCTCAAACCAAATAGAAAGCAGAGTGCACAGGGAGAATTGGAAAAGAATACCAGAAGGACAAAGGGAAAGCATAGAAAAGATTAACAGCTAACAGTAAAGGGGATCAGAAATCTTGTAAAACATATACAAGTAAAAATAAAGGAACGGTGCAGCCGATTATGGAGAAGCAAATAAATATTCCTGTTGAGGCAGAGGGCGAGACTGAGGTACAGAATGAGTAATTTGCAACTGCCTTCAAAGAAGAAGAGGCTGAAATTAATGTCCCAATCGAGGAGAGGTCTGCAGATATCCTGCATAGGATAAAATAGATGGGAACGCGTTGCTAAACAGTTTGTCAGTAAATGTCGACAACACCCCTGGTCCAGATGGGGAGCATTCTGGGAGATAAAGGAAGCTGGATAGAGATAAGATCAGCCCTGACCACAATGTTTCAATACTCCTTGTATATCGCACTGGGGCCAAAGGACTGGAATTTGGCAAACGTTAGACTCCTTTTCAAAACGAGAGGAGAGGGTAAACTTGTGACTACACGCTAATCTGTCTAACCACAGTGAAAGTTGAGAGATCTACTAGAGGCCTTCATCAACGACAAAATTAATTCTCACTAGCAGAAGCATGAGGTAAGATGAGAAAAACATCTCGGATTTATAAAAGGCCAATCACGTGTAACTTAACTGATTGAGTTCTTTAATCAAGTCAGAGACTGAAGTAGGCCTTGTGTATTTGGGCATCCAATGCTGACGAAGTACCTCATAACAGACTTATTCAGAAAATGGGAATGCATATTATTAAAGGGACGATGTCAGCTCGAGTAGTCGATTGGGTAAGAGATCGGACGTAGAGAACAGTGGTGAGTGGATGCTCTTCTGACAGGCGAGAATGGCTGTTGACCGGGGGTTGGTTTTAAGACTACTGTTTTTTCCTTCGACATGCAAATTACATAGACTTCGGTTTAGAATGTATGATTTTTACATTTGTGGATGATGAAAAACATGGCTCTGCATTAAATCGTGAATATTATAATAGCAGACTTCAGGGTAGACAGTCTGTTGAAATGGGCAGATCAACGGTAGATGCAACTTATTGTGGTCAAGTCAGAAGTGATGTTCATTGTGAAAACATCATGTCAACATAACATAAATAATACCATTTTCAGGAGGTGCAAGAACAGAGGGACAGGGGAATGCATGTTCATAGATCTTTAAGGATTGCAGGGCAAGTAGAGAAGCTGATTGAGAAAGTGTATGAACTATTTGCTTTGAAAATGGGGTTATTGAATTCAAACATAACGGGCATCAAGCTACTACTTTATAGATCAATTGTTATGACTCAGCAGCCGTCCTATGTGCAATCCCAGGCATGAATACCTTGGAAGAACTTCAAGGCCCTGCAAAACGTACAAATGAGGATTATCAAGAAGGCACCACGGGTGAGGGAATTCATTTACATGGAGAGAATTCAGGAGCTTGGATTTTTCTTATTGGAGCAGGGAAAGTTCAGTGGGATAGAAACATAGAAAATAGGAGCAGGAGTAGGCCATTCGGCCCTTCGAACTTGCTTCGCCATTCATTATGATCATGGCTGATCATCCAACTCAGTAACCTGTTCCCGCTTTCGGCCCATGCCCTTTGAACCCTTTAGACCCAAGAGCTGTATCTCATTCCTTCTTGAAAACATACAATGTTTTGGCCACAACTGCTTTCTCTGCCAGCAAATTCCACAGGCTCACCACTCTCTGGGTGAAGAAATTTCTCCTGAACTCTGTCTTGAAATGCTTACCTGCATCCTTAGACTGTGACCCCTGGTTCTGGAATCCCCCAACATCGGGAACATCCTTCCTGCATCTGCCCTGTAGAGTCCTGTTAGAATTTTGTAGGCGTCCATGAGATCCCCCCTCACTCTTCTGAACTCCAGCGAATATAATCCTAACCGACGCAATCTCTCCTCATACGTCAGTCCCGCCATCCCAGATCTAACAGAGTTCAAAATAATGAGGGGTTATGGTAGAGTAAGAATGCGGAAATTATTTCCCATCATGACTACGTTTGTCATCAGGGATCATGGCCAGGATTTTACTGGCCACCAGAGGCGAGATTGGAAGCCAGGAGGGGTGGGGAGGGGGCACAGGGAAAAGCGGTGTGTGGCAAGGGACTTGGCAGGATGGGGATCCCAGCGCCTCCCCATCGTCCAGTGATCCCGGAGGCAGGATAGGCCGACAACAGCCTTCTCGCCCAATGGCAGATTGAGGATCTTAAGTGGCCTATTATGGGACAATTATGGGATCATTCCACCACCGCTGGGATCTTCCCAGCAGCGATGTCCTCCACCATTTGGAGAGGACACCTTGTAAAACGAAGCTTTCTCCCTGTGGCCTTGCGGGTGGGATGGGCCGTTGCCTCCTTCATGGCCAATGTGTGACGCACAGAGCACCCCCACCAGGAACCAGTTCATTCCCCGGGACCTCCCTCCTCTTGCACCACATGAAAACCACCCAGGCCCTCTCAGGCCTTGCGTACTGGCTCTGGTGACCCTGCCTCACCTACCTCTTCTCTGCAGTTCCAGAGATGGGCCTGGGTCCAAGACCTTCTGTAGAACCGGCAGAATAACTAGAAAGGTAGTGAAGAGACATTTCTTCACACTAAGGCTTGTTTAGATCTGGAAAGCACGACCCGAAAGAGTGATGAATTCAGATTCCAGAGGAATTTATGAAGACAATGAAACAAGTGCTTGCAATGGAATAATTTGCAGGGTTACGAGAAAACGCTACATATGTGACAACAAATTAGACAGCTCTTTCAAAGGGACGACTCTGACTAAAGTAGCCGAATGGCCTTTCCTGTGCATCTATGAATCTATGATCTCGACGCCAGATCAGTGATTCATTTACTTTTCACACTGTCACACGTCATCATCCTCGCAGGATCGGCTGGTAGTTGGAACCTGGGTTCATTTTATCCATTAATGGTCACATTTCTTCTCATTGGTTTATTTTACCAGCCTGTAATGCACGGTTCATACAAGTCAAAATCTATTGGTTATTTGGAAGGAAACATTGGTTTCTGTAGAAACTTCTGTCAAAGAATTAATTTCCACAACAGCCAAAGTTTCAGAAGCTGCTGTAAGGAGCTCTTAGTGTCTGAGAACAGCGTTCGGTTAATGTTCTGTTCTCATCGCTGTACCCAGCGCCAGAACGATGATGCGAACCTTCCTGACCCTGTCTCTACTGCAGCTTTTGAACTGTAAGTTAAAGATTATTGAATGCATTATGTTATTTACTGACACACTGATTATTATTACAAGATGTATATTATTAATCTAATTATCATCTTTAATACAGAACCCATTTAGGAGATGTGGAATGTAAATAATGCTTTATACATTTTAATTTACTTGTGTCGAGTTTAATGAAATATCAGCACTTGTTTGTTGCCTTCCACCAGCCGCTCGTACAGAGCAGACCGGCGTTGAAAATCTCATGGGTCGATTTAAGCAGGGTCTGTTAGAAAAAGAGCCACTTCGCTGTTCGAATAGAATATGTCAGTGTCTGAGATCAATTTACTGAAAACGGATCTATTTTATTTACAGTTGTCATTCATTGGGATGGTATGAAATGGATACTGTGTAATATAATTTGTAGTCGTTTCATTTGCTGCAAACTTTGGATTGAATGTTTCAATATTAAGTCCTTTCAACTACAAATAGGAATAAACCTCCATTTATATAAAAATGCCTTGCGCTTATATAGCGCATTTTACGACGTCAGGACATCCCAAAGGGCTTTGCTGTCAATTCGATATTGTTTTGTAGTGTTGTCCATACTGTAAATATAGGAAACGTGGCTGCTAATTTACACACAGCAAGCACAGACAAACAGCAATGTGATATTGACCAGAATACTTTTTGAGTGTGTGACATGTTGATTGAGGGATCAACATTCGCCAGAGCACTGGGGATAATTCCCCTGCCCTTCCTCCAAATAGTGTACCTGAAAGGGCTGACGGAGCCTCGGTTTAACTTCTCCTCCGATGGAAAGCATTTGGGCAGTGCAGCACACCCTCAGTACTGCATTGGAGTGGCAGCCTAGATTTTGTGCTCAAGTCTCTGGAATTAGACTTGAACCCACCCTCTCCTGACTCAGAGGCGAGAGTGCGAGCAATTGAGCTATTGCTAACAGTAATATTGTTTTGGTTACAGCAAACGAGTTTGGAATATTCTACATCTAATTAACAGGTATTTTAAATTCCCAGTTGAATTTGTATCGAACACAAAGACTGCAGGAGCTTGTTTTATATTTCCCCCTGTGTTTCTTGTACTGACACAGCCAGCTGGAATTGAAATTCTAATCTGAGTATTTAAAGCGAGTCTGATAGAAGTAGAGCGCCGTCTTTGTTTGAATAGAGTGTATCAGAGTCAGGTGTAAGTTATCTCACTGAGTGTAGATCACCAGTCAAAACGACATCAACTGCCGCCATGAACCGCCACACACATTTCTGTCACAGATGTTTCTCAACACAAGTGTTGTCTGCTCTCCTAGAGATACAGTTCATGAAACTAAATATTTTAAATTAATTTGTTCAATGTTGAAGTGTTACCTTCAATCTATAATAACCACTCAACTGGAGATGGAACCAATATTTTTCAATTCGTTTTCATGATTAGTATAATTATCAAGAGCACTCTGCAAAAAATGTTGTTACTGAAAGTTCCTAAATCGTTGGGGAATTTGCTCTGTATTATTGATCAGTTAGTGATGATCTTCAAAATTAGTATCTTTTATATTAAATTAATTATTCTATTGCCTCCATTTTTTTGTACAGTGCCTGAAGATAGTTAAGTTTTCCCAATCACATATTTTCACACAGTGTCATGTTGTGTGTAAAGAGTTAGCGATATTGTTCTTTTTGATTGTTCCAATGGCTCGATATTTGTTGTTTTATTCCATTGATGATTCCATTCTGTTTCTCACTATTTCCCGTGTGTGTTTGGTTACATTTATTAATCTCTGTCTGTTACAAACTTTATTGGTTTACTGACAGGCCAGCTTAGTCCCAGTGTTATCAGATACTTTATGTGTTTAACGAATTATATTTCCGTGAATATTAACTAATTGGATCGTAAAAGCCTGTTTTGTGGATTATTTAAAGAAAATTGTATTCAAGCCACAGAAAAGATAAACAATGAATTGCACATGACTCCCTGTATCCTTTTCTCCAATCGCCAGCTGCTCAGAATCATTTTTAAAAAGCAGTCATGCTTTCTGACAAAAAACACTGTGATTCATTGCTATAATATGAAGCGAATATTGAAATAGTTTATCTCAATTGTAGAATTCACGTTGAATACGAATATTGGGCTGTTGGTTTGATTTTACATTCCATCAATATTAAATAGGGAACAATTATCCATTCTTTCGCCCTCAGAAAACATTGTTTTTATAATATCTTGCATCTGATTAACACGTCTTCTAAATTGCCAGGTGGGACATGGGCAAAACTTTGATTTAAATGCAAAATTGAAAACAAATACTGTGGCAATTTGTTTTATTTGGTCCTCTGCGGCTCTTTTAAAAAATTGCCACACCCCACCCGCCACCCTCTTTTACCACCTTCTCTGTTCTTACTGAAACATCTAAATCCCGGAACCGGCAACATCCATTCCTGCCCCTGCTCTACCCATGTGTCCGAAATGGCCACTACATCGAGATCCGAGGTACCAACCCATGCTGCAAGCTCACCCACCTTATTCCGGATGCTCCCGGCGTTGAAGTAGACACACTTTAAACCAAGTTCTTACTTGCCAGTGCCCTCTTGCGTCCTTGTAACCTTATCCCTGACCTCACTACTCTCAACATCCTGTGCACTGGAACTACAATTTAGGTTCCCATTCCCCTGCTGAATTAGTTTAAACCCCCCCGAAGAGCACTAGCAAATCTCCCCCCAGGATATTGGTACCCCTCTGGTTCAGGTGAGGACCATCCTGTTTGCAGAGGTCTCACCTACTCCAGAAAGAACCCCAATTATCCAGGAAACCAAAACAATCTCTCCTGCACCATCCCTGCAGCCACGTGTTCAACTCCTCTCTCTCTCCCTATTCCTCGTTTAAAAGCGAGGGAGATACCCCTCTATGCATAAAATGGAGGGAGCTTACCCTCTACATATAAAATGGAGGGAGATACCCTTCTACGTTCAAAATGGAGGGAGTTCCTCCTCGATATACAAAATGGAGAGAGATATTTCGCTACGTAGAAAATGGAGGGAGTTACCGCTCTACATATGACGTGGAGGGTGATGCTCTTCTGTGTATAAAATGGCGCGGGATCACTGTCTTTCTAACAAATGAAGGGGGCTTCCTCGCTATATATAAAATGGCGGGAGCTCCACCTGTAAAGATAAATTGAGGGGTTCCCATTTCAAAACACTTTTTTCCATTTTATACCAGAGACAGTGGCCAGGATAACATAAACCGAGGGATGGGCAAATACTGTCTTAACATTGGGGAGAGGGGCAGAGAGAGTGAACCGGACAAAGGAGAGATATACAAGGTTAGGTGGGAATGTGAGCAGTGAGTTGGACTGAAATAGACTACAAAGGGAGATGGTCGGAGACATAGGGAGATGGATAGGGCCAGACAGCGACAAAGGGACACAGGGTGAGAGAGAGAGATCGAGGGGGAGAGATACAGAGTAAGAGGTAGAGGCAGAGAAAGTGAGACAGTAAGGGAGAGGCAGAGAGAGAGACAGAGAGAGAGAGAAATGGTGTGGGAGAGACACAAACAGAGTCATGCACAGAGAGATAGAGGGAGAGAGAGAGAGAGAGAGAGAGAGAGAGAGAGAGAGACTTATATGTGTAAAATGGAGGGAGACCCTTGTCTGTAGAAAAAAATTGAGGGAGCTCACTTTCTACGTGTGAAATAGAGGGCGCTCCCCCTCTACATGTGAAATAGTGGGCAATCCCCCTCTACAAATTACATGTAGGGAGCTTCCCCTCTACATCTAACATGGAGGGAGCTCCCTCTCTCACTATAAAATGGAGGGTGTTCCCCTCTACATATAAAATGGAGGGTGTTCCCCTCTACATATAAAATGGAGGGTGCTGCCCCTCTACATATAAAATAGAGGGCGCTACCCCTCTACATATAAAATGGAGGGAGCTCCCTGTCTGCATCTAAAATGGAGGGCGTTCCCCCTCCACATATAAAATTGAAGGCGTTCCCTCTCTACATATGAAATGGAGGGCGCTCCCCCGTACATATGAACTGGAGGGCGCTCCCCCTCTACATATAACATGGAGGGCGCTCCCCCTCTGCACATAAAATGGAAGGCGCGGCCGCGCCTTCTCTGTCTTTCTGTCTCAATGGCTTTCTCTGTCCTTCTCTCTCTCAATCTCTCTGTGATTCTCTGCGTGTCGTTCTCACTGGCTTTCTGTCTGTCGCTTTACTGCCTGCAATTTCTTTGTGTCTCTGCTCTTTCACTCCCCTTTTTCCCTCCTCTTTTTCTCTGGCTCTTTCTGTCCTTTCTCTATTTCTCACTGTCTCTGTCTTTTCTCTATTTCTCTGAATTTCTGTCTTTTCTCTCTTTCTGTCGTTTCTCTATTTCTCTGACTTCCTGTCTTTTCTCTATTACTGACTTTGTTTTTTTTTCTATTTGTCTGACTTTTTCTTTCTTTTCTGTTTCTCTGTCTCTTTCTGTCTTTTCTCTTTCTTTGCCTTTATTTCTGACTTTCATTTTCTCTTACTTTTGCTAACCCTAACCCCCACCCCCCGGCAATTTATATCCCGCACCCGCAATTTATGCCACCCCCGCAAATTGTGTCCGGTCCGCAATTTATCCCCCCAACAATTTATCCCCACCTGAATTTATATCCCCCCACAATTTATATCCCCTCTGCAATTTATTCACGACCGTGAATAACTCCCCAACCACCATATAAATACCCCTCGTCCACAGACCGCTATCTGATCTATCATGAAAAGTCATTGGCAAACAGGATTGAGGAAAATCCCAAGGCTTTTTAAACATATATAAAGAGCAAGAGGGTAAGGGTAGGCCCACTCAAGGACAGAGATGGGAATCTATCTGTGGAGCCAGAGGAAATGAGCGAGGAGCTAATTGAGTACTTTGCATCAGTATTTACCAAAGAGAAGGACTTGGTGGATGATGCGCCTAAGGAAGGGAGAGTCTCAGTCATCTCAGTACCAAGAAGGAGGTGATGTTGGGTGTCCTGCAAAGTATTAAGGTAGATAAGTCCCCAAGGGCTGGTGGGATCTACCCTAGAATACTGAGGGAGGCAAGGGAAGAAATTGCTGGGGCCATGACAGAAATCTTTGCATCCTCATTGGCGACAGGTGAGCTCCCGGAGTACTGGAGAATAGCCAATGTTGTGCATTTGTTTAAGAAGGGTGGCAAGGGTAATCCAGGAAATTGTAGGCCGGTGGGCCTTACATCAGTGGAAGGGAAGCTATTAGAGAAGCTTATTCGGGACAGGATTTACTCCCATTTGGAAACAAACGAACTTATTAGCGTGAGACAGCATGGTTTAGTGAAGGGGTGGTCGTGTCTTACCAATTTGGTTGAGCTTTTTGAGGAAGTGACGAAGATGATT
This sequence comes from Heterodontus francisci, assembly GCF_036365525.1. Lineage (NCBI taxonomy): Eukaryota > Metazoa > Chordata > Chondrichthyes > Heterodontiformes > Heterodontidae > Heterodontus > Heterodontus francisci. The sequence goes on along the minus strand of NW_027141749.1, from coordinate 459,044 downwards.
GATGAAGGAAGGGCAGTGGATGTTATCTATATGGACTTTAGTAAAGCCTTTGACAAGGTCCCGCATGGCAGACTGGTGCAAAAGGTGAAGTCACACGGGATCAGAGGTGAGCTGGCAAGATGGATACAGAACTGGCTCGGTCACAGAAGACAGAGTGTGTCAGTGGATGGGTGTTTTTCTGAATGGAGGGATGTGACCAGTGGTGTTCTGCAGGGATCAGTGCTGGAACCTTTGCTGTTTGTAGTATATATAAATGATTTGGAGGAAAATGTAGCTGGTCTAATTAGCAAGTTTGCGGACGACACAAAGGTTGGTGGAGTTGCGGATAATGATGAGGATTGTCAGAGGATACAGCAGGATATAGAACGGTTGGAGACTTGGGTGGAGAAATGGCAGATGGAGTTTAATCTGGACAAATGTAAGGTAATGCATTTTAGAAGGTCTAATGCAGGTGGGAAGCATACAGTAAATGGCAGAACCCTTATTAGTATTGACAGGCAGAGAGATCTGGGCGTACAGGTCCACAGGTCACTGAAAGTGGCAACGCAGGTGGATAAGGTACTCAAGAAGGCATACGGCATGCTTGCCTTCATCGGTCGGGGCATAGAGTATAAAAATTGGCCATCATGTTGCAGCTGTACAGAACCTTAGTTAGGCCATACTTAGAACATTGCGTGCAATTCTGGTCGCCACACTACCAGAAGGACGCGGAGGCTTTGGAGAGGGTACAGAGGAGGTTTATCAGGATGTTACCTGGTCTGGAGGTCATTAGTTATGAGGAGAGGTTGGAAAAACTCGGATTGTTTTCAGTGGAACGACTGAGGTGGAGGGGCGACATGACAGAGGTTTACAAGTTATGAGTGGCATGGACAGAGTGGATTGTCAGAAGCATTTTCCTAGGGTGGAAAAGTCAGTTACTAGGGGACACAGGTTTACGGTGCGAGGGGCAAAGTTTAGAGAGGATGCACGAGGCAAGTTTTTTACACAGAGGGTGGTGTGTGCCTGGAACTTGCTGCCATTGGAGGTGGTGGAAGCAGATACGATAGCGACGTTTAAGAGACATCTTGACAAATACATGAATAGGAAGGGAATAGAGGGATATGGGCCCAAGAAGTGCAAAAGGTGTTAGTTTTGGCAGACATCAAGATCGGCGCAGGCTTGGAGGGCCGAATGGCCTGTTCCTGTGCTGTACTGGTCTTTGTTCTTTGTTCTTTGATATCCCTATGTAAACACACCTCCATCTAATACCTTCCTCTGAACAGACTCCCATCTAAATATCACTCCTTTGAACAGACTCCAATCTAATAATTTTCGTGTGAACAGACTGCCATCTAAATACGCCTCCTGTGAACAGAATCCCATTTAAATACCCCCTGGAGCAGACTGCACTTTAAATAACCCCTGTGAACAGACTCTCATCTAAATACCCCCCAGGGTCAGACGCCCATCTAAGTACCCCCAGGAACAGACTCCCATCTCAATACCCCCTGTGTACAGACTCCCAACGAAATACCCTACCTGTGACCAGACCCCCATCTGAGTACCAGCAGGAACAGACTCCCATTTAAATACCCCTCCTGGGAACAGACTCCCATTTAAATACCCCTGCTGTGAATAGATCCCCATCTAATATCCCCAGGAACAGACCCCCATCTAATATCCCTCCTGTGAACACTGCTGACCACCATGTGAACAGCACCCCAAGTAATTTGCCCCAATCCCCCTGTGAACAGTCCCACATATAAACCCTCCTCATGAACGGACTAGAGAATCCCCACTGCCCCCTCCCATTTAAACCTGCAGAATCTCACTGCCCCTCCCATTTTAAACCTGGGGAATCCCACTGCCCCTCCCATTTTAAACCTGGAGAAACCCCACTGCCCCTCCCATTTTAAACCTGGAGAATCCCTACTGCCCCCTCCCATATTAAACCTGGAGAATCCCACTGCCCCTCCCATTTTCAACCTGGAGAATCCCCACTGCCCCCACTGAGAGAGAGAGAGAGAGAGAGAGAGAGAGAGAGAGAGAGAGAGAGAGAGAGAGAGAGAGAGAGAGAGAGAGAGAGAGAGAGAGAGAGAGAGAGAGAGAGAGAGAGAGAGAGAGAGAGAGAAAGAGAGAGATCCACACGCAAAAACTTGGTCAACTGAATGTTGAAGGTTCACCGTTGTTGGGATCTTGCTGTGCAAAGATTGCCTGCAGAATTCCCTGCATTGCAACAGTGACTGCATTTTAGATGTGAAGTCATTGTGTGTAAAGCTCTCCTAAAGGCCTGGAATTAAAGTCCTGAGCATGGAGCCGGTATAATTCCCAAATAATGCTGGTGTTTTGGGCAGTGCCGTGAATTTGAGGGTGAAATGAAATGTGCAGCAGCCATTTGAATTGAGAGTGACGTTCTGAGAGTGGATTTCTCTGTCTCTCTCTCTCTCTCTCCATCTGTCTCTCTGAATGAGAGTAACAGGAGAGAGAGAGACGCAGGAGAGTGAGGGAAACATGGAGGGAATGGGAGGGGGAGTGGAGGGGTAGCCGGCTGTCATCTCACTGCAGCTTGTGGGATCTTGCTGTGCACCATTGGCCTGCAGCATTTCCAACATTACCGACCACTTTAAAAATTAATTCATTGAGTGTCAAATACTTCTGTGAATCAGCAATGAAATGGCTGAAATGTGACGGTTTATAAAGGCTTGTTCTCATTCCCGAATATTGCTGGTGTTTTTGGCTGTGGGCTGAATTTGATAGTGTAATGAAACGCCTGGGGGCCATTTGAATTCAGATTTTCAGGGATGGGAATGTGGATTTCTCTCTCTATCATTCTATGGGAGAGGGGATGGTGGTCAGCGGTGTTTGTGTGTTTTTACAATGAGGCAGAAACAGATGTAGAGAGACACACAGTGAAATAGACAGACAGAGAGCAGGAAATGACAGGGTAAACACATCCAAACCTCCCAGTCTCTGACTCTGTGTAGGGGGATGTGTTTGGAAGACGGGGAGTCACTGAGAGATTGTTTTATATCAGTGATTGTGAGAAAGAGCCCTGGGCTCTTGCTGTGTTTTATTTCTGTTAAAAAATGCTTTGCTGTGTTTGAATCAATTTTATTTCTCTTATTCCCAAGGAGAATCTTGCGCAAGCTGCAGCTGTGATGATGCAGAGGAAGAACCTTTTGTCCACGTGGAATTCTCAGACAAGAGCTTGAACCAGAGAGAAAAATAATAATAAATATATATGTGTCATTGTCAAATTCATTTCTAAATACAGAGAAGACGACTGTGTGTTTTCGGGGCTGATAGAAATGCTCAGTATTTCCAGCACGGTTTTTATTTCAGATTTCCAGCATCCACAGTATTTTGATTTTGTTTTTTCGGGGTCTGTGGATTTTTTACCACAAGGGAGGGGGCTGGAGGGTGCTCCGAAGGGAATAGTTTGGGAAGCGCTGCTCCAGAACAAACAATGCAATCCCTTAGATTTCCCTCTCTCCACCTCTTGCTGCAACTTCATCCCTGCACCTTCCTCCTTGTTCCTAACTTCTGTTTCTTCACATCTTTAAATCCCTATCCCTGTATCTCTCAACATCCGTTCTATCTCTGCCTTATTCTAGCGTCTCACAAGTTTCCATTTTCACTCTCTTTCTGTTACACTCTGCATCTTTACGTCTTCCAAATCCCAGAATCATTCCATCTCTGCTGCTCCTTTCCTGCAAAATTATGTCTGCAATTCCCCCATCCCCCTGTCTCGGGACACCCCACTCTATTCTGTAAGCGCATCTTACTTTGCACCACTGCCCCTCCAGGTCTTTCTGTCTCTGCATCTCTCTCTTTGTTGGGGATCTTTCTCAATATCAACATCTCTCTGTACACGTCTCCATTTCTCTCTCTCTCTCTCTCTCTCTCTCTCTCTCTCTGTCTCTCTCTCTCTGTCCCTCTCTCTGTCTCCATTTCTCTCTCTCTCTCTCTCTCTCTCTCTCTCTCTCTCTCTCTCTCTCTCTCTCTCTCACACACATTTTCGGTATTTCTGATCCTCTGTTCTCAGTTTCTCTCTCCTTGGTTACAGACTCAGTCCCTGCATCTCATTCTCCATCTCCCTTTCCATTTATTTCTTTACCTCTCTCTGTTCTGTCCTAATCCTGGGATCTGTTTGCTGTGTCTCTGTCCCTCTGTCTGGGGGTGGATTTGATCTCGCTGCCTTGGTGTTGAACAATGGTTTGCACCATTGGCACCAAGTCCGAGTCCAGCCCAGTGTTTCTTTGCCTCTCTGTGTATCTGCTCCCGACTGTCTTTGCCTCTCTCCTTATGGCTCAATGGGGAAAGGGACAGATCAGCCATGATCTAACATCGTCCCTGTGACAGGCAGTGTGTGTGTGTTTGTGTGTGTCTCCCCGGTTTGATTTACGGAAGCCAATGGGGAGAACAGGTGAAACACCTTTCTGCAGAGAGGGATGTGTCTGGCACTGGGATCTTCCTGTGCGTTAAATGCTCAGAATGCCAGTTAGCCTCTGGAGAGCCTTGCTCTTAGCCCAGACCTGTGCTTGATCGGACAGGAGTTAATGTGCCAGGGGTCTGGGATCCAGTTGATGGAATTCCAGTGGCTTATCCAGACCAGGAATTAAAGTGAATGAAAGATTGTCGGGAGATGGAGCCAAACAAAGGAAAATGATGGAGGTGGGAATAACATGGGGGGTGGGAAGGGGGCTGTTCACGGGAGAGATGTTACAGGGTGGGAATTTGTAGAGGGGGGCTTTTACAAGACAGGGAGGGTATTTAGAAAGGGGGAGTGTTTACAGTGGAGGGCAGGGGGAGAATTAGATTGGGTCAGTTGATGGGGGGTATTTAGATGGGAGCTTGTTCCCGGGGGTATTTAGATCGAAGTCTGCTCTTGGTGTGGCATTTAGATGGGAGCATGTTCACAGAGAGGGGGGTATTTTGATGGGGTTCTGTTCCTGGGGGGGGGGTATTCAGATGGGAGTATGCTCCCGGGGGGTATTTAGATGGAAGTATGTTCCTGGGGGGGGGGGGGTGGTTGATGTGTGTTTGTTCCTGGGGGTTATTTAGATGGTAGCCTGTTCCCGGGGGTATTTAGATGGGAGGCTATTCCTGGGAGGCTATTTCTCCGGGAGTTTGTTCCTGGAGGTCTATTCAGATGGGCGCCTGTTCCCAGGGGGTATTTAGATGAGGGTCTGTTCCTGGCGGGTTATTTAGATGGGAGTTTCTTCCTGGGGCGTATTTAGATGGGAATTTGATCCCAGGGGGTACTTAGATGGGGGTCTGTTCCCGGGGGTATTTAGATGGGATTCTGTTCCTGGGGCTATTTAAATGGTAGTCTGTTCTGGGGGGGTGGGTTTTAAGATGGTTGTCTTGTAACTGGGGAAGGGGATAATTCGATGGTGGTCTGTTATAGTGACTGTATTAGATGGGTTTTATTTAACAGGGAGATGTCAGATAGGGGGCTGCAGACGTGGATTATTTCGGTTGTGGGGGTCTGTGCAAGGGGGGATGTCTTCGCTGGGGGGGGAAAATAATGCAGAGATAAAAATTTGGGTGGTGGATAAAAATTGCACGGGGAGGAAATTTTGCAGGGGAGATAAATTGGTGGGCGGAATTGTGGGGGGGGAGATAACTTGCGGGTGGTGATAAATTGCGGGGGGGATAAATTGTGGGGGGATATAAATTGCGGCGGGTATAAATTGCGGGTGGGGGAAATGGGGTTAGAAAAAGAATACGAGAGAAAAAGAAAGAGAGAAAAGATAGAAAGAGAAAGAGACAAAGAAAGAGAGAGAAAGAAGTGGAGAAAAGATGGAAAGAGCAAGAAAGAAGATAGAGAGAGAGAAATAAAGAGAGAATGAAGAAAGAGACAAAGAAGGGAGAGAAAAGGAATGAGAGAAAAGATAGAACCAGACAGAGAAATAGAGAAAAGAGAGAAAGTCAGAAAAACAGAGAAAAGACAGAAAGTCAGAGAAATAGAGAAAATACAGAAAGTCAAAAATAGAGAAAAGAGAGAAAGTCAGAGAAATAGAGAAAAGGCAAAAAGTCAAAAATAGAGAAAAGACAGAAAGTCACAGAAAGAGAGAAAAGACAGAAAGCCAGGGAAGTCGAGAAAAGACAGAAAGTCAGAAATAGAGGAAAGACAGAAAGTAAGTGAAATAGTAAAAATACAGAAAGTCAAAAATAGGGAAAAGACTGAAAGTCAGAGAAGTCGAGAAAAGACAGAAAGTCAGAAATAGAGAAAAGACAGTAAGTCAAAAATAGAGAAAAGACAGAAAGTCAGAGAAGTCGAGAAAAGACAGTAAGTCAAAAATAGAGAAAGGACAGAAAGTCAGAAATAGAGAAATGACAGTAAGTCAGAAATAGAGAAAAGATCGAAAGTCAGAAATAGAGAAAAGACCGAAAGTCAGAAATAGAGAAAAGACAGAAAGGCAGAGAAATAGAGAAAAGACAGTAAGTCAGAAATAGAGATAAGGCAGAAAGTCAGAAATAGAGAAAAGTCAGGTCAGAAATAGAGAAAAGACAGAAAGTCAGAAATAGAGAAAAGACAATAAGTCAGAAATTAAGAAAAGGCAGAAAGTCAGAAATCGAGAAAAGACAGAAAGTCAGAAATAGAGAAAAGACAGTAAGTCAAAAATAGAGAAAGGGCAGAAAGTCAGAAATAGAGAAAAGACAGAAAGTCAGAAATGGGGAAAAGACAGTAAGTCAAAAATAGAGAAAAGATCGAAAGTCAGAAATAGAGAAAAGACAGAAAGGCAGAGAAATAGAGAAAAGACAGAAAGTCAGAAATAGAGAAAAGACAGAAAGTCAGAAAAACAGAGAAAAGACAGAAAGTCAGAGAAGTCGAGAAAAGACAAAAGGTCAGAGAAAGAGAGACAAGACAGAAAGCCAACAAGTCGAGAAAAGACAGAAAGTCAGAAATAGAGAAAAGACAGAAAGTCAGAAATACAGAAATGACAGAAAGTCAGAAATGGAGAGAAGACAGAAAGTCATAAATGCAGAAAAGACAGAAAGTCAGAAATATAGAAAAGACAAAGTCAGATAAATAGAGAAAAGACAAAGTCAGAAATAGAGTTGACAGAAAGTTAGAGAAATTGAGGAAAGGCAGAAAGAGACACAGAAAAGAGGAGGGAAAAAAGTGGAGGGAAAGAACTGAGACACAAAGTAATTGCAGGCAACAACGAGACAGACAGAAAGCCAGTGAGAAAGGCACACAGAGAATCACAGAGAGATTTCGAGAGAGAAGGACAGAGAAATCCATTGAGACAGAAAGACACAAAATCACTCTGAGAGAAACCGAGAGATAGAGAGAAACACAAAGTGAGAGAGAGAGAGAGAGAGAGATGGAGGAACACGGAGGGAAAGAGAGAACCAGAGAGAGAGAAAAAATAACAGAAAGAGAGAGAAAAACACACGGAGACAGAAACACAGAGAGAGAGAGAAACACAGGGAGAGAGAGAGAGAGAGAAAGAAACAGAGAGAGAGAGAGTTTGAGAGAGAGAGATTGAGGAACAGAGAGAGTGAGAGAGAGAGAGAGAGAGAGAGAGAAACAGAGAGAGAGAGAGAGTAAAACAGAGAGAAATAGACACAGAGAGATTGAGAAAGAGATTGAGAAAGAGATTGAAAGAGAGAGATTGAGAGAGAGAGATTGAGTGAGAGAGATTGAGAGAGAGAAATTGAGTCAAAAGGAGAGAGAACGGCAGAGAGAGACAATAAAGATGTGGTACTCACCATCCCTCATGGTCTGCGCTCCATCGCTGGACTCGAACGCATTCCTTCCATCTGTTCATCCATGGGGAAAAAATCCTGGAGAGGGAAATAAGGGTGGGAATTGGAGTCAAGGGTCAGGACAGTGAGAGGGGGATTCAGACTGGACTGTCTCTCACACACACACATTGTAATCAGCTTGCAATTCACCAGGGCACAGAGACACAGAGACGGAGACACAGAAACTCATCTTCAAATACCAGCCACATGGAAATAAAGAATGGAGGCTGATGTTGCCCTAATATATCCCAGAACCTGTCACTCAAAACAGACAGTCCACCGAAAATACAGCTCATCCAACCAGCTCTCAGCTTCCTCCATCTGGACACTGCCTCCCAGGTTTGGAACAGTCCAAGGTGAGTCTCTGTGTAATCAGAGAGTGGGGGAGAGAGGGAAATTCCAAACATATCCCAAAAGGACCATTCCAGACAAAAACCTGTATGTTTGTCTGTCTCTCTCACTCCCTCCCCCATAAACCTCATTAACAGAGCAGAAAACTTTCTGTAATTTAAAACCTGGAGGAGCCGGTTTGGATAATGGCCATTTAACACGAATTGTATTAAATCTCTTTCACTATTCACCTCAAGTTAACAGAAAGTTTTGAAAATGACTGAAAATGTCTCACTGCAGTTACCTTCAAATTCTGAAAAAGTTTTTGTCGGAGAGGCCGGTTTGACTGCAGTATAAACAAGCAGTTTTTATTCGGATTTTCAATTCCACTGTGTGACAAAGACTGAAACTGGAGCCAGGTTAATGATGCAGCCGAGAGAACTTTAGCAACTGGTGACATTTCACACAACAATTCTCACCTATATTTACAGTTATATTTCTCAGTGATTCTTTGTACTTTATTTGCTGCTGCTGCATTTATGCATTAGCCTGTATTAAATCAAAAAAACCTTCTTAACATTTACCAGTTTAATGTTACAAGGGTTTATAAAGCTGGGAAACCAACATTTAGCACAAATTGTATTAAAGATCTTCCACTTTTCACTTCCAGTTTATATTAAGCTTAGCGATACCGACCTCCACATTCTGACAAAGAGCTTTTGCTGCTGTCATAAAGTGTCTCTTGTTACCATTTGCTTCCTGACTGTTTCTATCTTCTGCTCTCCTTGGGGATTCAGAGATGATTTTTGTCCATCGCTTGTCCACATCCAGGAGGTTCCAGCTCCTCTGCAGCTGCTGTCCTGCAGAAATTAATTGTATTCAAAATCTTTCCCGCAGTTTCGAGACGTGAGGAGAGACTGTTTATGCTAGCAGAAGAGAGATACAAATGGTCAGGGAGTTGTTCTGGTCTGGAATTCACTGTCTGGCAGGTTTCTGAAAGCAGATTCAATATTAACTTACAAAAGACAATCGGATCAAAACTTCAATTGCACTGAATTATAGTAGAGAAGATACCAGCATAGGGAAGTGAGAGCGAGAGAGAGAGATGTCATAACGTTCGTGATGAAGAATTCAACACAACTTATATAGAGAGTTTTTATTTGTCAATGATTCAGTTTAATTTGATGCTGTTGTTTTATTTATGCATTGCCTTTAATCACTGAAAATAATTTTGCAAACACGAATCATTTTAATGTAGAAAATAGGCATTTAACACAAACTGTATTGAAATCATTTTATTCAGCATCTCAAGTTTACAGAAAGTAAATTCCTCAAACTTGTAAAAACTTTAAAACTCCCAGTAACACAGAATCTCCCAGCAGAAATGGCTCACCATCTCCATCTGCTGATGTGCCTCGCTGACTGCAGTTTCTGTCCTGCTCTCACCATCTCTATCTACTGGTGTCCCTGTCTCACTGCAGTTACTAGCCACTTTCACCATCTCCATCTGCTGGTGTCCCTGTCTCACTGCAGTTACTGTCCCCTCTCACGATGTTCATCTGCTGGTGGCCCTGTCTCACTGAAATTACTGTCCCCCTCTCACCATTTCCATCTGCTGGTGTCCCTGTCTCACTGCAGTTACTGACCCCCTCACCATCTCCATCTGCTGGTGTCCCTGTCTCACTGCAGTTACTGACCCCCTCACCATCTCCATCTGCTGGTGTCCCTGGCGCACTGCGGTTGCTGTTCCCCTCTCACCATCTCCATCTGATGGTGCCCCTGTCTCAATGCAGTTACTGTCCCCCTCTCACCAACTCCCTCTGCTGGTGCCCCTGACACACTGCAGTTACTGTCCCTCCCCTCACCATCTCCATCTGCTGGTGTCCCTGTCTCACTGCAGTTACTGACCCCCTCACCATCTCCATCTGCTGGTGTCCCTGTCTCACTGCAGTTACTGACCCCCTCACCATCTCCATCTGCTGGTGTCCTTGTCTCACTGCAGTTTTTGCCCCCTCCCACCATCTCGATCTGCTGGTGTCTCTGGCACATTGCAGTTACTATCCCCCTCTCACCACCTCACGATCGCTGCGATTTGCAGATTTGCCCACTGGCTGCCTTCGTTGACAACTCAACCACTAGGTGGCACTGTACTGGCACTTGCGCAAATGCAGCCTGTTGCGGCGAAGCGTCTTGGACTGCCACGTTCAGGCAGCTGCCAGGACTAAAGATGGCACTGGTAAAATAATCAAAGGCGGGTGGGGGCGGAGGGGAGGAGGGTGGTGGAGCGGGGCGGGGGGTGGGGGTATTGGTAGGGGGGGGGCAAAATTGGATTTACTTCCAATGTTTGAAACCATTCAGCTCTTTCTGTGATTTCACTAATTTAACAATGAGATTGAAAGGGTATTTCACCGCCTTCTTCAGCTCCAGTCTGAATTTAGTCTGGGTCACAGTGTAAATACATGTGTTGGTGCAGGAACTGAGAATCTGCAGCATCTTTGATGTCTGATCTGTGAGAAAGAGAGGGTCAATGTCGAAGAAATAATACTGAATATCTACAATTCGCCTATAAATGACAAATACAACCCCGGTCACCCATAACAGTATAAAACTGCCGGATATACTGAACAGTAAAATAATTGATTTCCTGCGATTCTCCATCTCAGGGTCCTTGTGATTCTCTGCATTGCTATGATGCTGGAATCCCCTGCGGACTTTACTGGAGAATAAAATCCGTCTGGCTGTCAGAACATTGAGCAGCAAAATCAGAAAGACCGGGACACAAGGGGTTAAAATGAGGTCAAACAATTCAAATGCCCCCCATATGGGGGAAGTAAAGAAGCTCAGTTTGATAACACAACCCATGGGAACATTATCAATAAAGTAATATTGTTCCATTGTAAAGTACCAGGGGAGAGACTCTAAACAGCCCAGCACACTCACTGTTCCGACAACCACAGCTGCCGTTTTCTGGCTGCAATATTTTGTTTTCAGTTTCTCACAACAAATGGTCACAAATCGATCAAAGGTGAAAGTGACTGCGAGCCAAACAGAAACAATTGTGGATGCAGAACGCAGAACGACATTGAGAGTACACACAGGAGTAAAGTTCAGCAATGAATCTGGGAAATAAATGAAAGCAATCCATCTCAATATGGGATCAGTGATAACGACCAGGAAATCAGACACTGCCATTCCTAACAGGTAGACAGTGATACATTTGGAGAGACCGCACTTTCCTCGGGACAGGATCACAATCGCCACCAAGTTAACTGGAAGAGAGAGAAAAGGAAGCAGAGAATTTACTAATCAGACCTGGAGACAAAGCAGCAGTTTGACAGGATCAGGGCTGAAATTTCCAGCTTTGTTGCTGCATCTTGCAATGAAAACTGATTCATTGACCTGGGCAGTGCTTTGACACAGTGACATGTTTGAAAACATAATTATTAATAATGAATTGGAAATTGATACAGAAAGTGAATAAAGTCAGCAGCGGATCTGCTGGAAGAACTGAATGAGGATACAGTGCCAGTGGAGAAATGAGAAAGGGGTTTTACAGAGATGGAACCCAATGGGTTAATTGGGAATTTCTCTCCAGACTGTTGGTTGGGAAGGTTTGTAGAGAGTGGGATGTGTAGCCAGTTTGTTGCTCTGGGTTCAGGAAACCGGAGGGAATGTTACCAAACGGGAAAAAACTGAAAACTGCATCGCTGAGTTGAGCATCAGCCATGATCTAGAATGGCGGAGCAGGCTAGAAGAGCTGAATGGCCTCCTCCTGCTCATTTGCTCCTGTATTCCTATCAGGTAGGACGAGGCAGCTACAGGTGGAGCCAGTGAGTGAGATTGGGAGATAGAGAAGGTAAAGGACATGTTGGAGCAGGAGGGGAGACTGGAGCAGATAGCTTGGGGAAGTGAAAAAAACTTAAGCAACGGATGAGGAGACTGAGGATTCAAAACAGTGAGAGGAGAGGCTGAGATTCACAAGGAGAGTCTGCAGAAGAGTGTTAGAGGAAATCTAATCGATAGATCCCAGTAATACAACTCAATTCATACATTTAAACAATAATCCCTGTGGTTATTGGTGTTGGCGAACAGTTCATTGTTTATACAATATAGTCAATATATTTAGTTTATACAATCAATTAAATATAAATTTTAAAATATTTATGATATCAGCCTCGCTCTTTATTGAATTCAGCAGTCACAGAGATTTTAAGATGCAGTATTTAAATACTGAATTACCATGCATAGAAATGCAGCAAGACCTGGGCAATATCCAGGCTTGGGCTGATAAGTGGCAAGTAACATTTGCGCCACACAAGTGCCAGGCAATGACCATCTCCAACAATAGAGAATCTAACCATCTCCCCTTGACATTCAACGGCATTACCATCGCCGAATCCCCATGAGCAACATCCTAGGAGCGACCATTGATCAGAAACTGCACTGGAGCCATATAAATACCGTGGCTACAATAGCAGGTAAAAGGCTAGGAAACCTGAGGCGAGTAACACACCTCCTGACTATCCAATGTCTGTCCACCACCTACAAGGCACAAGTCAGGAGTGTGATGGAGTAGTCTCTACTTGTCTGGATGGGTGCAGCTCCAACAACACTCAAGAAGCTCGACACCATCCCGGACAAAGCAGCCGGCTTAATTGGCACCCCATCTACAAACATTCACTCCCTCCACCACCGACGCACAGTGACAGCAGTGTGTACCATCTACCAGATGCACTGCAGAAACGCTCCAAGACTCCTTCAACAGCACCTTCCAAACCCGCGACCTCTACCACCTCGAAGGACAAGAGCAGCATGGGAACATCACCAGCTGCAAGTTCGCCTCCAAGTCACACACCATTCTGACTTGGAACCATATCGCCGTTCCTTCACTGTCGCATGGTCAAAATCCTGGAACTCCCTTCCTAACAGCACTGTGGGTGTAACTACCCCACATGGACTGCAGCGGTTCAAGAAGGCAGCTCACCACCATCTTCTCAAGAACAATTAAGGATGGGCAATAAATGCTGGCATAGCCAGTGACGCCCACATCCCATGAATGAATTAAAAAAACAGTGAAGAACGGATTCTATTCTGTTTCTCCAGTCACTTAGTAAGGAATAGGAACATTCCCAAAAATAAAATGAGGAGCTGACAGAAATCAACACAGAAGATCAGGTCCAACAGGAAAATGAACACAATCTGACAACTTCAACTCCCAGTTTCTCTCACGAATTGTTTTGGACATTCCAGCACTTGATGACAGTGAATTATCCACACTGCTGCTTCTTTCTCTTTCTCTTTACTTCGGCTTATGTCTTTCCCTTGGTTTCATTCTTCCTGCTCCTTTTCTCCTTCCCGATCTCTCTGGAGTACTTACAACCTGCAAACTGTTACTTGATGCTACTTTTCACAGACAGTTCATTCCTAACATTCTGCGCCTCTGTTCTTATCACCAGCCCTAGGTTCAATGGTTCTATTCTCAGGGCCAGTTTGTTCAATGGTGAAACCTCTGTGAATAAGTTAATATATCTACGGAATACGCAAGGCTCCACCTGTTCACCTGCACTCTTCACTTCATCTACATTGCATGGAATAAACAAGATCGAAAGCTTCTTCCAGACAAACCTCACAAACATTGAAATTCCTTCTCCTGGAATTATAAAGTAATCCGCTAGAATGTGGGATTGTTCAATTAATAAAACACCAACATCAGCGCTGCAGCTGATAATCTACAGATAAATGGAAAGACTCTTGATTCCAACTGATAGAGTGTAAACCAATAAAACATCACATTAGTACTTTCTATTTTGCAATGTAGTCCAGTGACAGTGAAGGGTCCACGGTGAAGCAGAGAAGGAGATGTGAAAGTGTCAGCACCAAACTCAGTTCAATAGCCAGACCTCCGATGCAGTGTCAGACACACACAGAATGAAATAATATTTGATAACATGATAACCAATATACAAATTGAAATCCCAGTTAAACTGAGCCATGTTATTGGGGAGGAATGACATTGTGCTGTCTCCTTGTAACACCGATACTGTGAGATGTCTCATTATCAATCACTCAAAAAAAATCATTAAAATGTTCAAGGACCGGTTAGATCCACATCATGAAACTGTTAAAAGCTCTTGATGGTCTGATCTTGATCCTAGCCGAGATGCTTGATTTGAATAAACTCAATCTACACAGAATAATCCAGTAACAAAGCAACAGTTACCGAAACCACTATCATTAAATACATAATACGCCTCCTGCAAGACTGAAAGTGTAGACAATGAGGAGATTCCATCAGTAAATTTCTGGAAAAGAAAAGGTGGCTGTGTAACACATACAGTGAGAAATAATACCGAGTACAGGAGCACAGTTAATATCGATTGACACCATGGAAAACTGAGATACAGGCTTACCCGGAATTCCAATTGCTGCAATTACAGGATAGTAAATGAAGATGAACTGAATGATTACTGGATATCCCATTTCTGTGAGAAGCAGAGACTTCTGTTAGCCTGAAACCCACAGCTCCACCAGGCACTGTGAGCTGATCCATTCCAATGGGTCCTGATTTATACAGGGGATAAGTCTCCACTGACACGGTTATAGACCTGATCATTGCAATTAGTTACACTCTCCTGAACAAACACATTATATCAGCAGCTTTGACTCTGATGTAAATAATGTCAATGACATTTTCGAAGTAAGACCTCTCTCGGGAATAAACCTGAAATCGGTACTCATTCGGGATAGATGCTACAATTATGATTGGCAACATTTATATTTTCCATATTATTGTATTGACCTTGTTCACTCTCAGGTTTCTATTGCAAATGTAACTGATCTGTCTGCAGTTTGCACTGAATCCAGGGACAAAAGCAAACCCGTTTCACTCTGTTCCTGACTTTTCCCAGTTAAATGTGAATTTTGAGGAACCGATCCGAGACCATGTTCAGGGTTACAGCCTAGAAACTACTGTGGGTGACATTGGGAGACAGACACTGTTCACGTCCATTGGGGAGGCTGTCGCACGGTGATAATATCACTCGTCAAGTAATGCAGAGGCCCAAATTGATGGTCTGGGTAGAGGGGTTCAAATCTCACCATGACAGCTGCATAAAATAGAGAGAGCTTCCTCTGTACGTATAATGTGGAGGGAGCACTGTCTCTCCGTATAAAGTGGAGGGAGCTCCCTCTCTATGTATTAAGTGGAGGGAGCTCCATCACGACGAATACTGTGGAGTGACTTCCCTCTCAATGTATAATGTGGAGTGAGCACCCTCTCTACGTATCCAGTGGAGGGAGCTCCCTCTCTGCGCAAAACGTGGAGGGATCTCTCTCTATAAATATAAATTGGAGGGAGCTCCCGTTCTGTATATAAAGTGGAGGGAGCTGCCTCGCTGTGTATAAAATGGTGCGAGCACCCTCTCTATGTATAAATTGGAGGGAGCCCCTCTATGTATATAAAGTGGAGGGAGCTCCAGTTCTGTTTATAAAATGGAGTGAGCTTCCTCGAAGTATAACTTGCAGGATGCTCCCTCTCTATGTGTAAAGTGGAGGGATCTCCCTCTCTATGTATAAAGTGGAGGGAGCTCCCTCTCATTTCCCGGCGGAGCAGCAGGGGAAGGTAGCGACTCTTCGGTGGGTGAGTGAAGGCATCAGGAGCTGTGTTTTAAAAGTAAGTACTTACTGTTTTACTTACTGTTTTCCTTGTCTTTGAGTTTCTTTTGGCGCCGGAGGAACCGGAAGCTGGTCGGCAGCGAGGTCTCCTGGGTAGGTATTTTCCTTAAAGGTGCGGAGCTCCGTGGACTCGGCCTCATTTCCCGGCGGAGCAGCAGGAGAAGGTAGCGACTCTTCGGTGGGTGAGTGAAGGCATCAGGAGCTGTGTTTTAAAAGTAAGTACTTACTGTTTTACTTACTGTTTTCCTTGTCTTTGAGTTTCTTTTGGCGCCGGAGGAACCGGAAGCTGGTCGGCAGCGAGGTCTCCTGGGTAGGTATTTTCCTTAAAGGTGCGGAGCTCCGTGGACTCGGCCTCATTTCCCGGCGGAGCAGCAGGAGAAGGTAGCGACTCTTCGGTGGGTGAGTGAAGGCATCAGGAGCTGTGTTTTAAAAGTAAGTACTTACTGTTTTGCTTACTGTTTTCCTTGTCTTTGAGTTTCTTTTGGCGCCGGAGGAACCGGAAGCTGGTCGGCAGCGAGGTCTCCTGGGTAGGTATTTTCCTTAAAGGTGCGGAGCTCCGTGGACTCGGCCTCATTTCCCGGCGGAGCAGCAGGAGAAGGTAGCGACTCTTCGGTGGGTGAGTGAAGGCATCAGGAGCTGTGTTTTAAAAGTAAGTACTTACTGTTTTACTTACTGTTTTCCTTGTCTTTGAGTTTCTTTTGGCGCCGGAGGAACCGGAAGCTGGTCGGCAGCGAGGTCTCCTGGGTAGGTATTTTCCTTAAAGGTGCGGAGCTGAGTAAACCCGAGCCACTACACATGTAGTGTCTCCCGCCCATCCTCCTGCTCTAACCTAATAATAAGACCCTTTTTACCCTCCTCCTCTAGCCAAAAAGGACTGAACAGGTAAGCTATTTACTGTTTTTGTTAATATCTATAGTTGTACTTAACTAAGGGGTAATTGAATAAAAGAAATGGCAGCCAGTGTAGTGTCTTGCTCCTCCTGCAGAATGTTCGAGGTGAGGGAAACCTCCGGTGGCCCTGCCGACTTCACCTGCTGGAAGTGCATCCGTCTCCAGCTCCTATCAGACCGTGTTAGGGAATTGGAGCTGGAGCTGGATGAACTGAGGATCATTCGGGAAGCTGAGGGGTTGATAGATAGAAGCTACACGGAGGTCGTTACTCCACAAATCAAAGGCAGCTGGGTAACAGTTAGAGGTGGGAAGAGGTCAGTGCAGGGATCTCCTGTGGTCGTTCCCCTCAACAACAAGTATACAGTTTTAGATACTGTTGGGGGGGACGGCCTATCGGGGGCAGGCTGCAGTGACCGGGCCTCTGGCACGGGGTCCTGCACTGTGGCTCAGAAGGGAAGGAGGGAGAATGGGAGAGCACTAGTCATCGGGGACTCGATGGTGAGGAGTACGGACAGGCGGTTCTGTGGGCGTGGGCGAGACGCACGGATGGTTTGTTGCCTCCCTGGTGCCAGGGTCCGTGATGTTTGTGATCGCGTCTTCAGGATCCTTAAAGGGGAGGGGGAGCAGCCAGAGGTCGTGGTGCACATTGGCACCAACGACGTAGGAAGGAAGGGTGGCACAGATGTTAGAAGTGAGTTTAGGGAGTTAGGCTGGAAGCTGAAAGCTCGGACGGACAGAGTTGTTATCTCTGGTTTGTTGCCGGCGCCACGTGATAGTGAGGCTAGGAATAGGGAGAGAGCACAGCTGAACACGTGGCTGCAGGAATGGTGTAGGAGGGAGGGCTTCCAGTTCTTGGATAATTGGACTGCATTCTGGGGAAGATGGGACCTGTTCAAACAGGACGGGCTGCATCTGAACCAGAGGGGCACCAATATCCTGGGAGGGAGGTTTGCTAGTACTGTTCGGGAGGGTTTAAACTAGTTTGGGAGGGGGATGGGAACCGGACTTGTAATCCAGGGACCAGTGGGTCCACTCAGAAAGACAAAGAGTGTAGTGAGGTATTGGGGAAGGTAGCACTGTCACAGAGGACAGATGGGCACGGAGAAGGGTTAAAGTGCGTATACTTCAACGCAAGAAGCATCAGGAATAAGGTGAGTGAATTGAAGGCGTGGATGGGCACTTGGGACTACGATGTTGTGGCCATCACTGAAACGTGGATAGGTGAGGGGGAGGAATGGTTTTTGGAGGTACCTGGTTATAGATGTTTTCATAAGATTAGGAATGGTGGTAAAAGAGGTGGGGGGGTGGCATTGTTAGTTAGAAATAGTGTAACAACTGCTGAAAGAATTTTCGAGGAGGATCTGCCGACTGAGGCACTGTGGGTTGAGGTCAGGAACAGGAAAGGAGCAGTCACCTTGATGGGAGTTTTCTATAGGCCCCCCAATAGCAGCAGGGAGGTGGAAGAGCAGATTGGGAAACAGATTTTGGAAAGGAGCAGAAGTCACAGGGTAGTAATTATGGGGGATTTCAACTTCCCAAATATTGATTGGCAACTCTTTAGATCGAATAGTTTGGATGGGGTAGTGTTTGTGCAGTATGTCCAGGAAGCTTTTCTGACTCAGTATGTAGACTGCCCGACCAGAGGGGAGGCAATATTGGATTTGGTACTAGGTAATGAACCAGGGCAAGTGATAGAGCTGTTGGTGGGCGAGCACTTTGGAGATAGTGATCACAATTCTGTAGCATTCACTGTGGTAATGGAGAGGGATAGGTATGTGCAACAGGGCAAGGTTTACAATTGGGGGAAGGGTAGATATGATGCTGTCAGGCAGGAACTGAGGAGCATAAGTTGGGAGCATATGCTGGCAGGGAAGGGCACGGTCGAAATGTGGAACTTTTTCAAGGAGCAGATAGTAGGGGCCATTGATAAGCATGTCCCTGTCAGACAGGGAAGGGATGGTCATGTGAGGGAACCGTGGTTGACAAGAGAGGTTGAGAGTCTTGTTAGGAAGAAGAAGGATGCGTATATAAAGTTGAGGAAAAAGGGCACAGGCATAGCTCTGGAGGGATACAAGTTGGCCAGGAAGGATCTGAAGAAAGGGATTAGGAGAGCTAAGAGAGGGCATGAAAAATGCTTGGCGGGTAGGATAAAAGAAAACCCCAAGGCCTTTTACGCGTATGTCAGAAATATGAGGATGACTAGGGGGACCATAGGTCCGGTCAAGGACAATAGCGGGAGACTGTGTGTTGAGCCGGAAGAGATAAGTGAGGTTTTGAATGAGTACTTCTCTTCGGTATTTACGAATGAGAAGGGGTGTATTACTGAAGAGGACGGTGTGAAACAGACTGGTAAGCTCGAGGAAGTGCTCGTTAGGAGGGAAGACGTGTTGGGGTTTTTGAATAACTTGAAGATAGACAAGTCTCCCGGGCCTGACGGGGTATATCCAAGGATGTTATGGGAAGCAAGGGATGAAATTGCAGAGCCGCTGGCAATGATCTTTTCATCTTCTCTGCTGACGGGGGTGGTACCAGGTGATTGGAGGGTGGCAAATGTTGTGCCCCTGTTCAAGAAAGGGAATAGGAACAACCCTGGGAATTACAGGCCAGTTAGTCTTACTTCGGTGGTAGGCAAGTTGATGGAAAAGGTGCTGAGGGATAGGATTTCTGAGCATCTGGAAAGACACTGCTTGATTCGGGACAGTCAGCACGGTTTTGTGAGGGGTAGGTCTTGCCTCACAAGCCTGATTGAATTCTTTGAGCAGGTGACCAAGCAAGTGGATGAGGGTAAACCAGTGGATGTGGTGTACATGGATTTTAGTAAGGCATTTGATAAGGTCCCCCATGGTAGACTTATGGAGAAAGTCAGGAGGCATGGGATAGTGGGGAATGTGGCCAGTTGGATTAAGAATTGGCTAACTGATAGAAGGCAGAGAGTGGTCTTAGATGGTAAATACTCAGCCTGGAGCCCAGTTACCAGTGGCGTGCCGCAGGGATCAGTTCTGGGTCCTCTCCTGTTTGTGATTTTTATTAACGACTTGGATGAGGAAGTCGAAGGGTGGGTCAGTAAATTTGCAGATGATACAAAGGTTGGTGGAGTTGTGGATACCGAGGAGGGCTATTGTCGTCTGCAAAGGGACTTGGATAGGTTGCAGTGCTGGGCTGAAAAGTGGCAGATGGAGTTTAACCCTGAAAAGTGTGAGGTCGTCCATTTTGGAAGGACAAACATGAATGCAAAATACTGGGTTAACGGTAGGGTTCTTGGGCATGTGGAGGAGCAGAGAGACCTTGGGGTCTATGTGCATAGATCATTGAAAGTTGCAACTCAAGTGGATAGGGCTGTGAAGAAGGCATATGGGGTGTTAGCGTTCATTAGCAGAGGGATTGAATTTAAGAGCCGTGAGGTGATGATGCAGCTGTACAGGACCTTGGTAAGGCCTCATTTGGAGTACTGTGTGCAGTTCTGGTCGCCTCATTTTAGGAAGGATGTGGAAGCCTTGGAGAGGGTGCAGAGGAGATTTACCAGGATGTTGCCTGGAATGGAGAATAAGTCTTACGAGGAAAGGCTGAACATTCTAGGCCTCTTCTCATTAGAAAGGAGAAGGATGAGGGGTGACATGATAGAGGTTTATAAGATGATCAGGGGAATAGATAGGGTAGACAGTCAGAAACTTTTTCCCCGGGTGGAGCAAAGCGTTACAAGGGGTCATAAATTTAAGGTGAAGGGTGGGAGATATAAGGGGGATGTCAGGGGAAGGTTCTTTACCCAGAGAGTGGTCGAGGCATGGAATGCCTTGCCCGGGGAAGTTGTTGAGTCAGAAACTTTAGGGACTTTCAAAAGGCTTTTGGATAGGTATATGGATAAAGGAGAATGATGGGGTATAGATTAAATTGTCCTTGACAGAGGACAAAGGATCGGCACAACATTGTGAGCCGAAGGGCCTGTTCTGTGCTGTATGTTCTATGTTCTATAACGTGGAGGGAGATACATCTCTATATGTAAAGTGGAGGGAGCTCCCTCGCTATTCATAAAGTGGAGGGAGCTCGCTCAATGTATAAAGTGGAGGGAGCTCCCTCTCTGTGTATAAAGTGGACCGAGCTCCCTCTCTACATATAAAGTGAAGGGAGCTCCCTCTCTATGTATAAAGTGGAGTGAGCACACTCTCTATGTATAAAGTGGAGGGAGCTCCCTCTCTATGCATAAAGTGCAGCGAGCTCCCTCTCTATATTTAATGTGGAGGGAACTCCCTCTCTGTGCATGAAGTGGAGCCAGCTCCCTCTCCATATGCAAAGTTGAGGGAGCACCCGCTCTATGTATAAAGTTTAGGGAGGGAACTCGATGTATAAAGTGGAGGGAGCTCCCTCTCTATGTATAAAGTGGAGGGAGCTCGCTCGATGTATAACGTGGATGGAGCTCCCTCTCGATATATAAAGTGGAGTGAGCTGCCTCTCAATGTATACAATGGAGTGGGTTCCTTCTCTATGTATATGAAGTGGAGCATTCTCCCTCTCTTTGTATAAAGTGGACGGAGCTCCCTCTCTGTGCATAACGTGGAGGGAGATCCATCTCTATATATAAAGTGAAGGGAGCTCCCGCTCTATGTATAAAGTGAAGCGAGCTCCCTCTCTATAGATAAAGTGGAGCGAGCACCCTCTCTATATATAAAGTGGAGCGAGCACCCTCTCTATGCATAAAGTGGAGGGATCTCACTCTCTATGCATAAAGTGGAAGGAGCTCCCTCTCTTTGCATAACCTTGAGAATGCTCCCTCTCTATGTATAAAGTGGAGGGCGCTTCCTCACTGTGGAAACTGTGGAGTGAGCTCCATCTCAATGTATACTGTGGAGTGAGCACCCGCTCTACGTATATAGTAGAGGGTGCTCCCTCTCTTCGTATAAAGGGGAGGGAGCCCTCTCTCTGTATATCAAGTGGAAGGAGCTCCCGTTCGGTATATAAAGTGGAGGGAGCTCCCGTTCAGCATATAAAGTGGAGGGAGCTCCCGTTCTGTATATAAAGTGTAGGGAGCTTCCTCGATGTATAATTTGGAGGATGATCCCCCTCTATGTGAAATGTGGAGGCACTTGCTCTCCATGTATTAAGTGGAGGGAGCTCCCTCTCTATGTGTAAAGTGCAGGGAGCTCCCTCTCCACATATCAAGTGGAGGGAGCTCCCGCTATTTGTATAAAGTGGAGGGAGCTCCCTCTGTATGTATATAAAGTGGAGGGAGCTCCCTCTCTATGTATAAAGTAGAGGGAGCTCCCTATCTATTAATAAAGTGGAGCGAGCTCCCTCAAAGCAGAAAGTGCAGGGAGCTCCCTCTCTACGTATAAAGTGGAGGGAGCACCCTCTCAATGTGTGAAATGGTGGGAGCCCCCTCTCCATGTTTTAAGTGGAGCGAGCTCCCTCTCTGTGCAGAAAGGGGAGGGAGCTCCCGCGATGTATAAAGTGGAGGGAGCACCCTATCTATTAATAAAGTGGAGCGAGCTCCCTCGAAGCAGAAAGTGCAGGGAGCTCCCTCTCTATGTATAAAGTGAAGGGAGCGCCCTCTCTATGTGTGAAATGGTGGGAGCCCCCTCTCTATGTTTTAAGTGGAGCACGCTCCCTCTCTGTGCATAAAGTGGAGGGAGCTCCCTCTCTATATATGGAGTGGTGGGAGCCCCCTCTCTCTGTATAAAGTGGAGCGAGCTCCCTCTCTATATATAAAGTGGAGCGAGCTCCCTCACTCTGCATAAAGTGGAGGGAGTGCCCTCTCTATATATAAAGTGGAGGGAGCTCCCTCTCTATATATAAAGTGGAGCAATCATTTCTGTGTCAATGACATTTTCTGAGTCAGAATTCTCTGGGGAATTCACCTGAAATCTGTACTCATACGGGGATGGATGCTACAATTATGAGTAGCGTCATTTGCATTTTTCATATTATTGTATTGGCCTTGCTCATTCTTGGCGTTTCTGTTGTAAATGTACCTGATCTGTCTGCAGTGGACACTGAATCCAGGGACAAAAGCAATCCCATCTCATTATGTTCCTGCATTTTCCCAGTTAAAATGTGAACTTTGAGGAACCGATTCGAGACCATGTTTTGGTTACAGCCTAGAACGTTTTGGTTACAGCCCAGAAACCACTGTGGGTAATATTAAGGGCACATAGTGTCCACGTCTATTGAGGAGGCAGTCACGTAGTGATAATATCATGGTGCTTGTAATCTAGTGGCCCAACCTAATGTCCTGGGGACAGCGAGACATCGAGTGACAGGGTGACTGACAGAGAAAGAAGGTCAAACCAGTGTTTTACACAGGTCTGGCATAGCCCCCTTGCTTTTGTACTCTCTGTCTCTATTTATAAACCCCAGGACACTTTATACCTTTTAACGACTTTCTCAAGCTGCCCTGCCACATTCAGTGATGTGTGTATAAATGCCCTTGGGTATGTGGCACTCTACCCCATCACCTTAAATCGTTAATAAATACAGCAAAACCGAGACACACACGGACTTTGCACTAGTAGACAGGTTTTTTAATTCCAGATTTATGTTTTTTTTTCAGAAGAAACAGAATTCAAATTCACAACAGCCCAGTGTGGGATTTCAACTCCTGCTTTTTCAATCATCAGTTCAGGCCTTCAAATTAAAACCCATAAAAAGAGATTCATTTTCCTACTGCTGTTGTCTGACTGTCTCAGGTTTTGTATATTGTTCCCTTCTCCTCTTCTCCCATGTGTCTGAAGTCTTTGACGTTTATCAGACATTGGTAAACTACTTTATGTGGTGTCCTGCAAATACCTTCAATTCTGTGTATCTGCAAGGGACACAATTAAAATTCTCCTCTTATTGCATCAACCAAAACCTGCAGGTCCATTCAAACACCCCTATTTCCTGTCTCTGCAAAGATAGTTCACACTTCCACAATGCAGGAATGTCTGAATGGAAACAGTTTTTGACACATTTCCCAACACGTTTGCTAACACTTTTCAGGATGAAGCTAAATTCATCTGACAAGATTGCAAACCCCAAATTGAATCTTTAAAATATAAAAAGTGTCGCAAATGAAATCCCAGATCTCTCTGTCCCTGAACCCATTTTAACATTGTAACATTTAGTTTATATCGCTTCTCCTCAGCCCTCCTTCCAAAATGCATCATTTTCCATTCCTCAGCATTGAAGTTAACCTGCCATGTGTCTGACCATTTCACCAGACTGCCTCTATCCTCCTGAAGTCTACTACTATTCAATTCCCTGTGTATCACACTGCAGATGGCACAATGTTGAAGTTATGCCCTGCAAACCCAAGTCCAAGTCATTAATATATATCAAAAAGATCAGTGGTCGTAATCCAAAGCCCTGGGGAATACACCTGTACCACAATGTGCACTGCATACAGTGAGTACAAAAGCAGGGAGGTTTGAATTAGAATTAGAACATTACAGCGCAGTACAGGCCCTTCGGCCCTCGATGTTGCGCCGATCATCTGACCTACACTATTCCATTTTCATCCATATGTCTATCCAATGACCACTTAAATGCCCTTAAAGTTGGCGAGTCTACTACTGTTGCAGGCAGGGCGTTCCACGCCCCTACTACTCTCTGCGTAAAGAAACTACCTCTGACATCTGTCCTATATCTTTCACCCCTCAACATAAAGCTATGTCCCCTCGTGTTTGCCATCATCATCCCAGGAAAAGGACTCTCACTATCCACCCTATCTAACCCTCTGATTATCTTGTATGTCTCTATTAAGTCACCTCTCCTCCTCCTTCTCTCTAACGAAAACAACCCCAAGTCCCTCAGCCTTTCCTCGTAAGACCTTCCTTCCATACCAGGCAACATCCTAGTAAATCTCCTCTGCACCCTTTCCAAAGCTTCCACATCCTTCCTGTAATGCGGTGACCAGAAATGCACGCAATACTCAAGGTGCGGCCTCACCAGAGTTTTGTACAGCTGCATCATGACCTCGTGGCTCCGAAACTCGATCCCCATACTAATAAAAGCTAACACACCATATGCCTTCTTAACAGCCCTATTAACCTGGGTAGCAACTTTCAGGGATTTATGTACCTGGACACCAAGATATCTCTGCTCATCTACACTACCAAGAATCTTCCCATTAGCCCAGTGCTCTGCATTCCTGTTACTCCTTCCAAAGTGAATCACCTCACACTTCTCCGCATTAAACTCCATTTGCCATCTCTCAGCCCAGCTCTGCAGCCTATCTATGTCCCTCTGTACCCTACAACACCCTTCGAGACTATCCACAACTCCACCGACCTTCGTGTCATCCGCAAATTTACTAACCCACCCTTCTACACCCTCATCCAGGTCGTTTATAAAAATGACAAACAACAGTGGCCCCAAAACAGAACCTTGCGGTACACCACTAGTAACAAAACTCCAGGATGAACATTTGCCATCAACCACCACCCTCTGTCTTCTTTCAGCTAGCCAATTTCTGCTCCAAAGCTCTAAATCACCTTCAACTCCATACTTCCGTATTTTCTGCAATAGCCTACCGTAGGGAACCTTATCAAACGCCTTACTGAAATCCATACACACCACATCCACGGCTTTACCCTCATCCACCTGTTTGGTCACCTTCTCGAAAAACTCAATAAGGTTTGTGAGGCACGACCTACCTTTCACAAAACCGTGCTGACTATCGCAAATGAACTTATTCTTTTCAAGATGATTATAAATCCTGTCTCTTATAACCTTTTCCAACATTTTACCCACAACCGAAGTAAGGCTCACAGGTCTATAATTACCAGGGCTGCCTCTACTCCCCTTCTTGAACAAGGGGACAACATTTGCTATCCTCCAGTCCTCCGGCACTACTGCTGTCGACAATGACGACATAAAGATCAACTACAAAGGCTCTGCAATCTCCTCCCTGGCTTCCCAGAGAATCCTAGGATAAATCCCGTCTGGCCCAGGGGACTTATCTATTTTCACTCTTTCCAAAATTGCTAACACCTCCTCCTTGTGAATCTCAATCCCATCTAGCCTAGTCGACTGTATCTCAGTAATCTCCTCGGCAACATTTTCTTTTTCTACTGTAAATACTGACGAAAAATATTCATTTAAGGCTTTCCCTATCTCCTCTGATTCCGCACACAACTTCCCACTACTATCCTTGATTGGCCCTGTTCTAACTCTTATCATTCTTTTATTCCTGATATACCTATAGAAAGCCTTAGGGTTTTCTTTGATCCTATCCGCCAATGACTTCTCGTGTCCTCTCCTTGCTCTTCTTAGCCCTCCCTTTAGATCCTTCCTGGCTAGCTTGTAACTCTCAAGCGCCCTAACTGAGCCTTCACGTCTCATCCTAACATAAGCCACCCTCTTCCTCTTGACAAGCGCTTCAACATCTTGAGTAAACCACGGCTCCCTCGCTCGACAACTTCCTCCCTGCCTGACAGGTACATACTTATCAAGGACACGCATTAGCTGCTCCTTGAGTAAGCTCCACATTTCGTTTGTGCCCATCCCCTGCAGTTTCCTTCCCCATCCTGCACATCCTAAATCTTGCCTAACGCGTTATAATTTCCTTTCCCCCAGCTATAATTCTTGCCCTGCGGTATATACCTGTCCCTGCCCATCGCTAAGGTAAACCTAACCGAATTGTGATCACTATCGCCAAAGTGCTCACCTACATCTAAATCGAACACCTGGCCGGGTTCATTACCCAGTACCAAATCCAATGTGGCATCACCCCTGGTTGGCCTGTCCACATACTGTGTCAGAAAACCCTCCTGCACACACTGGACAAAAACAGACCCATCTAAAGTACTCGAACTATAGTATTTCCAGTCAATATTTGGAAAGTTAAAGTCCCCCATAACCACTACCCTGTTACTCTCACTCCTGTCGAGAATCATCTTCGCTATCCTTTCCTCTACATCTCTGGAACTATTCGGAGGTCCATAGAAAACTCCCAACAGGGTGACCTCTCCTCTCCTGTTTCTAACCTCGGCCCATACTACCTCAGTAGACGAGTCCTCAAACGTCCTTTCTGCCGCTGTAATACTTTCCTTGATTAACAATGCCACACCCCCCCCCCCCTCTTTTACCCTCTTCTCTGTTATTACTGAAACATCTAAATCCCGGAACCTGCAACATCCATTCCTGCCCCTGCTCTAACCATGTCTCTGAAATGGCCACAACATCAGGATCCCAGGTACCAGCCCATGCTGCAAGCTCACCCACCTTATTCCGGATGCTCCTGGCGTTGAAGTAGACACACTTTAAACCAGGTTCTTGCTTGCCAGTGCCCTCTTGCGTCCCTGTACCCTTATCCCCTACCTCACTGCTCTCAACAGCCTGTACACTGGAACTACAATTTAGGTTCCCATTCCCCTGCTGATTTAGTTTAAACCCCCCCGAAGGGCACTAACAAATCTCCCCCCCCCAGGATATTGGTACCCCTCTGGTTCAGGTGAAGACCATACTGTTTGTAGAGGTCCCACCTACCCCAGAAAGAGCCCCAATTATGCAGGAAACCAAAACCCTCCCTCCTACACCATCCCTGCAGCCACGTGTTCACCTCCTCTCTCTCCCTCTTCCTCTCTTCGCTAGCACGTTATGCTGAACATTTATAAAGCTCTGGTTGGGTGACAGAGAGGGAGAGACTGGGATTCAGAGGGTCACAGAGAGGGAGAGACTGGGATTCAGAGAGTTACAGAGAGGAAGAGACTGGGATTCAGAGGCTAACAGCGAGGGAGAGACTGGGATTCAGAGGGCAACGGAGAGGGAGAGACAGGGATTCAGAGGGTAACACAGAGTGAGAGACTGGGATTCTGATGTTAAAGGAGAGGGAGAGAGTACCAGCGAGAAAGAGGGAGAGATTGGGATGGAGAGTGTTGGTCAGTGTTCCTGCAAAGCTCTGTGCAGCAGCCTGGAAGGTTTGACACAGTGAGAGATTGGGATTGAGAGGGTACATAGGGAGATAGAGATAGACAGAGAAGAGGAGAGAGATAAACATGGAGGGAGTAGCAGAGAGCAGAACTAGTGATTGAGTGAGTAAGAGAGGGGGGAAGACGGAGATGGAGAGAGATCACCAATAAGAGTAGTCTTTGATGGTTTGGTGTTCAACGCAATTCGATTACAGAAGGCATCACACAGGTCTTTCAGCAGTGGGGCAGCAACCAGTCTGCTCAGGACTCATATCAGCAACTACAGCAGGAAACAGGAACCACACACTGGTTGCCGGAATTTGTCAGCGACAGGAAGCAAGAGGAATCTGCCACCTTTCAAATTCAGGATTTCTTTTCATGAGATGCAGGTTTCCTTTACAGAGAGAGGTCATTTTCTCCAGCCTTCCAGGCAGGTCAGTTTTAAATGCCTGGTCTCTGTCCAATTCACTGATTTTTATAAGTTCAAAGAGAAATTAAAAAGCCTTTGTGAGCTGATCACGTGACCAGACCGTCTTTCCTGTCATTCAAAGTGTTGCTCTTAGAGGTCAGAACTCCTTGCTGTTTCCTTGAAACTGCTTGCTTTTCCTATTTTTGTGTGCAAATTCATCATCTAAAATTTCAGCTATTTGCAGGTGTCCAAGTCCACTGAAAATTCTTTTTTCAGATTTTAAAACACACAGAATTTGAAAGGTTTTATTTTTGCAATAAAATCATCTTAACACCTCTGCCCCTGGTGAAATGAAACGCCATTCTTGAATGCATTTCATTAAAATGTAAAAACAGAAGATGAAAAGTTTTTAAACATTTGTTTGCACTCATGCCCCTAATTCACTCTACTGGTAGTTAATACAATTTTGCTTTGTACCGTTGAAGCATAGAACAATTATGGCAAGAAGGAGGCCATTCAGCCCATGCTGTCTGTGCTGGCCGAAAAAACTAGCCGCCCAATTTAATCGCACCGTCCGACACCTGGTCCATAGCCTTGCAGGTTACAGAACTTCAGGTGCATTACCAGGTACCTTATTAAAATAATTGAGGGTTTCTGTCTCTGCCACCATTCCTGCTAACGAATTCCAGACACCCACTACCCTCTGGGTGTAAAGGGTTTTCCTAATTTCCCTTCTAATTCTTCTACCAATCGCCTTAAACCTGTGCCCACTGGTAATTGACCTCTCCGCTAGGGGAGCCAGGTTCTTCCTGTCTAATCTATCTAGGCGCCTCATAATTTTGTACACCTCAATTAAGTCACCTCTCAGCCTCCTCTGTGTTAAGGAAAACAACCCTAGCCGACCCAATCTTTCTTCATAACTGCAACTTTCAAGCCCTGGCAACAGTCTTGTTAATCTCCTCCATACTCTCTCCAGAGCAATTATGTCCTTTTCGCAATGCGGTGACCACAACTGTACACATTACTCCAGCTGTGGCCTAACTAGCATTTTATACGGTTCCAGCATTACATCCCAGCTTTTGTATTCTATACCACGGCAAATGAAGGAAAGAATTCCATATGTCTTCTTCACCACTCTATCTACCTGTCCTGCCAGCTTCAGGGATCTGTGAACATGCACTCTAAAGTGTCTCACTTCTTCTACCCTTCTTTTTCTCAAAATGGAGACGTGTGACCAGTGGTGTTCCACAGGGATCCGTGCTGGGACCACTGTTGTTTGTGATATACATTAATGATTTGGAGGAAAGTATAGGTGGACTGATTAGCAAGTTTGCAGATGACACGAAGATTGGTGGAGTAGCAGATAGTGAAGGGGACTGTCAGAGAATACAGGAGAATATAGATAGATTGGAGAGTTGGGCAGAGAAATGGCAGATGGAGTTCAATCAGGGCAAATGCGAGGTGATGCATTTTGGAAGATCCAATTCAAGAGTGAACTGTACAGTAAATGGAAAAGTCCTGGGGAAAATTGATGTCCAGAGACATTTGGGTGTTCAGGTCCACTGTTCCCTGAAGGTGGCAACGCAGATAAATAGAGTGGTCAAGAAGGCATACGGCATGCTTTCCTTCATTGGACGGGGTATTGAGTACAAGAGTTGGCAGGTCATGTTACAGTTGGATTGGACTTTGGTTCGGCTACATTTGGAATACTGCGTGCAGTTCTGGTCGCCACATTACCAAAAGGATGTGGATGCTTTGGAGAGGGTGCAGAGGAGGTTCACCAGGATGTTGCGTGGTATGGAGGGCGCTAGCTATGAAGAGAGGTTGAGTAGATTAGGATTATTTTCATTAGAAAGACGGAGGTTGAGGGGGGACCTGATTGAGGTGCACAAAATCATGAGAGGTATAGACAGGGTGGATAGCAAGAGGCTTTTTTCCCAGAGTGGGGGATTCAATTACTAGAGGACTCGAGTTCAAAGTGAAAGGGGAAAGTTTAGGGGGGATATGCATGGAAAGTTCTTTACGCAGAGGGTGGTGGGTGCCTGGAATGCGTTGCCAGCGGAGCTGGTAGATGCGGGCACGATGGCGTCTTTTAAGATGTATCTAGACAGATACATGAATGGGCAGGAAGAAAAGAGGTACAGACCCTTAGAAAATAGGCGACATGTTTAGATAGAGGATCTGGATCGGCACAGGCTTGGAGGGCCTGTTCCTGTGCTGTAATTTACTTTGTTCTTTGTTCTTTGTTCTCAATATTCTCCCTTTTATTGTGTATTCCCTCACTTTATTTGCCCTCCCCAAAAGCATTACCTCACACTTCTCTGGACTGAATTCCATTTGCCACTTTTCTGCCCACTCAACCAAACCATGGATATCTTTCTGGAGTCCACTGCTATCCTTTTCACTATCAAGTACACAGCCAATTTTTATGTCATTGACAAATTTCTCAATCATGCCTCCTACATTTATGTCCAAATCATTAATATATGCCACAGAAAGCAAGCGACCCATCAGTGCGCCCTGTGGAACAGCACTGGAAACAGCAATCCTTTCGAAAAAACATTCGTCGACAGAGAGATGCGGGAGGGAGAGAGAGAGAGATTAGGGGAGGGAGAGAGAGATATATGGGGGAGGGAAAGAGATAAATGGGTGGGAGGGAGAGAGGCAGAGATGGGGGAAGGAGAGAGAGAGAGATGACACGAGAGTTTCACCAAATGATTCTACAGGTTTTATTCCTTTCGAATTGGTTTACGGACATGTGATGAGGGGTCCTCTAAAACTAATCAAAGACAGGTTCTTAGAACAAAGGAGTTAATCTTAGATACTAGACTATGTATCTGTGTTCCAGGAAGGGCTCACTAAAGCTTAAAATATGGCTCAGGAACACCTCAAAGCATCCCAAACCACTATGAAACATGGTCAGACAAGAATGCAAAGACCCAAACTTTTCAACCAGATGATGAAGTATTAGCATTATTAACTTCACAGGGTGAACTATTAAAAGTATGGTCCATATAAAGTGGTCAAAAGAGTGGGTAAAGTAAATTATTTGATTGGCACCACAGATCGGTGGATAAGAAATCAGCTGTGTCAGATCAAAATGTGAAAGCAATATTCTCGCAGTCTCCCCTGTCATTCAAATTGTTGCTCTTAGAAAGTCAAAATCCCTTGCTGTTTCTTTGAAATTGCTTGTTTTTCCTATCCTTGTATGCAAAGTCATCATCCAAAAAATCCAGCTCCTTACAGGTGTCCAAGTCCACTGAAAATCCTTTTTTCTGTTTTTAAAACACATAGAATATGAAGATTTTAGTACAAAAATAAAGTCTCTTGTAATACTACTCTCCGTTTCATGTCAGCTATTCAATCTTCTATCCATGCCAAAACGTTACCCCCAACGCATGAAGTTGTTATTTTCCACAATAAACTTTGATGTGGCACCTCATGAAATGCCTTCTGGAAGTCTAAGCACAGTACATCCACCAGTTTCCCTTTATCCACAGTACGTTACTTCTTCAAAGTACTCCAATAAATTGGTTAAGCATGATTTCCCTTTCACAAAACCAAACTGACTCTGTCTGGCTACCTTGATTTTTTCTAAGTGCCCTGCTATAACGTCTTTCAAAATTGCTTCTAACATTTTCCCTATTACAGATGTTAAGCTAACTCGCCTGTAGTTTCCTGCTTTCTGTCTCCCTCACTTTTTGAGTATATGAGTTACATTGGTTATTTTCCAGTCTCATGGAATCTTCCCCAATTCGAGGGAACTTTGGAAAATTAAAACTAACGCATCAACTATCTCGCTAGCCACTTCTTTTAAGACCCTAGGATGAAGTCCATTAGAACCCGAGGACTTGACATCCAGCAGCTCCAACAATTGGCTCAGTACTACATTCCTGGTTATTGTAATTTTCTTGAGTTCCCCCCTCCCTTCCATTTCCTGATTTAGAGCTATTTCTGGGATGTTACTTGTATCCATTGTAGTGCAGACCGATGCAAAATACCTGTTCAATTCATCTGCCATCTCCTTATTTTCCCTTATTAGTTCCCCAGACTCACTTACTATTGGACCAATACTCACTTTATTAAATTCGTTTTTTTTAAATATCTATTGAAATTCTTTCTATCTGTTTTTATATTTCTAGCCATTATTCTCTTGTGCTCTAACTTTTCCCTCCTCATTACTCTTTTAATCGTTCTTTGCTCCTTTTTATGTTCTGCCCAATCTTCAGGCCTGCCATCCATGTTTGTGCAACTATATGCTTTCTCATTAAGTTTGATACCATCTTTAACCTTTTTAGTTAACCACAGATAGTGGGTCCTCCCCTTGGAATTTTTCTTCCTTATTGGAATGTATCTATTCTGTGTATTCGGGAATATTCCCTTAAATGTCTGCCACTGCATCTCTATTGATCTATCCGTTAACATACTTTGCTCGTTGACTTTTACTAGCTCTGCTTTCATGTCTTTATAATTGCCCTTATTTAAGTTTCATGCCCACTCTTTTCTCCCTCAAACTGAATGTAAAATTCAATCATATTATGATTGTTGCTGCCTCGGGGCGCCTTCAATATTCTGACATTAATTAATCCTATCTCGTTGCACAGTACCAGGTCTAGTATAGCCTGCTCTCTGGTTGGCTCCAGAACATGCTGTTCTCAGAAACTATCCTGAAAACATTTTATGAACTCTTTATCTTGGCTACATTTGCCCATCTAATTTTTCCCGTCTATATGTAGATTAAAATCCCCAATGATTATCGCTGCACCTTTCTGGCAAAAGCACCCATTATTTCTTCCTTAATATCTATCATGTGCTTACGATTAGGGGGCCTGTATAATCACTGCCACATGTGACTTCTTGCCTTTATCATTTCTCATTTCAAACCAAATCACTTCTCCATCCTGGTTTCTTGAACTTAAGTCATCCCTTTCTATTGTGTTAATACCATCATTAATTGACAGATCCACCCCTCCACCTTTTCCCACCTTCCTTTTCCTTCCTAAATGTCATATACCTTTCAATATTCAGGTCCCAATCAATGGCATCCTGCAGCCATGTTTCTATCAGATGGTACTTATTTATTTCTATTTGCGCCATCTGTTTATCTGTTTTGTTTTGAATGCGACATGCATTCAGATACAGGGCCTTTAGTTTTGTCCTTTTATCATTTTTGTAACCTCTAGTCTGTCTGCTGATTTACTCTTCGATTTGTACTCACTGTCCCTTCCTGTCTTGGTGTGTATTTATCTTTTCCCATTTTCATACCTTTATCTCTGGCCTTGTCTCAACTGTTTGATTAACTGCATCTACCTAAATTTGATCCCTTGCTTCAAACCCTCGCTACTTCTCCAGTTTTGTGGCCAGCTAGAACACTGGTCCAAGCACAGTTCAGATGTTGACCGTCCCAACGGTATAGCCCCCACTTTCACTAGTACTGGTGCCACTGCCTCACAAACCGAAACCCACTTATACCACGCGAGTCTTTGAGCCACAGATTAATTTCTCTAATCTGATTTGCCCTACTTCAATTTCCTCGTGGCTCCGGTAATAATCCAGAGATTATTACCTTTGCGGTTCTGCTTCTTAATTTGGTGCCTAGCTCCACATACTGACTATGCAGAACCTCTTTCCTTGTCCTCCCTATGTCATTGGTACCTACATGGACCATGAAGGCAGGATCATCCCCATCCCATTGTAAGTTACTATCTAGCCCTAAGCAGATGTCCTGAACCCTGGCACGAGGCAGGCAACACTGCCTTCCGGACTCTCGCAGTTTGCTGCAGAGAACAGTGTCATTCCCCCTCACTATACTGTCTCCTACTACCACTACATTCTTTTTTCTCCCCCCACTTGAACTGTTTCCTGTGCCATGATACCACAGCCAGTCTGTTCATCCACACGATAGCCCTCGCTCTTGTCCATGCAAGCCACAAGAACCTCAAACTTGCTGCTCAATTGCAAGGGCTGAAGCTCTTCCACTCCCACCTTCTCGATCCCCTTACCTGCTTCATTCGCAGTCACACCCTCCTGACCCTGACCAGTGATCAAAACAAAAGACCCTATCCTAAGGGGTGTGACTACCTTCTGGAACAAAGAGTTCAGCTAACTTACCCCGTCCCTGATGCATCATAGTATCTACAGCTCCGGCTCAAACTCAACTACTCTGAGCCGAGGCTCCTCAAGCCAAAGACACTTACCCCAGACATGGTTGCCATGGATTGCCGTGGCATTCCGGAGCTTCCACATACTATATCCGTGACTCATAACCTTTCCTGCCATCATTATTGTGTTACTTTAATTTATTTTTTCTCAATTAATTTATAGTTTCCCTCCTTTCCGAACTCCCTTCTTCACACTCTGTGCCCTCCAGCAGTACTCAGTGCAGACCAGGAAGATTCCAGATTCAATTTGCATTCTGTGCTATGTTAGTTAATCTCAGCTGGCATGTTGGTGGGATGACCACAATTGGCCTCACCTACTCTTTAATTAGGGAGAGGTAAATGATCATGGACCTTGCTCCTGATTGCTCTCTGATGTTTGTATGACACGAGTTTGGGTTCGGTTGGGTTGCTGATCTCTCTCTTGCTTCCGCCCCCCCCCCCTCCCCCCTGCTCTCGGTGCGGTCAGTAGGGCTGCAAGCATTCACTGTCCTGGCTCAAACACAAATGGCTGCCTTGGAGACGTGCCTCAAAGCTACAGGTACATGGAACAATGCCAGAGAAGGGGTTAACTTTTAATAGGACATAGAACATAGAACATTACAGCGCAGTACAGGCCCTTTAGCCCTCGATGTTGCGCTGACCTGTGTAACCGTCTGTCCTACACTATTCCATGTTCATCCATATGTCTATCCAATGACTACTTAAATGCCCTTAAAGTTGGCGAGTCTACTACTGTTGCAGGCAGGGCGTTCCACGCCCCTACTACTCTTTGTGTAAAGAAACTACCTCTGACATCTGTCCTATATCTATCACCCCTCAACTTAAAGCTATGTCCCCTCGTGTTTGCCATCACCATCCGAGGAAAAAGGCTCTCACTATCCACCCTGTCCAACCCTCTGATTATCTTATCTGTCTCTATTAAGTGACCTCTTCTCCTTCTTCTCTCTAACGAAAACAACCTCAAGTCCCTCAGCCTTTCCTCGTAAGACCTTCATTCCATACCAGGCAACATCCTAGTAAATCTCCTCTGCATCTTTTCCAAAGCTTCCACATCCTTCCTATAATGCGGTGAAGAGAACTGCACGCAATACTCCAGGTGCGGCCGCACCAGAGTTCTTACAACTGCAGCATGACCTCGTGGCTCCGAAACTCGATCCCCCTGCTAATAAAAGCTAACACACCATATGCCTTCTTAACAGCTCTATTAACCTGGGTGGCAACTTTCAGGGATTTATGTACCTGGACACCAAGATCTCTCTGCTCATCTACACTACCAAGAATCTTCCCATTAGCCCAGTATTCTGCAATCCTGTTACTCCTTCCGAAGTGAATCACCTCACACTTTTCCGCATGAAACTCCATTTGCCATCTCTCAGCCCAGCTCTGCAGCCTATCTATGTCTCTCTGTAACCTACAACATCCTTCGGCACTATCCACAACTCCACCGACCTTCGTGTCATCCGCAAATTTACGAACCCACCCTTCGACACCCTCTTCCAGGTCATTTATAAAAAGGACAAACAGCAGTGGCCCCAAAACAGATCCTTGCGGTACACCACCAGAAACTATACTCCAGGATGAACACTTACCATCAACCACCACACTCTGTCTTCTTTCAGCTAGCCAATTTCTTATCCAAAGCACTAATTCACCTTCAATCCCATACTTCTGTATTTTCTGCAATAGCCTACCGTGGGGAACTTTATCGAACGCCTTACTGATATCCATATAGTCCACATCCACGGCTTTACCCTCTTCCACCTGTTTGGTCACCTTGTCAAAAAACTCAATAAGGTTTGTCAGGCACGACCTACCCTTCACAAAACCGTGCTGACTATCTCTAATGAACTTGTTCTTTTCAAGATGATTATAAATCCTATCTCTTATAACCTTTTCCAACATTTTACCCACAACCGAAGTAAGGCTCACAGGTCTATAATTACCAGGGCTGTCTCTACTCCCCTTCTTGAACAAGGGGACAACATTTGATATCCTCCAGTCTTCCGGCACTATTACTGTCGACAATGACGACTTAAAAATCACGGACAAAGGCTCTGCAATCTCCTCCCTGGCTTCCCAGAGAATCCTAGGAAAAATCCCATCTGGCCCAGGGGACTTATCTATTTTCACATTTTCCAAAATTGCTAACACTGCCTCCTTGTGAACCTCAATCCCATCTAGCCTAGTAGTCTGTATCTCAGTATTCTCCTCGACAACATTTTCTTTCTCTACTGTAAATACTGACGAAAAGTATTCATTTAACGCTTCCCCTATCTCCTCCGATTCCACACACAACTTCCCACTACTATCCTTGATTGGCCCTAACCTATCTCTAGTCATTCTTTTATTCCTGATATACCTATAAAAAGCCTTAGGGTTTTCTTTGATCCGATCCGCCAATGTCTTCTCGTGTCCTCTCCTTGCTCTTCTTATCTCTCCCTTTAGATCCTTCCTGGCTAGCTTGTAACTCTCAAGCGCCCTAACTGAGCCTTCACGTCGCATCCTAACATAAGACTTCTTCTTCTTCTTGACAAGCTCTTCAACTTCTTTAGTAAACCACGGCTCCCTCGCTCGACAACTTCCTCCCAGCCTGACAGGTACATACTTATCAAGGACACGCAGTTGCTGCTCCTTGAATAAGCTCCACATTTCGATTGTGCCCATCCGCTGCAGTTTCCTTCCCCATCCTACGCATCCTAAATCTTGTCTAATCGCATCATAATTTCCTTTCCCCCAGCTATAATTCTTGCCCTGCGGTATATACCTGTCCCTGCCCATCGCTAAGGTAAACCGAACCGAATTGTGATCACTATCACCAAAGTGCTCACCAACTTCTAAATCTAACACCTGGCCGGGTTAATTACCCAGTACCAAATCCAATGTGGCATCGCCCCTGGTTGGCTTGTGTACATACTGTGTCAGAAAACCCTCCTGCACACACTGGACAAAAACAGACCCATCTAAAGTACTCGAACTATAGTATTTCCAGTCAATATTTGGAAAGTTAAAGTCCCCCATAACCACTACCCTGTTACTCTCGCTCCTGTCAAGAATCATCTTTGCTATCCTTTCCTCTACATCTCTGGAACTATTTGGAGGTCTATAGAAAACTCCCAACAGGGTGACCTCTCCTCTCCTGTTTCTAACCTCGGCCCATGCTACCTCAGTAGACGAGTCCTCAAACGTCCTTTCTGCCGCTGTTAAACTTTCCTTGATTAACAATGCCACCATCCCCCCCTCTTTTACCATCTTCTCTGTTCTTAATGAAACATCTAAATCCCGGAACCCGTAACATCCATTCATGTCCCTGCTCCACCCATGTCTCTGAAATGGCCACAACATCGAGATCCCAGGTACCAACCCATGCTGCAAACTCACCCACCTTATTCCGGATGCTCCTGGCGTTGAAGTAGACACATTTTAAACCAAGCTCTTGCTTGCCAGTGCCCTCTTGTGTCCTTATAACCTTATCCCTGACATCACTACTCTCAACATCCTGCACACTGGAACGACAATTTAGGTTCCCATCCCCCTGCCGAATTAGTTTAAACCCCCCGAAGAGCACTAGCAAATCTCCACCCCAAGATATTGGTACCCTTCTGGTTCAGGTGAAGACCATACTGTTTGTAGAGGTCCCACCTACCCCAGAAAGAGCCCCAATTATCCAGGAAACCAAAACCCTCCCTCCTACACCATCCCTGCAGCCACGTTTTCAACTCCTCTCTCTCCCTATTCCTCACTTCGCTAGCACGTGGCACGGGCAACAACCCAGAGATAACAACTCTGTTTGTTCTCGCTCTAAGCTTCCACCCTGGCTCACTGAATTTCTGCCTTAACTCACCATCTGTCTTCCGACCTATGTCGTTGGTGCCTATGTGTACCATGACTTGGGGCTGCTCCCCCTCCCCCTTGAGGATCCCAAAAACACGATCCGAGACATCACGTACCCTGGCACCTGGGAGGCAACACACCAACCGTGAGTCTCTCTCGTTCCCACAAAACCTCCTATCTGTTCCCCTAACTATGGAGTCCCCAATGAATAATGCTCTGCTCCTCTGACCCCTTCCCTTCTGAGCAACGGGGACAGACTCTGCGCCAGAGACCTGTATCTCATTACCTACCCCTGGTAAGTCGTCTCCCCTAACAATATCCAAAACGGTATACCTGTTGTTGAGGGAAACGGCCACAGGGGATCCCTGCACTGCCTGCTGGTTCCCTCTCCTTCCCCTGACGGTAACCGATCTACCTTCTTCTTTTACCTGAGGTGTGACTGCCTCCCGATAACTCCTCTCAGTAATCCCCTCCGCCTCCCGAATGATCCGAAGTTCCTCCAGCTCCAGCTCCAATTCCCTAACGCGGTCCTCGAGGAGCTGGAGCTGGGTGCACTTCCCGCAGATGCAGTCAGCAGGGACACCCTTGGCGACCCTTACCTCCCACATTCTGCAGGAGGAACATTCAACTGCCTTAACCTCCATTCCCACTATTCTAAATTCCCAAGTTTTTAACCAATCACACGATAAAACAAGAAGAGAAATAGAAAAAGCCTTACCTTACCTACACACAACCGAGTCCTTTTTTTTGGTAAGAGGAGGAGGGCGGGTGGGAGAAACTACAAGAGTAGTGTCTCGGGTTCAGAAACAGCCGAAATATATAGGTTTCTACTTACCCAGCAATCCCTGGATACTGCTCCACCGATACTCCCAATGAAATTGACTGCCCAGCTGCTCACTCCTCGCTCGCAATGCCTGTGCTCCTGGAAAAGCTGCACAACGAAAAGGTAAGGGAATTTACACAGCCCAAATATATAGGTTTCTGCTTACCCAGCAGTCCCTGCTCCATCGAAACTCCCGATGAAATTGACTTCCCAGCTGTTCCCTCCTCGCTCGTAATGCCTGTGCTCCTGGAAAAGCTGCACAACGAAAAAGAGAGTGGAGGGAGTAAAATGGGCAGGAATGGAAGAAAAAATAATCTATTATCAAAGTTTTGCACCGGATATCTTCTGCTTTGGAAAATGACTTCCCTCCAGTAGAAGTTTGTATGACAACGAAAAGTCACCTTTATGTTACTGGTACAGGTAGAATAATCGTGATAAACAGCTGGCATCATGTTGTGATTGTCCGCCTCCTCGTTACCCCACCCCCCCATCCCAACCCACACTTACCCCTCCACAAAACGCATGCTGCTATCCATCCCCACCTGATTCTGCTCACGGTAATGCACCTCCAGTTTTCTTAGAATCAGACAGCGCAGGAAGAGGGGAATTGGCTGCGCACTTGAAAAGGAAAAATCTGCAGGGCTACGGGGAAAGAATAGGGAATTAGGCCAATTGGTTATTTCTCTCAAAATACTGGCACTGCTCCGATGGGCCGAATGGCCTCTTATTGCGCTGTTTGATTCTAAGAAAACTGGAGGTGCATTACCTTTAGCGGAGTCATGTGGGGATGGAGAGCAGTAAGGGCTTGATGGTGGGGTAAGGATGGTTTGGGGTGGGTGTAGGGCGGGAGCCAGGAGGCGCAGAACAGTATCAAATAAATCTCAACAATCATTTACAAAGAAAAACTCTCTAAATAAGTTGTGTTGAGTTCTTAATCACTAAAGTTATGACATCTCTCTCGCTCTCACTTCTCTCTCTGTGCTGGTATCTTCTCAACTATAACTCAGAGTAATTGAAGTTTTGATCCGATTGTCTTTTGAAAGTTATTATTGAATCTGCTTTCAGAAACCTTTCAGACCAGAACAACTCCCTGCCTATTTGTTTCTCCCCTCTGCTAATGTAAACAGTCTCTCCTCACGTCTCCAAACTGCGGGAACGATTTTGAATACAATGAATTTCTGCAGGACAGCAGCTGCAGAGGAGCTGGAACCTGCTGAATGTGGACAAGCGATGAACAAAAATATTCTCTGAATCCCCCAGGAGAGCAGAGGATAAAAACATTCAGGAAGCAAATGGAAACACGTGACTCTTTATTACAGCAGCAAAAAACTCTTTGTCAGAATGTAGAGGTCGTTATCGCTGAGCTTTATATAAGCTGATGGTGAAAAGTGGAAAATCTTTAATACAATTTGCATTAAATGTCCATTTCACAGATATATACACTGGTGAATGTTAAGATGTTTTTTGGATTGAATACAGGATAATGCATAAATACAGCAGCAGCAAATAAAATACAAAGGATCACTGAGAAATATAACTGTAAATATAGGTGAGAATTGTTGTGTGAAATGTCACCAGTTGTTAAAATGTTCTTGGCTGCATCATTAACCTGGATCTAATTTCAGTCTTTGTCACACAGTGGAATTGAAAATCTGAATAAAAACCACCTGTTTCTACTGCAGTCAAACCGGCCTCTCAGCAAAAACTCAGAATTTCAAGATAACTATAGTGAGTCATTTTCTGAACTTTCTGTTAACTGATAAAAAATGATTAAAACACTAATTAACTAATTAGTAAGTAGAGCAACTAAACCAGAGGGAGGAGATTACTGTATTTAGTTCGCATTCAGTATTTATTGTAGAAATCCAGCACGAGGGACCATATAGTTAAGTGTATCATAATTTAGTAAGGATTTAATAAGTATTCATTTATTTTATATTAATTAACTAATTAGCGCTAGAAATGGCTGTTCGAGGGGTGCAGTGCTTCACCTGTGAGATGTGGGAGGTCCGTGACGCTTCCAGCGTTCCGGCCGACCACATCTGCAGGAAATGTACCCAGTTGCAGCTCCTCACAGACCGCATGGATCGTTTGGAGCGGCAACTGGATGCACTTCAGAGCATGCTTGTGGCGGAAAGTGTCATAGACACGAGTTTTAGAGAAATGGTTACACCCAAGGTGCAGGCAGAGAGATGGGTGACCGCTAGAAGGGGCAGGCAGTCAGTGCAGGAATTCCCTGTGGCTATACCCCTCTCTAACAAGTATACAGTTTTGGATACTGTTGGGGGGATGGCCTATCAGCGGAAAACAACAGCAGCAGCCAGAGCAGTGGCACCACGGCTGGCACTGTTGTTCAGCAGGGAGGGACAAAGCGCAGAAGAGCAATAATTATAGGGGACTCTATAGTCAGGGGCACAGATAGGCGCTTCTGTGGGCGTGAAAGAGACTCCAGGATGGTATGTTGCCTCTCTGGTGCCAGGGTCAAGGATGTTTATGAACGGACAGGGGGCATTCTGAAGGGGGAGGGTGAACAGCCAGAGGTTGTGGTGCACATCGGTACCAATGACATAGGCAAGAAGAGTGATGAGGTCCTGCAGGGGGAGTTCAGGGACTTAGGAGTAAGTTAAAAAAAATCAGGACCTCGAGGCATGTAATCTCTGTATTACTGCCTGTGCCACGTGCCAGTGAGGCTAGAAATAGGAAGATACTGCAGCTAAAAACGTGGCTGAGCAGCTGGTGTAAAATGGAGGGTTTCAGATATCTGGACCATTGGGCTCTCTTCAGGGACAGATGGGACCTGTAGAAGAAGGACGGGTTGCATCTAAACTGGAAGGGCACTAATATCCTGGCTGCAAGGTTTGCTGGCGTCACTCGGAAGGGTTTAAACGAGTGTGGCAGGGCGGTGGGAACCAGAGCGGTCGGACAGCTAGTGAAATAAATGAGGAGGACAAAGTAAATAAGGCCAGTAGGACTAAGAGAAAGAGCAGGCAGGGAGATGTTGCTCAGCACAGCGGGAATGGTGGTCTGAAGTGCATTTGTTTCAATGCGAGATGTATAACAGGGAAGGCAGATGAACTTAGAGCTTGGATTAGTACTTGGAAATATGATGTTGTTGCCAGTACAGAGACTTGGTTGAGGGAAGGGCAGGATTGGCAGCGAAATGCTCCAGGCTTTACAAGCTTCAGGCGGGATAGAGGGGGATGTTAAAGTGGTGGGGGAGGTGCATTGCTGGTTAAGGAGAATATCACAGCTGTACTGCGAGAGGACACCTCAGAGGGGTGATGCAACGAGGCAATATGGGTGGAGCTCAGGAATAGGAAGGGTGCAGTCACGATGTTAGGTGTTTACTGCAGGCCTCCCAACAGACAGCGGGAGGTAGAAGAGCAAACATGCAGACAGATTTTGGAAAGATGTAAAGGTAACAGGGTTGTGGTGGTGGGTGATTTTAACTTCCCCAATATTGACTGGGACTCACGTAGTGCTAGGGGCTTGGATGGGGCAGTATTTGTGAGGAGCATCCAGGAGGGCTTCTTGAAACAGAATGCAGATAGTCCAACTAGGGATGGGGCCCTTCTGGACCTGGTATTGGGGAATGAGCCCGGCCAGGTATTCGAAGTTTCAGTGGGGGAGCATTTCGCGACCAGTGACCATAATTCCATAAGTTTTAAGGTACTTGTGGATAAGGATAAGAGTAGTCCTTGGGTGAAGGTGGTAAATTGGGGGAAGGCTAATTATAACAATATTGGGCAGGAACTGAAGCGTTTAGATTGGGGGCGGCTGTTTGAGGGTAAATCAACATCAGACATGTGGGATTCTTTAAAGCGTCAGCTGATTAGAATCCAGGACCAGCATGTTCCTGTGAGGAAGAAAGACAAGTTTGGCAAGTTTCGGGATGCTTGGATAACACGAGATATTGTGAGCCTAGTCAAAAAGCAAAAGGAAGCATTTGTAAGGGCTGGAAGGCTCGGATCAGATGAATCCCTGGAGGAATATAAAGACAGTTGGAAGGAAATTAAACAAGGAATTAGGAGGGCTAAAAGGTGTCATGAAAAGTCATTGGCAAACAGGATTATGGAAAATCCCAAGGCTTTTAATACGCATATAAAGAGCAAGAGGGTAACCAGGGAAAGGGTTGACCCCTTAAGGACAGAGATGGGAATCTATGCGTGGAGCCAGAGGAAATGGACGAGGTGCTAAATGAGTACTTTGCATCAGTATTCACCAAAGAGAAGAACTTGGTGGATGATGAGCCTAGGGAAGGGTGTGCAGATAGTCTCAGTCATCTCGTTATCAAAAAGGTGGAGGTGTCGCGTGTCTTGCAAAGCATTAAGGTAGATACGTCCCCAGGAACTGATAGGATCTACCCTAGAATACTGAGGGAGGCAAGGGAAGAAATTGCTGGGGCTTTGACAGAAATCTGCATCCTCATTTGCTATAGATGAGGTCCCAGAGGACTGGAGAATAGCCAATGTTGTGCCTTTGTTTAAGAAGGGTGGCAAGAATAATCCAGGAAATTATAGGCCGGTGAGCCTTTCGTCAGTGGTAGGGAAACTGTTGGAGAGGATTATTCGGGACGGGATTTACTCTCATTTGGAAACAAACGAACGTTTTGACGAGAGACAGCATGGTTTTGAAAAGGGAAGGTCATGTCCTACTAATTTGATTGAGCTTTTTGAGGATGTGACGAAGATGATTGATGAAGGAAGGACAGTGGATGTTACCTATATGGACTTTAGTAACGCCTTTGACAAGTTCCCGCATGGCAGATTGGTATAAAATGTGAAGTCACACGGGATCGGAGATGAGCTGGCATGATGGATACAGAACTGCCTCGGTCATAGAAGACAGAGTGTATCAGTGGATGGGTGCTTTTCTGAATGGAGGGATGTGACTAGTGGTGTTCTGCAGGGATCAGTGCTGGGACCTTTGCTGTTTGTAGTACATGTAAATGATTTGGAGGAAAATGTAGCTGGTCTGATGAGTAAGTTTGC
Source organism: Heterodontus francisci (assembly GCF_036365525.1). Classification (NCBI taxonomy): domain Eukaryota; kingdom Metazoa; phylum Chordata; class Chondrichthyes; order Heterodontiformes; family Heterodontidae; genus Heterodontus; species Heterodontus francisci. The sequence goes on along the minus strand of NW_027141749.1, from coordinate 415,315 downwards.
AGACGACACAATGGTTGGTGGATTTGCGGATAATGATGAGGATTGTCAGAGGATACAGCAGGATATTGATCGGTTGGAGACTTGGGCGGAGAAATGGCAGATGGAGTTTAATCTGGACAAATGTGAGGTAATTCATTTCTGAAGGTCTAATGCAGGAGGGATGTATGCAGCAAATGGCAGAACCCGTAGGGGTATTGACAGGCAGAGAGATCTGGGCGTACAGGTCCACAGGTCACTGAAAGTGGCAACACATTTGGATAAGGTAGTCAAGAAGGCATACAGCATGCTTGCCTTCATCGGTCAGGGCACAGAGTATAAAAATTGGCAAGTCATGTTGCGGCTGTACAGAACATTAGTTAGGCCACAATTAGAATATTGCATGCAATTCTGGTTGCCACACTACCAGAAGGCTTTGGAGAGGGTACAGAGGAATTTACCAGGATGTTGCCTGGTCTGGAGGGCATTAGCTATGAGGAGAGGTGGAGGTAGAGGGGCGGCATGATAGAGGTTTACAAAGTTATGAGCGGCATGGACAAAGTGGATAGTCAGAAGATTTTTCCCAGGGTGGAAGTGTCAGTTACTCGGGGACATCGGCTTAAGGTGCGAGGGGCAAAGTTTAGAGGGGATGTGCGAGGCAAGTTTTTTACACAGAGGGTGGTGAGAGCCTGAAACTTGCTGTCAGGGGAGGTGGTGGAAGCAGATACGATAGCGACGTTTAAGAGGCATCTTAAATATATGAATATATATTTAACGATAGGAGCGGAATAGAGGGATATGGGCCCCGGAAGTGCAGAAGGTGTTAGTTCAGGCAGGCATCAAGATCGGCGCAGGCTTGGAGGGCCGAATGGCCTGTTCCTGTGTTGTACTGTTCTTTGTTCTTTGTTCTTGGAGATGAAGAGTGAAAGACATTTAATACAATTAGTGCTAATTGGCCGTTATCCAAACCGGCACCTCCAGGTTTTCAATAACAGCAGCTTTTCCGCTCTGTTAATAAGGTTTTTGGGAGAGAGTGAGAGAGAGAGAGAGAGAGACAGACAGACTGCCAGGTTTCTGTCCGGAATGCTCCATTTTGGGTATGGCTGCAATATCCCTCTCTCCCCCACTCCCTGTTTACACAGAGCCTCACCTTGGACTGTCCTATACCTGGGAGGCAGTGTCCAGATGGAGGAAGCTGAGAGCTGGTTGGGTGAACTGTATTTTCGGTGGACTGTCTGTTTTGATTGACAGGTTCTGAGATATATGAGGACAGCATCAGCCTCCATTCTTTCTTTCCATGCAGCTGGTTTGTGAAGGTGAGCTTCTGTGTCGCAGTCTCTGTGCCCAGGTAAATTTCAAGCTGATTACAGTGTGTGTCTTTGAGAGAGAGTCCAGTCTGAATCCCCCTCTCTCTGTCCCAGTCCTGACCCTTTTCTTCAATTCCCACAGCAATCTCCCACTCCAGGATCCTTTCCCCGTGGACGAGCTGATGGAGGGAAGGTGTTAGAGTCCACCGATTGAGTGCAGACCGTGTGGGATGGTGAGGACTACATCTTTATTGTCTCTCTCTCTGCCTTTCTCTCTCCTTCTGACTCAATCTCTCTCCCTCAATCTCTCTCTCAATCTCTCTCCCTCAATCTCTGTGTCTATTTCTCTCTGTTTCTCTCTCAACCTCTTTCTCAATCTCTCTCTGATTCTCTCTCTATCTCCAGTTCTTTCTCTCTGTTCCTCAATCTCTCTGTGTTTCTCTCTCTCTCTGTTTTTTTCTGTCTCTCTGTTTTCTCTCTCTCTCTCTTTGTTTCTCTCACTGTGTTTCTCCCTCTCTCTCTCTGTGGTTCTCTGTCTTTCTCCCTCTCTGTGTTTCTCTCTCTCTGTTTTTTAATCTCTCTCTCTCTGTTTTTCTTCTCTCTCTCCCTCTGTGTTCCTTCATCTCTCTCTCTCTCTCTCACTTTTTTTAGATCAGAGATACAGCACTGAATCAGGCCCTTTGGCCCACCGACTCTGTGCCGAACATCAACCACCCATTTATACTAATCCTACACTAATCCCATATTCCTACCAAACATCCACACCTGCCCCTATATTTCCCTACCACCTACCTATGCTAGTGACAATTTTTAATGGCCAATTTACCTATCAACCTGCAAGTCTTTTGGCTTGTGGGAGGAAACGGGAGCACCCGGAGAAAACCCACGCAGACACAGGGAGAACTTGCAAACTCCACACAGGCAGTACCCGGAATCGAACCCGGGTCCCTGGAGCTGTGAGGCTGCGGTGCTAACCACTGCACCACTGTGCCACCCTACTTTGTGTTTCTCTCCCACAATTTATCCCTCCCCCCGCAAATTATCCCCCAACCCCCCGCAATTTATATCCCCCCCTCCCACCGCCCCCGCCCGCCGCAATTTTTATCCCTGCAATGTTTCCCCCCGGAAAACATCCCCCCCTTGTCCAGACCTCCCCAATCTTAATTCTCCTCGCCTGCAAACCCCTATCTGATATCTCCTGTTAACTGACCCCCATCTAATACCCTCACTATGAACTGACTCCCATCTAAATATTGCCTTCCCCCTGTTACATGGCAACCCGTCTAAATACACCCCCGGGAACAAACTCCCATCTAAATACACTCCCAGGAACAGATTCCCATCTAAATATCCCCCTGGAACAAATCCCCACCAAAATACCCCCCGTGAACAGACTCCCATCTAAATGCCACCCCCTCCCCCCCCCCCCCCCCGGAACAACCTCCCATCTAAATAAGCCCCAGGAACAGAGTCCCATCTAATTACCCTCCGGGAACAAACTCCCATCCAAATATCCCCCAGGAACAGACTCCCATCTAAATATCTCCCTGAACAGACCCCCATCTAAATATCCCCCGTGAACAGACTCCCATCTAAATAGCCCCCCCCCCTCCCCCCGGGAACAAACTCCCATCTAAATAAGCCCCAGGAACAGAGTCCCATCTAATTACCCTCCGGGAACAAACTCCCATCCAAATATCCCCCAGGAACAGACTCCCATCTAAATATCTCCCTGGACAGACCCCCATCTAAATATCCCCCGTGAACAGACTCCCATATAAATAGCCCACCCCCCGGCGGGATCAAACTCCCATCTAAATAACCTCCGGGAACAGACTCCCATCTAAATATCGCCCCCCCAGGAACAATTCCCATCTAAATACGACCCCCACCCGCGGAAAAGGCCCCCATCTAAATACCCCCCGGAACAGACTCCCATCGAAATAATTTCCCCTCCGGAATAAACTCCCATCTAAATGCCGCCCCCCAGGAACAGATTCCCATCTAAACAACCCTAGGAACAAACTCCCATCTAAATACCCCCCCAGGAACAAACTCCCATATAAATACCCCACCCCAGGAACAAACTCCCATCTAAATACCCCCCCCCCCCAGGAACAAGTTCCCATCTAAATACCCCCGGGAACAAACTCCCAGCTCGACACCCCCAGGGAATAACTCCCATCTGAATAACTGCCCAGGACCAAACGCCCATTTAATTACCCACAGGGAAGAATTCCTCATCTGAATAATATCCCGGAACATGCTCCCATCTAAGTACACCCCCCAGGATCAAACTCTCATCTAAATACACCCCCAGGAACAAACACCCATCTAAATACCTCCCGGGAACAAACTCCCATTGAAATACCGCCCCCCAGTAACAAACTCCCATCTAAATACCCTCCCAATGACATCACAATAGGCAGCATTGTAAGCAGTGTAGCTGGAGGCATCAAATTACTAAGAGATATTAATGTCTTAAATAAATGGGCAAAACTGTCGTGGATAGATTTCAATGTCAGTAGTAAAAAAGAGTAGAACAGAATACTTTGTAAATGGTGAAAAACTACAAACACTGAAGGTCCAAAGAGACTTGAGGGTCCATGTCCATTTGAGTGCAGTGTAGATGTACCAGAATTATTACTGGACTCCAAGGGTTAAATTACGAGGTGATATTACACAAACTAGGGATGTATTCCCTGGAATGCAGGAGGATCAAGGTGATTTGCTCAAAGATGTTGAGATTTTAAGGGGAACCGTGCCCACAAATCCCACCTCCATACTCACATTCCCTTTTTGATCCATAATACTTTATCCTTAGTTATCCTCTTGTTCTTCATGTATTGAGAAAACATCTTTGTGTTTTCCTTGATTTTACATGGGAATATTATTTTCTGACTGTCTCTTTGCTTTCCTAATTTGCTTTTTAATTTCACCCCTGCACTTTCTTCACTCCTCTCGGCATTCTGTGGTATTGCGCTTTCGGCATCTGACATAAGCCTCCCTGTTGTGCGTGATCCCACCCGGTTTGATCCTTGACATCCAAGGGGCTCTATATTTGGGAGTCTCACCCTGTTTGCATTTGTGTGAAAATATTTGTTCTCAACTCTCACTAACTCTCACTGTTCTGACACTCATTTACCTTCAGGTAGCTTTTCCAGTCCACTTAGCTTAACCCTCCCCTCCCTGAAACTGCCATCTCCTCTGATCCCCTGAAGCACCCTCACATGCTTCCTAATGTGTGGTGACCAGAACTGGATGCAATATTCTAGTTGTGGCCTAACCAGAGCTTTGCAAAGGTTCAGCATAACTTTCGTGATTTTGTGCTCAACATCTCTATTTATGAAGCAAGGATCCCATTGGCTTTACTGACTACTCTCTCAATATGTCCTGGCACCTTCAAAGATGTATGTACATGTACACGCAGGTCCCTCTGTCCCTACACACTCTCTAGAACTGTGACATTACGTCTATACTGCCTCTCCCAATCACTTCTGCCAAAATACAATACCTCACATTTTCCTGTATTAAATTCCATCTGCCACTTGTCTGCCCATTCTGCTCAACTATCTATGTCCTGTTGCAGTCGATTGGTATCACCCTCACTCCTTGCATCTCCTCCAAGTTTGAAATCATCGCTAAATATTGAAAATCTACTCAAACACTAAAACATTCCAAAATGCGAGGCTCACAAATTTAACACAAGTTTCCTTTTCTGAGTCTCGCTGGTCTGTTCTGATTTTCAGTTGGGTGGCATCAGATTGTGTTTTGTGTTCTGACCTGAACCCAAAAACGCATAACTCAGAGGCAGGATTATTACCCATGGAGCCACAGCTGTCTCCAATGTTCCCAGAAAATTCAGTTGTTGTGCAGGGCCAGTTATTTTTTCGTGTGTTGTGCCTTTAAATATTTGAAGAATTACTGAAGACGGCTTTCTAAATAAAGGCTTAGAGTATAAAAGCAAGGAGGTTATGATGAAGCTTTAGAAAGCACTGGTTCATCCTCAACTAATATTGTGTCCGATTCTGGACAAGGTACTTTGGGAAGGATGTGGGGGCATTAGAGAGGGTGCAGAAAAGATTCACGAGCAAGGTTCCAGGGATGAGGGACTTCAGTTACGTGGATAGATTGGAGAAGCTGGGGTTGTTCTCCATAGAGAAGAGAAACTGAGATTAGATTTGATAGAGGTGTTTAAAATCATGAGGGGTCTGGACAGAGTAGATGTCGGAATAGAAATACAACACATAGGACATTCCAGACGCATTTCTGTTCAGTGTTTACTTGCACAAGTAAATTGACAATTTAATATTTTTAACTTACTTAACCCTTGTGTTCCCAGAAAGATAAAGCTAGCAAATTCAACAGTGTCCACTTTGACTTCACCCCATCGTGTCTTATGTACATTCTCACAGGACAGCCGGTATAACTGTAGTCGCAGTATTCAGCTGAAATTTGATCAGTTACATTATGATTTCAGTCATTTCAATCCATATTTACAGTACACACGGTACCTTACTGTTGTAATAAAGTCATATAGTATCTATTCATCCCACTGGGGCAAAATTTCACTGGCTCAACATTTTCACCAAACACTAAAACATTCCACAATACAAGGCTCACAAATTCAACACAAGTATCCTTTTCTGAGTCTCGCTGGTCTGTTCTGATTATCCGAGGGGTTACTGATGCTTATCCTCCACATGAGCATTCGTCCTAATCCCGCGTGCCTGTCCTGCTCCCAAACGCGATATCTGCTTACATTAAGGCAAGTGATACAGGAGCTTCTCAGTGACTGAAGCAGGTGAGTCCTGAGCCTGAGCCGGGCACAGTGAGTAACCCGGGTTAATCCGGCACTCCAGGGAATGTTTAAACGGAGCTGTACTCCGTACCTAACCCGTGCTGTACCTTCTCTGAGATTGTTCGATGGGGCAGTGCAAGTGAGGAGAGTTATTCCTTAACCACTTTAAATATGGAGAAGTTATTCTTTCAAGTACATATCCAAGAGATTGTTTTAAATGTGGTGAGGGTTTCTGCCTCGACCATCGTTTAGAGTCATAGAGCCACAGAGAGATAGAGCACTGAAACAGGCCCTTCGGCCCACTCAGTCTGTGCAGGCCATCTACCACCCATTTTATACTAATCCTTTCAGGCAGTGAGTTCCAGACACCCAGCAGCCACTGGGTGAAGAAACTGGGTGCTTCGTTCAGTTAAGTTTGATGTCAATGTTTCCCCAGAATGTTGATGCTGGGGGATTCAGCGATAGGATAATGCTTCGAATGCCAAGGGGAGGTGGTTGGATTCTCTCTTTTTGCAGATGGTCATTGCCTGGCACTTGAGTGACGTGAATGTTACTTGTCACTGGTCGGCCCAAGCCTGAATGTTGTCCAGGTCTTGTGCTTGTGGCTATGGATTGATTCATTATCTGAGGCAAAGTGGATGCTGTAAATCTAGAAACCATCGAGCTGAATCACTAACTCTATTTCTCCTTCCAGAGATGCTGCCTGACCTGTTCAGTATTTCCAGCATTTCCTGCTGGGATTTCATTATCTGAGGAGGTGTGAATGGAGTTGAACACTGTGCAATCATCAGTGAACATCCCTACTTCTGACCTGACGATGAAGGGCAGGTCATTGAGGAAGCAGCTGCAGATGCTTGGGCTGTGGACACTACCCTGAGGAACTCCTGCAGTGATGTCCTGGGACTGAGATGATTAACCTCCAACAAACACAACCATCTTCCTTCGTGCTCGGTATGACTCCAAACAGCGGATTCCTACTGGCTTCATTTTTACTCGGGCTCCTCGATGCGACACTCAGTCAAACGCTGCCTTGATGTTAAGGTCAGTCTCTCTTCCCAGTAGCAGACAGGAGTGAATCGTTCCCTTTGACCCGTTGTGTACTGAAAATGCTCTGCTTCTTCACAGCCTGATCCAGGACTGTACACAGCCGATTAATGTAGCCCATCAAACACTCCGAGAGCAGGTTCAGCACAGCTTCGGAACAGAGTACATTTCCTTCAACATTCTATCTAAACTTCATCTCTCTGTGTCTCCCTCTGCTATCTCTGACACCAGGAGTGAGACAGAGGGAGAGAGGGTTAGATATGCAGACAGAGACACTGCTGCGGAGAGGGACAGGGTTGGCGAGAGAGATTGTTGAGGTGGTTTGAAAGGGAGAATGTAAGATATATTAATTTGATATAATCCTTCACTGCTGTGTGCACAAACATATAGGAGATAGGTACGGAGAGTGAAACATCAGGAGAGACTCAGAGGAAATATCCTCCATTTTAAACATCCATCAAGCTACCCTTCTGTGGGAGCCATCACCCCACCATGATATAGGTTGTGGAAATTTTGAAATCTATGTCCCTGCTTATGAACCTCTGTGCTACGGGAAATAAGTCCTTCCTACCCAATCTATCGACGCCCCTCATAATTTTATACGCCTCAACTCAATTTCCCCTCAGCCTCCTCTCTTCCAAAAAAATAACCCCCAGCCTGTCCAATCATTCCTTTGGATTTCTTTGCATTTTTGGAACGCTCTTCTGCTAATAGGAATTCATGCTGGCTTAATTGTTAATTTTTTAATCTGTGATTGATAGATTCTTGTTAACCAAAGGGATTAAGAGATAAGGGACAAACGTGGGATATATGGCATTAGTTAGATCACAGATCAGCCCTGATCTCATTGAATGCTGGAACAGGGTTGAGGGGTTGAATTGCCTCCACATTTTCCTATGTCCGATGTTAAATATCCTTCTTTCACTCCCAGTCATCCTGCCTGGCTCGCTGTCATTCTCTCTGTCTTTCTCTCTCTGTTTCGGACAGTGTAGAGTGAGATTCACTCTGTATCCACCCCATGATGTTCCTGCCCTGGGAGTCGTCTTTGCTTATGCTGCGTTTCATCCGGTCTCAGTTTGTACAGCACAACGCCATTTCTCTGTTTATAATATAATGGGCCCTGCCTTTACTCTGTATCTAACCCCATGCTGCTCCTGCCCTGGGAGTGTGTGATGGGACAGTGCAGAGGGAAACTTAGTACGTGTCTAACCTCACAATGTTCTTGGCTTAGAAGTGTAAATTGGGACAGTGTAGATGGAGCTTTACTCTGAATCCCTGGAATTTAGAACGTTAAGGGGTGATTTGATCAAAGTTTTCAGAATAATAAGGAAAAGTGACAGCATGGTATGTCCAACATTGGATTCAAGGACTCTTTGTGAAACAGAGAGTAACAATTCGCACTGGCTGCGGAGTCTAGAACTTGTGGGCATATTCTAAAAATCTGAACATAGTCTAAAACCATTCAGAAGTGAAATGAAGAAACACTTCAACACGCCAGGTGTGGTATCAGTTTGGAACTCTCTTCCACAAGCAGCAATTACTGCTGATACACTTGTTAATTTTTAGATTTTTTTTTGTTAAAGGTATGAAGAGATATAGGGCCAACACGGGTATATGGAGTTAGATCGCAGATCAGCCATGATCGTTTTGAATGACAGAACAGGGTTGAGGGGCCAAATGGCCTCCTCCTCTTCCAATGTTCTCCGACAAATATCCTGCTATCAATCTCTGTGTCTGGGTCACCGTCTCGGTTTGTGTCTCCCTCTTTGTTTCTCTTTCCGTCTGTCTCTCTCTCTCTCCCTCTTCTCTCAGAACATCTTTAGAAATTCACAAACAACAGTCAGCCATTTTAGGTTTGTTCACGGTGGCTATTTTATGTTACCACAGCACTGGGACATTTATTTCAGAGACTGATTCCTCACTAATGTACTGTTAGGGCTTTCAACGTGACAGAGACACAGATATGGAGACACTGAGACACACAGTATCAGAAAGGAGTGAATCAGTCCCTTGTACCCATTGTGAACTGTATGTATACAGGCGCTGACACTGTATTAAATTAATTCCTGGGATCTGGGCAACACTGACAAGACCAACATTTATTGTCTGATTTCCCTGAGAATGTGGTGATGAGCTGCGCCCCTCATCGACCCTCCTAGTTACCCCCACAAAAAATACAGTCAAGCTAGTCTGACACGATCTTCACTTAACAAATCCATGCTGACTTTGCTTGATTAATCTGCATCTTTCTAAATGAACATTGCTACTGTTTCTCAGAATTTATCCCAATCATTTGCCCTCCACTGAGGTTAGGCTGAGTGGCGGTATTACTGTCTATCCCTTTCTCCCTTTTTAATCAATGGTACAACGTTAGCAGTCCTCCAGTCCTTTCCTTCTTTAATTCTCACTGGTCTCTCCATCTCTCTCACACTCCCTCTCTTTGTCTCACTCTCCTTCCTTCTCTGTCTATCTCTCTCTCTCTCTTTCTCTCTCTTTCTCACTCTGACTCTCCCTGTCTGTTTCTCTCTATCTCCCTCCCTCCCTCTCTGTTTCTGTCTCTCTCTCTCTGTCTCTCCCTCTCTCTTTCTTTGCCTCTGTACATTACTCTGTGTCTCTCTAACGCCAACTCTCCCTCTCTCTCTGTCTCTCCATCTCTCTCCCTTTTGCTCTCTCTCTCTGTCTCTCTGTTTGTCTCTGTCTCTTCCTCTATCACTGTCTCTCTATCTCTGCCTGTCTGTGATTCTCTCCCCTCTCTCAATCTCTTTTGCTCTCTCTTTGCAATGCCCCACTAGCCACATCTTGCCAACCTGAAAATGACCCATTTAGTCCTACCCTCTGTTTCCTGTCAATTAACCCGTTCTCAATCCATGCCAGTATATACCCCCCAATCCCATGTGCTCTAATTTTGATTACTATTCTCTTGTGTGGGACCTTAACAAAAGCTTTTTGAAAATCTATATCTACCACATCCACCGGTTCCCCCTTATCTATTTCGCCAGTTAATCCTCAAAACACTCCCAACAGCTTTGTTAAGGATGATTTCCCTTTCATTAATCCATGCTTACTCTGCCCAATCCGACCATTATTTTGCAAGTGTCCGGTAATCACATCTTTTATTATTGATTCGAGCATTTTCCCTTTGACTGATGTTAGACGAACAGGTCCGTAGTACCCTATTTTCTCTCTCCCTCCTTTTGTAAATAGTGGGGTTACATTTGCTACCTTCCAATCTGCAGGAACCATTCCAGAGTCTATCGAATTTTCAAGGATGACCAGCAATGCATCAACTATCTCTACAGCCACCTCTTTCAACACTCTGGGATGTAGATCATCAGGTCCAGGGGATTTATTTACTTTAAGTCCCATTCATTAGTCTAGTACTTCTTCTTACTGATATTTATATTTTGCAGTTCGTCATTTACACTAGATCCTTGATTCTCCATTATTTCTGGGAGGTTTTTCGTATTTTCCTCTGTGAAGACAGACACAAAGTAGTTGTTTAGTTTCTCTGTCATTGTTCTGTGATGAGAGGCTGAGTAAATTGGACCTGTATTCTCTGGAGTTTAGAAGAATGAGCGGTGATCGCATTGAAACATATCAGATTCTAAAGGGACTGGATAGGGTCGACACTGAGAGTTTATTTCCGCTGATCGGGAACTGAAAGTCTCCCTTATCGCTTCCTAACCAGCTTATCCACCTGTCCTGTCAGCCTCAGGAATCAGTGAACATTCACTCCTCTGTTGACAGACACAGAGATAATGTTGGAGACGGTCACATTGTTAGGTTAGATCGAAAGGGCAAATGTCAAATATAATCATAGTTTGATGGAATCCTGCATACACAGACGTGCAAGAAATAGGCATAGAGTGTGAAATATCAGGAGAGAAGGAAAATATAGATGACGAGAGGGTAACAGTGAGAAAGGGAGAGAAAGGCGTGGAGAGAGAAGTGGAGAGCGACTCTTACTGGTAATCTCTCTCCATCTCCGACTTCCCCTCTCTCTTACTCACACAATCACTAGTTCCCCTTTCTGCTACTATCTCCATGTTTATCAAATTCCTCTTCTCTCTCTATCTCAATGTCACTCTCGACTCTCTCTATCCCAATCTCCCGCTGTGTCATACCTTACAGTCTGCTGCACACAGATTTGCAGGAACACTGACCGACACTCTCCATCCCAATCTTTTCCCCTTTCTCACTGGTACTGTCTCCCCATTGCTATCCTTCCCTCTATCTGTTATACTCTCTCTATATCTATCCCTGTCTCTCTGACTGTTACTCTCTCCATCTGGATGGAGGAATAGAAAGAGAGGCACATATAGAGTCAGCTTTACTCTGTATCTAATCCCACACTGTACCTGCCCTGGGAGTGTCTGATAGAACAGAGAAGACAGAGATTTACTCAATAGCTCACTAATACCTTGGCAGCATTTGATGGGACATTGTAGATGGAGCTTTACTCTGTATCCCTGGAATTTAGAAGGTTAAGGGGTGATCTGATCAAAGTTTAAAGTGGTGGATGGGGTGCCAATCAAGTAGGCTGCTTTGTCCTAAATGGTGTCGAGCATCTGGTGCTGCATTCATCTCGGCAAGTGGAGAGACACCATTACAAACCTGACTCGTGTCTTGCAGGTGGTGGAAAGGCTTTGGGGAATCAGGGGGAGAGTCACTTGTTTCCACAGTATTGATATGATTTTTTTCAGTTCAGTTCCTGGTCAATGTCTCCGCAGGATGTTGATTCTGGGGTATTCAGCGATGGGATAATGCTTTGAAGGCCAAGGGGCGGTGGTTGGATTCTCTCTTGCTGCAGATGCTCATTGCCTGTCTGTGTGTTTCTTTTTATATGTCTGTGTTCTTCTGTGCTCTGGGACCAATTTTCTCATGGGGACGTCATAATGGTGCCTCATAATTGACCAGTTAGCAAAATGAATGCTCATGGAATGAACGGGACAGGGACAGAGTCGATACGACATTGGATAAGGGACAGAACACAGAGAGTAGTGGTGAATGGTTGGTTCAGACTGGAGGACGGTACCTATGCCTGACATAATCTTCTACACTTCTATTCAATCTCCCCTCAATCTGCTTTGTTACAAGGAGACAAAACCCAGCTTTTCCAACCTAACTATGTAGCTAAAATCCCTCATCTCTGGAACCATTCTGGTAAATCTCCTCTGCACCCTCTCAAGGACCCGCACCTCCTTCCTAAAGTGTGGTGACCAGAACTGGACACAATTCTCCTGTTGGGGCCTAATTAGAGCTTTCTAAATGTTCAGCATAACCTCCCTGCTTTTTAACTCACTGTATACAGTGTACATTTTGGGACTGCGATATTCCCCAGGGGTTTGGATTGGGACCACTGATCTTTTTGATATATATTAATGACTTGGACTTGAGCTTACAGGGCATAACTTCAACATTGTGCCATTTGCAATGCAATAAACAGGGAAGGGAATAGTAGTAGACTTCAGGAGGATAGAGGCAGTCTGGTGAACTGGTCAGACACATGGCAGGTTAACTTCAATGCTGAGAAATGTAAAATGATGCATTTTGGAAGGAAGGCTGAGGAGACGTGACATTAAGGAAATTGTACAATGTTAAAATGGGTGCCAGGACAGAGAGATCTGGGATTGCATTTGTGTCACTTTTTATATCTGAAAGATTCAATTTGGGGCTTGGAATCTTGTCAGTTGAATTTAGTTTCATCCTGAAAAGTGTTAGTAAACGTGTTGGGAAATGCGTCAAAAGCTGTTTCCATTCAGACATTCCTGCATTGTGGAAGTGTGAGCTATCTTTGCAGAGACAGGAAATAGGGATGTTTGAATGGACCTGCAGCTTTTGGTTGATGCAATAAGGTGAGAATTTTAATTGTGTCCCTTGCAGATACACAGAATTGAAGGTATTTACAGAACACCACAAAGATTTCCGACACATGGAAGAAGAGGAGAAGGGAACAATATACAAAACCCGAGATGGTCAGACAACAGCAGTAGGAAAATGAATCTCTTTTTATGGGTTTTATTTTGAAGGCCTGAGCTGATGATTGAAAATCCAGGAGTTCAAATCCCACACTGGGCTGTTGTGCATTTGAATTCTGTTATTTTCTTAAAAGAAAAACATAAATCTGGGATTAAAAAACCTCTAGGATGGACTGATTCACTCCTGTTTACGAGTGCAAAGTCCGTGTGTGTCTCAGTTGTGCTGTATTTATTAACGATTTAAGATGCTGGGGTAGAATGCCACATACCCAAGTTTGCCAATGGCACAAAAATAGGCAGCATTGTAAGCAGTGTAGCTGGAGGCATCAAATTACAAAGAGATATTAATGTCTTAAACAAATGGACAAAACTGTGGTAGATAGATTTCAATGTCAGTAAAAAAGAGTAGAACAGAGTACTTTATAAATGGTGAAAAACTACAAACACTGGATGTCCAAAGAGACTTGGGCGGGTGGGGGGTTCCATGTCCATTTGAGTGCAGTGTAGATTTACCAGTATGATAACTGGACTCCAAGGGTTAAATTACGTGGTGATATTACACAAACTAGGGATGTATTCCCTGGAATTAAGGAGGATCAAGGTGATTTGATCAAAGTTGTTGTGATTTTAAGGGGAACCGTGCCCACAAATCCCACCTCCATACTCACATTCCCTTTTTGATCCCTAATACTCGAACCTTAGTTATCCTCTTGTTCTTCATGTATTTATCAAACATCTGTGTGTTTTCCTTGATTTCACTTGGGAATATTATTGTCTGGCTATCTCTTTGCTTTCCTAATTTGCTTTTTAATTTCACCCCTGCACTTTTTTCACTCCTCTCGGCATTCTGTGGTATTGCGCTCTCGGTATCTGACATAAGCTTCCCTGTTGTGCCTTCTCCCACCCGGTTTGATCCTTGACATCCAAAGGGCTCTAGATTTGGGAGTCTCGCCCTGTTTGTATTTGTGTGAAAATATTTGTTCTCAACCGTAACTAACTCTCACTGCTCTGACATTCATTTACCTTCAGGTAGCTGTTTCCAGTCCACTTTGCTTCAGCCTCCCCTCCCTGAAACTACCATCTTCTCTGATCCCCTGAAGGACCCTCACATCCTTCCTCCTGTGTGGTGACCAGAACTGGATGCTATATTCTTGTTGTGGCCTAACCAGAGCTTTGTAAAGGTTCAGCATAACTTCCGTGATTTTGTGCTCAACACCTTAATTTCTGAAGCCCAGGATCCCATTGGCTTGACTGTATACTTCCTCAATATGTCCTGCCACCGTCAAAGATGTATTTACTTGTACCCCCAGGTCCCTCTGTCCCTGAACACTCTCTAGAACTGTGCCATTCAGTCTATATTTTCTCTCCCAATCTTTTCTTTCTTTCTTTCTTCTTTTGGGCCTCCTTATCTCGAGAGACAATGGATACGCGCCTGGAGGTGGTCAGTGGTTTGTGAAGCAGCGCCTGGAGTGGCTATAAAGGCCAATTCTGGAGTGACAGGCTCTTCCACAGGTGCTGCAGAGAAATTTGTTTGTTGGGGCTGTTGCACAGTTGGCTCTCCCCTTGCACCTCTGTCTTTTTTCCTGCCAACTACTAAGTCTCTTCGACTCGCCACAATTTAGCCCTGTCTTTATGGCTGCTCGCCAGCTCTGGCGAATGCTGGCAACTGACTCCCACGACTTGTGATCAATGTCACACGATTTCATGTCGCGTTTGCAGACGTCTTTATAACGGAGACATAGACGGCCGGTGGGTCTGATACCAGTGGCGAGCTCGCTCACTTCTGCCAAAACACTTCTCCCAATCACTTCTGCCAAAATACAGTACCTCACATCTCCCAGTATTAAATTCCAACTGCCAGTTGCCTGTCCATTCTGCTCAACTATCTCTGTCCTGTTGCAGTCGATTGGTATCATCCTCACTCTTTACATCTCCTCCCAAGTTTGAGATCATCAGTAAATATTAAAAATTTACTCAAACACTAAAACATTCCAAAGTGCGAGGATCACAAATTTAACACAAGTTTCCTTTTCTGAGTCTGGCTGGTCTGTTCTGATTTTCTGTTGGGTGGCATCTGCCTAGGTTTTGTGTTCTGACCGGGTTATCATTAGGGGTCGAGTTAAATCACAGACAGAATAAACACTTCACCTTTCTGCCCCGAAATGAACAGCAACATTTGTGGCTATTTTATGTTTGTATTCGGACAATATAGACAGCAAAGTATGTTATATGATGGGATGCTGCAAGTCAATTTACACTAGTACGTTAGGACAAACAACTTCAAAACAATTATTCACAAGTCTCGTCCAACTTAACAGCAGATTCGACCCGATAAGGTAATAAATGCCAACACTCTTGAGTTTGTTGGAGTACCTTAAGCTTTACTCTGTATGGATTTCTGAAATTACACATGCACTCCAAGATTGAAGATTACACGTTGGTTAGGTTACATAGAATCCCAGTAAAATAGCACTAAAATCCGAGTGAATATTCCTGGAAAAATCAATGCTGCAAATGTTCCCCACAGACTCTCACCTTGTCTGTGTCTTTAATATCATCAAGTTCCCACTGATCGATGACCAGGAGGGATCTTCTTCCAATAGCTGGCCTGGCTATCCGGACTGCAGTGTCAGATAAAGGAAAGGGACCCCCTTATATCCGGGACTGACCCTCACTCTCCCCTCGTGCACCATGTCACTGGGCTCAGTGTTAGGGTCTTTCCCTGCATGATCAATCACTGTGTGTGATCTATATCTTTACTGCCTGGATCACCCCACACACACATTGCATTTGCTTCTACATTCCAAGCCTCACCCGTACCTTATTTCTTGTCATTAAAAGACTCCGTATTATTATCCATATCCTGCCTTCTTGTAATTCCAGGTCTTTGGTCATTTACTGTCCATATCTTGTCCTAGGAATGCAGCACATAGGACATTCCAGACCCATTTCTGTTGAGTGTTTATTTGTGCAAGTGAACTGACCATTTAATATTTTTAACTACTTAACCCTTGTGTTCCCACAAAGATCAAGTTAGCAAATTCAACAAAGCCAATTTGACTTCATCACATCGTGTCTGATGTACAGTCTCACAGGTTAGCAGGTATAACTGACCAGTGTTGCACTGCAGGGATCGGTGCTGCGACCCTTGCTGTTAATAGTGTACATTAATGATTTAGATGTGAATATAGGAGGCATGATCATTAAGTTTGCAGATGACACGAAAGTTGTTGGTGTCGTAAATAGTGAGGAGGAAAGCTTTAGATTGCAGAGCGATATAGATGGGCTGGTAGGATGGGTGGAGCAGTGGCAAATGGTATTTAATCCTGATAATTGTGAGGTGATGCACTTTGGGAGGACTAACAATGCAAGGGAATAAACAATGGATAATAGGACCCTCGGAAGTACAGAGGGTCAGAGAGACCTTGGTGTACATGTCCATAGATCACTGAACGCAGCAGCAAAGATAGATAGGGTGGTTAGGAAGGCGTATAGGATACTTGCCTTTATTAGCCGAGGCATAGAATATAAGAGCAGGGAAGTTATGATGGAGCTGTATAAACCAGCTGGAATACTGTGGACAGTTCTGGGCACCACACTATAGGAAGGATGTGATTGCACTGGAGAGGGTGCAGAGGAGATTCACCAGGATGCTGCCTGGGCTGGAGCATTTCAGCTATGAAGTGAGACTGGATAGGCTAGGGTTGTTTTCCTTAGAGCAGAGAAGGCTGAGGGGAGACCTGATTGAGGTGCACAAAATTATGAGGGGACTTGATAGGTTAGATAGGAACAAACGTTTTCCCTTAGCGGATGGGTCAATAAAAGGCGTGCATAGATTTAAGGTAAGGGTCAGGAGGTTTAGAGGGGATTTGAGGAAAATATTCTTCACCCAGAGGGTGGTTGGCAACTGCAACACACTGCCTGAAGAGGTGGTAGAGGCAGGAACCATCAAAACAGTTAAGAAGTATTTAGATGAGCAACTGAAGTGTAATTACATACAAGGCGACGGGCCAAGTGCTGTAAAATGGGACTAGAATAGGTAGCTGTTTGATGGTCAGCACTGACACGATGGGCCGACGGGCCTGTTTCTGTGCTGTATAATACTATGACTCCATGACTCTAACTGTCGTCATAGTATTCAGCAGAAAATTGATCAGTTACATTGTTATTTCAGTCATTGCAGTCCATATTTACAGTGCACACGGTACCTTACTGTTGTAATAAAGTCATATGATATCGATTCATCCCACTGGGGCAAGATTTCACTGGCTAAGATGCTCACCCAACACCAAAACATTCCACAATACAAGGCTCACAAATTCAACACAAGTTTCCTTTTCTGAGTCTTGCTCGTCTGTTCTGATTCTCTGAGGATTACTGATGCTTATCCTTCACATGAGCAGTCGTCCTAATCCCGTGTGCTTGTCCTGCTCCCAAACCCGGCATCTGCTTAGATTAATGCAAGTGATAGAGGAGCGTCTCAGTGACTGAAGCAGGTGAGTCTTGAGGCTGAGCCAGGCACAGTGAGTGACCCGGGTTAATCTGACACTCCAGGGAGCTCCCTCAACGTTCTCATAGAGAGGGTACTCCATCCACTTTACACATAGTGAGTGAGCTCCCTCCACTTTCTGAACAGACAGGGTGCTCCCTCCAATTTATACAGAGAGAGGGAGCTCCCTCCACTTTTTCATAGTGAGTGAGCTCCCTCCATTTTATACAAAGAGAGGGAGCTCCCTCCACTTTATACATAGAGAGGAAGCTCCCTCCACTTTATACATAGCGAGGAAGCTCCCTCCACTTTCTACGTAGAGAAGGAGCTCCCTCCACTTTATTCATACAGAGGGTGCCACTTCCACTTTATGTACAGAGAGAGGGAGCTCGTTCCAATTCCTATATCGAGAGGGAGCTCCCTCCAATTTATAAGTAGAGATGCAGCTCCCTCCACTTTATACACAGAGAGAGAGCTCCCTCCACTTTGTAAGTAGAGTCAGAGCTCCATCCACTTCATACATAGAGAGCAAGCTCCCTCCACTTTATTCATAGAGAGGGACCTTCCTGCGCTTTATACATAGAGAGAGAGAGCTCCCTCCACTTTCTACGCAGAGAGGGAGTTCCCTCCAATTTATACAAAGAGAGGGACCTCCCTCCACTTTATACATAGAGAGGGAGCTCCCTCCACTTTATACAGAGAGATGGAGCTCCCTCCAGTTTATACAGAGAGCGGGAGCTCCCTCCACTTTATACATAGAGAGGGAGCTTGCTCCACTTTATACAGAGAGAGGGAGCTTCCTCCAATTTAAACATAGAGACAGAGCTCCCTCCATTTTATTTAGAGAGAGGGTGCTCCATCCACTTAATGCATAGAGGGGGAGCTCCCTTCACTTTACACACAGAGGCAGAGCTCCATCGACTTTATACATAGAGACAGAGCTCCTTCAACTTTATATTTCGAGAGGGTGCTCCCTCCACGTTATACATGGAGAGGGTGCTGCCTCCACTTTATACATAGAGAGGGAGCTCCCTGCACTTTATACATAGAGAGGGAGCTCCCTCCCCTTGATACAGAGAGAGGGAGCTCCCTCCACTTTGTACAGAGATTGGGAGCTCCCTCCAGTTTATACATAGAGAGGGACCTCCCTCCACTTTATACAGAGAGACGGAGCTCCCCCCACTTTATACAGAGAGAGGGAGCTCCCTCCACTTTATACATAGAGAGGGTGCTCCCTCCTTTTTTGCATATAGAGGGAAATCCCTCCTCTTTATACATAGAGAGGGTGTACATATTATACTCGGCTCTGTCTCTGGTATAAAAATGGTTAAAACGTTTTTTTTTTAAATGGGATTCCCTCCATTTTAATTGTACAGGTGGCACTCCCAACATTTTGCATACAGAGAGGGAGCTCCCTCCATTTGTTAGATAGACAGGGATCTCCCTCCATTTTATACACAGAAGGGCACATCCCTCAACGTTATATGTAGAGGTGTATCTCCCTCCAAATTATACACAGAAGGGCATCTCCCTCCAACTTATATGTATAGAGGTATATCCCTCCATTTTATACGTAGAGAGGTGTCTCCCTCCACTTTATACAAGAGTGGGAGATCCCTCCATTTTATGCTTTGAGGAGTATCTCCCTTCATTGTATACGTAGAGGGGTATATCCCTCCATTTTATATGTAGAGGGGGAGCTTCCTCCAGTTTATATGGAGCGTTGTAGGTGCTGCATTCATCCGATCAAGTCGAGAGATACCATCACACACCTGACTTGTATCTTGTAGGTGGTGTAAATGCTTTGGGGAGTCAGGGGGTGTGTCACTTGTAGCCACAGTTTTGATGTGATTTCTTCAGTTCCGTTCCTGGTCAATGTTTCCCCAGGATGTTGATGCTGGGCGATTCAGCGGTGGGATAATGCTTTGAATGCCAAGGGATGTTTGTTGGATTATCTCTTGTTGCAGTTGCTTATTGCCTGTCTGTTTGTCTTTTATGTGTGTGTGTGTTTTTCTGTGCTCTGGGACCAATTTCCTCATGGGGACGTCATAATGGTGCCTCATATTCGCAAAATGAATGCTCATGGAATGAACGGGACAGGGACAGAGTGGATACAACATTGGCTTAGGGACAGAACACCGAGAGTAATGGTGAATGGTTGGTTCAGACTGGAGGCCGGTATCTTTGCCTGACAGAATATTATACACTTCTATTCAATCTCCCCTCAATCTGCTTTCTGCTAAGGAGACCAAACCCAACTTTCCAACCTAACCTTGTAGCTAAAATCCCTCATCCCTGAAACCATTCTGGTAAACCTCTGCACTCTCTCAATGTCCCTCACCTCTTTCCTAAAGTGTGGTGACCAGAACTGGACACAATCCTCCAGTTGAGGCCTAACCAGAGCTTTATAAATGTTCAGCATACCCTCCCTGCCTTTGTACTCACTGTATACAGAGCACATTGTGGTACAGTGGTATTTCCCAGGGCTTTGAATTAGGACCACTGATCTTTTTGATATATATTAATGACTTGGACTTGGGTTTACAGGGCATAACTTCAACATTGTGTCATCTGCAATGTCATAAACAGGGAACGGAACAGTAGCAGACTTCAGGAGGATAGAAGCAGTCGGGTGAAATGGTCAGACTCATGGCAGGTTAACTTCAATGCTGAGAAATGTAAAATGATGCATTTTGGAAGGAAGTCTGAGGAGAAGCGATATAAAGGAAATGGTGCAATGTTAAAATGGTGCCAGTGCAAATCACACCAACAACTATTACGATAAAAAAAAAGAGATGGACGCTTAAATAAAGCAGCACTGAAGTCGACGATGTTTCCACACGTTGACTCTGGATGATATGAAGGCACTTCACAGCTATCCTTAGGTATAAACTGTGCTGACATGGTTACTGGTTTGTGCTGTCATAGCCAGACCATTGTGAGGTCAGCTGCACAATGTGCAGGACCAAAACTTATTGCATTTAAAAAAACATTGGTAGCAAAGAAATGAAATATACTTGAACAGTTATATGCTGTGAAGTTGATGGAATATTTCACCTTTCATCACCGATTGCATTTGACAGAGCACCTGTGCCAATGTTCAGTTAGAGAACCCTATGTTTTACTAGATAATGACATTTAATATGACCAAGAGTCTTGATGCAATTGCCAAAAGCAAACATGAAGGATTGAGTGGAAATTACCTCTTTTGCCGCCGAGACATAAATATGTATTGGAATATCTCCCATGTTAGTGTGTCAATTTAAATATCTTACAAAGTAGTTTGACTGGAGAGGCTAGGATTGTTCTTCTTTGGTGGGTTTTGATGGAGTAAATAATTATGTGAAACAGATGGCACAGATGTAAGTTAATTGGCAAAAATTCTGGGGTGTAGGGGCCGGGTTGCAGTGGGCATGAAGGAGAATGAGAATTTTTTGAACAAACGTTTCAGGTTATGATCTGGAATCTACTGTCCAAGATTGGCGGGAGCCGATTCAGTCATAACATTTAAAGGGGAATTGGCTGTACGCTTGAAAAGGAAAAATCTGCAGGTCTACGGGGAAAGAACAGGGAATTAGACCAATTGGCTATTTCGCACAAAAAGCTGGCAATGTTCCGATGGGCCGAATGTCCTCTTCCTGCTCTGTATGATTCCAACAAAACTGGAGGTGCATTACCTTTAGGTGAGTCATGTTTGGATGGAGAGCAGCGAGCGCTTGGTGGTGGGGTCAGGGTGGGTTGTGGGTGGGAGTGGGGGGGGGGGTGGGGTGAGGAGGAGGACAATCCCAACATGATGCCAGCTGTTTATCACGATTATTCTACCTGTACCAGTAACATGAAGGTGACTTTTAATTGTCATACAAACGTCTACTGTAGGGAAGTCATTTTCAAAAGTAGAAGAAATCCATTTCAACACTTTGATGATAGATTATTTCTCTTCCATTCCTGCCCATTTTCCTCCCTCCACTCAAAGAAAGGAATAACTCCTTCTGTGACACGGTTCCATGTACCTGTAGCTTTGAGGCACTTCTCCAAAGCAGCCATTTTCGTTTGAGCCAGGACAGTGAATGCTCGCAGCCTAACTGACCACACTGAGAGCAGAGGGGAGAAGCAAGACAAAGATCACCAACCCAACTGACACCAAACTCGTGTCATACACACACATGGATGTTACTAAATAGCAATCAGGAGCAAGGG
Organism: Heterodontus francisci; assembly: GCF_036365525.1. Taxonomy (NCBI): domain Eukaryota; kingdom Metazoa; phylum Chordata; class Chondrichthyes; order Heterodontiformes; family Heterodontidae; genus Heterodontus; species Heterodontus francisci. Next base: position 393,523 of record NW_027141749.1, on the reverse strand, counting down.
CCATGATCATTTTGCTCACCCTAATTAAAGAGTAGGTGAGGCCAATTATGGCAATCCCACCACCATGCCAGCGAAGATTAACTAACATAGCACAGAATGCAAATTGAATCTGGAACCTTCCTGAAGTGAAGAGTGTAGGTGGACATGTGGTGACTGGAGTGTTCTGTAGATACTTTAAATTATTCACAGAAGTTTCACAGTTGAACAAACTGACTTTGAACAGGTGCTCCGGTTTCCTCCCACAAGCCAAAAGACTTGCAGGTTGATAGGTAAATTGGCCATTATAAATTGTCACTAGTATAGGTAGGTGGTAGGGAAATATAGGGACAGATGGGGATGTTTGGTAGGAATATGGGATGAGTGTAGGATTAGTATAAATGGGTGGTTGATGGTCGGCACAGACTCGGTGGGCCGAAGGGCCTGTTTCAGTGCTGCATCACTAATCTAATCTAATCTAATTTATTTCCCAGATTCATTCCTGAGAATTACTCCGGTGTGTTCTCTCATTGTCGTTCTGCTTTCTGCAGCCACAGTTGTTTCTGGCTGGCTCACAGTCACTTTCACCTTTGATCGATCTGTGGCCATTTGTTGTGAGAAAGTGAGAACAAAATATTGCAGCGAGAAAACGGCGGCTGTGGTTGTCGGAACAGTGGGTGTGCTGGGCTGTTCAGAGTCTCTCACCTGGTACTTTACATTAGAACAATTTACATTATTGATAATGTTCCCATGGGTTGTGTTAATAAACTGAGCTTCGATACCTCCCCCAAATGAGGGGCAGTTGAATTTTAACCCCTTGTGGCCCGGTCTTTGTGATCTTACTGCTCAATGTTCTGACTGTCAGACAGATTTTATATTATATTTTTTATATTTGGAGATACAGAACTGAAACAGGCCCTTCGGCCCACCGAGACTGTGCCTACCATCAACCACCCATTTATACTAATCCTACAGTAATCCCATATTTCTACCAAATCCCCACCTGTCCCTCTATTCCCCTACCACATACCTAGGGGCAATTTATAATGCCCAATTTACCTATCAACATGCAGGTCTTTGGTGGTGGGAGGAAACAGGAGTACCCGGCGTAAACCCACGCAGACACAGGGAGAACTTGCAAACTCCACACAGGCAGCACCCAGAATTGAACCCGGGTCACCGGAGCTCTGAGGCTGCGGTGCTAACCACTGCACCACTGTGCCGTCCAATTCTCCAGTCAAGTCCGCAGGGAATTCCGGCGCCTCAGCAATGGAGAAAATCACAAGGAACCAAAGATGGAAAATCACAGGAAATCAATTAATTTAATCTTCAGTATATCTGGCTGTTTTATTCTGTTATGTATGACCCGGGTTGTGGTTATCCTTTCTAGGCGAATCGCAAGTATTCAGGATTATTCCTCCTACACTGACCCTATCCTTATCACATATCACACATCAAAGATGGTGCAGCGTCTCGGTTCCTGCACCAACACATGTACTTACACTGTGACACAGACTAAATTCAGACAGGAGCTGAAGAAGGCGGTCAAATACCGTCTCAATCTCATTGTTAAATGAATCAAATCATAGAAAGAGCTGAAGGATTTCAAACACTGTCATGGTGAGAGGGGGCAGTAACTGTCGTGAGACAGGGGCACCAGCAGATGGAGATGTTGCGTGAGGGACAGGAACTGCAGTGAGACAGATGCACCAGCAGACACAGATGCTGAGAGGGGGCAATAACCGCAGTGTGACAGGGACACCAGCAGATGGAGATGCTGAGAGAACACATTAACTGCAGTGAGACAGAGACACCAGCAGACGGAGATGGTGCGAGCGGGACGTTAACTGCAGTGAGACAGGAACACCAGCAGAGGAAGATGGGGAGAGAGGCCCAGTAAGTGCAGTGAGACAAGGACAAGTGAGACAAGCAAATGGAGATGGTGAGAGGGGAACAGTAACTGCAGTGAGACAGGGACACTAGCAGAGAGAGATGGTGAGAGTGGGCAGTAACTGCAGTGAGACAGGAACTCCAGCAGATGGAGATGGTGAGAGGGGGAGCAGTAACTGCAGTGAGACAGAGAAAGAGGAAGAGTTTCAGCTAGTTGGATCATTGGGATCTCTTCTGGTGCAGAGTTGACCTGTACAAGAAGGGCGGGTTACATCCAAACAGTAGGTGGACCAGAACCCTTCCGGGGAGGTTTGCCTTTTCTACTCGGGAGGGATGAAACTCAGCATGCAGGGGGGTGGGACACAATGTAGTAGTCTCTCCAATGGGATAATTGAGGCAAATGCAGAGGTTAAAGCAAGCAAGTCCAGTAGGCAGGCCGGGCGGGGACAGAAGAGGGAGCGTGGAAGGCCTGGTAGGCTAAACTGCATTTACTTTACTGCAAGATGTCTTGCAGGTAAGGCAGATGAATTCAGAGCATGCATCAGTACTTTGGATTGTGATATTATAGCTATTACAGAAACGTTCTTGATGGATTGGCAGGACTGGCAGCTCAATGTTCCGGGATACCCATCTTTCTGGCGTGACAGAGGTGAGGTAAGAGAGGAGGGCGAGTTTCACTATTGATTAGGGTGGACATCACGGCAGTACTCAGCGAGGATATCCCTGGGGCAATGTCCAGCGAGGCCATATGGGTAGAACTTAGCAACAATAAAGGGGTGATCACTTTGATGGGATTGTACTATCGGCTCCACAATAGTCAGAGGGTATTGGAGGAGCATATATTTAGGGAAATCAGAGATAGGTGTAGGAATTATAGGGTCTTAATTGTAGGTGATTTTAACTTCTCTAATATTGACTGGGAATGCCTTCGTGCTCAGGGATCAGATGGGGAAGAATTTGTTAAGTGTGTCCGGATAGTTTTCTGTAGGAGTTACACTCGAACTCCTCTTAGGAAATACGGATGGGCAGGTGGTTGATGTGTCAGTGGGGGAGCACTTTGGTACCAGTGACCATAACTCTATCAGCTTCAAGAAAGTTAAGGAAAAGGAAAGGACTGGTCCTCAGGTTGAATTCCTAAATTGGAGTAAGGCTAATTTCGATGGCATCAGACAGGAACTCTCAAACGTTGAATGGGAGAGGCAGTTTACATGTACAAAGGGACGTCTGGCAAGTGGGAGGCTTTTAAAAGTGAGATCGGAGGAATTCAGTGCCGGCATGTTCTGTTGGCTGGAAGAGCAAGGCTGGCAAGTTTAGAGAAACGTAGTTGATGAGGGATATTGAGGGTCTGTTTAGGACAGAGAAGGAGACATATGTCAGGTATAGGCAGCTGGGATCAAGTGAGTCCCTCGACGAGTATAGGGGATGTAGGACTACACTTAAGAAGGAAATTAGGAGGGCGAAAAGGGGCCATGACATTTCCCTGGCAGATAAGATAAAAGCGAATCCTAAAAGATTCTATAAGTATGTTAATAGTAAAAGGGTAGCTAGGGAGAGAGTAGGTCCTCTCAAGAATCAGTGTGGCAATCAATGCGTGGAGCCACGGGAAATGGGCGAGATCTTAAATGAACATTTCTCGTCCATATTTACCATGGAGAAGGTCATGGAAGCTAGTGAGATGAAAGGATATCCTGGAGCATATCAACATTACAAAGGAGGAGGTGTTGGAGGCTTTGAAGCGCATTAAGAACAAGAACAAAGAAGAGTACAGCTCAGGAACAGGCCATTAGGCCCACCAAGCCTTCGCCGATCTTGAAACCTGCCTAAGCTAACACCTTCTGCACTTCCGGGGCCCATATCCCTCTATTCCCTTCCTAATCATATATTTGTCAAGATGTCTCTTAAACGTCGCTATCGTATCTGCTTCCACCACCTCCCCTGGCAGCAAGTTCCAGGCACTCACCACTCTCTGTGTAAAAAACTTGCCTCGAACATCCCCTCTAAACTTTGCCCCTCGCATCTTGAACCTATGTCCCCTAGTAACTGACTCTTCCACCCTGGGAAAAATACTTCTGACTATCCACTCTGTCCATGCCGCTCTTAACTTTGTCAATCTCTATCGTGTCACCCCTCCACCTCCTTCCTTCCAGTGAAAACAATCCGAGTTTTTCCAACCTCTCGTCATAGCTGATACCCACCAGACCAGGCAACATCCTGGTAAACATCTCCAAAGCCCCCACGTCCTTCTGGTAGTGTGACGACCAGAATTGCACGCAATATTCTAAGTGTGGCCTAACTAAGTTTCTGTGTAGCTGCAACATGATTTACCAATTTGTATACTCTATGCCCCGACTGATGAAAGCAAGTATGCCGTATACCTTCTTGACTACCTTATCCACCTGCTTTGCCACTTTCAGTGACCTGTGGACCTGTACGTTCAGATCTCTCTGCCTGTCAATACTCCTAAGGGTTCTGCCATTTACTGTATACATCCCACCTGCATTAGTCCTTCCAAAATGCATTACCTCACATTTGTCCGGATTAAACTCCATCTGCCATTTCTCCACCCAAGTCTCCAACCGATCTATATCCTGCTGTATCCTCTGACAATGCTCATCATTATCCGCAACTCCACCAACCGTTGTGTCGTCCGCAAACTTATTCATCAGACCAGCTACATTTTCCTCCAAATCATTTATATATACCACAAAAAGCAAAGGTCCCAGCACTGATCCCTGCGGAACACCACTGGTCACATCCCTCCATTCAGAAAAATCACCCATCCACTGTTACCCTCTGTCTTCTGTGACTGAGCCAGTTCTGTATCCATCCTGCCAGCTCACCCCTAATCCCGTGTGACTTCACCTTTTGCACCAGCCTACCATGCGGACCTTGTAAAAGGCTTTACTAAAGTCCATATAGACAACATCCACCGCACTTCCCTCATCAATCATCATCGTCACTGCCTCAAAAAACTCAATCAAATTAGTAAGACACCACCTCCCCTTTACAAAACCATGCTGTCTCTCACGAATAAGTTAGTTTGTTTCCAAATGAGAGTAAATCCTATCCCGAACCATCCTCTCTAATAGTTTCCCTACCACTGACGTAAGACTCACGGGTCTATAATTTCCAGGATTATCCTTACCACCCTTCTTAAACAAAGGAACAACATTGGCTAAGGTGGACAATCCCCAGGGCCTGACCAGGTGTATCCTAGGACGCTCTGGGAAGCAATGGAGGAGATTGCTGGAGCCCTTGCAGAGCTTTTTGTATCATCGTTAACCACGGGTGAGGTACCCAAAGACTGGAGGATAGCTAATGTTGTGCCTTTATTTAAGGAGCGCAGCAGGGATAAGCCAGGGAACTACAGGCCAGAGAGCCTAACATCAGTGGTGGGAATGTTATTGGAAGAGATTCTGAGAGACAGGATTTATATGCATTTGGAAAGGCATGGTGTGATTAGGAACAGTCAGCATGACTTTGTGCGTGGGAAATCATGTCTCACGAATTTGGTGGAGTTTTTCGAGGAGGTGACCAAGAGGACTGACGAGCGCAGGGCAATGGACGTTGTCCATATGAACTTTAGCAAGACCTTTGACAAAGTCCCACACTGTAGGCTGGTCCACGAAATTCAAACACATGGGATCCATGGTGAGCTAGCAAATTGGGTACAAAATTGGCTTGGTGATAGGATGCAGAGAGTGGTAGTGGAGCGTTGTTTTTCAGATTGGAGGCTGGTGACCAGTGGTTTGCTGCAGGGATCGGATTTGGGTCCTCTGTTGTTTGTCATATATATTAATGACTTGGATGTGAATGTAAAGGGCATGATTAGTAAGTTTTCAGATGACCAGAAAATTGGTCGTATAATGGCCAGTGAAATAGGTTTTCTGATGTTACAACAGGATATAGATCAACTGGGGAAGTGGCCAAGGGAGTGGCAAATGGAATTTATCGCACACAAGAGTGAAGTGATGCATTTTGGGAAATTAAACCAGGGCCGGACATATGCAGTGAATGACAGGGCCCTGGAGAGTGTTGTTGAGCAGAAAGACCTTGGGGTGCAAGTCCATATTTCCTTGCAAGTGGCAACACAGTTAGACAGGGTGGTGAAGTACGCGTATGGCATGCTTGCCTTCATCTGCCGGGGCACTGAGTACTAGAGTTGGGATGTCATGTTACAGTTGCACATAACGTTGGTTCGGCCACATTTTGAATACTGTGTGCAGTTCTGATCGCTGCACTACAGGAAAGATGTGATTAAGCTAGAGAGGGTGCAGAAAAGGGTCACAAGGATGTTGCCTAGGTTGGAGGGCTTGAGTTCAAAGAGAGATTGAATGGGCTGTGCGTGTCTTCCCTGGAGTGAAGAAGGCAGAGAGGGGGCATGATAGAGGTATACAAAATTATGAGAGGCATAGATAGGCTGGATATCCACAGCCTGTTTCCCATTGCAAGGGTGACTAAAACTAGAAGGCATAGATTTAAGGTGAGAGGGAGGAGGTTTAAAAAGGAACAAATGGGTAAATTTGTCACACGAAGAATAGTGGGAATCTGGAATGAGCTGCCTGAGGAGGTGGTGGAGGCAGTAACAGTAGCGACATTTAAGAGGCATCTGGACAGGTACTTGAATGAGCAAGGCATAGAGGGATATGGAATTGATGCAGGCAGGTGGGATTAGTACAGATAGGCATCATGGTCGGCATGGATGCGGAGGGCCAAATGGTCTATTTCGATGCTGTACGACTCTATGACTCTAAAATGGGAGTAGGGGGGTGTGGGGGGATTCTCCAGGTTTAAAATGGGAGCGGTAGAGGATTCTCCATTCCGTTCATTGCGGTTTTAGATGTTGTCCTGTTCACGGTGAGGGTGAGGGTCTAATTACATGGGGGTCTGTTCACAGGAGGGGTATTGGGATGACGGACTGTTCCCAGTAAGTGTCAGTCAGCAGAGGGATATCAGATAAGGATCTGCAGCTATGGTGGTCTCTTCACGGGGTGGAGGGAGTGTTTTCCAGTCGGGGAAATATTACAGTGTCAACGAATTGCTGGGAGCAAATAATTAGCCTGGGGGAGAATTTTCTGAGGGCGCGCAATATTTGCAGGGGGTGGGGGTGAGAAAAATACTTGCCAGGTGAGGGGGTAGACAAAGAAAGAGAGAGAATGCAGAGAACGAAAAAAATGGAGAAAGAAGAGAAAGAGAAAAAGAAAGACTGAGAAAGTCAGAAAGAAAGAGATTGAGAGAGAGAGAGAGAGATTGAGCGAGAGAGACTGAGGCAGAAGGAGGGAGAAAGGCAGAGAGAAACAATAAAGATGTGTTACTCACCATCCAACACAGTCTGCACTCCATCGTTGGACTCTAACATCTTCCCTCTGTCAGCTCGCCCATGGAGAAATGATCCTGAGCAGGGGCATTGAGGTGGGAATAGGAGAAAAGGATCAGGACATGGACAGAGAGAGGGGGATTCAGACTAGACTCTCTCACTCATACACACTGTATTCAGCTCCAATTCACCTGGGCACTGAGACTGAGACACAGAAATTCACCTTCACAGACCAGCCGCATGGAAAGAAAGAATGGAGGCTGATGTTGTCCTAATATATCCCAGAACCTGTCACTCAAAGTTGCCAGTCCACCCAAAATACAGCTCATCCAACCTTCTCTCAGCATCCTCCATCTGGACACTCCCTCCCAGGTATGGTACAGTCCATTGTCAGTCGCTGTGTAAACTGGGAATGGGGGAGAGAGGGATATTCCAACCATATCCCAAATGGACCGTCCCTGACAGAAACCTTTGTGTGTGTGTGTGTGTCGCTCTTTCCCCCTCCCCAAAAACTCATTAACAGTGCAGAAAAGCTATTGTTATTTTAAAACCTGGAGGGGCCGGTTTGGATAATGGCCATTGAGCAAAAATTGTATTCAATGTTTTTCACTTTTCACCTCCACTTTACAGAAAGTTCAGATAATGACTGAAAATGTCTCACTGCAGTTACCTTGAAATTCTGGTAACGTGTTTTTGCTGGAGAGGCCGGTTTGACTGCAATATAAACAGACAGTTTTTATTCGGATTTTCAATTCCACGGTGTGACAGAGCGTGAAACTAGAGCCAGGTTAATGATGCAGCCAAGAGAACATATGCAACTGGTGACATTCAACACAACAATTCTCACCCATACTTAGAGTTATATTTGTCAATTATTGTTTGTAGTTTATTTGATGCTGCTGTATTTTTGCATTCCCCTGTCATCATTGGAAAAAAAAACTTTCTTAACATTTACCACTTTAATGTTACAAGGTTTTACCAAGCTGCAAAATGGCCATTTACGAAAGATCTGCCACTTTTCAACTCCAGACCAGACACCAACATAGAAAGACAGGTGAGAGAGAAAGGGATGTCATCACATTATTGATGAAGAACTCAACACAACTTATTTGGAAAATTTTTATATATAAATGTTTGTCTGTCTTTTATTTTTTGCTGCTTTTTTAAATTTATGCATTAACTTTAATCACTAACAATAATTTTCCAAACATGAGCGAGTTTAATTTTACAAGTGTTCACATAGTTGGAAAATACCCATTTTAGGCAAATTGCATTGAAATTCTTTTACTAAGCATCTCAAGTTTACAGAAAGTAAATTCCTCAAACTTGTGAAAACCATCAAACTCAGTCACCCTGTCTCACTGCAGTTACTGCTCCCTCTCTCCATCTCCATCTGCTGGTGTCACCGTCTCACTGCAGTTACTGCCCCCTCTCACCATCTCCATCTGACGGTGTCCCTATGTCACTGCAGTTACTGTTCCCTCTCACCATCTCCATCTGCTGGTGCCCCTGTCTCACTGCATTTACTGTCCCCCTATCACCATCTCCATCTGCTGGTGTCCCTGTCTCACTGCAGTTACTGTACACCCCTCACCCGCTCCATCTGCTGGTGTCCGTGACAAACTGCACTAACTGACCCCTGCTCATCTACTCCATCTGCTGGTGGCCCTGTCTCTCACAGCAATTACTGTCCCCCACTCACCATCGCCATCTGCTGGTGTCCCTGTCTCACTGCAGTTACTGCTCCCTCACCATCGCCGCCTGCTGGTGTCCCTGTCTCACTGCACTTACTGACACCCTCACTATCTCCATCTTCTCGCGTCCCTGTCTCACCACAGTTAAGATCCCCTCTCACCATCTCCATCTGCTGGTGTCCCTGTCACACTGCAGTTACTGACCCCCTCACCATCTTCATCTGCTGGTGCCCTTGTCTTACTGCAGTTACTGCCCCCCACCATCACCATTCCAGTGTTTGAAATCATTCAGCTCTTTCTATGATTTCACCAATTTAACAATGAGATTGAAAGGGTATTTCACCGCCTTCTTAACCTCCTGTCTGAATTTCGTCTGGGTCACAGAGTAAATACATGTGTTGGTGCATGAACTGAGAAGCTGCAGCATTTCGGATGTGTGATTTATGATATAGAAAGGGTCAGTGTAAGAGGAATGATATTGAATATCTGCAATTCGCCTATAAATGATAAACACAATCAGTGTCATCCATAACAGTATAAAACTGGCGTATATAGTGAAATGTAAAATGATTGATTTTCTGCGATTCTCCATCTCAGGGTCCTTGTGATTCTCTCCATTGCTGTGGTGCCGCAATCCCCTGCGGACATTACTGGAGAATAAAATCCGTCTGATCGTCAGAACATTAAGGAGCAAAATCAGAAAAACCGGGACACAAGGGGTTAAAATAAGTTGAATCAATTCAAATGCCCCCCCATATGGTGGACGTATAGAAGCTCAGTTTATAATCACAACCCATGGGAAGATTCTCAACAATGTAATCTTGTTCCCATGTAAAGTACCAGGGTAGAGACTCTAAACATCCCAGCACACTCACTGTTCCCACAACCACAGCCGCCGTTTTCTCACTGCAATATTTTGTTTTTAGCTTCTCACAACAAATGGTAACAAATCGATCAAAGGTGAAAGCGACTGTGAGCCAGACAGAAACATCTATGGATGCACAAAGCAGAGTGTTAATGAGAGAACACACAGGAGTAATAAAGAGGAATGAATCTGGGAAATAAATTAAAGCAATTGCAGTCAATATGGGACCAGTGATAACGACCAGGAAATCAGACACTGCCATTCCCACCAGGTAGACAGTGATACATTTGGAGAGACCGCACTTTCCTCGGGACAGGATCACAATCGCCACCAAGTTAACTGGAAAAGAGAGAAAAGGAAGCAGAGAAGTTACTGATCAGACCTGGAGACAAAACAACAGTTTGACAGCATCTGGGCTGAAATTTCCAACTTTGTTGCTGCATGGAAGAGTGAAAACTGATTCATTGACCTGGGCAGTGCTTTTCCACAGTGAAATATTTGAAAATACAATTATTAATAATGAATTGGGAAATTGATGCAGAAAGTGAATAATGTGAGCACCGGATCCATTGCAAGTACTGAGTGAGGATGCAGTGCTGTGGAGAAATGGGAAGGGCTTTTCCACAGATGTAATCCAATGGGTTAATTGTGAAGGTTTTCTCCAGACTGTTGTTTGGGAAGGTTTGGGGAGAGCGGAAAGTATAGCTGGTTTGTTGTTCTGGGGGCGGGGAACCGACAGGGACTGTTACCAAATGGGAAAAACACTGAAAACTGCAGCGCTGAGTATGAGAATCAGCCATGATCCAGAATGGCAGAGCAGGCTCGAGGACTGAATGTCCTCTTTCTGCTCCTATGTTCCTAACAGGTTGGACAAGGCAGCTGGAGGTGAAGCCAGTGAGTGAGATTGGGAGAGAGAGAAGGAAAAAGACATGTTGGAGCAGTAGGGGAGACTGGAGCAGATGATCTGGGAAAGTGGATAAACTGAAGCAATGAATGAGGAGACTGAAGATTCAATGCAGTGAGAGGAGAGTCTGAGATTCACAGGGAGAGACTGCAGCATAGTGTTAGAGGAAATGTAATCCATAGATCCCAGTAATACAACTCAATGCATACATTCAAACAATAATCCCTGTGGTTATTGGTGTTGCAGAACAGTTCATTGCTTATTGAATTTCGTCAATGTATTTAATTTGTACAGGCTATTAAATATCAATTTGAACATATTTCTGATATCAGCCTCGCTCCTTATTGAATTCAGCAGTCAGAGAGATTTTAAAGTGCAGTATTTAAATAATGAATTACCATCAGTGAAGAACTGATTCTATTCTGTTTATTCAGTCACTAAGTAAGGAATAGGAACTTTCGACAAATGAAAACGTGGACCTGACAGAAATCAATACAGAGGATCAAGTCCAACAGGAAAATGAACACAATCTGACAACAGAAACTTCGACTCACAGTCTCTCTCGCTAATTGTTCTGGACATTCCAGCACTTTATGATGGTGAATTATTCACACTGCTGCTTTTCTCTCTATGTTTTTCCTTCTACTTATCTCTTTCCCTCGGTTCCGTTCTCTCTGCTCCTTTTCTCCTTCCCTGTCTGTCTGGATTACTCACACCCTGCAAACTTATACTTAATGCTACTTTTCGCACAAGACTTATTCCTAACATTTTGCGCCTGTGTTCTGTTCACAAGCCCCAGGCTCAATGATTCTATTTTCAGAGTCAGTTTGTTCAATGGTGAAAACCTTGTGAATAATTTAATGCATCTACAGAACACCCAAGTCTCCACACGTACACCTACACTCTTCACTTCATCGACAATGCCTGAAATAAACAAGATAAAAAGCTTCTTCCAGACAAAACTCACAATTATTGAAATTCCTTCTCCTGGAATTACAAAGTAAACTGTTAGAATGTGGGATTGTTTAATTAATAAAACACGAACATCAGCGCTGCAGCTGATAATCTGCAGGTAAATGGAAAGGCTCTTGATACCAACTGATAGTGTGTAAACCAACAAATCATCACATCAATGCTTTCTATTTTACAATGCAGTCCAGTGACAGTGAAGGCTCCACAGTAAAGAAGAGAAGGAGATGCGAAAGTGTCAGCAGTAAACTCAGTTCAGTAGCCAGACCTCTGAAGCAACGTCAGACACAGACATAGAGAAATACAATTTGATAACAGTGATAACCAATACATACATTGAAATCTCCGTTAAACTGAACCATGTTATTGGGGAGGGAAGACATTGCGCTGTCTCCATTTAACATTGAGACCATGTGATGTCTCACTACCAATCAAAGAAAAAAATGTTCATAAAAATATTCCAGGACCGGTTACATCCACATCATGGAACTGTTAAACGCTCCTGATGATATGATTTTTGACCCTAACCGAGATTCCGAATTTGAATGCAGTCAATACACAGAATAATCCAATAACAATGCCACAGTTACTGAAACCAATACCATCAAAGACATAATACAACTCCTGCAAGACTGAAAGAATAGACAATGAGGAGTTTCCATCAGCGAACTGCTGGAAAAGAACAGGTGGCTGAGTAACACACACAGTGAGAAATAATACGGAGTGCAGCAGCACAGCTAACATCGATTTACACCATTAACAGGTGAGATACTGGCTTACCAGGAACTCCAATTGCTGTAATTACTGGATAGTAAATTCTTGCTATCTGATATATTACTGGATGTCCCATTTCTGTGAGAAGCAGAGACGTCTGTTAGCCTGGAATCCACAGCTCCAGCAGGCACTCTGAGCTGATCCATTCCAATGTGTCCTGATTTATACAGGGGATAAGTCTCCACTGACACGTTTATACTCCTGATCATTACTATTAGTTTCTCTCACCTGAACAAACACATGACATCAGCAGCTTTGAAAGTGATGTAAATAATGTGGTGGATAAAACACAATCATTTCAATGTCAATGACATTTTCTTTGTAAGACCTCTCTCGGGAATAAACCTGAAATCTGTACTCATTCGGGATAGATGCTACAATTATGAGTGGCGTCATGAACATTTTCCATATTATTGTCTTGATCTTGTTCACTATTGACGTTTCTGTTGTAAATGTAACTGATCTGTCTGCAGTGGCCACTGAATCCAGGAAAAAAAGCGATCCCGTGTTTCTGCCTTTTCCCAGTTAAGATGCGAACTCTGAGTCTCTGATTCAGGAGCATGTTCAGGGCTACAAGCTAACAACTACTGTGGGTGATATTAAGTGACAGACACTGTCCACGTCCATTAGGAAGGCAGTCGCAGAGTGATATTATCACAGGGTTAGGAATCTAGACCACAACCTAATGGTCTGGGGACAGTGGCTCAAATGCCAGCATGACAGCTGTATAAAATGAAGTGAGCTCCCACGCAATGTATAAAGCGGAGGGAGCTTCCTCTCGACGTATGAAATGGAGAGAGCACCCATTCCGTGTATAAAATGGAGAGAGCTCCCTCTCCATGTATTAAATGGAGGAAGCTCTCCCGCTATGTCTAAAGTGATGGTGAGGGAGAGAGAGCGAGCAATCGGATTATGGACAGAGAGAAGGGGAGAGAGAGAGAGAGCCAGGGTGAGGGAGAAAGAGAGAGAGAATGATAGAGACAGGATGAAGGAGAGAGAGAGAGAATGATAGAGACAGGATGAAGGAGAGAGTGAGAGAGAGAAAGAGAGAGGCATGATGGGGAAGGTAGACAGAGAGAGACTGGGTGAGGGAGAGACAGAGACACAGTCAGAGTGAGCGAGAGACATGGTGAGGAGGAAAGAGGGAGAAAGAGAAAGACGGTGAGGGTGAGAGACAGAGAGAGGGAGAAGAATGGAGACAGAGAGAGGGGGAAAGAAAGTCAGGCTGAATGACAGAGAGAGAGAGACGGTGAGGGCGAGAGAGAGACGCACACACATAGTGACGGAGAGGGAGGGAGGGACAGGGTGAGGGGAAAGAGGGAGAAAGAGAAAGACAGGTTGAGAGAGAGAGACACAGAGACAGAGACAGATACAGAGAGACAGAGTGGAGGAGAGAGAGAGAGTGAGAAACAGAAAGAAAGACAGGGTGAGGCAGAGAGAGAGAGAGACAGGGTGAGAGAGAGAGATAGAAAGAGACAGGGTGAGAGTGAGAAGTGGAGAAAGAAAAAGTCAGGGTAAGGAAGTGAAAGAGAGAAAGACTGGGTGAGTGAGAGGGAGAGAGAGAGACTGGGAGAGGGCGAAGGAGACAGAGAGAGAGAGACAGGTTGAGGGGTGAGGGAGAGAGAGAGGGTGAGGGAGAGAGGCAGGGGTTGAGCGAGGAAGAGGGAAAGACAGCGTGAGGAAGAGAGAGAAACACGGTGACGGAGAGAGACAGAAAGAGAGAGCGAGAGGGTGAGGGAGACAGAGAGAGACCGAGACGGGCTGAGGGAGAGAGAGAGTCAGATAGGGTAAGGAAGATAGAAAGAGTGAGGCAGGGTGATGCAGCGAGAGAGGATGGGGATACAGAGAGATAGGATGAGGGGAGAGAGAGAGAGAGAGAGAGAGAGAGAGTCAGGATGAGGGAGAGAGCTACAGAATGTGAGAGCCAGGGTGAGGAAACGAAAGAGAGGGTGCGAGACAGCGTGAGAGAGCGAGAGAGCGTGACAGGGTGAGGGAGAGAGAGAAAGACTGGCAGGGTGTGGGAGGGAGAGAGAAAAAGCGGGAGGGAGAGCGAGAGAGACAGGGTGAGGGAGAGAGAGAAAGAGTGAGAGGATGTGGGAGAGAGAGAGAGAGAAAGAGAGAGAGAGAGGTTGTGTGTGAGAGAGAGGGTGAGGGAGAGGGAGGAAGAGAGAGACACAGGGTGAGGATGATAGAGAGAGAGAAAGAGAGATAAGGGGAGGGAGAGATAGAGTGAAGAAGTGAGAGAAGGTGAGGGGCAGAGCGTGAGAGGGTGAGTGAGAGTGAGAGGGAGGGGGTAGGGGAGCTAGAGAGCGTGGGACATAGTGATGGAGGGAGGGGGTCAGTGTGAGGGAGAGGGACAGAGAGAAAGAAAGAGAGAGAGGGTGGGAAAGAGAGAGAGAGAAAGAGTGACAGGGTGAGGGAGGGAGAGAGAAAAAGAGAGAGGATTTGGGAGGGAGAGAGAGAAAGAGAGAGAGAGGTTGTGTGTGAGAGAGAGGGTGAGGGAGAGGGTGGAAGAGAAAAACACAGGGTGAGGATTTTAGAGAGAAAGAGAGATAAGGTGAGGTAGAGAAAGAGTGAAGAAGTGAGAGAAGGTGAGTGGCAGAGCGTGAGAGGGTGAGTGAGAGTGAGAGAGAGAGGGTAGGGGAGCTAGAGAGAGTGAGACAAAGTGATAGAGAGAGGGGGCAGTGTGAGGGAGAGAGACAGAGAGGAAGAAAGAGAGAGAGGGTGGGAAAGAGAGAGAGAGAAAGAGAGAGAGGGTGAGGGTGGGAGAGAGAGGCACAGGGTGAGGGAGAGAGAGGGAAAGTAAGAAACAGGGTGATGAAGCGGGGGAGTTGGGGAGAGACAACGTGAGAGAGAATGAGATAACGGGAGAAACAGTTTGAGGGAGAGAGATAGAGTGAGAGAGATAGGGTGAGGAAGCTGGAGAAAGGAGAGAGACAGGGTGAGGGAGAGAGACAGAGACAGTGTAAGGTTTGTAGAGAGAGAGAGAGAGAGAGGGTGAGAAACAGAGAGAGAGACAGGGTGAGGGAGAGAGAGAGAGAGGGAGAGACAGGGTTAGGGGAAATTTTGCCCCTGTGGGATTGATTGATACTATATGTCCTTATTACAACAGTAAGGTACTGTGAACACTGTAAATATGGACTGAAATTACTGAAATAACAATGTACCTGTTCAATTTTCTGCTGAATCTTATGACTACAGTTATACCTGCCATCCTGTAAGAAAGTAAATTAGTCACGATGCTAGGAGGTCAAAGCGGACCCTGCTAAATTTCATAGCTTGAACTTAGTATGCCCACAAGGGTTAAATAAGTTAAAATATTAAATGGCCAATTCATTTGTACAAGTAAATACTCAACACAAATGGCCATGGAATGTCCTATGTGCTGCATTCCTACTCCGACATCTACTCTGTCCGGACTCCTCATGATTTTGAACACCTATATCAAATCTAATCTCACTTTCTCTTCTCTATGGAGAACAACCCCAGCTTCTCCAATCCATCTGCATAACGGAAATCTCTCATCCCTGGAAACGTTCTCGTGAATCTTTTCTGCACCCTCTCCAATGCCCCCACATCCTTCCTAAAGTACGATGTCCAGAATTTAACACAACACTAGTTGAGGATGAACAAGTGATTTATCAAGTTTCACCATAACCTCCTTGCTTTTATACTCTAAGCCTCTATTTATAAAGCCTGTGATCCCTTATGCCTTTTAACCACTTTCGTAACTACCCCTGCCACCGTGCATTTGTGCACAGATAACCCCAGGTCTCTCTGTCCCTGCACCGAAATTCTTATGTTCTTAGGTTCTCATGACAGAGAGGGACAGGACAGGGAGGCCCAGAAAGAAGGAGTGGGAGAGAGAGCAAACAAACAGGAAGCACGTTTGGGAAAACCACCACCTGCAAGATTCCCTTCAAGTCACACACCATCCTGACTTTGAACTAAATCGGCGTTCCTTCACTGTTACTGAGTCAGAATCCAGGTACTCGCTTGCGAACAACACTGTGGGTCGACCTAACCCACATGGACTGCAGTGGTTCAAGAAGGAGGCTCACCACCAGTTTCTCAAGGGCGATTAGGGATGGGCAATAAATGCTTGCTAAGCCAGTAACACATACATCCAACAAATGAATAAAGAAAATTATAAAAAATGACACTGAGTGACTTCAGGAGATATTAGACTAGACGACCAAATACAAGAGGTTGCTTTGAGGGAACATCTTCAAAGAGGAAAGAGAGTTAGTGAGCCGGAGAGGTTTAGGAAATGAATTCAAGAGTTAGGGCCTTGGCAGCTTGAAGGCCCAGTCAACAATGGTGGAACGATTCAAATTGGGAATGCTCAAGAGGCCAGACTGACAGGAGCGCAGATATTGGAGGATTGTGGAGCTGGAGGACATTGAAGAGATAGGGAGGGATCATTTGTGGAAGACAGTTCCAAACTTCTACCACCCTTTGTGTGCAGAAGTGTTAATAAATTTCACCCTTGAAAGGGCTTCAGAGTAATGTTCGATTTTTCGACTGCGCCCTCGTCCGAGTCTCGCCCAACCAGTGAGAATAGTTCCTCTCTATCTACCCCATCCGATTCCAGTATTATCTTGTAAATTGTGATTAATTCACCCCTTACCCTTCGAAATTCCATAGACACAGAGCAAAGCTCCGTCTAAACTGTCCCTTCAAATGCTGCCGAGCGAGTACAGCCTGGAGTTATCTACAGAGTAAATCTCTGTCTTCTCTGGCCTATCAAACACTCCCAGCACAGGTACAGTTTGGGTTAGATACAGAGTAAAGCTTTCTCTTTATATGCCTCTATTTCTCCTGCTCCATCCAGATGGAGAGAGTAACAGTGAGAAAGACAGGGATATATATAACGAGAGAATAATATAGAAAGCGAAGGTTAGAAAGGGGAGAGAGTACCAGAAAGAGGAAAAGATTGGGATGGCGATTGCCATTCAGTGTTCCTGCAAAGCTGTGTGCGGCAGCCTGAAAGGTACCATGCAGGTCCTGTTTTGCGATAAATAATACACGTCTGCAAAGTTTCTTAAAAATTTAAACGGACTGTGCATGAAAAAAATAACTGACCCTGCACAGCAACCAAATGTTCCAGGAATATTGGAGCCAGCTGTGGCTCAGTGGGTAATAATCCTGCTTCTGAGTTATACGTTTGTGGGTTCAGGTCAGAAAACAAAATCTAGGCTGATGCCACGCAACAGAAAATGAGAACAGACCATCGAGACTTGGAAAAGGAAACTTGCATTAAATTTGTGAGCCTCGCATTTTGGAATGTTTCAGTGTTTGAGTAAATTTTTATATTTGCTGAAGATCCCAAACTTGGAGGAGATGCAAAGAGTGAGGATGATACCAATCGATTGCAACAGGACATAGATAGGCGACAGGTTTAGATAGAGGATTTGGATCGGCGTAGGCTTGGAGGGCCGAAGGGCCTGTTCCTGTGCTGTAATTTTCTTTGTTCTTTGTTCTTTGAGCAGAATGGGCAGACAAGTGGCAGATGGAATTTAATACAGAGAAATGTGAGGTGCTGTATTTTGGCAGAAGTGATTGCGAGAGGCGATATAGACTTAATGGCACAGTTCTGGAGAGTGTGCAGGGACAGAAGGGCCTGAGGGTACATGTACATACATCTTTCAAGATGGCACGACATATTGAGAGAATGTTCAGCAAAACACGTGGCATCGTAGGCTTCATAAATAGCGGTGTTGGGTACAAAAGCAGGGAAGCTATGCTGAACCTTTATAAAGCTCTAGTTAGGCCATAACTGTGTCACCACACTTTAGGAAGGATGTGAGGGTTCTTCAGGGGCATCAGAGGAGATGGTAGTTCCAGGGATGTGGGATTTTAGCAAAGTGGATTGGAAACAGCTACTTGAATGAAAATGAGTATCAGGGCAGTGAGAGTTATTGAGGATTGAGAACAAATATGTTCAAACAAAGACAAACAGGGTGGGACTCCCAAATTTAGAGCACCTTTGAAGTCAAGGAGAAAACAGGGTAGGATAAGGCACAAAAGGGAAGCGTATGTCAGATACCAAGAGCTCAATACCACAGTAAGCCGAGAGGAGTGAAGAAAGTGCAGGGGTGAAATTAAAAAAGTAAATTAAGAAAGCAAAGAGATGGCTAGAAAAATATTACCAAGTAAAATCAAGGAAATCGCAAAGAGCAAGTGGATAACTAAGGATAGAGTACTACAGACCAAATAGGGAAAGTGTGTTTGGAGGTGGGAGATGTGGGCATGTTTCTTAATGAATATTTTGTGCCTTTATTCATAAAAGATTGGGAACGATGCAGATATTGTAGTTAAAGAGGAGGTGTGTGAAATATTGAATGGGATAGACAGAATGAGAGGGGAAATATTAGATGTTTGGCATCTTTGAAATAGGATAAATGGTCAGGCCTGGATGCATTGGCATCAATTCAGAGAAGGTTCACTGGGCTGATTCCTGGGATGGAGGGTTTGTCTTATCAGGAATGGTTGAACAGGTTGGGACTATACTCATTGGAGTTTAGAAGAATGAGATGTGATCTTATTGAAACATACAAGATTCTGAGGAGACTTTACATGGTGGATGCTGGGAGGATGTCCCCCCTTGTGGCAGAGTCGAGAACTATGGAGCAGAGTTTAAAAATAAAGGGTCTCCCATTTATGACAAAAATGAGGAGGAATTTATTTCTCTCAGTGGGTGGTTTGACTTCGGAATTCTCTTCCCCAGAGAACAGTGGAGGTTGGGCCATTGAATATATTCAAGGCTGAGTGAGACCGATTGACAATCGACAAGGGAGTCAAGAGTTATGGGGCGGGGGTGGGGGGGGGGGGCAGAGAGGAAAGTGGAGTTAAGGCCACAATCAGATCAGTCATGATCGTATTGAATGGCAGAACAGGCTCGAGGGGCTGAATGGCATACTCCTGCTCCTATTTCTTATGATCTTGTGCATAAAATGGAGAGTGTTCTCTTCACTTTTTAAAACACTTTTATAGCAGATGGCCAGCCCATATGCAATACAAATAGGGACGAGGTCTAGTGCAGACCTAACTAATGCATTGATAACTGTGTAAAAGTTATTGAAAATACAGAATTCTTAATATGCATTCACTGGAACAATTTTAGGCCAGTACGTCGCAAGGCCAACAACAGATGGGTCAGTTTTACACTTAGTTTTGAGGCATAATGAAGGGCCGGTGGAAGGTGATTTAGAAAAGCTGGACTGGGAAAAGCTAATTGAAGGTACATCAGTGTCAGAGCAGAGAGAGTGAATCATTTCACCTTGGGGCATTTATTATTCCAGATTTAGCTTTTTTTTATTTTCAGTGAAGTTGAAATTCACAAGATCCCAATACGGGATTTGAGCTCGGGCTTTTTCAGTCATTGGCACAGGTTTTCTGATTACAACTGCAAAAGACGTTCCCCTTCCTCCTGTTGTTGTCTGACTGTATCATATTGCCCCCAATCCTATTCTTTCATGTGTCTAAGACTGTGATTTCAATCAGACAATGGTAAACCACTTCGTTCTCTCAGGACATCGGCATAAAGACCTTCAGGGACACAATCCACAATCTAATTCACACCCTAATCAAGCAACCAAAATCTTCAACTCAATTCAAACATCCCAATATCCTGTCCCTGCACAGATAACTGACAGTTCCACAATGCAGGAATGTCCGAATGAAAAACCACATTTACCTGGCACAATCCAAGCTCCAAATTGAATCATTAAGATATAGAAAATACCACAGAAATGTGACTTGTTCCTTGTAACAGTGAGACTGAAACATTTCCGGGTACTATTCAGCCAAGAAGGATTCTGAGAAAAGCCAGAATCGGTATTGAAAGAGAAAGAGAGTGAGTGAAATGGGGAGAGCGAAAGAGAGAGAGAGAGAGACACTGTTAGCTCCTGTATGTGTAAGGTCTCTCTGTTCCTGCACCCATTTTAACATTGTACCATTTAGTGTATTTGTCTCTCCCAGTCTTCCCTCCAAATTCCATCACTTCACATTTCTCAGCATTGAGTTAACCTGCCATGTGTCCGTCCAATTCACCAGACTGCCAATAGCTTCCTGAAATCTGCTACTATTCTATTCCCTCTTGACGACATTTTCAACGTTTTGTGTCATCTGCAAACTTTCAAGTTCTGCTCTGTAAACCGAAGTCACATCATTCATAAACATCAAAAAGAGCAGTGGTGCCAATGTAAACCTCTGGGTGACACCACCCTACACCCTCCACCCAGTCTGAAACAACCGTTCACCACTACTCTCTGTGTTCTGTCTCTTCCCCAATGTCGTAACCCCTCTGTCACTGTCCCTTTAATCACAGGAGCGACAATATTGCGAAATAGTCAGGAAAGAGGGGCCGATGCAGGCGTTGTGGTTAAGGGTCAATGAGGAGTGTGAAATATTGGATGTTTTAAACAGAGTAGAATGATACCTGGACTCCAAGGGTTAAGCTAACAGTGATAATCACAAACCAGAGGAAACAGTTTTTAAACGTGATCTCGGACAGTCCGCTGTGAACTCACCAAATCACAGACTGCTCCAGCACAGCAAGAGGCCAGTCACCCATCGTGCCCGTGTGGGCTCAATGAAGTTCTCCCTGGTGCCCTGGACAATATTTATAACACAACCAAAGTCACTAAAATAAGGCTCTGCTCAATATCTTATTGCTATTTGTGGAATCTTGCAGTGCACAATTGGATGTACCGCTGTACATCTCTACACAGTCTGAGATACAACCGTTCACAACTATTCTCTGCTTTCTGTGTCTTGGTCAGTATTAGACACAGAGTAAAGCTCCCTCTGCATTGTCCCCATCAAACACTCACCAGACAGGTATAGTACAGGGTTAGATACAGAGTAAATCTCCCTCTGCACTGTCCCATAAAACGCTCACGGGGCAGGTACAGCACGGGGGTTATATTCAGAGTAAAGATCCCTCTACATTGTCTCCATCAAACACTCCCAGGGCATTTGCAGCAGAGGTTTGGATGCAAAGTAACGTTCCAACCACCAATGCCAGCCTCACTCTTCCTCTTTCTCTTTCTCTTCATCTCTCACTACCTGTGCTCTTTCTCCCTCTTCTCATCCGCAGAACAAGACGTAGAGATTGAGATAGTGTACAGAGGGAGATAGATTTAAAGAGAGAAAAGGGGAGAGATAGACTTGGAAAGTGAGTAATAGAGAGAAGAAATTGGGTTTCAGAGAGTGCAAGAGGGGATGAAAGAGATAAAGGTGGAGAGAGATTACTAAGGCAGAGATTACCAGAGATTACCTCTCTCTTCGTGCCTATCATTCTTTTCCTATTTGTTACCCTCTCCATCTGTGTTCTCCCTCTACCTCGATGTTTCATACTCCATGTCTCTCTCTCGTATGTCTTGTATACTGCAATGAAGGATTACATCAAATTGTTATGATTGCTTTTTCAATCTAACCGAACAATCTCTCTGTCTGGGAACAGAGGGACCTTGGACTAAATGTCCACTGATTCCTGAGGTAATAGGACAGGTGGATTTTGTCTTCTGACGTTGTCTTTGCTCCATTTCTTTGACTTTCTGTCTTTTCACGACTTCTCTGACTTTCTCTTTTCTCTATTTCTCTTTCTCTTTCTACCTTTTCTCTCTTTTTTCTCTCTTTCTTTGTTTCTTTCCATCGTCTCTCTTTCTAACATTACTCTTTCTTTTTCTCTCTCTTTCTTTGTCTCTTTCTATTTGTTCTCTCTTTTTCTCTCTCCTTCTTTGCCTCTTTCTATCTTGTCTCTATTTCTTTGCCTCTTTCTTTCTTTTCTCTCTTTATTTGTCTCTTTCTGTCTTCTCTCTTTCTCGCTCTTTATCTATCTTTCCGACTTTTTCTTTTTCGCGTTCTATTCCGAACTCTATCACCCCCTGCAATTTATTCCCCCTGCAATTTATCTCCCCTCAAATTTCCCCCCCCCGCAATTTATTCCACCCCCCGCAATTCCCCCCCCGCAATTTCCCCCTGCAATTTATGCCCTCCCGCAATTAATATCCCCCAGTAATTTATAAACCCCAGCAATTTATATTCGCCCCGCAATTTATATTTCCCCCTCAATTTCACCCTCCCGCAATTTATACCCCCCAATTTATACCCCTGCAATTTATACACCAGCAATTTATACCGCCACAAAATATCCCCCACGCAAATTTCCACACCACACAAAATTTCCCCCCCCCCCATATATTTCCTCACATCACAAAATTCCCCCCCCCGGAAATTTTTACCCCTTCAAAATTTCCCCCCGTGCAAACTTTTTACCTCACAAAATGTCCCCCATCCGCAAAATTTTCCCCTGCAAACTTGCCCCCCTGCAAATTTTTTATCCCACAACATTTCCTCGTCCCGGAATTTTTCTGCCGCAAAATTTCCCTGGCAAATTTCCCCCACGCAATATTTGCCCCTTGCAAGTTTCCCATTGCAAATGTTTTTCTTCACTGCCAAATTCCACCCCACCGCAAATTTTCTGCCCTGCAATTTTATACACCACATAAACGTTTTTCCCTGCAATATGTTTCCCTCCTGGTAACCGTCCTTCCCTTGTACAGACACTCCCCCACTAAATAATCCTTGTCTGCAGACCGCTGTATTATATCCTCTGTTAACTGACCCCCATCTAATACCTTCACGATGAAAATACTCCCATTTAATTATCCCCTCTCTCCTGTTACAATTCAACCCATATTAATGCCCCCCTGTTAAAAGACAACCCATCTAAATACTCCCATCGAGGAACAGACTCACATCGAAATGGCCGCTGGGAACAGACTCCCTTCTGAATACCCCCCAGGACCTGGCTCCCATCTCAATAACCCCCTGGGAACAGGCTCCCATCTAAATACCCCCCAGGGAACATGCTCCCATCCAAAATAAACCCAGGAACAGGCTTCCATCTAAATACCTCCCGGGAACAGACACCCAGCTAAATAAAACCTGTTAAAATACCCCCATCTAAATACCACCCGTGAATAGACCCCCATCTAAATACGCCCCGGGGAACAGTCACCCATCTGAATACCTCCCCCCCCCCCACACGGTAACAGATTCCCACCTAAATATTACCCCCAAGGAACAGATTCTCACCTGAATACCTCCACCCGCTCCCCCCCCCCACGGTAACAGAGTTCCATTTAAATATTCCCCCCCAGGAACAGACTCCCATCTAATTACCCCCTGGCAGCAGACTCCCATCTAAATACGCCCCCCCCGGGAACAGGCTCCCATTCAATTACCCCCCGGGAACAGGCTTCCATCTAAATACCACTGGGAGCAGACTACCATGAAATTACCCACCGATCCCCCACCCCGCGAATAGGCTCCCAACTAAATACACACCGGGAACAGGCTCCCATGTAGTACCACCCGCCCCCAACCCCGCCCGGTACTACACTCCCATCTAAATACTCCCTGGGAGCAGACTCTGATGTAATTACCCCACCCCCCACGGGAACAACTCCCACCTAAATACCGCCCCCCGGGGACAGACTCCCATCTAAATACCCTGGGAACAGACTCCCAGCTAATTACACACTGTTAAAAGAACCCCACCTAAATACCCACCATGAACATACTCCCATTTAAATACCCTCCAGGAACAGAATCCCATCTAAATACCCCCTTGGAACAGTCTCATATCTAAATATCACCCCAGCCCGGGAACAGGCTCCCATCTAATTACCCACCCGGGAACAGGCTCTCTCCTAAATACCCCACCGTGAACAGACTCCCATCTAAATATCCCCCCTCCTGTTAAAAGACAACACATCAAAATACTGCCCGCCCCCCCAGGAACAGACTCCCATCTAAATAACCTCTGGGAGCAGACTCCCATCTAAATACCTCGCCCAGGGAACAGGCTCCCATCTAAATACCCTCTGTTATTAGACCCCCATCTAAGTATCCACAGTGAACTGACTCCCATCAAATACCCCAGGAACAGACCCCAATCTAAATACCCCCCACCCCCCGGCACAGATTCCCATCTAAATTCCCCCCGGGAACAGGTTCCCATCTAAATACCCCCTGTTAAAATACACCCATCCAAATAACCCCTGTTAAAAGACCCCCCTCTAAATACATCCCATGAACAGACTCCCATCTAATTCACCCCAGGGGAACAGGCTCCCATATAAATACGCCGTGGGAGCGAACTCCCATCTAACTGCCCGCTGGGAGCAGTCTCCCTTCTAAATACCCCCCCAGCAACAGACTCCCGTCTATATACCACCCCCGTTAAAACACAACCCATCTAATTACTCCCCGCCACCCCCCCCCTCCCCCGCAGTAGAGACTCCCATCTAAATACCCCCTGGGAGCATATTCCCATCTAAATACCCCCCCGGGAAAAAACTCACAGCTAAATACCCCCTGTTAAAAGACCCCCATCCAAAAAACTCCACCCCCCAGGAATAGACGCCCACCTAAATACTCCCTGTTAAAATACCCCCATCTAAATACCCCCAGTGAACAGACTCCCATCTAAATTCCCCCCGAGTGCAGACTGCCATCTAAATACCCACCTGTGAACAGACTCCCGTCTAAATACCCACTTGTTAAAAGATCCCAATCTAAATACACCCCGGAAACATGTTCCCAGCTAAATACTCCACTGTTAAAAGACCCCCCATCTAAATACTCCCTGGGAACAGGCCCACATCTAAATACCCCCCGGAACAGACTCCCAGCTGAATACCCCCTGTTGAAAGACCCCCGTCTAACCCCCACCCCACCCAGGAACAGGCTCCCATCTAAGTAACCCGCTGGGATCAAACTCCCAGCTAAATACCCCCTGTTAAAAGACCCCCATCCAAATAACGCACACCCCCTAGGAACAGGCTCCCATCTAAATTCCCCCTGTTAAAATACCCCCAGCTAAATACCCCCAGTGAATGGAGTCCCATCCAAATTCCCCCCGGGAGCTAACTCCCATTTAAATACCCCCCTATTAAAAGACCCCCATCCAAATATCCCCCGGGAACAGGGTCCCATCTAAATACACACCCCACCCCCGGGAACAGACCCCAATTTGATACCCCCTGCTAACTGACCCCAATCTAATTTTCCCCCTGCCCTCCCACTATAAAACTCCCCCTTTCTAAATACCCTTCCTGTCCTGTAAATGCCTCCCCTCTACTAATTTCCACCCTGCATCATCTCCCCCGTGAACAGGCACCCCCCGCCAGCCTCCCTGTGTAACTCCCATCCCAGTCAACACTCCCCCGTCCGCCCCCCGTGTATTACCAACCTCCATCATTTTCCTGGGTTTGGCTCCGTCTTCCGACAGTCTTTAATTCACTTTAATTCCTGGTCTGGATCAGCCACTGGAATTCCATCAACGGGCTCCCAGGGCCCTGGCACATTTAACTTGTGTATCGCCAACAGCAGGGCCGGGCAAAGAGCAATGACGCCGTCCCCAACCCCCCAGAGGCTAACAGCATTCTGAGCATTTAATGCACAGTAAGATCCCAGCACCGCCACATCCCTCTCTGTGGAGAGGTGTTTCACCTCTTCTCCCCATCAGCTTCAGGGAATCAAACAGAGCGAGACACACACACACAGACACACACTGACTGGCACAGGGACGGGAGGAGGTCATTCAGCTCTTTGATCCTGTCCCATCCATGTTAGATCATGGCTGACTTGTCCCTTCCTACATTGAGCCACAAGGAGACAGGCAGAGACAGACGGGGAGCAGATGCACAGAGAGGCAAAGAAACACTGGGCTGGACGTGGACTTATTGCCAATGGTGCAAACCAGGGTGGAGGGCAGGAGGGTGGTTGTGAATCGGCTGCCCGTTCAGCATCTCTCCCCTGTTTTTACATCAATGGGAGCAAAACTGGGGAGAGATGGAAAGCAGGATCCCGGTTCACAATCACCCTGTACAACACCAAGGCAGCGAGTTCAAATCCAACCCCAGACAGAGGGACCAAGACACAGAAAACAAATCCCGGGATTAGGAAAGAACAGAGAGAGAGATAAATAAATGGAAAGGGAGATGGTGAATGACATGCAGGGAGTCCGAAACCAGTGAGAGAGAAACTGACAAGAGAGCTCAGAAATACCGAGAAGGGCAGAGACAGAGACAGTGAGAGGGTGAGAAATGGAGACATACACAGAGAGATGTAGATATGGAGAAAGATTCCAGACAAAGCGAGAGATGCAGCGACAGAAAGACGTGGAGGAGCAGTGATACAAAGTAAGATGTGTTTACAGAATAGAGAGGGGTGTCCCGGGAAAGGGGGAAGGGGAAATGCAGAGATAACCTTGCAGGAAAGGAAGAGCAGAGATGGAAAGATTCGGGGATTTGGACGAGAGTGAGGGAAGAAATGGATGTAGTGTTTGGAGTAGATTATAGAGATAGGGAGGGCTTTAAGGGGCTGCAGGATCTTACAGAAATTGGTAGGATTGTCGGGGCTTCAGGAAGTTGCAGAGATATGGAGAGTGTCGGGGTTGGAAGAGTTTTCAGAGATATAGAGAGTTGTAGGATCTTGAGGGAATTCCAGAGCTCAGGGTCTCAGCAACTTACAGAGATAGGGACTGTTTCAGGGTTGGAGGAGATTACAGACATAGGGACCGCTGTGGAAGTGGACGAGAATACAGAGATAGGGAGGGTTATAGTAGTGGAGGAGATTACAGACATAGGGAGGGTTGTAGGAGCGAAGAAGTTTACAGAGATACGAAGGGCAGTAGCGCAGGTTTTGATTAAAGATTTCTCAGATATGAAAGGAATTATTAAGAATTGTGTGGACATTAGCTTTTTTCCTGCAGTTGTTAGATTCAAGGGCAGACCTTTACAGTCGAAGGCAGGCCATTGATGATGGAAGATAGGAAACAGTGCATCACATTGAGAATATTGCTTGTGTGGAACTCTCTCCCATGAAAATAAACATCAGGAAATACTGGAGATTAATGAATAATTTTAAACCTGCGGTGGATAGATTTTTTTTCTCGCCAAGTGGATTGAGGAATATGAACTCTGAGGTTGATTATGGAGTTCAGATTCAGATCTGCTATGATGTCACTGAATGGCAGTTCTAACTTGAGGGCTGAATGGCCTCCAGGTAATTATTTGTATACCAAGAGTAGGAACACTAAACTGAGCAGATTATATCCCGTTATTTTGTGCAAGGAATGATGAACAATCATTTTTTTGGATGTACTTGCAGCCTCACTGTAGATTTTTCTGCTACCGACGATTATCAAATTAACACCAACATCCTCTCCTCCTTATGTCCCCTCATTCTCTTCTCCGCAACATCTTTTCCACAAGAAGTCCGTTCCTACAGCCACAGGACTCACACTGGATTGTGTGTGTGTGGGGGGGGGGCGGGGGGGGGGGGGTTTGTGTGCGTGTGTATTTATGTGTGTGTGTGTATATGTGTGTGAGTGTTTGTGTGTGTGAATGTGCGTGTGCTTTGATTTTATACTTTAATGGGCTGTGGGCGTGGCTAGCTAGGCCAGCAATTATTGCCCGTGTCGAATTTTTCGTGAGAATGACATGGTGAGTTTTAGTTAGTATGTGTGTGTGTGTGTGTGAGTGTGTGTGTGTTTGAGATGGTGTTTATGAATGTGACTGCGCGTTTGTACTTGTGCGTATGTCACATTGAGCGGAGTTTGGGGTAAATGTATTCACCCATGTGGCTCCTAAAAATGTTATTAGTTTAAAAACTTCCAGTTTTCTTTCATTCATTGGGAATGGTTAGTATTTTAATCAGGTCCACTTGAAGTTCATTTGTTTTTTTTTGTCTTTGCCTCTTGCAAAGATGGCGGCCGCTGACGGGCAACAGGACAGGCCACGGCCGTTATTCTTGGCAAAGAGAATCCGGGAAGAGACAGGAATGCGCCAAAATTATCCGGCTTCTCCAACAGCGCCGGAAGGAATTTGTGGCTTTCTAGCTGCAGCAAGCAGTTTGTTTTATTTGTTTAAAATAGTTATGAAAGAAAATATGTTTCGTTTCTTTCTGGCAATTCCTTGGATTCCCTCATCCAAGTGGCCCAGTCTTCACCTGAGAAAAAAAAGACAGAGCTTGGTGGCATGCTATTCTATCATGGAAGGCTGTACAAGTGAGCCAGATCCTGGAACTCACTCAATCGCAGCAACTGTGGGAGCTCCATTGCCAGTGGGAACAGCAGCTAGTTCAAGACAGAAGGACGGGCATCATCTTCTCAAGGGACAATTAAGGATCAGCAATTAATGCTGGCGTTGCTAATGGGAAGAACATGCTGTGAATCAATCTGCACAGAAAATATTTTGGAAACAGATTTGTTCTTTCATGGAGTGGCAAATGACACTGCAGTATGTACTTATGATCTGTGAGTAAGTAAGTGTGGTTTATGAATGGGTTAATGTGCGATCTCAATCTAATAGTGCCACTGAATGTGAGTGGGTAGGTGAATAATGTCCATATTCTCCATTGTCTCAGCTCATCTGTGGTGGAAACCATCAGCCATGCCTTTGTTATCTAAAACTTGATAAATCAAATACTCTCCTTACTGGCCTCCCTATTTCCACTCTGCATATAGTTCAGTATATCCAACTCCCTGCTGTCCCACCTCTTAACTCGGATGAGGTCCCGTTCACCCATCCCCCTCGTGTTTTCTGACCGACATTCGAACCTGGACCAACAACATGATTTTTTAAAAAGAAATAGTCATCCTTGTGTTCAGATCCTTCCATGACCTCATCCCCATTTCTTTAACCTCGTCAGGCTCCACACCTCTCCCTATGTCTGCATATCCTGCACAAGCGCCAGCATTATTCCCCAACTGTTTCACCTCCTGCAACCCCTATTTCTGTCGCTATTGCTGAAACCTCTTCCAGCCCTGCAACCCGCCCTATCCCTGTATCCCCCTCCAGCCCTGAAACTCACCCTATCTGCGCAACCACCTCGAGCCAGTCCAACGCCCCTTATCTCGGTAAAATCCTCCAACACTCCAGCCCGTCCAATCTCTCTAACTTCCTCAAGCCCCTACAATCCTCCCTATCCCTTTAATATTTACAAACCCTACAACTGTCCCAATCTCTGTTTCCTAATCGAGCCCATCACCCCGCCTATCTGCAGAGAGAGAGAGGGAGAGAGAGAGAGAGATCTGCTGTTACCATGGCCACCAGGTAGCGAGTTGTGCAGGTGGAGAGGCCGTATTTTCCCCGAGCCAGGATCACAATCGCCACTAAATTAACTGGAAGAGAGACAAGGGAATAATGACTGAAAATTAATGATTAACATTTTACAGACAGTAAGGGCAGGACTTTATCACCTCAGATAGGTGAGTTGCTGGCGTGTTGGAGGTTAAAATTTTAAAAACCTCAACTCCAAGCACAACCCACTCTGACCCGTCCATTTCTGGTTTTAATGAAGCTGTGACAGGGGACGGGCAGACCCACGTTCCAAGGAGGCAGGGTGGTAATTGGAATACTTTACTGATGCTGGAAATTTCAGATTTTATGTGTTTGACAGGTTTAACTCTGGCCGGCCCGCTTTCCCTGCTATCATAGGGAACATAGGGAACCCCACGTGCAAAGAAAGCCGGGTTTGGCCATTCTAACCGACCCCCACCAGAACTGGACCCTGAACCGCAAGATTAGACCCGCCCTTCCAGGATCAGAATTCCCTCCAGGATTGGAACCCTCTCTCTTGATCAGACCATACGTCGTATATAACATACTCTCCACGACCCATTCTTCCCTGGCCTGAGATCACACTTCAGGATAGGAGTCCCCTCCCCTGCTTTCAGGATTGGCAACCGAGTGATCGGAAATTTCAAGACTCTTCCTCGCTCTAGAGTTAACCTTTGGAGACCCCAATGTCAGGCAGCTCCTCCCGTACCCCGGGGTCAGTATTTGAACAACCCTGGTCCGAAGATCAGGTCTAGACTCCTTCCTGCCCAATTGGAATCAAAGCCTGTTAGTGTGACATCAGGCGGTGTACCTGTCAAGGATTACAAATTTAGGGTATGCAGTTAAAACTCTAGAACACCTATCCTCACCTGCGACATTCACTCTTTAATATCTATACCAAAGTAAAAACAAAATATTTACACTGCTGTAAATCTGATTGAAAATAGGACAATATTGAAGAGGAATATGTGTTGTAGTGCCAGTAAGCTAGTAATCAGGAGGAACAGGCTAATGCCCCGGGGACACGTATACAAATCCCACCATGGCAGTTAGTTGAATTCAGATTCAATTTAATTAATACAGTCAGCAAATCAACAAAAAGCAGGAATTGAAGGTTAGTCTCAGTAATGGTGACACCAGCATTTTTATTGTCAAAAATTATCTGCTTCACTAATGTCCTGTCAGGAAGGAAATCTGCCATCCTTACTTGTCCTGGACTACAGATGACTCCAGTCCAAGCGCAATCTAGTTGACTCTTAGCTTCCCTCTGAACTGATCTGGCAAACAACTCAGTTGTCAAGGGAAATAAGGGATGGCCAATCAATGCTGGCCTTACCAGCAGCACACTCATCCCGTGGAAGAATTAAAGAAAACACTCAGCAGGGCAAACAACATCTGTGGATACAGCAAGGGAGTTAACGATTCAATCTGATAGGTTTTGTCCAGTACTGGCCGATATTAGAGATTAACAGTTTTAAAGCAATGATATAGTCTGTGAAAAGTCGGGTATGGGAGTGGAAAGAACAACGGGGAAGGTCAGTGATCAGTTGGAGGGCAGGAATGATACAATGGCAAAAAAAACATATGGCGAATGGGACAAAGGAAAAGGAAAGGATTAAAACGTGGGTGGCTTAAATGGTTACAGCAGATTACAGGAGGAGGGAGAAACCTCGAAAATCTGGCAAAGACGAGCCAGAAAAAGTGACTCAGAATGGTGGATAAACCCAGCAGCTGTTTATTAATAGAGAATCCCTACATCACCTTCACTCTGACTGACTCTGGTGTAACCATCCCTCAATAACAGTACAGGCTGTCCGAGAACGTGTTTATTATCTGAATATTTTAATCTCAGTATTGAACTCGAGATGCGATAAAACACCTATTCGAACTTGAGCTGCAGTGGAAGAGGATGGGGGCGGGGGTGGGGGGGGTGGTGGGGTGGGGGTCAGCTGTCGAGAGGTCAGAGTGGAGGAGGGTGTAGAATTAATGTGATAAGTGACTGGAAGCTCAGGGATACACTTGCAGACTGAATGGAGGAGTCATGCAATGCAATCATCCAATCTGCATTGGCTCCTGTCCCAATGTCCAGTAGATTTCACCATGCGTACTGAATACTATTACTAAATGGTAAATAGTACAGCACATTGTTTAACCGGGAAGGATTGTGTGGGGCCCTGGATACCTCTTGCATGGGAATGTGACAGGGAAAATGATCAGATATTGTGGGTAATTGAGGAGTGGACCAGGGTGCAGGGAACAGGGTGGTAGAAGGGGAGCGAAATATATGTTTAGTGCTGGACTTATCCGGATATGGTGGAAATGTTGGAGGATGGTGTGTTCATTGCGGAGGCGAGTGGGGAGGAAAGTGAGGGCAAGGGGAACATTGTGATGGCTTTGGCTGGGAGGGGAATGGGTGAAGGCAGTAACACGGAAAATAGGATAAACATGATGAATGGTCCTATTAACCACAGTGGAGGGTAATCCTTGGATGACGAATAATGACGACATTTCTGAAGCACTGGTGTGAAAGGTAACATCCTCGGAACAGATGGAATAGAGATCGAGAAATTGGGAGAATGGCACAGAGTCTTTCTCGGAAGTGGGATGGGAGCAAAGGTAATCAAGGTAGCTGTGGGAGTTAGTGGGATTATTGTAGATATTCGTGGATAGGCAATCCATGAAATAGAGGCAGTATGGTCGAGGAAGGAAAGGGAAGTGTCAGAGACGGCTATAAGAAGCCCAGGGACGGATGGGATTGTGAGAAAAATTTGCGGAAATGTTCCAGTTCAAGGCAAAGGAAGTAAAAAGGCAGCAGTACAGTCAGCAAACTAACGGGAAAAATGTGAAGGAAGGGAACAAAGAATGCTCGCCATATTCTAAGCAAATGAAGCACAGCTTAACACTTAAAGTCTTCCAGAGACATTATTTGAGTGTGTAATTTCCCATTGTTTACACCCGAGGTCCACACACCATTAATTTACGACAGAGTTCCTGCACAGGGGTCAGGATCACAAAACGGGGTTGGTTTTGATTCCCATGCCAGAGTCACTGACAACGAGTGGAGTCCCAGTGGAAATGGTGAGCGAATGACACAAAACCAATCAATTTCAAATGGGACCCTCGGAATCTACCAGCAAAAGATGCTGGAAGGAAACGAGGTGGGAATCGGGCTCATTGTGCTGGAGCCTGTTCTCCTCCCGAGATCGGGTTTCATTGCGCGGGTTTGGAGAATCCAGGCAGAATCAGAATTGCAGGGTCTGATTCTCCCGGGAGCTGGATAGGCCAAATGATGCCTTCACACCCAGGGGCCAACTGAGGTCCTTGAGTGGCCTATTAACGGGGCTACAGCTTCACAGGACTGCAACTAATATCCTCACAGGGAGATTGGGCAGCGCTGCTGGGGAGTGTTTAAACAATCTTGTCAGTGGGATGGGAACCGGAGGCATAGCTCAAATTGGAAGAAACTAGAGCTTAAAACATGATGTAGAAAAGTAGACAAAAGAGCATTAGAAGGTAGGCGAAACAAAGGCAAGCCTCAACTAGTTTTTGAATGCAGAATAATATTAAGAAACCAAGGTTAAGGGCACACTACCTGAATGCTAGCAGCATTCGAAAGAAGGTAGGTTATTTAAAGGCACAGATAGAGGTAAATGTGTATGATCGGATTGTCATTAGTGGCTATCTTGTGACCAAGACCGGGGACTGAAGATTCAAAGAGATTCAACATTTGGAAAGGAAAGGAAAGCAGGCAAAGGAGGTGGTTTAGCGCTGATAATATGGGATGGGATTAGTATATTAGTAAGGGATGATCTCAGATCGTAAAAACAAAATGTGGTGTTTGGGTGGAACTGCGAAACAGAAAGGGGCAGCAAACATTGGTAGAAGTTGCTATTAGACCAACAGGCAGTCGTGACAGTGTGGGTCAAGGTGTTAATCAGGAGATTAGAAATATGTAGCATGGGTAATGCAGTGATCATGGGTCACTTCAATCTGCAGATAGACAGGGTTAATCTAATGAACACTAATGCTGTCGTTGGACTGTTAGGAATGATTTTCTAGAGCAATATGTTGTGGAACAGACCAGAGAACAGGCTATTTTAGATCTAGTATTAGGTAACCATAAAGGGCTAATTAATAATTTTGTTGGTAAAAATGCTTCCACGATGAATGACCATATATGAAAGAATTTTACGTTATGTTTGAAAGTGAGTTAGTTCAACTTGAAGCCAGGGTGTTAATTTTGAACAAAGGAAATTATGAAGCTATGAGGGGCAAATTGGCTGCCGTGGTTTGGGAAAATACATTAAAAGGTCTGACAGTACAAACGCAATGGATAGTCTTCAAAGAAATATTTCATAGTTTATAGCAACCGTATATTCCTTCAAGGTTCAAAAAAAAAAACAAATGTAAAGGCAGTCAACAGTGGCTAACAAAGGAAGTTAATGGTTGTATAAGATTAAACTAAATTGCCTGTAAAGTTGCCAGAAATAGTAGTCAACCAGTGGGATGGGAAGATTTGAGAATACATAAAAGTAGGAACAAAAACTAATAAAGAGAGACGGAATCGAATATGAATATAATAGTCAAAAAACAAACAAAGTAATGCACTGCAAAAGCTTCTATATCCATAAAAAGGATGTGGGTCCATTGCAGGCCGTGTCAGCCACATTTATCATTGGAACAAAGAAATTGCAGAGAAGCTAAATGATTTCTTTGTGCCTTTCTTCACTGAGGAAGATATAAGAAATTTCCCAAAATTAGAGATCCAAGGGACTCGGGAGAAATGGAATATGATGGAAATTAGTGTGAGTATGACGGCTGTATTGCAGAAATGAATGGGGCTGAAGGTTCCTGCATATTTGAAGGTCGCAAATGTCACAACACTATTTTCGAAGGGAGGGAGACAGAAAACAGGGAACTACAGACCTGTTAGCCTTACATCAGTAGTTAGGGAAAATATAAAAATCTATTGTACAGGATGTGATAAATGGAGACTCGGATGATAATTATCTGATTGGGCATGGTCAACATGGTTTCATGAATGGGAAATCATGTTTGATGAGCCGGTTGGAGCTTTTTGAACAATTTATCAGCAGAATTGAGAAATGGGAGTAGGTGGACCTGGTATACTTGAATTTTCCGAAGGCTTTTGTAAACGTTACCCACAGCAGATTGATAGCAACATTAAAGCACGTGGAATAGGAGGCAATATATTGACATGGATTAAGGATTAGTTAACAGGCTGAAAACAGAGTCGGAATAAACGTGTCATTGGCATTGGCAGGCTCCCATTGGCAGGCTGCAAATAGTGAAGTACCATCGGGATCAGTACTCGGGCTCCAGCTGTTCACAATGAATCTTAATGATTTGGATGTGGGGGCCAAATGTAATATTTTCAAGTGGGTGGATGACACAAAACTAGGTGTGAATATGCTTTGTGAGGAATATGCTAATTGGCTTGAAGGGGATTTGATCCGACCTGCAGAGTGGGCAAGAAATTGGCAGATAGAATATAATGTGGAAAACTGTGACGTTCTCCATTTTGGCAGGAGCAGCAGATGTGCAGAGTTTATCTTCAATGGCAACAGATTAGAAAGTGCAGACGTACAAAGGGACCTCCATATGTTTGTCAATAAGTCACTGAAAGCTAACATGCAGATGCATCACGCAATTAAGAAGGCTAATTGCATTTTCGCCTTTATCACAAGAGGATTTGAGTGCAGGAATAGTGAAGTCTTGCTTCAATTGTATGGAACCTTAGTTAGACAGCACCAATATTATTGTGTGCAGTTTGGTCCACTTATCCGAGGAAGGATCATATTGCCATAGGGGGAGTGCAACGAAGGTTCACCAGACTTGTTCCCAGGATGGCGGGACTGTCCTATGAAGAGTAATTGCAGAAACTGGGCGAGTATTCTCTCGAGTTTCGAAGAATGAGAGGTGATCTCATTCAAACCTAAAGAAATACATAAAGGGACAGCCAGGGTAGTTGCAAGTAATGTTTTTTTTCCCCGGGGTGGGGATTCTAGAACCAGGAGACACCATTTCAAAATAAGAAGGACATCATTTAGGAGATAGATGAGTCGAAATTCCTTTACTCAGAAGGTTGTGAATCTTTGGAATTTCCTGCCTTGGAGGGTTGTGGAACCTTGGTCATTGAGTATGTTTAAAGCAGAAATTGTGGGATTTCGAAATACGAATGACATAAGGAGATATAGGGATAGTGTGTAAAAAAGGCGTTGAAGTGCATTATCTGCCATGATCGTACTGAATGGTGGGGAAGGCTCGAAGGGCCGAATGGCCTACTGCTGCTCTTCTGTTTCTCGTACCGGTAGTGGCCACCGCTCCCGGTGGTGCTGCCGTTACTTCTGAGCTGCCAGCCCTGTGATTATGCAACCCACGGCCCTATAAAGCCTTTAATGGGATGGGGATCCCGTCTCGTTAAACTTTACACTAAAAGGCAGGAGGGTTGGTCCTGGGGGCGGCGGCGGGGGAGCGGGAGGAGTTTCAGGCCGACTCCGGGAATCCTACCTCCTGCACAGGACCCAGCCCATCGCGTCTGTCAGGAATTATCCCATCCACTGAGTTTAAGGACAGCTCGCATTTACTGGGCTTCGGACCAGACAGGACAAACTGACATGGACAAACATGGAAATGGATTTCAGGAGCACATCTGTGATCTCAGAAGATAGGAAGTCTCATGTGTTTTGGGGACACTCAGGGCAACATGAGCCAGTGAATGAGGATTCAGAGCCTGAAGAAGGGGAAGCGAGGTCTCTGAGGGGAAGAAATAACTGTTCAATAATAGTGAATAAATTCCAATCAAATAAATCTCGCAACATTTAAGGTAGAAAGTAGTAAATATTCGATAAAGTAATCAAAGAGTGGGAAAAGTCTATGGTTCGGATTCTTTGTGTCCACATATACTGAAAAGATAGGGAAGAAGCACAAGAGGCATTATTATCGGCTCATTAATAATCATCAGGTCAGGAAATATTCTCAGAGGACTGGTGGACAGTTAATGTGGCTGTTATATTTCACACTTAAGGCAGATCATGTCCAAATAACTATATAACAGTTAGCGTCAGTGGCACAGAGGTTTCTGGAATCTCTTTTCCGAGATGTAACGGATAAACACCTGGAAACACCTGACTAAAGAAGAGCACATATTCCAAAATGAAGGTCATACTTGACCAACCTTATTGGATTTTTGAATAATGTCAGAAAGTTTAGATACATGTAATACAGTTGATGGAATGGCCTATAATTTTCGAAAGGTCTTCAATAAGGGACCATGTATCAGACTGATGACTAATCACAGAGCAAATGAATTTAGGGGACAAGTAGCAGAATGGACATCAATCTGACTACAAAAACAGAAAACAGGGAATAAGGGTTAAAGGTATTTTGTCAAATTGGCAGAAGTTGGGAAGTGGTTTTCCACAAAGGTCAGGGCAGCGAATACTGTCCTTCAACATTTAAATAAACCATATGGATGTGGGAAGCAGAAGCACAATTTCACAGTTTCCAGCCAAGTCCAAATTCAGAGTACCGTTAATACCGAGTCAGAATGCAACCAAATACCTAAAAACATTATTAATAAGAAATGATAACGTTGCACAAAGGGCATTTAAATGCCTAATTATTTTGAGGAGTGCAAAGTGTGAGCTGCTTAATTTTGTTCTGATAAATAAGCATCTCAAATAATGCTTGGACGACAAGAGTCTGAATGGGGTCAAAGGGGAAAGAGGTTCAGGGGACAGATTCTCAAATCATTTAAAGTAGCAACACATGTTACCGGGCCCGTAAAATACAAAACAATCACAGGAGCTCAATTCCAGAGGATTGGAATTTTTAAAAAAACAAAGAGCTGATAGAATAGAACCAAGGTTTTACAAAACTTGGCGTACTGTGTGTTATTCTAGTCTCCATGTTACAAAAAGCATACTGATGCACTCGAGATGGTGCAATTATTTTTAATCAGATAATACCAGAGCTGAGTGAAGTGTACTGTTTATTTCACCATTCATATTTTACGAAGTTATTATTTACCTCCCTTGGTCTGATCTCTGTATTATGAAAACCGGATATGTATGTTCATTAGCTATAGGTATTTCCTCACAGGGACACAACTCACTGAACCAAGGACAGAGATTGGTACAGGTTACATCTGGTGAGATTCTGAAACTGAGATATGAACTGATCCGTCAAATCTTAATCTGTTACAGCAGTGGACGATTCATCAAACACAGCCCAATATTTATCCTGTGCCATTATTAGGTAATTGGCTTCAGCACACGTGACCCACGGCTTCGCAGGACTATGTTGGGTGAAGGTATTAATCAGCAGTAAAATAAATAGTGTTTACAGTAACTATACTCAGCTTGTGAGTAATTCATTATTACAGTATTAGAATACTGTATCAGTGCTGACCCGCGGTGAAATTGCCAGTAAATAGTTAGCGTCTGTTTCAGCCAGAACAGTTCAAAAGGAAACAGAGAAATATCAATACATTTAAATTTATACATGGATTAGAAGACCTCAGTAAACATCTTCCGCTTGGCAATCAATTCGCAAGACCCAAAGGCATCTCAATAGAGAGATCTATCATCTGAAACAAAGATTTCAATATAGAAATGGATTGGACAATTGCAGTCATTACAGTAAAACATGGTCACTGGGATCAGGTGTCCCACTCCAGTTCATGACCAACACTCCGCACAATTCCACAATGACAGATACTCCCAATAGTACATGAACACTGGAGTCAGATGTTTCGCTCCCGTTAGTGACCCACACTCAGTACAATTCTACAGTGACAGATGGTCCCAATAATACCTTCTTTTAAAGATTTGGTTTCAGTGATAACTAAGTTAACATTGCAGGATTTTCCACTAAATGCAATAACTTGACAATTCAGAGAGCCTATCAGTTACAATCAGAGCTTTATTATCAGTTAAGGGATTACAATAAAACCGCAGCGATAATGCAGGATATTTGACATAAGAAAATGATATCAGTGATCGGGTGTCTGGATATCGCTGCCCACGAGATCACCAAATAACATTCTTTATCAGAGAAGAAATATAGACCAGTTCACACACAGTTTTACACAAGTTCAATGCTAATAATCACTTACCAGGAACACCAATGATGGCAAGGATCAGGTAATATATTTTCCTGATACTGATCAGTGTTTCAAGCATTTTCTGTATGAAATAATCTGTCCCTTTGTACTGTAGGCAATCTCTCTATATTAAACTCTGTGGTGATACATTCCCAGAGCCTATAATTTATACCCTGCGGGATCTCCACGGGGAAATTGAAATTGTAACTTTTAAAAAAATTTGAACAAACAGATTACGACATCGAGTTCCATCCCTATTCTAATAAAATACATATGTTTCTGAAGTTGAACTGGAAAACTGCTAAGAATGGACTATTCTAATCACATCAATTAACTCATGGAAATTAGAAGCTTATTCTCCTAGCAATGAGGTTGTTCTTTCAAACATCATCTATTATTTCTCTCGTCTCATGTTGTTTCAGTGATGTCCTTCACTCGACTGTGACCATTCAGCAACTTAACACCCAATGTGTGGATGTTTCCCTCAGGGCTGCTCTACTTCACTGTGGATTGTGGATGTCCCCTTTAACTTTGTGGAGAATGTCTCTCAAAGCTGTTTTTCTTCATTGTGGGATATGGCTGCTTCTTTAACTGTGGACTTTCAATTAAGTGATTAAAATAGTTATTTGTGACTATGCATTGCAGAATTGAACTAATGCAGCATCTCATCCTTCATTACCAATACAGCCCCACATCCTTTTCCTTTTTCCTATCCTTCCTAAATGGTAAATACATTGAAATTTCAGTTCACAGCTTTGGTCAGCTGCAGCCACATGTCCGTTAAAGAACATCCTTGGTAATTAATGTACCATCAATTCATAGATTCTACCTTAATGCGAATGCTATATACAGTCGACAGAGTGCCTTACATTTGACCTTTTATAACTTGTTTCCCCATATTTTGACCCGATTTGATGCTACCCTTTGTTTCTGCTGCCTTGCACTTTCGCTTATTTCCTTTGTTACGACAATTACCAGCTTCGTTTTCTCCTATCTGAAATCCCTCTCAGGTTCCCATCCTCTGCCATGCTAGTGTTAAACCTCGCCTGCATCAACAGCAAATCGTCCTGCGAGAATATTGGTCTCAGTCCTGCTGAGGTATAATCCATCCTTCTTGTCGAGTTTCCACCTGCCCAGAACGAGTACTGATGCCTCATGAATCTAAAGTCCTCCCACCTGAACCATCTTTCGAGCCACACCTTCATTTGCTCCACACTCCTATTTCTGTACTCACTAGCAAGCAGCACTGGGAGTAATCATGAACTGCAGTGAGACAGGGACACCAAAAGATGGAGATGATGAGAGGGGTGACAGTAGCTGC
Organism: Heterodontus francisci; assembly: GCF_036365525.1. Classification (NCBI taxonomy): domain Eukaryota; kingdom Metazoa; phylum Chordata; class Chondrichthyes; order Heterodontiformes; family Heterodontidae; genus Heterodontus; species Heterodontus francisci. Next base: position 353,545 of record NW_027141749.1, on the reverse strand, counting down.
GGTGAGACAGGGGCACCAGCAGTAAGAATGGTGAGAGAGGGACAGTAACTGCAGCGATCGAGGGACACCAGCAGATGGAGATGGTGGGAGGAGGGACAGTAACTGTAGTGAGACAGGGACACCAGCAGATGGTGATGGTGAGAGCGGAAACAGTATCTGCAGTGAGATACGGACAACAGCAGATGCAGATGATGAGAGGGGCGACAATAGCTGCAGTGAGACAGGGACACCAGCAGATGGAGATGGTGAGAGAGGGACAGTAACTGCAATGAGACATAGACACCAGCAGATGGAGATGGTGAGCGGGGACAGCAACTGCAGTGAGACAGGGTCACCAGCAGATGGAGATGGTGAGGCGGGGGGGGGGGACAGTAACTGCAGTGATACAGGGACACAGCAGGTGGAGATGGTGAGAGGGGGGACAACAACTGCAGTGAGACAGGGACACCAGCAGATGGAGATTGTGAGAGGGGGCAGTAACTGCAATGAGTCAAGAACACCAGCAGATGGCGATGATGGGCCATTGCTGATGGGACATTCAGTGTTCCTGAGAGCCTGAAAGTTTCAAAAGGTTTGAGAAGTTTAGTTTCTGAAAACTAGAGATGCTGAATAAAATAATTTCAATACAATTGTTGTTAAATGGCTATTTTCCTACTATGTAACATTAAACTGGTTTCTATTTCGAAAATTATTGTGAGTGATTAAAGATAATTCATAAATAAAAAAACAACATGAAATAAAACTCAACAACAATTTACACAAATAAAAATGCTCCTAATAAGTTGTGTTGAATTCTTCATCACTAACGTTATGACATCTCTCTTTCGCGCTCACTTGTCTCTCTATGCTGGTATCTTCTGTACTATAACTCAGAGTAATTGAAGTTTTGATCCGATTGTCTTTTGTATTTTAACATGGGATCTGCTTTCCGAACCTGTCAGACAGTGAATACCAGACCAGAACAACTCCCTGACTATTTTATTCACCCTCTGTTAGTGTAAACAATCTCTCCTCTTGTCCCCAAACCAAGGGAAATATTTTGAATCCAATTATTTTCTCCAGGACAGCAGCTGCAGAGGAGCTGGAACCTCCTGAATGTGGACAAGCGATGAACAAAAATAATTTCTGAATCCCCCAGGACAGCAGAGGAAAGAAAAAGTCAGGAAGCAAATGGAAACATGTGACACTTTATTACAGCAGTAAAAATTCTTTGTCAGAATGTGCAGGTGTTATCGCTGAGCTTTATACAAACTGGAGGTGAAAAGCGAAGATATTTCATACAATGTTGTGATAAATGTCCATTTCCCAACTTTGTAACCCCTTGTGACATTAAAGTTGTCACTGTTCAGAAGGTTTTTTCGATTGATTACAGGCAAATGCATAAATACAGCAGCATCAGATATATTACAAAGAATCATTGACAAATATAAATGTAAATATGGGTCAGAACTGTTGTGTGAAATGTCATCAGATGTGAAGGTTCTCTTGGCTGCTTCATTAACCTGACTCTACTTTCAGTCTTTATCACACAGTGAAATTGAAAATTCGAATAAAAACTGCCTGTTAAAACTGCAGTCAAACTGGCCTCTCCAGCAAAAAAGCACTGCCAGAATTTCAAGGTAACTGCAGTGAGACATTTTCAGTCGTTTTCTGAACGTTCTGTTAACTGAAGGTGAATAGTGAAAGACATCTAATGCAATTAGTGTTAAATAGTCATTAAGCAAACCCTCCAGGTTTTAGATGACAGCAGCTTTTCTGCTCTGTTAATGAGATTTTTGGGGGAGAGACAGAGAGACATACAGACAGGTTTCTGTCTGGAATGGTCCATTTGTGATACGGCTGGAATATCCCTCTTTCCCCCTTTCCCTGTTTGCAAAGAGACTCACCTTGGAATGTCCCAAACCTGGGAGGCAGTGTACAGAAGGAGGAAGCTGAGAGCTGGTTGGATGAGCTGTATTTTGGAAGGAGTGTCTATTCTGAGTGACAGGTTCTGGGAATTATTCGGACAACATCAGCCTCCATTCTTTCTTTCCATGCAGCTGCTTTGTGAAAGTGAGTTCCTGTGTCTCAGTCTCTGTGCCCAGGTGAATTGCAAGCTGATTACAGTGTGTGTGTGTGTGTGTGTGTGTGTGTGTGTGTGTGTGTGTGTGTGTGTGTGTGTGTGTGTGTGTGTATGTGAGAGAGAGAGAGAGAGTTCAGTCTAAATCCCCCTCTCTCTGCCCCAGTCCTGACCCTTTTCTCCAATTCCCAACCCGATGCCCCTCTCCAGGATATTTTCCCCATGGACAAGCTGATGGAAGGAAGGTGCTGGAGTCCAACGATGGAGCCCATACCATGTGGGATAGTGAGTATCACGTCTTTATTGTCTCTCTGTGCCTTTCTCCGTCCTTCTGACTCAGTCTCTCTCACTCAATCTCTCTCTCTCTCTCTCTCTCTCTCTTTCTCTCCCGGTTTGTCAGTCTCTGTTTCTCGCTATCAGTCTCTGTTTATCTCTCTACCTCTGTTTCTCTCCTTCTCTGTGTGCCTCCATCTCTCTCTGTCCCTCCCTCTTTCACGTTGTGTTTCTCTCTGAGTGATTGTGTGTCTTTCTGTCTCAATGGCTTTCTCTGTCCTTCCCTCTCACAACCTCTCTGTGATTCTCTGTGTGCCTTTCTCACTGGCTTTCTGTCTGTCTCTTTGCTACCTGCAATTTATTTTTCTCTCTGTTCTTTCCCTCCACTTTTTGCCTCCTCTTTTTCTCTGGCTCTTTCTGTCCTTTCTCTATTCCTCTGACTTTCTATCTTTCTCTATTTCCCTGACTTTCTGTCTTTTCTCTACTCCTCCCTCTGTTTTTTTTCTCTATTTCTCTGACTTTCTGTCTTTTCTCTATTTCTGAGTTTCTGTCTTTTCTCTCTTTTTGACTTTGTCTTTTCTTTAATTGTCTGACTTTCTCCCTTTTTTCTGCTTCTCTGTCTCTGTCATTTCTCTCTTTCTTTTTCTCTCTTTCTTATTCTCTTTCTGTCTTTTCTCTATTTCTCTGTCTCCCTCCGTCTTGTCTCTATTTCTCTGTCTGGCTCTGCCTTTCTCGATTTCCCTGATTTTCTGTCTTTTCTCTATTTCTGAATTTCTGTCGTTTCTATATTTCTGACTTTGTCTTGTCTCTATTTGCCTGACATTCTCTCTCTTTTCTGTTCCTCTGTCTCTATCTGTCTTTCCTCTCTTTCTTTTTCTCTCTCTTTCTTTATCTCTCTTTCTGTCTTTTCTCTTTCTTTATCACTATTTCTGACTTTCATTTTCTCTTTCTTTTCCTAACCCTAACACCCCGCCATTAGTATCGCCCCGCAATTTATATCCCGTCCCGCAATTTATCCCCCCCCCCGCAATTTATCCCACCCCGCAATTTATATCCTGCCCGAAATGTATCCCCGCACAATTTATGTCCCCCCACAATTTATATCTCCCACGCAATTTTTATATCCCCCCACAATTCATACCCCTGGCAATTTACATTCCACCCCCCACAATTTATATCCCCCCTGCAATTTATATCCCCTTGCAATTAATCCCCCCACAATTTATCCCCCCCCCCCGCAATTTGTTTACCCCCACAATTATATCCCCCTGTAATTTATTCACATCTGCAAATAGCGCCCCCACCCACCACGTAAATACCCCGGTCTACAGAACCCTACATGATATCCCCATGCTAAGTGACGCCCATCAATTACCCTTATTGTGAACAGACTCCCATCTAATACCCTTCATGCGAACAGACTCTCAACTGAATACACCTCCTGTGAACAGACTCCCATCTAAATATCCCCAGGAACAGACGCCCATCTACACACCCCTCCTGTGAACAGACTCCCATCTAAATCCACCCTGTGTAGAGACTCGCATTCCATGCCCTTCCTGTGACCAGGCCCCCATCTAAGTACCAGGAACAGACTCACATTTAAATATCCCTCCTGTGACCAGACCCCCATTTAATTACCCACAGAAACAGAACCCCATCCAATAACCCTCCTGTGACCAGACCCCTCAATCGAAAGAACACCAGGAACAGACCCCCATCTAATACTCCTCCTGTGAACATCACCCCAAGTAATTAACCCCCATCCACCCTGTGAAGAGTCCCATCACACTCCCCCCCACCCCATGAACGGACTGGAGAATACTCACTGCCCCCTCTCATTTTAAACCTGGAGAATCCCCACTGCCCCCTCCCATTTTAAAGCTGGAGAATGCCGACTGCCCCATCCCATTTTAAACCTGGCAAATCCACAACGCCACCTCCCATTTTCAACCTGGAGAATCCCCACTGCCCCTCACATTTTAATCCTGGAGAATCATCCCCCTCCCAATTTAAACCTGGAGACTCCCCACTGCCCAATCCCATTTTAAACCTGGCGAATCCTCCCCCTCCCTCCTATTTTTAACATAACGTATTCTCTCTTTGATTATTCCCCTCTAATTCTCCCCCTGCCCCCACTGTAAACACTCCCCCCTTTCTTAATACGCTCTTTGTCCTGTAAAAGCCCCCACTCTACTAATTCCCCTCCTGTTTCATCTCTCCCGTGAACAACCCGCACCTCACCACCCCCAACCCCTGTATTATTACAACCTCCATCACTTTCCTGGGTGTAGCTCTGATTCCCGGCAATCTTTAATTCACATTAATTCCTGGTCTGGATAAGCCACTGGAATTCCATCAGCTGAACAATTAGCAAAGAACATAGAAAGGTACAGCACAGGAACAGGCCCTTCGGCCCTCCAAGCCTGCGCCGATCCAGATCCTCTATCTAAACATGTCACCTATTTTATCAGGGTCTTTATCTCTTTGCTTCCTGCCCATTCATGTATCTGTCCAGATACATCTTAAAAGACGCTATCATGCCCACGTCTACCACTTCCGCTGGCAACGTGTTCCAGGTACCCACCACCCTCTGCGTAAAGAACTTTCCACGCATATCCCCCCTAAACTTTTCCCCTCTCACTTTGAACTCGTGACCCCTAGTAATTGAATCCCCCACTCTGGGAAAAAGCTTCTTGCTATCAACCCTGTCTGTACCTCTCATGATTTTGTACACCTCAATCAGATCCGCCCTCAACCTTCGTCTTTCTAATGAAAATAATCCTAATCTACTCAACCTCTCTTCATTGCTAGCGCCCTCCATACCAGGCAACATCCTGGTGAACCTCCTTTGCACCCTCTCCAAAGCATCTGCATCCTTCTGGTAATGTGGCGACCAGAACTTCACGCAGTATTTAAAATGTGGCCGAACCAAAGTCTGATACAACTGTAACATGACCTGCCAGCTCTTGTACTCAATACCCCATCCGATGAAGGAAAGCATGCCGTATGCCTTCTTGACCACTCTATTGATCTGCGCTGCCACCTTCAGGGAACAATGGAGCTGAACACCCAAATCTCTCTGTACATCAATTTTCCCCAGGACTTTTCCAGACTCCAGGGCATTGAACTGCTGTCCGGCCAAACACAAAGCCGGGCATAGAGCAAGGACATCCAGAGGCTAACTGGCATTCTGAGCCTTTAACACGCAGCAACATCCCAGCCCAGACACTTCCCTCGCTGCAGAAAGGTGCTTCACCTGTTCTCCCCATCGGCGTCAGGAAATCAAACAGAGGGAGACACGCACTAACGCATATACTGGCTGGCACAGGGACAGGAGGAGGCTATTCAGCCCTTTGAGCCTGTCCCACCTATGTTAGATCATGGTTGATCTGTCCCTTGCCCCATTGAGCCACAAGAATGCAGGCAGAGACTGTCGGGGAGCAGGTACACAGAGCGTCAAAGAAACATTGGGCTAGACTTTGTCCTGGTGCCAATTGCGCAAAGGAGGGTGGAAGGGAGGAGGGTTGTGAATCGGCTTCCCGTTCTGCACCTCTACCTTGTTTTTACTTCAATGGGAGCAAAACTGGGGAGAGGTGGGAAGCAGGATCCCGGTTCACAATCACCCTGCACAACATCAAGGCAGCGAGTTCAAATCCACCCCCAGGTAGAGAGGCAAAGATACAGAAAACAGATGCCGGGATTAGGACAGAACAGAGAGAGAGAAAAATAAATGGAAAGTGAGATGGAGAATGAGATGCAGGGAGTCACAAAGCAGTGAGAGAGAAACTGAGAACAGAGGGTCATAAATATCGAGAAAGGCAGAGAGAGAGAGAAAAAAGGAGACATACACAGAGAGATGACGATATTGAGAAAGTTCCCAGACAAAGAGAGATGCAAAGACAGAAGGATGTGGAGTAGCAGAGATACAAAGTAAGATGTGTTTACAGAATAGAGAGGGGTGTCCCAGGATGGGGGAAATGCAGAGATAATCTTGCAGGAAAGGAAGAGCAGAGATGGAAAGATTCAGCGATTTGGGGGTGAGTGAGAGAAGAAATGGACTGAGAGAGACAGATGAAGAAGCAGAACGTCGCAGAAACAGAGTGACAATGGAAACCTGTGAGACTCCAGAGAGGGGCAGAGATAGAAAGGATGGTGATAGATACAGAGATAGAAATTTAGAGATGTAAAGAAACAGAGCTCGGAACACGGAGGAAGGTACAGGGAACAAGTTGCAGCGAGAGAGGGAAATCTACAGGATTACATTGACTGTTCTGGAGCAGCGCTTCCCAATCTATTTCCTTCGGAGACCCTCCAACCCCATCCCTTGTGGTAAAAAAATCCACAGACCCTCTGAGAACACAAAATACAAATACTGTGGATGTTGTAAATCTGAAATAAAAACCGTGCTGGAAATACTGAGCATTTTATTTAGAGATACAGCACTGAAACAGGCCCTTCGGCCCACCGAGTATGTGATGCCCAACAGCCACCCATTTGTACTAACCCGACAGTAATCCCATACTGCCTGCCACGTACCTGCACTAGGGACAATTTACAACGGCCAATATTTACCAGTCACCTGCAAGTCTTCAGCTGTGGGAGGAAACCGCAGCACCCGGCAAGAATCCACGCAGTCACAGGGAGAACTTGCAAACACCACACAGGCAACACCCAGAATCGAACCCAAGTCGCTGGAGCTGTGAAGTTACAATGCCAGCCATGACGCCACTGTGCCGCCCCACTACTTTCTTCTTCTGTTCGCCCCGAAAACACACTGTCTTCTTTTATGTATCTAGAAATGAATTTGACGATGACACATATATATTTATTATTTCGCTCTTTGGCTAAAGCTGTTGTCTGAGGATTCCACGTATCCAAAAGGTTCTCCATCTGCATCATCATAGCTGCAGCATCCGAAAAAATTCTCCTTGGGAATAAGAGAAATAAAATTGATTCAAACAAAGCAAAGCATTTTTGAACTGAAATAATGCACAGCAAGAGCCCAGTGCTCTTTCACTCACTCGCTGACATCAAACAATCTCTCAGTGACTCCCCATCTTACAAGCACATCCCCGACACCGAGCCAGAGACTGGGAAGTGGGAATGTGTTTACCATGTCATTACCTGTTCTCTCTCTCTCTCTCTGTTTCTCTGTGTGTCTCTCTACATCTGTTTCTGCCTCATTGTAAAAACACACAAGCACTGCTGATGACCACCCCGTCTCCTGTAGAAGGATAGAGAGAGAAATTCATATTCCCATCCCTGAAAATCTGAAATCAAATGGCCCCCAGGCTTTTCATTTCACTGTCAAATTCATCCCACATCTGAAAACAACAGCATTATTTGGGAATGAAAACAAGCCTTTACAAACCTTCGCATTTCAGCAATTTAATTGCTGAGTCACAGAAGCATTTGACAATCAAATGAATTAATTTTTAAGTGGCCGTCACTGTTGCAGTGTTGGAACTGCTGTCGGCCATTGGTGCACAGCAAGATCCCACAAGAAACAGTGTGATAACAGCCGGATACCCCTCTCTCCCCGCTCTGATTCCCTCCATGTTTCCTTCACTCCCTTGCGTCACTCTCGCGTCTGTTACTCTCATTCAGACAGACAGATGGAGAGAGAGAGAAAAATCTACTCTCAGAACTACACTCTCAATTCAAATGGCTGCTGCTTATTTCATTTCACCCTCAAAATCATGGCACTGCCCAAAATACCGGCATTATTCGGGAATTATACCGGCTTGAAGCTCAGGACTTGAATTCCAGGCTTTCAAGGGAGCTTTATGCACAATGAATTCACGTCCAAAATGCAGTCACTGTTACTATGCAGGGAATTGTGCAGGCAAGCTGTGAACAACAAGATCCCAGGAATGGTGATACTTCAAAATTCAGTCTACCAAGATTTTGAGTGCTGATTGCTTTCTCTCTTTCTCTCACACTCTGTCTTTTTCCATCTTTCTCTGCCTTCCCTCCCTCACCCACACTCTGTCTGTCTCTCTCTGTTTGCGTTTAAACTGCCACCTCCAGCTGTTTCTCACTCAGCCTCTTTTTCTCTCCTTCTGTTTCTGCCTCATATTTAATGTAGGAATTGATGCACAGCAGGATCCCACAATGTGATTATCGCCAGATATCCCATCACAGTCCTCAGAAAATGCTAAAGTCCGTCTTTAAAATTATTACAAGCCATTATACAGCTTCACCTTCAGCTCTTGCAATTGTTGTAAATTTCGTGTAAAAACACAGTGAAATCCACACTCAGAGCCTCAGGAAGCTGAATTTTAAAGTGTCCTCATTGTTGTCATTTAGGAAATGCTTCAGCGTACGTGATGCACAGCATAATCCCACAAGCAGCAATGTGATAATAGCCAGATTTCAGTCCCCAAAAAGGGCGAAACACATTCTTTAAACTGGCAACAAGCTGCTGAATCTGCCTCACCATTTCAAATGAGGACAAATCACATTGCAGTGTATGGCATGTTTTTTATTATTTATTAAAGGTTTAAATGGAGAAGGCTCGTGTGAAACAGAAGCAGAGAAGAGAAAGCATGGTACGAGATAGAGACACAGGGAAAGAATGTGGAGACAGAGAGAAAGCGAACCTCAGAACTACAGTAATAGCAATAATATATTACCATGTGCGAATCAGCGCCCTCAATTCATCATCCGTACAGGTCCCACCTTTGCAGAAACAGACCCAGTGTTCAAGGAAACTAAAGCCCTCCCTCCTGTACCATTTACTCAGCCATGCATTAATCTGCTCTATCCTCCTGTTCCTCTACTCACTAGCGCGTTGCACCGGGAGTACAAAGAACAAAGAACAAAGAAAATTACAGCACAGGAACAGGCCCTTCGGCCCTCCAAGCCGACGCCGCTCCAAATCCTCCCTCTAAACCTGTCGCCTATTTTCTAAGGGTCTGTATCTCTTTACTTCCTGCCCATTTATGTATCTGTCTAGATACATCTGAAAAGACGCTATCGTGCCCGCGTCTACCACCTCCACTGGCAATGCGTTCCATGCACCCACCACCCTCTGTGAAAAGAACTTTCCACGCATATCCCCCCTAAACGTTTCCCCTTTCACTTTGAACTCGTGTCCTTTTGTAATTGAATCCCCCACTCTGGGAAAAAGCTTTTTGCTATCCACCCTGTCTATACCTCTCATGATTTTGTTCACCTCAATCAGGTCCCCCCTCAACCTCCGTCTTTCTAATGAAAATAATCCTAATCTACTCAACCTCTCTTCATAGCTCGCTCCCTCCATACCAGGCAACATCCTGGTGAACCTCCTCTGCACCCTCTCCAAAGCATGCACATCCTTTTGGTAATGTGGCGACCAGAACTGCACGCAGTATTCCAAATGTGGCCGAACCAAAGTCCTATACAACTGTAACATGACCTGCCAACTCTTGTACTCAATACCCCGTCCGATGAAGGAAAGAATGCCGTATGCCTTCTTGACCACTCTATTGACCTGCGTTACCACCTTCAGGGAACAATGGACCTGTACACCTAAATCTCTCTGTACATCAATTTATCCCAGAACTTTTCCATTCACTGTATAGTTCACTCTTGAATTGGATCTTCCAAAATGCATCACCTCGCATTTGCCCTGATTGAACTCCATCTGCCATTTCTCTGCCCAACTCTCCAGTCTATCTATATTCTGCTGTATTCTCTGACAGTCCCCTTCACTATCTGCTACTCCACCAATCTTAGTGTCGTCTGCAAACTTGCTAATCAGACCACCTATACTTTCCTCCAAATCATTTATGTATATCACAAACAACAGTGGTCCCAGCACGGATCCCTGTGGAACACCACTGGCCACACGTCTCCATTTTGAGAAACTCCCTTCCACTGCTACTCTCTGTCTCCTGTTGCCCAGCCAGTTCTTTATCCATCTAGCTAGTACACCCTGGCCCCCATGCGCCTTCACCTTCTCCATCAGCCTACCTTGGGGAACCTTATCAAACGCCTTACTGAAGTCCATGTATACGACATCGACAGCCCTTCCCTCATCAATCAACTTTGTCACTTCTTCAAAGAATTCTATTAAGTTGGTAAGACATGACCTTCCCTGCACAAAACCATGTTGCCTATCACAGATAAGCCCATTTTCTTCCAAATGGGAATAGATCCTATCCCTCAGTATCTTCTCCAGCAGCTTCCCTACCACTGACGTCAGGCTCACCGGTCTATAATTACCTGCATTATCCCTGCTACCCTTCTTAAACAAGGGGACAACATTAGCAATTCTCCAGTCCTCCGGTACCTCACCCGTGTTTGAGGATGTTGCAAAGATATCTGTTGAGGCCCCAACTATTTCCTCTCTCGCTTCCCACAGTAACCTGGGATAGATCCCATCCGGACCTGGGGACTTGTCCACCTTAATGCCGTTTAGAATATCCAACACTTCCTCCCTCCTTATGCCGACTTGACCTAGAGTAATCAAACATCTGTCCCTAACCTCAACATCCAGAGATTAGCACGTTTGAAGTCTTGCTTTTTAATCTGCTACCTCGCACCCGAAATACTTGTTGCAGGACCTCATCCCTCTTTCTACCTATATCGTTGGTACCAATGAGTACCACATCCTCTGAATGTTCACGCTCCTCCTTCAGAATGTCATGCAACCGTTCCATGATATCTTTGACCCGAGCACCAAGCAGGCAACATACCAGCCTGGAATCACGTTTGCAGCCACATTAACGCCTGTCTGTAATCCTGACGATAAAATCCCCTATTACTATAGTTCCCCAATCGTTTCCCTCCCCTGCTGTGTGGTTGATCTACCCGTGGTGCCACCCTCTTAGCTCTTGCTGCGTTCCCCTGAGAAGCTATCTCCCCCAACAGTGTCCAAAGCGGAATATAGATATGGAGCTGGACCAAGGGGTCTCCTGCACTACCTGCCTGGTTCTTCTACTCTGCTTGGCGGTCACTCATTTCCTTTCTGCATGAGCAGTCCTTACCTGCGGTGTGACTACCTCCATGTATGTGCCATCCACGATGATCTCAGCCTCGCAGATGCTTCTCAGCCCGCTGTAGATACAAAACGTGGATTTCGAGTAGCTGCAGCTGGAGATACGTTCTGTACACATGCTCGCCCTGGACATTGGAATTGTCCCTGACGTCACACATTACACAGGAGGCGCACACCACGTTGTCGAGCTGCCCTGTCATGACTTACTCTTAATTTATCCCCTTTAATTTCCCAAAACATATATTATATTAACTATGGACCTTGATTCCCTAATAACAAACCTACCTGTATATTAAAAAAAATCTGCAGACCTGTCCCTTTACCTTTAGTTACCAACCCAGCTATTTGGACCTATTCTCCAACAACTGTCATTCACCAACTGTTGAGCGTTGAAGAAACTTTCTTATCCAATACAAAATTTAAAATGGTTTGTTTTTGCTTCAAGAATCAGCATTCCATTTGATTCCAGGTCTTACCATCTTTTATTTCATTTTGATTCCTCCAATAATAATTCCTTTGTCTTTGTCTCAGTCGTTGTTGCACTTCTAAATCACAGTGGTCATACTCAAATAATTTCTCTCCTATTGGCTTAATATAAGTGAGGTTAAAATAGAAAGTGGTTTCTCTTATAACTCAAATAACTTATTGCAAGTTGAAACACAATAGTTGTCTATTTAAAGATGCAAGCAGCGCAACTGACTTTACCCCACCTGAGCACATTTATATTGTCGATGAATGTGTAATTGTGAATCCAATGAAACGTTCCAGGCCATTTCCGAATCATGTTATCATTCACAAAGTATGACATTGACTAATTTCTTTCTTAATGAGTCCACTCATTAATTTTAACGTGGATTAAGTAACGTTAGTCATTTTAAAACACCATTCCAAGAACCTCCAATTCCCCAGAGGACAATATCTGCCTTCTGCTTAATCTCATTATTGTTGTTGACCACTCGTTCTCTTATCTAGCTCATGAGTGGTGTGATCTGCACAAATTTTACATGTTGTTACCTTCTAAAATATCATTACCCCAAATGACTACTGATGATGAAGAATGTTATTATCTGTTAAAACTTCATTGACACTCCTCATATTGAAGACTGTCACCCCATCTGCTGATCACCTCAGTCAATGACAGTCATTATCCTTTCACAGGAGTGCAGTTAATTGCTAAGCTATTATCATGCCTTCCACTAGATTACCACCTCTTCCACTAGATTAACATGAGGTTCATCTGCTGTCTTGGCACCTCTGTAATTAGAGTGGTGTGCACTGAAAGCATGTACATCGCTTATTTCCTCGGCTCCCAGAGTTAACATTTCATTGTGTGAACAAATAATACATCCTTGTAGATACAAAGCAGTTGTACATCAATGTTTCATCTTCTTATCAACCATGTCAACTATTGTAAACAATTCACCTCAAAATTCCCAAGGTGCCAAAGCAATTAAGAATAAATATTTCGAGTGGAATATCAGGAAGACAATGCATTATTTCAAAATAGATGTTTGCTTCTACAGCTATAGTTAATTGATCAAGTTAGTTTAACATATTTATTAAACGGCATGGTTCTTGTTTAATGATAGGAGTCATATCCAGTTCAAGCTTCTTTCACATCAGTTCCTTTAGGGAGCGCAATCACTCTCCTACTGACCCCTTGACGAAGGTCCTCTCTTTCCATTTTTCTCTCTGCTCTTCCACTTTTTTGATTTCTGATAATGTACCTCCGGTCCTCCCAGTGTCTCCTTTCGGCGCCCACTCCCCCCCCCACTCCCCCACACCCCCGCCCCCATCCAACCCGACCCGCTGCTCTAGGCTCTGTCTGACTCCTGCTGCATATTTATTGTTGATCCTCTGAAAGTAACTTCTTGCGCTACTCCCAATACTCCTTGGCAGGACCGACTACTCCTGCTCATTTACTTCAGGTCCTCTGAATATCACTGTTTGTTCTATATTCACTGGTCTTTGGTGTATCAGATAGGCGCTGCTAATTTCCTTTCAATCCTCCTATTCTCGACCCCCTCTTCAGCTCTAGTGTTTGTATTCACTCCTGCAGGCCATTCTCTTCTGGACCTTCAGTGGTCACCTCTTGTCCATTCACCACTGGATCTTTAAGCTAGTCTCAGTTGATTTGTTTATTAATTAATTTAATAACTGATGTAACTCCATATTTCACTGCATTTTTTAACAGCTCTCTGAACTCGGACTGAGTGACCACATAAATAAATGTATTTGTACAGCGACTTAAATTCTGCAGCATATATGTGTCATCTTCAAATATATCAAAATATTCACTATCTAAGAAATCACCAGCATCAAAGATATATAAAATATACACCAGCCACAGAAATATGAAACTGCCAGATATGCTGAAGAGTAAAATCATGGACTTCCTTCTTCTGTCCATTTCAGAGTCACTGTGATTATCTTTCTTGCACTGACACCTCAGTCTCTGACGAACTCGACTGTTCAGTAAAATGTGTCTGAAAGTCAGAGCATTCAGCAACAGAATTAAAATGAATGGTAATAATGGTGTTAAAGCTTTTTCAAACATTCTGAATCCAATCCATCGAAGGTCAGTAAAATAGCTTGGCTTATTAGAACAGCACCATCCTACATTGTCGATTACCCATTTAGGTTTATATCTAAAGTAGGTGGGAATATTGTTTAGACAGAACAGAATGCCAGTTGTTGACAGAACCACAGTCTCAGTTTTCCTGGTGCAATATTTTGATTTCAGCTTCTGGCAGCAAATGGCGACAAATCGATCAAATGTGAAAGCGATGGTGAACCAGATGGAACAGTCGATGGCTGCACGGGTCAGGACATAACGAGAGCGACACACATAGGTGAGGTCCAGGACATTTAATGGGAAATAAAGACTATTGATTCTCCAGAGTATGATCTCAGTGCTAATGACCAGTAGATCCGCCGTTGACATGGCCACCAGGTAGCGGGTGGGGCAGGTTGAGAGTCCGCAATTTCCCTTGGACAGGATCACAATTGAGACCAAATTAACTGGAAAGGAGAGAAGGGAGAAGTGGCTGTAAATTGCTGAAAAACATTGTCCGCTTCTCAACCCAGGCAGGAAGGATTTTAGCATCAAAACCGTGTGGGTTGGGATCGGGTCAGATCGGGTCCATGACCCCAACCTGCCTCCAACCGCAGCACTTCCAGATTTAACAAATCCTGGACGGAAAGGTATAGCACCCCACTCACCGGACGCTGGTCAAGTAGTTAAATGTAGCAATGAGGAGCCAAAAAACGAGTAGACTTGAGAAAAGGTCTCCAACCACTACCAAAGTAGGAACCCATCCCGGACTCGGACTCGACCCCTGGGGTCGAAGAAATTTCTTCCTGACTCGATCGGAGGCACTCATCCAGATTGGACAACTCTCTCTGATGTATAAATGTGTTGAAGTGAAATGGGAGTTTCATGAGTCAATGCAAATGTGATCAAAGCATGAGGTTTTATTTCTACAGGAATATCACTAAAAGAAAAATGTTATAATAACCTATTATAAAGGTGGTTATTGAGCACATAAATAATGTGTGCTCTTCTGGACTACACATGATAAAAATATACAGAGTAACCAGCAGGTTCATATATTCTTCACAAAAATAATACCTTAACTGAAAGATTATAGTTATTGGGATATGTCGTGGTTCTATCTGTCGTTAAGAGAAGGATGTGTGTTGAACTAATAGAGGACTTTAAAATTATATAGGGGTTAGTGAGGGAACACGCAGACCTGATATTTCCACCTTTGCTGGTGACCAGTTTCTGCATTTCCTGAAAATAAGACGATCATCAATAAATGCGCGATGGAATTCAAGAGAGACCTATTTACTCAGAGTGCTGAGAACGTGGAATTGAGACCTCTTGGAGTAGTTGCAATGGGAAACAAAATAAGAAGAAGCGAGGTTAGTACATGAGGGAGACATTATTGGAAGGATATGTTGCTAGGCTAAATGAGCTGTAATGAAGAGAGGCTCGTGAAGAGCAGGAAGACAGACCTAATCTGGTTGTGCCGAATGCCCAGTTTCTGTGCTGTAAAATCAGTAACTTGTCTATGAACAAGTCACAGTCATCAGTGCTTTTTTTCCGTAATATTGAAGAGGATTATTTATTATTGCAGTGCACTTATGACCAAACGCTTCTCAGGACTGTGATCGGGAAGGAAATTAATCAGCACCCCACTGTGTTGTCAACAACTCGACGAAGAGTAAATGGGGACCTGTATTGAATACAATGACAGATACTCCAGGAAATACATGGTACCCCGTGTTACGTTATCCACACCAGTTAGTCAGCCACAATAAATGCAATTCGAGAGTAACAGAGATTCCCAGTTATGCATGATCGCTGAGGTCAGGTGCTCCACTCCAGTTAGTGTGCACACACAGTATAATTCTACATTAACAGATAACTCAAGTAACCCTTCCCCTCTGAGATTTTCCTGCTTTGAGCTGTGATTCTACAGATCACAACATTCCACATAATTCAATAACTTTACAATGCAGAGTGCCTTGAGCTAGAAACAGTTGAGACAACAGATTAAAACTGCACCGATAATTCAGGAAATTAATGCAATTATATTATTGAATGTGTGTCTGTGTAACTGTAACCTTTCGATCTCATGTAATATTAATATTCCCATGGCAATGGAAGAAACCAGCTCACACACAGATTTGCAGAACTTCATTGGTTATAGGTAAATACCAGGAACGCCAACTATGGCAAGGATCACATTGAATATGTTCCTGACCCATTGAAGTGGTTGGTGCATTTTCTGCATGGAGTGATCGGTCTGTTCATGCTGCAGGTAATATCTCTGAAATATATTCTGACGTGACACATTCCCAGTGCATTACCTTTATACATGCCCGGAGCTCCATGGGGATACTGAGGTTGCAAAATTGTTCAGACAGTTTTTCTTAATCTTTGAACAAACAGATTACGACAGCTGTATTGATTCCCTGTTGATGGAATATATTTTGCACTAAGATTGTTTTGGACCAAGCCCCACCCCTAAGACTGGACAAATCTGATCATAATAAGCAACTAATCATAACTGGAAGCCGTGTGAAACAGAAATCAAGGAAGTCTACATAAATCATGAGTCCCATCTTTAGATCTCAAGTAGTTTTCGTGATCGCCTTCACTCAGAATGATGATTCAGAAATGAAATTCCTAACGTCAGAGAAGCCTCTAAGGGATGTTCGTCGATAATTTGGATGCTCTCTTTAATTGTGCAATTCCGTTCTACAATTCAATTATTAAAACAAAAAGAAAATTAGAATGATTGCAACACAGCAGTTGGCCATTTGGTCTGTCTTGTCCATGTCAGCTCTCTGCACGGGCAGCTCATCTAATCTGACTCCCACACCCCCCATCACTGACCTGCATTGTTTTTCTTTTCAGTTGTTTATTCAGTTCGCTTCTGATTGAATCTGTATACACCACACTCTCAGGCAGTTCATTTCAAATCCTAAACATGTGCTGTGGAAACATACGCTTTTCCTCATGTCGCCATTGATTCTATTGCCAATCCGTTAAACCTGTGGCCTTTGTTTTTCGCCATGTTTGCCAATGAGAGCAGTTTCTCTCCATCGACTCTGTTTAAACAGCCCATGGTTTGGAACAACTCTAACAAACCCTCTCTCAATTTCCTCTTGAGGAGAACAACCCCGATTCTTCAATCTGTCGGCATAAAACATCTGTCACCCCTGAAGTTTTCTCTTGAGCATTTTCTGGTGCTTAGAACCCGATACAATGGCAGGATTTTCAATATTGTTCTCTCCCTCACACGGTCCGAAGTAATCCGTTTCCCTTTTCAACCTTGTTATCCGACACATCGATAATTGTTGCTGTGTCAAACCCTTCTTTCAAATTGAGCTCGAAAACTTGATCAAATTTGCATTTAACTATCTGTTCCTCCCTCGCTTGAAAACGGTCCATCTGTGACTCCTCACTTCTCTTCCACGAATTCATTCCCTCAATATAAGTGGACATAATCTGCATCAATATTTACTATGATCCACCAACTTTCACAATGATCTTGCCCACACTTCCTCAAACTCCATTTTGCATAAATAATAACTTCCATTCTCTCAGTTTCCTCATCGCCTTCTGTTTGTCCCAACGGTGCCATCTTCCATACCAGAGTTTCTGCAGTCTCTTCATTTCACATGAAGCGTGCATTCCTCACATTAGTTTTGCATAGGTCTCAGCTTTATCTGTTCCATCACCTTGAGTGACTGTCCTCACCTCCTTCCCTACCTTCAAGAGCCATGCTATTAAACCACTTATTCTCACTTTCCACTTCAACCGCCTCCACCTTCAACAAATCATCCTCCTCCATTTCCACCATGTCCACCGAAAATCGCGAACAAAATATCTGTATTCACTCTTCCATCACACCCAAGATCTGGTTTGCTTACCCGCAGCTCCTTTTTATGCAAATGCAAGAGATGCAACAGATTTCCTTTCACCTATGATCATAAGGTCATTAGAAATAAAAGCGGGAGTAGGCCATTCAGCCCCAAGATCAGGTTCTGTATTCAATACCATAATGGCTGATCTGACCACTGTCGTAATTCCAATTTTCTGCAAGACAACAGTAAGTCTTTACTCCCTCAAAGAACAAAGAACAAAGAAAATTACAGCGCAGGAACCGGCCCTTCGGCCCTCCAAGCCTGCGCCGAGCCAGATCCTCTACCTAAACATGTCGCCTATTTTCTAAGGGTCTGTATCTCTTTGCTTCCTGCCCATTCATGTATCTGACCCGATACATCTTAAAATACGCTATCGTGTTTGCATCTACCACCTCCGCTGGCAACGCGTTCCAGGCACACACCACCCTCTGCGGAAAGAACTTTCCACGCATATCCCCCCTAAACCTTTCCCCTCTCACTATGAACGCGTGACCCCCAGTATTTGAATCTCCCACTCTGGGAAAGAGCTTCTTGCTATCCACCCTGTCTATACCTCTCATGATTTTGTACACCTCAATCAGGACCCCCCTCAACCTCCGCCTTTCTAATGAAAATAATTCTAATCTACTCAACCCCTCTTCATAGCTAGCGCCCTCCATCCCAGGCAACATTCTGGTGAACCTCCACTGCATCCTCTCCAAAGCATCCACATCCTTTTGGTAATGTGGCAACCAGAACTGCACGCAGTATTCCAAATGTGGCCGAACCAAAGTCCAATACAACTGTAACATGACCTGCCAACTCTTGTACTCAATACCCCATCCGATGAAGGAAAGCATGCCGTATGCCTTCTTGACCACTCAATTTACCTGCGTTGCTACCTTCAGGGAACAATGGACCTGAACATCCAAGTCGCTCTGTACATCAATTTTCCCCAGGCCTTATCCATTTACTGTATAGTTCACTCTTGAATTGGATCTTCCAAAATGCATCACCTCGCATTTACCCTGATTGAACTCCATCTGCCATTTCTCTGCCCAACTCTCCAATCGATCTATATTCTGCTGTATTCTCTGACAGTCCCCTTCACTATCTGCTACTGCACCAATCTTATTGTCGTCTGCAAACTTGCTAATCAGACCACCTATACTTTCCTCCAAATCATTTATGTATATCACAAACAACAGTGGTCCCAGCACGGATCCCTGTGGAACACCACTGGCCACACGTCTCCATTTTGAGAAACTCCCTTCCAGTGCTACTCTCTGTCTCCTGTTGCCCAGCCAGTTCTTTCTCCATCTAGCTGGTACACCCCGGATCCCATGCTACTTCACTTTCTCCATCAGCCCACCATGGGGAACCTTATCAAACGCCTTTCTGAAGTCCATGTATATGACATCTACAGCCCTTCACTCATCAATCAACTTTGTCGCTTCCTCAAAGAATTCTATTAAGTTGGTAAGACATGACCTTCCCTGCACAAAACCATGTTGCCTATCACTGATAAGTCCATTTTCTTCCAAATGGGAATGGATCCTATCCCTCAGTATCTCCTCCAGCAGCTTCCCTACCACTGACGTCAGGCTCACCGGTCTATAATTACCTGGATGTTCCCTGCTACCCTTCTTAAACAAGGGGACAACATTAGCAATTCTCCAGTAATCCGGGACCTCACCCGTGTTTAACGATGCTGCAAAGATATCTGTTAAGGCCCCAGCTATTTCCTCTCTCGCTTCCCTCAGTAACCTTGGATAGATCCCATCCGGACCTGGGGACTTGTCCACCTTAATGCCTTTTAGAATACCCAACACTTCCTCCTTCCTGATGCCGACTTGACCTAGAGTAATCAAACATCTGTCCCTAACCTTAACATCCATCAAGTCCCTCTCCTCGTGTGAATACCGATGCAAAGTACTCGTTTAGAAGCTCACCCATTTTCTCTGACTCCACGCATAACTTTCCTCCTTTGTCCTTGAGTGGGCCAATCCTTTCTCCAGTTACCCTCTTGCTCCTTATATATGAATAAAAGGCTTTGCGATTTTCCTTAACTCTGTTTGCATAAAGAGACTTCATGACCCCTTTTAGCCCTCTTAATTCCTCATTTCAGATTGGTCCTCCATTCCCGATATTGTTCCAAAGCTTCGTCTTTCTTCAGCCGCCTAGATCTTATGGATGCTTCCTTTTTCCTCTTAGCTAGTCTCACAACTTCATCTGTCATCCATGGTTCCCTAATCTTGCCATTTCTATCCCTCATTTTCACAGGAACATGTCTCTCCTGCACGCTAATCAACCTCTCTTTAAAAGCCTCCCACATATCAAATGTGGATTTACCTTCAAACAGCTGCTCCCAATCTACATTCCCCAGCTTCTGCCGAATTTTTGTATAGTTGGCCTTCCCCCAATTTAGCACTCTTCCTTTAGGACCACTCTCATCTTTGTCCATGAGTATTCCAAAACTTACGGAATTGTGATCACTATTCCCAAAGTTGTCCCCTGCTGAAACTTTAACCACCTGGCCGGGCTCATTCCCCAACACCAGGTCCTGCATGGCCCCTTCCCCAGTTGGACTATATACATAATGCTCTAGAAAACCCTCCTGGATGCTCCTTACAAATTCTGCTCCATCTAGACCTCTAACACTAAGTGAATCCCAATCAATTTTGGGAAAATTAAAATCTCCTATCACCACCACCCTGTTGCTCCTACATCTTTCCATAATCTGTTTACATATTTGTCCCTCTATCTCACGCTCGCTGTTGGGAGGTCTGTAGTACAGCCCCAACATTGTTACTGCATCCTTCCTATTTCTTAGTTCTGCCCATATTGCCTCACTGCTCGAGTCCTCCATAGTTCCCTCCTTCAGCACAGCTGTGATATCCTCTTTGACCAGTAATGCACCTCCTGAACCCCTTTTACCTCCCTCTCTATCCCGACTGAAGCATCGATATCCTGGGATATTTAGTTGCCAATCATGCCCTTCCCTCAACCAAGTCTCAGTAATAGGAATTCGTAAATGAAAAATTAGTCTAAACTAGCCTTGAATATATTCAATGACCCAGACTCTACTGACTTCTGTGTAAGTGAATTATGTATGCAATGGAACTTTCAAGAGAAGGAATTCCTCCTCATCACTGTCTTAATTGGGAGACCGCTTATTCCTAAACGGTGGAGAATGTGCTGAGCTCAGGGCCGGGCAGGGCACCAATGTAGCACACATCTCGGCTTCGACTGAGGTAGCAAGGTGAAGGCAGTTCCTTCTTGTTCCTTGGATGTGGGTATTGCTGGCGAGGCTGGGATTTGTTATCCATCTTCAGTTTCTCTTGGGAACGTGGTGGAGAGTCACCTTCTTGAAACGCTGGACTCATCTCCTTTAGGTTCACCCGCAGTACAATTAAAAAGGAAGATCCAGGATTTTTACCCAGCAATAGTGAAGAAATGACGATGTCGCTCCAACTCAGGATGTCTGTGGCTTGGAGGGAGCATTCAGGTGTTCATATTTCCATGTGTCTGCCGCCCTTATCCTTTTAGGTGTTAGTGGTCTCATGCTTGAAAGGAGCTGTCTAAATAAATTTATTAACCTCCTGCGGTGTGATGTTATATCTGGTGCACACGGCAGCCACTGTGTGCTGGTGGTGGAAGGCGTTAAGTGTTACATTGGTGCATCGGATGTGCATCAAGCAAGCCCATTTGCATGGATCCTGCTGAAGGCGCTTGAGATTTTGTGGCGGCGGCACAGATCCAGGAAAGTGGAGTGTATTCCATTATTCCTGACGTATGCCTTGTAGATTGCGGATGTAAAAATCAGTGAGTTATTTGTTGCATATATCCCAGCGTCTGATCTTCTCTGGAGCAACGATATTTATCTGGCTGGCCGAGTTAACTTTCTGATCAAAGGAAACGCCTATGAGATTAATAATGTGGTAATTGGGGAGTCCTGCCACCTGATGCCAAGTATTCTCCGAAGGCAGCGAAGATGGAATGAATTGAGACGTCGCTCTTGGCTCCAACACAGAAGTCCTTGAAGCGGCCAACATCCCCAGCTTATACACACTACTGAGTCAGCGGCGCTTGAGATGGCTTGGCCATGTGAGCCGCATGGAAGATGGCAGGATCCCCAAAGACACATTGTACAGCGAGCTCGCCACTGGTATCAGACCCACCGGCCGTCCATGTCTCCGTTATAAAGACGTCTGCAAACGCGACATGAAATCGTGTGACATTGATCACAAGTCGTGGGAGTCAGTTGCCAGCATTCGCCAGAGCTGGCGGGCAGCCATAAAGACAGGGCTAAATTGTGGCGAGTCGAAGAGACTTAGTAGTTGGCAGGAAAAAAGACAGAGGCGCAAGGGGAGAGCCAACTGTGCAACAGCCCCAACAAACAAATTTCTCTGCAGCACCTGTGGAAGAGCCTGTCACTCCAGAATTGGCCTTTATAGCCACTCCAGGCGCTGCTTCACAAACCACTGACCACCTCCAGGCGCGTATCCATTGTCTCTCGAGATAAGGAGGCCCAAAAGAAAGAAGAAGAAAAGAAGAAGAATTGGGGAGTGAACACGACGATGAATATCAAGGGGAGGTGGTTAGATTCTCTCTTGTTGGACAAGGCCATTTCATGGCAAACGTGTGATGCGATTTTTAATTGCCTTTTAGCAGCCGAAATCTGATGCAAACAATGCAAAAAATGCAGATTTTTTTGTGGAATGCCCCAAGGTCCGATACACAGCATCATCACTATCCATATTGTGTTCTCCCCTTCAAGAAGACAGTTTCAGTTTGTCTGTCATCCATCCAGAGTAAATTTCATCTCATCCTGGCCTCAATCTTTGACCGAATAATTGAAAGAGGCAAATGACAGGGTAGATGGGGGAAGTATTGTTTTTGTTTGTTTTTTAGAGATACAGCACTGAAACAGGCCCTTCTGCCCATCGAGTCTGTGCCGACCAACAACCACCAATTTATACTAACCCAACAGTAATCTGATATTCGCTACCGATACTCGGGTCAATTTGCAATGGCCAATTTACCTATCACCTGCAAGGCTTTTGGATGTGGGAGGAAACCGGAGCACCCAGCAAAAACCCACGCAGACACAGGGAGAGCCCGGGTCTCTGGAGCAGTGAGGCTGCGGTGCTAAACACTGCACCACTGTGCCGCCCAAAAACTGTCGTTGGTCTATTTGTTGAAACAAGCCAAAAGCTTCTGGATTGGCTCTAATAATTTCGAAAAGATACATTGTAATGATCAGGAGAACATGGAAAATACGCAGTATTTTGTCATATATGGACAAGAGGAGGGGTCATTGGATCTGATACAGGCTCTTCAATTCCCCATCAATGCTTAGTTACATGTTTTAAAGGGGAGAACACAATATGGATAGTGATGATGCTGTGTATCGAACCTTGGGGCATTCAAGGCTTAATCTTGGGAATTAGATGAACCATCTCTGCCCAGACATGGAGAGACATCGTCGTAACAAGGGGGAATGCAGAATGGGTGTGCGGGGGCTGGGGCTAATGGGAGGGCCAACCTTGCCTTCCTGTTATAAAAACAAGAAATGCTGGAACCACTCAGCAGGTCTGGCAGCATCTGTGGAAAGAGAAGCAGAGTTAACGTTTCGGGTCAGTGCCCCTTCTTCGGAACTTGCCTTCTTGTTGATGGAACTGTAGCTCGAGTGTCCAGTTGGTAGGTGAGGGAGGAAGCTGTTAGCAGCACATCACTTACTAAGAGTTCTGGAAGTGATTGCATCACTGAGCCTGGGGAATAGCAGACTGGTCCCACTGTGTCTATATCACTGAGACTGTGAGAAAGTCGACTGGCCGCACTGTGTTGATATCACTGAGACGGGGTGAGTGCAGACTGGCCACACTATGTCTGCATCACTGAGCCTGACGGAGAGAAGAGCCGCCCCACTGTGTCTGCATGACTGAGTCTGAGGGACAGCAGACCGGACCCACTTTGCCTACATCACTGAACATGGGGGAGAGCAGACGGCCTCTACTGTGGCTGTATCACTGAGCCTGGGGAGAGTAGACCAACTCCACTGGGTCTGCATTACTGAGATTGGGGGAGACCAGACCGACCCCAATGTGTCTGCATCAGTGAGTCTTGGGGAGAGCAGACGGGCGCCATTGTGTCTGTACCACTGAACCTGTTGGAGAGCAGTCCAGCCGCACTGTGTCTGCATCACTGAGACTGGGGCACAGCAGACTGGACTCTTTGTGCGAGTATGAGGGAGCTTGGGGGACAGCAGATAGGCCCCCTCTGTATCTGTACCACTGAAGCTGGGGTAAGGCAGACCAGCCCCACTATGTCTGGATCACTGAGCCTGACAGAGAGAAGACACGTCCCACTCTGTGTCACTGAGCCTGGGGGCGGGCAGATTGACCCTGCTGTGTCTGTGTCACTGAGCCTGGTGGTAAAGCGGACGTGCCCATCAGCATCTGCATCACTGAGCCTGTGAGGAGGGCTGACTGGCCCCACTGTGCCTGTATCGGGGAGCCTGTTGTAGAGCAGACCGGACCCACTGTGCTCTGTATCACTGATCCTGGGGTAGAACAGACCCGTCCCAATGTGTCTGTATCACTAAGACGGTGGAGAGAAGACCAGCCCCAATTTGTCTGCATCAGTGAACATGGGGTCGAGCAGATTTGCCCCACTGTGTCTGTATCGCTGAGCCTTGGTGAGCGCAGAGCGTCCCCACTGTGTCTGTATCACTGAGCCTGGGGAGAGTAGACCAACTCCATTGGGTCTGTATCACTGAGAATGGGGGAGACCAGACCGGCCCCAAGGTGTCTGTGTCAGTGAGTCTTGGGGAGAGCTGATCAGCCCCTCTGTGTCTGTATCACTGAGCCTGACGGTAGAGAATACCCACCCCACTCTGTGTCACTGAGCCTGGGGGAGAGAAGTCTGGCTCGACTATGTCTATGTCACTGTGCCTGGTGTAGAGCAGACCGGACCCACTGTGCACTGTGTCACTGATCCTGGGGGAGAACAGACCCGCCCCACCGTGACTGTATCACTGATACTGGAGTATAGCAGACAATTCCCGCGGTGACAGTATCATTGAGACTGGGTGAGAGCAGACTGGACTCACTGTGGCTGTATCACTGAGCCTGTGGGGAAACGTTCTGTTCCACTGTGTCTGTATTGCTGATCCAGGGGAGAGATGACTGGCTCCAATGAGTGAGGGGAGAGCAGAATGACCCCACTCTGTATGTATCACTGAGCCAGAGGGAGCGCAGACCTGCCCTACTCTGAATGTATCACTGAGCCAGAGGGAGAGCAGACTGGCCTCACGGTGTCTATATGACTAAGCTTGGGGGAGAGCAGACCGGCTTTATTATGTCTGTGATACTGCGCCTGGGGGAGAACAGCGTTACTGCACTTTGTCTGCCTCACTGACCCTGGTGGAGAGTAGCCTGGACCCACTGTATCTTTATCACTGAGCCTGGTGGAGAGCGGACAGGCCACACGGTGTCTGTATCACTGATCCTGGGGTGCAACGAACAAGGAACAAAGAACAGTACAGAACAGGAACAGGCCATTCGTCCCTCCAATTCTGCGCAGATCTTGATGACTGTCTAAACTAAAACGTTCTGCACATCCGGGGTCCATATCCCTCTATTCCCATCCTATTCATGTATTTTTCAAGATGGGTCTTAAACGTTGCTATCGTACCTGCTTCCACCACCCCCCGGCAGCAAATTCCAGGCACTCATCAGCCTCTGTGTAAAGAACTTGCCTCGCACATCCCCTCTAACCTTTGCCCCTCGCACCTTAAACATTTGTCCTCAAGTAACTGACCCTTCTATCCTGGGAAAATAGCTTCTGACTATCCACTCTGTCCATGCCACCCATAAGGGGCGGCACAGTGGCACAGTGGTTAGCACCGCAGCCTCACAGCTCCAGGGACCCGGGTTCGATTCCGGGTACTGCCTGTGTGGAGTCTGCAAGTTCTCCCTGTGTCTGCGTGGGTTTTCTCCGGGTGCTCCGGTTTCCTCCCACAAGCCAAAAGACTTGCAGGTTGATAGGTTAATTGGCCGTGATAAATTGTCACTGGTATAGGTAGGTGGTAGGGATATAGGGACAGGTGGGGATGTTTGGTAGGAATATGGGATTAGTGTAGGATTAGTATAAATGGGTGGTTGATGTTCGGCACAGACACTGTGGGCCGAAGGGCCTGTTTCAGTGCTGTATCTCTAATCTAATCTAATCTAACTTTGTAAACCTCTATCATGTCGCCCCTCCACCTCCATCGTTCCAGTGAAAACAATCTGAGTTTCTCCTACCTCTCCTCATAGCAAATGCCCTCCAGACCAGGCAACATCCTGGTAAACCTCTTCTGCACCCTCCACAAAGCCTCGCATCCTTCTGGCAGTGTGGCGACCAGAATGGTGCACAATACTCTAAGTGTGGTCTAACTAAGGTTCTGTACAGCTGCAGCATGACTTGCCAATTTTTATACTCGATGCCCCAACCGATGAAGGCAAGCATGCCGTATGCCTTCTTCACGACCTTATCCACCTTCCAGTGATCTGTGGATCTGTGGGCCCAGATCTCTCTGCTTGTCAATGCTCCTAAGAGTTCTGCCATTTACTGTATACGTCTCACCTGTATTAGATCTTCCAAAATGGATTACCTCACATTTTTCCGGATTAAACTCCATCTGCCATTTCACTGCCCAAATCTCCGACCAATCTACATCCTGCTGTATCCTCTGACAATCTTTGTCACTATCCGCAAATCTACCAACCTTTGTGTCATCCGTAAACGTATTAATCAGACCAGCTACATTTTCCTCCAAATATTTTATATGCACTGCAAACAGCAAAGGTCCCAGCACTGATCCCTGCGGAACACCACTAGTCACAGCCCTCCATTCAGAAAAGCACCCTTCCACTGCTACCCTCTGCCTTCTATGACCGAGACAGTTCTGCATCCATCTTGCCAGCTCACTATCGGTCCCGTGTGATTTCACCTTTTGTACCAGTCTGCCATGAGGAGCCTTGTCAAAGGCTTTACTGAAGTCCATGTAGAAAACATCCACTGCCCTTCCTTCAACAATCATCTTCATCACTCCATCAGAAAACTCGATCAAGTTAGAGAGGCCCCTTCACAGAACCATGCTGCCTCTCGCTAATTAGTCCATTTGTTTCCAAATGGGAGTAAATCGCATCCCGAGGAATCCTCTCCAATAATTTCCATACCACGGACGTAAGGCTCACTGGCCTGTAATTTCCTGGATTATCCTTGCTGCCCTTCTTAAACAAAGGAATAACATTGGCTATTCTCTAGTCCTCTGGGACCTCACCGGTAGCCATTGAGGATGCAAAGATTTCTGTCAAGGCCTCAGCAATTTCTTCCCTTTGATCCCTCAGTATTCTGGGGTAGATCCCATCAGGCCCTTGGGACTTATCTACCTTAATGTTTTACAGGACTGCCAACACCTCCTCCTTTTTGATATCGACATGATCCAGACTATCTACACTCCCTTCCCTGGACTCATCATCCAGCAAGTCCTTCTATTCAGTGAATAGTGATGCAAAGTATTAATTTAGTACTTCGCCCATTTCCTCTCGCTGCACGCATAGATTCTCTCCACTGTCCTTGAGTGAGCCAACCCTTTCCCTGGATACCCTCTTGCTCTTTATCTACGTATAAAATTCTTGGGATTCCCCTTAATCCTGTTTGCCAATGACTTTTTCATTACCCCTTTTAGCCTTCCTGACTCCTTGCTTAAGTTGATTCCTACTTTCTTTATATTATGCAAGGGCTTCGTCTGTTCCCAGCCTTCTAGCCCTTATGAATGATTCCTTTTTCTTTTTGACGAGGCTCACAATATCCCTCGTTATCCAAGGATCCTGAGACTTGCCAAACCTATCCTTCATCCTCACAGGAACATGCCGCTTCTGGATTCTAATCGACTGACGTTTGAAAGACTCCCACATGTCAGATGTTGATTTACCCTCAAACAGCTGCCCCCAATCTAAATTCCTCAGTTCCTGCCTAATATTGTCATAATTAGCCTTCCCCGAATTTAGCACCTTAACCCGAGGACGACGCTTATCCTTGTCCACAAGTACATTTAAACGGACGGAATTATGTTCTCTGTTCTCGAAATGCTCACCGACTGAAACTTCGACCACCTAGCCGGATTCATTCCCCAATACCAGGTTGAGTACGGCTTCTTCCCTCGTTGGACTATCTACATATTGTTTCAAGCAGACCTCCTGGATGTTCCTTGCAAATTCTGCCCCATCCAAGCACCTCGCACCAATTGCGTCCCAGTCAATATAGGGGAAGTTACAATCATTCACCACAACAACCCTGTTGCTTTTACATCTTTCCAAAATCTGTCTACATATCTGCTCCTCTACCTCCCGCTGGCTGTTGGGAGGCCTGTAGTTAAGCCCCAACATTGTGACTGCACCCTTACTATTCCTGAGCTCTACCCATATTGCCTCGCTGCATGATCCTTCCGAGGTGTCCTCCCGCAGTACAGCTGTGATATACACCTTTACCAGGAATGCAACTCTCCCACATCTTTTACATGCCCCTCTATCCCGCCTGAAGCATCTAAATCCCAGAACGTTTCACTGCGAATCCTGTCCTTCCCTCAACCAAGTCTCTGTAATAGCAACAACATCATAGTTCCAAGTAATAATCCAAGCTCTAAGCTCATCTGCCTTACCTACTATACTTCTCGCATTGAAACAAATGCACTTCAGACTTCCAGTCCCGCTGTGCTCAGCAACATCTCCTTGCCTGCTATTCCTCTCAGTCATACTGGCCTTATTCACTAGTTCTCCTTCAGTTATTTCACCTGCTGACCTACTGCTCTGGTTCCCACCCCCTTGCCACACGACGTTAAACCCTGCCGAGTGAAGCTAGCAAACCTTTCAGCCAGGATATTTGTGCCCCTCCAGTTTAGATGCAACCCGTCCTTCTTGTACAGGTCCCACCTGTCCCGGAGGAGATTCCAATCATCCAGATATCCGAAACGCTCCCTCCTACACCACCTGTTTAGACACGTTTTTAGATGCACTATCCTCCTATTTCTAGCCTCACTGGCACGTGGCACATTGAGTAATCCCGAGATTTCTACGCTATAGGTCCTGTCTTTTAACTTACTTCCTAACTCCCTGAACTCCCCCTGCGCGACCTCATCACTCTTGCTGCCTATGTCGTTCACACCAATGAGTACCACACTACTGACTGTTCACCCTCCCACTTCAGAGTGCCCTTGCCCGTTCAGAGACATCCTTTACACTAGCACCAGGGAGGCAACATAATATCCTGGAGTCTTTCACGCCCACAGAAGCGCCTATCTGTGCCCCTGACTATAGAGTCCCCCTATAACGATTGCTCTTCTGCGCTTTGTGCCTCCCTGCTGAACAAACAGAGCCAGCCATGGTCCCATTGCTCTGACTGCAGCTATTGTTTTCGCCTGATATGCCATCCCCCCGAACCATAACCAAAACGGCATACTTGTTGGAGAGGCGGATAGCCATCGGGGATTCCTGTACTGACTGCCTGCCCCTTCTAGCGGTCACTCATCTATCTGCCTGCACCTTGGATTTAACCACGTCTCTAAAACTCCTGTCTCTGGTGCTTTTCGCCACCTGCATGCTCCTCAGTGCATCCAATTGCTGCTCCAGCCGATCAATGCGGTCTATGAGGAGCTGCAACTGGGTACACTTCCTGCTGGTATAGTTTCCCGGAACGCTGGAAGCATCACGGACCTCCCACATTAAACACTTTACCCTCTAACTGACATTACTAGCACTAATTAATAGATTAATTTAAAATAAACACTTATTAAATCCTTACTAAGTTAAGTTACAATTCACTATATGGTCCCTAGCGCTAGATTTCTACTATAAATATTAAATGCTAAATACAGTAATCAACTACCTCCGGTTTCGTTATTCCTCTACTTATTAATTAATTAGTTAATTAGCGTTAATTAGTTTATCAATGTTTTATTTTCAAATTCAGTGCAGATTCCATACCAGCCAAGCAGGTCACTGCTCTCTTCTGGCGTCGCTGTTGTTGTCCGCTCTGCTCCCAGAAGGTAAGATGTTTTTTTTAAAAACAAGACAGTGTTTTCTTTTTAAACTTGACTGCCGGTAGTTTTTTATTAGACTGGTATCCCTGTGGATTTTTTAAATTATTACTTTGCCATGTGCCTGTGTATAAAAGGAGACGTTTATATTTTTTTCTAAAACTTCGGGTATGTGTTCTGCTATTGTATTATGTTAAAACACCTGCTTAACACTTTCATAGACTTGGACACTGGTTTAACTGAAGCTCCCCCTGTTATTTGTTCAGAAACTTAACAATGTGACCTGACATGCCCTGATTTCCCACACTGAAAACATATCAGACGTACCTTTACTGGTATAACTCCTGGTTTCCATCTTTTCAAAGTTGGAGACTGATCCGGTTTTCCTTCCCTATTCTTATTTTTATACTACTCTCCCCTGAATTCCTCTGCTGACGTGTCTCTGCTGCTGGTCTATGCTCTCTTTTTAAACACCTCTCTACCAATGACTCTCTGCTGTTGCGTCTCTGCATGACGTTGCCGCATCCTTTTAAAACTCTCTCCAGATGTGATCTGCTGCTGTGCCTCTGCTGGTGATTCCCACACACTTTATAAACTCCTCTCTCTATAGTTACTTTGCTGCTTTCTTTCTGTGTATCCCGAAAGGATCTGTGCCGGGGCCTTAACTATTCACTCTATTCTTTAACGATTCAGATGATGGGAGAGAAAGCCAAATATTCAAATCTGATGACACATGGTTTTCTGACATGCATGTAGCATTTGTCGGGTTTCTAAGTGATTGTTCTGAGGGTGAGGGTGAGAATACATGGTCACATGCGTTACACAGAACATAAGAACATCGGAAATAAGAGCAGGATCAGGCCGTTCCGCCCCTCGAGCTTGCTGAACCATTCAATAAGATCATGGCAGATCTAATGGTTGTCTCAACTCCATTTTCCTGTCTGCCTGAATTAACTC
This sequence comes from Heterodontus francisci, assembly GCF_036365525.1. NCBI lineage: Eukaryota > Metazoa > Chordata > Chondrichthyes > Heterodontiformes > Heterodontidae > Heterodontus > Heterodontus francisci. The sequence continues at coordinate 322,765 of NW_027141749.1, read as the reverse complement.
TTGACTCCCTTGTACATAAAATAATTGCCAAAGGGCCTGTTTCTGTACTGTATGACTCGAAAGATCTAACTCGGCCTTGAATGTATGCAATGTTCCAGCCTCCACTGCTTTCTGGTGTAGACAATTCCAAAGAGAAATGATCCTCTGTGGGAAAAAAATCCTCCTCGTCTCTGTTTTAAATGGGAGACACCTGATTCTGAAACTGTGCCCCATCGTTCTCGATTTCCCCACGAGGGGTAACATTCTATCAGTATAGACCTTGTCAAAACCTTTCAAAATCTTGCATGTTTCAATGAGATCATCTATAATTCCAGTAAACTCCAATTAGTATCGTTACAGCCTGCTCAACCTTTCTTCAAAAGACAACCCTTCATCACAGGAATCAGCGTGGTGAGCCTTCTCTGAACTGCCTCCAATGCATTTATACCTGGCCTTAAGTAAAGAGAACAAAACTGTAGGCAGTAGTCTAGATGCCGTCTCACCAACACAATCAAAGCAAGACTGTCCTACGTTTTAAACTCTAGACCCCTTGCAATAAACACCAGCATTCCATTTGCCTTCCTAATTCCTTGTTGTACCTGCTTGCTAACCTTTCCTCATTCATGTACAAAAACAGCTAGATCCCTCTGTACCGCAGAGTTTTGCATTCTCTCTCCTTTTAAATTAAATTCTGCTTTGTCTTCTTCCTTCGAAACAGGATAACCTTAAATTTTCCCACATTATACTCAATCTGCCAATGTTTTTCCCACTCACATAACCTGTCTAAATCCCTTTGAAGACTCTTTGTGTCCCCCAAAAATCTTGATTTTGCAACTATCTTTATATTGTCCACGAATTTGGCTACAATACAATCGTTCCCGTCGTCCATGTTATTAAAAATAACTGAATAGTTAGTTTTGACTGGCGTTATTGCTGAGGCATTTGGCATCGTTGCCAGCCATAGCTAACAAGACCCACGTTCCAGCTGGGCAGTCACTGAATTTGACAGCCACTGCCAACGTACTATGAAGGCGGAAGTGCATATTCAGAGATTGGTTAGCAAAGCATATGTAATCTTGGGCTTACAGGCATTGAGTACAAAGACAGGGTGATTATGCTGAATCGTTATGAAGGTCACGTTTGGCCCCATCTGGAGTGTTGCATCCAGTTCTGGTACCGAAACGTTGGGAAGGATGAGACGGTCCTTGAGAGGGTGCAGAGGAGATTTACCAGAATGGTTCCAAACAGGAGGCATTTTAGTGAAAATATTTAGTTGGAGGAGCTCGGTTGTTCTCCTTGGAACAAAGGCGATTAATGGAAAGATTTGATAGAATGGTATAAGATTCTAAGAGATTTAGATAAAGTAGACAAAGAAAATCTATTCCCATTAGCTGTTTGTACAAGGACGAGAGGACGTAGATGGACTGTTTTCAGCAAGAGATGCAGCGGGGACGTGAGGAAGACCTTTTTAATAAAGCGAATGATGATCATCTAGACCTCCCTCCATATGAGGGTGCTGGAAGCAGAGAGGATCAGTGATTTCCAAAGGAAAGTGGATGGGAACTTGGGACAAACAAACGCACAGGGCTAGAGGAATCAAGCAGGAGAGATGGGACTGATTGAAGCAGTCGGTGGAGAGCCGGCATGAAATCGATGGCCAAATGGCCTCCTTTGCTGCCAGAAATATATTAATGAATGAAAAGACAAATTGAGGAGGCTTGTATGTTGCATTTGTTCATCGGATGTGGGTGTCGCTGGTGAGGCCAGCATTTATTGCCCATCCCTAATTGCCCTTGAGAAGGGGGTGGTGAGGTGCCTTCTTGAACCGTTGCAGTGCTTGCGAGGTAGGTCCGCCAAAAGTGCGATAAGGAAGCGTGTTCCAGGATTCTTGCCTCGGGTCAGTGAAAGAATGGCAATATAGTTCCAATTCACTACGGTGTGTGTCTTGGGAGGGGAACGTGCAGGTGGTGGTTGTCTTCCCATGCATCTCCGGGCCCTCAAGAAATTCTACACCATCAAGGACAAAGCAGCCTGCTTGATTGGCACTCCATTCACAAACGTTTACTCCCTCCACCACCGATGCACAGCGGCAGCATTGTGTACCATCCACAAGGTGCACTGCAGCAACGCACCAGGGCTCCTGAGACAGCAACTTCCAACTCCGCGACCTCAATCACCCAGAAGAACAAGGGCATTAGATGCATCAGAATACCACCCACTGCAATTCCCCTCCAATTATATTGCCGTCCTATCACTGCCACTGGATAAAAATCCTGCAACGCACTTCCGAACAGCACTCTGCATCTTCCTACCCCACATTGACTAATTGACTATAGCGGCAGAAGGCAGCTCACCAACACCATTGCAAGTGCAATTATGGATGGGAAATAGATGCCAGCGTTGCGAACGACACCTAGATCCCATGAACGAATAAAACATGAATCAATACTCTGATGGGTATCTCACACCCACAGGCTGATGCAATTGGGGATGTGCTGTCAATCTCATCGTGCCTCACTACCCCGGCCGTGCCCAAACGGCTCACCCCCTCCCCCACTCCCCGCTCGTCCACGTCCAGGCCCACTTGCTGATTCAACTCTCTCTCAATGAGCGGGCCGAGGAATTATACAAAGAGAGGAGGCTGTTGTTAAGGCTCTTTGCTTTTATTGGCTTTCATGGTGCAGTGGCGCTCGAGGAATCAGAAGTCGCAGCGAGGGGGTGGGTGTGCTAACATGGCTGAACGGGTGGGGATGGGCGCAGGGGAGCTGTTTGCTGCAATTGAAGGATTCATGAGTTGAAAACAGCGAGAGTCTGGGCGGTCAGGGCGTCCAGCCTCATTAGTTCTTTGTTCCGACAGCACTGCATCCCGTGATGGCACATGGCATGAATTCCAACCTCTTCACTTTGGCAAGCAGCTCTGCGGCACACAGCATTCAACATCAGACAGGTATAATTATCGTCTGCAAGAGAACAGAGATAATCCATTTACTGCTCGATGTGTTGGCAGAAGCGGTTATTAATTGTATGTTAAGTATATTTAGTTGTCAACAAGCAATTGAGAAATAAATGGGACTCAGCCGAGCCCTTTTAAGTAGGAACAGACTGAAGCTCTGGCTGCTGGATTAGGAGGTACATGCATGCAATGTTTATCTCTGTACATAAACAAAAGTGTGTAAAGATTGCTCTCCAATTCAATCCTTCATCATGTAGTGGATGCGGGGTGGAGACGGGGGTGCGGCGGTGGAGCACAGACACAAGTCAGACAGCTCTCCAGAAGAACAACTCAGTGAGTCCCACTCCTCAAGACTTTCCCCATGGCCCTGCAATTTTCTTTTCCCTTCAGATAGTAACTCAATTCCCTTTTGAAAGCCACCACACTCTCAGGCAGTATATTCAGCATCATAACAACATTTATTCTCGTGCTGTTATTGCTTCTGTTGTCCATTACCTGAAGCACAGCCCTCTTGTTCTCGACCCTTCCACCAATGGGAACAGTTTATTGCTGTTTGCTCTGTCAGGACCCCGCCTAATTTTGAATACCTCTAACAAATCTTGCTCAACTGTCTCTTCTCCAACTTTCACCAAGCGGGCATCACAGTGGCGCAGTGGTTAGCACCACAGCACCACAGCTCCGGCATCGTGTGTTCAGTTCTGGCTGCTGTCTGAGTGGAGTGTGCAAGTTCTCCCTGTGATCAGGTGGGTTTCCGCTGGTCAGCCGCAAACCAGGTGGTCTGGTTTCCACCCACAGCCAAAGACTTGCAGGTTGGTAAGTAAATTGATCGTTGTAAATTGGTGGGGATGTGGTAGGAATATGGGATTCATGTAAGGTTAGCATGGGTGAGTGGATGTTGGTTGGCACAGACACAGTAGGCCGAATGGCCTGTTTCAGTGCTGTACCAAAAAATAAATAAACAACCTCAGGCTCTCCGATGTGCAGATGTAACCCAAATCCCTCATCCATGGAACCCTTCTTGTAAGACTTTTCTGCACCCACTCTAAAACCTTGACATCCTTTCGAAAGTGCGCTGCCTAGAATTGGATGCAATACTCTACCTGTGGCCGAACCAATGTTTTGTAAAGGTTTATCATATTACATAAAACTACAGATTAACGATGGTACAGAATTAAGCCAATCAGTCCAGGAGGTCATTTCCGACATTGGTGCTCCAAACAACGGCTCCGAAAGAATACAGGAACATAAGCACATGCGGTCATTCACCACAGCCCCACCCCCACCCCCCCCCCCCCCCCCACCTCCCAACAAAGGCTGTGAATTTTAGGAATTCTCTATAACAGAGGCTTGTGGGAATTCCATATATTTCAGACAGAGATTAATAGATTTTTGATTTGTCAAGAAATCGAGAGATCTTTGGAGTGAACGGGGAAGTTGAGCTGGTAAAGTTCTGCCATGAAGAATGAAGCAGACTGGAGGGGACGAATGGTCTATCGCTGCCCTATTTTATAGGTGCTTATGTCATCCTCCATTCCTTTCTCCGTCATGTTTTCTCAGTCTCCCATTAAATGCATCGATTCTATTCACCTCAACCACTCCCTGTGGCAGCGAATTCCAAATTCTTCCTATTCCCCTGATAAAGAAGGTTCCCCTGAATTCCCGATTTGGTTTATTGTCAATGATCTTGTAATGCTGAACGCTAGTTTTGCACGTCTTCACTAGTGAATATATTTCTCTTGGCATCCACGCTTTCAAAACATTTCATAATTTTGAAGACCTCCATTAGATGACTTGCCAGCCTTCACTTTCGATGAGAATAGAACCCCAGCCTATTTAATCCTTTCCTGATAGGTATACCCACGCATTTCCCGGATATCTTTTGATTATTATTCATTCATGGGATATGGGCGTCACTGGCTATGCCAGAATTTATTGCCCTTGAGAAGGTGGTGGTGAGCTGCCTTCTTGAATTGCTGCAGCCCATGTGAAGTAGGTACACCAACAGTGCTGTTAGGAAGGGAGTTCTTGGATTTTGACCCAGCGACAGTGAAGGAACGGCGATATAGTTCCAAGTCAGGAAGGCATGCGACTGGGAGGGGAACTTGCAGGTGCTGGTGTTCCCATGCATTTGCTGCCCCTTTCCTTCCAGTTGGTAGAGGTCGCGTGTTTGGAAGTTTCCGTCTAAGGAGCTTTGGTGCATTGCAGCAGTGTATCTTGTAGATGATACACACTGCCGCCACTATGCGTCGGTGGTGGAGGGAGTGAATGCTTGTAGATGGGATGCCAACCAAGCGAGCTGATTGTCCTGGATGGCGTCGAACTTCTTGAGTGTTGTTGGAGATGCACCCATCCAGGCAAGTGGAGAGTATTCCATCACACTCCTGACGTGTGCCTTGGAGATGGTGGACAGGCTTTGGGGAGTTAGGAGTGAGTTACTCGCCTCAGGAGTCCTGGCCTCTGATGCTTTTGCAACCATGGTATTTATATGGCTAAACCCAGTTCGGTTTCTGGTCAATGGTAGCCCCTAGGATGTTGATAGTGGGGGATTCATCCATGGTAAGTAATGTCATTGAATGTCAAGGGTAGATGGTTAGATTCACTCTTGTTGGAGATGGTCATTGCCTGGAACTTGTGTGGCGTGAATGTTAGTTGCCACTTATCAGCCCAAGCCTGGATATTGTGATGGTCTTTTTGCATTTCTACAGGACTGCTTCTGTATCTGAGGAGTCACGAATGGTGCTGAACATTGTGCACTCATCAGCGACCATCCCCACTTCTGACCTTATGATTGAAGGAAGGTCATTGATGAAGCGGCTGAAGATGGTTGGGCCGAGGACACGACCCTGAGGAACTCCTGCAGTGCTGTCCTGGAGCTCAGATGTTTGACCTTCAACAACCACAACCATCTTAATTTGCGCTAGGTGTGACCCCAGCCAGCGGAGGGCTTTCTCCCTGATTTCCATTGACCTCAGATTGCCTAACGCTCCTTGCTGCCAAACTCGATCAAATGCTGCCTTGATGTCAAGGTCAGTCACTCGCACCTCATCTCTTGAGTTCAGTTCTTTTTTCCATGTTTGAATCAAGGCTGTAATGAGATCAGGAGCTAAGTGGCCCTGGCGGAACCCAAACTGAGCGTCTCTAAGCAGGTTATTGCTAAGCAAGTGCTGCTTGATGGCACTGTTCATGACTCTTTCCATCACTTTATTGATGATCGAGAGTAGGCTGATGGGGCGATAATTGGCTGGGCTGGACATGTCCTGATTTTTGTGTACAGGACATAGCTGGGCAATTTTGCACATTGCAGGGTAGATGCCAGTGTTGCAGCTGTACTGGAACGGCTTGGCTAGGTGCGCAGCAAGTTCTGCAGCACAGATATTCAGTACTATTGCCAGAATACTGTCAGAGTCCATAGCCTTTTCAGTATCCAGTGCCGTTAATCGTTTGTTGACATCATGCGGAGTGAATCAAATTGGCTGAAGTCTGGCATATGTGATGCTGGGGACTTCAGGAGAAGGCCGGCTTCGATCATGAACTCGGCACTTCTGGCTGAAGAGTGCTGCAAATGCTTCAGCCTTATCGTTCTCACTGATGTGCTGGCCTCCCCCATCGTTGAGGATGGGGATATTTGTGAAGCCACCTCCTCCAGTTAGTTGTTGAATTGTCTACCACCATTTATGGCTGGATGTGGCAGGACTACAGAGCTCAGCTCTGATCCGTTGGATATGGGATCGCTTAGCTCTGTCTATCACATGCTGCTTCCGCAATTTGTCACGCAGATGGTCCTGTATTGTAGCTTCCCCAGGTACCTCATTTTGAGGTATGCCTGGTGCTGCTCCTGGCATGCCCTCCTGCACTCTTCATTGACCTAAGGTTGGTTTCCAGGCTTGATGGTAATGGTAGAGTGGGGTATATCCGGGCCATGAGGTCACAGATTGTGGTTGAGTACAATTCATCTGCTGCTGATGCCCCACACCACCTGATGATTGCCAAGTTTTGCAGTGCTATATCTGTTCGAAATCTATCCCATGTCGCACGGTGGTAGTGCCACACAACACGATGGACGGTATCCTCAATGTGAAGACAGGAATTCGTCTCCACAAGGACTATGCGGTGGTCACTCCTACCCATGCATGGACAGATGCATCTGCACCAGCCAGATTGGCGAGGATGAGGTCAAGTATGTTTTCCTCTCTTGTTGGTTCCCTCACCACATGCCACATACCCAGTCTAGCAGCTATGTCCTTTAGGAATCGGCCAGCTCGGTCAGTAGTGGTGCGACCGAGCTACTCATGGTGATGAACATTGACGTCCCCCACCCAGAGTGCATTCTGTGTCCTCGCCACCCTCAGTGCTTCCTCCAAGTGCCATTGAACATGGAGGAGTACTGACTCAACAGCTGAGGGAGGACTGCAGGTGGTAATCAGCAGGAGGTTTTCTTGTTCTTGTTTGATATGATGCCATGAGACTTCATGGGTCCAGAGTCCATGTTGAGGACACCCAGGGCAACTCCCACCCGACTGTATACCACTGTGCCACCACCTCTGGTGGGTCTGCCCTGCCGGTGGGATAGGACATCCCCGGGGATGGTGATGGTAGTGTCTGGGACATTGATGTCAGACAGCATTCCGTGAGTATGACTATGTCAGACTGTTGCTTGACTAGTCTTTGGGACAGCTCTCCCGAATTTGGCACAAGCCCCCAGTTGTTAGCAAGGAGGACTTTGCAGGGTCGACAGGGCTGGTTTTCCCATTGTCATTTCCGGTGCCTAGGTCGATGCCGGGTGGTCCGTCCGGTTTCACTCCTTTTTCTGACATTGTAGCGGTTACATACGACTGAGTGGCTTGCAAGTTTATTTCAGAGGGTATGTAAGAGACAGCCACATTGCTGTGGGTCTGGAGTCACATGTCGGCCAGACCAGGTAAGGACAGCAGATTTCCTTCCCTAAAGTATATTAATGAACCAGATGGGTTTTTGCAACTATCGACAATGGTTTTATGGCCATCATTAGACTAGATTTTTAGTTCCACATTTATAAATCGGATGCAAATTCCACCTTCTGCTGTGGTGGGATTTGAACCCATGTCCCCAGAGCAGTACCCTGGGTTTATGGGTTAATAGACCAGTGGCAATACCACTACGCCACCGCCTCCCCGTAAATAATATTTGCACCATCTCGAACGCCATTATATCCGTCTCATAATGCGATGGCCACAAATATGTGCATTGCTCTATGTGTGGTCTAAGCACATTTCAGTACAGGTAAATAATGTCAACAGTTTTCCACGCAAGTTGCCCTTTAAATATGTTGGATCTTGTGCCTTCTTAGAGCACACAGAAAGGCCAGTTGGGCCATCGTGCCCGTGCTAGGCTAGGCTATCCAATAATGTTCCATTCTCCCTGTTCTTTCCCCATACGCTGCATGAGGTTCCTTTGCAAGTATTTATCCAACGCCCTTTCAATAGTCACTGTCGCATTTTCTTCCTCCGACTGTCCATTTCTGCAGTGTACTCCAGCCACCAAATTTATAGAACGGTCAAAGCACAGAAGGAGACCATTCAGCCCCACTTGTCTGTGTTGGCTGTCTGGAGGAGGAACTCAGCCAATCCCGTTTCACTGCCCTTTCCCCATTGCTCTGCAAATTTATCTATTCAAATAATTATCCAATTACCTTTTGAGCACCACGAATGAATCTTCCTCCATCACAATCTCAGGCAGTGCGTTCCAGATCCAAACCATTCACTGAATAAATAAAATCATCTTGTCGCCAATGCTTCTTTTGCCATTTGCCTTAAATAGGTATCCGTTGGTTTTCCCCATCTACTCTGTCAATATCCCCTATGTCTTTGAACACCTCTATCAAATCTCCTCTCAACCTTCTGTTCTCCATGGAGAACTGCCCTAGCTTCTCCAATCCATCCACGTAACTGAAATCCCACATCCCTGGTAACATTCTCAAGCTCGCCGTGCATTCCTCACCTCTCTCTCGCTGTCCTGGCTCTCTTAAATTATCAATTAAATCAACTATTTTCCTTAAATCTGTGTTCAGTGGTTCCTGATCCGACTGTCATTGGTACCAGTTTCTCCTCACAGACCCTCAGCATTTAGCACACCTCTTTTGAATCTCCTCTGCTCCTCTAATAGCTCCGATTTGAAGTTTTGCAACGAATATTGCTTCAGAAAATATTGCACTAACTGCAAGATAGCAAGTGGATTTATTTGTTAAAAGTCATGTGGCTCATGACTTACCAGTCATAGAATAAATAGCGAGGTTGGGCGCAACCGCCTTGCCTGTTTCTAGTTTGAACTCAATGCCGGGAACGGTGTCAGAAATGAGCAGCACCAATTGTCTGACAACTCAGTTTTGGAATTAGAACAGTGCAGAATCATTTGGGTCCAAGTCAGTGCCTGCTGTGCTTTAAACAATCCACCACCATGTGGGTTTAAGGTTAATGCCAGATTTCCTATTTCACCTTTACAATTTTATGGGCACATCCTTTACGACCCATTCCACGTACAAACCTAGGCGTGATCCTTCGACGGGATAAAACCTCTTTAGCTGTGTAATTGTCTCTTTGGCACTGGTTGAGGTGAAGTTAGCTGGACCTTTCATTTTCAAAATCATTATGTCAAGAGGTTTGGATTACATGCAGTGTAAATGAGGGGGAGTTGGCTGCATATTGAGCAGGCAAAAACTAAGTGCTGCTGAGGCAGAAAATCTGAAGCGAAAACACAAAATGCTGCAATTGTTCGACTGCTCTTGCAGCCTCTGTAGAGAGAGAGAGAGAGAAGGATAGGGAAGAAAACAAGTTGAGAAGAGGTCACAAAAGCGTCTGCAAAGGGATGAAGGTAGGGTAAGTGAAAGGCCAAAACTTTGGTAGATGTATTATAATGCGGGAAAATGTCAGGTTATCCACTTTAGCAGGAAGAATATGAAAGCAGATTTTTTTAACATCGGGGGAGATTGCAGGCTTCTACTTGGATCGTGTACATGAATCACAAAAGTTACAGGTGGAGCAAGTGATTCGGTAGGCAAATTGAATGGAGGTGGATTTGCAAGTGGATGGAGTATACAAGTAGATACGTCTTGCTACAACAGTAAATGTATAGGTGAAACTGCAACCAGAGTACTGTTTATAGTTTTGGCTTCCTTACTGAAGGCGGGATGTACTTGCTTTGGAGGCAGTTCAGAGAAGGTAACTAACTGATTCCTGGGATGAAGGGGTTGTCTCAAAAGGAAAGGTTGAGCAGTCGGGTCTATACTCATTGGTATATAGAAGAATGAGAGGTGTTCTTATTGAAACTTGTAACATCCTGAGGGAATTTGGCAGGTGGGATGCTGAGAAGATGTTTCCGCTCTTTGCGAAATCTAAAACTAGAGGGGCACAGATTCAGAATAAGGGCTCTCCCATTTAAGACGATGACAAGGAGGAATTTATTCTCTCAGAAGGTCGTTAATCCTGTGGAGCTCTCTTCCCCAGAGAGCAATGGAGGTTGGGTCATTGAATACATTAAAGGCTGAGTTCGATAGATTATTGATCGACAACAGAGTCAAAGATTTCTGAGGATCGTCAGGAAAGTGGAGTTCAGGCCACAATCAAATCAGCCATGATCTTATTACATAGTGGAGCATTCTCACAAGGCCGAATGGACTACTCCTGCTCCTATTTCTTATGTTATGTTCTTATTAAGGAGCGGACTCTCGGCTCAGTTTTGAGGTTCTGGCTGTCTTCCAACAGGGGCCTGGCAAGCTAGGCAACCCCAGAGCCGTCATAAAGCCGCCCAGTGCTAAGAAGAATGCCAGATCACCACCGGATGTGTGACTCAACAGGCATCTTTCTTTACATCAGGTATGGTACCAACCAGTTAAACTACTGGAAAGATGCTGTTGTAACAGAAGAGATTTAATAGAGGTGTGCTAAATTATGAAAGATTATGAGGAGAAACTTGTACCACTGGACGCAAATTTAAGTAATGAATTGACTTAATTGATAATTTAAGAAGTTAGGAGACAGAGAGACAGACATAGACACAGAGAGAGAGACAGAGGGAGACGAGGACCACACGTTGAGCTATGGGAATGGTTGAGAGGAGGTTTGATAGATGTGCTGAAAACCATGAGGGGTCTGTTCACAGTAGATAGGGAGAAACTATTCCTATTGATGGAAGGCTCAAGAACCAGAGGGAACCGATTTAAGGCGATTGGCAAAAGAGCCAATGGTGACATGCTAGTGTTGAGGCATTCACATTGGTTACACTACAGGGCCGAGTTTGCAAACGAAGATGCAATGTTCCAAGCGCAGCATATCAGTGCTAATAACGGAGAGTAAGAAGGCTGTAGCAAATGCCATTGGACTCTCTCCTCCCTCGCTGTCTCTCCATCACTTTCTGTCACCCATCTATCTTACTCACTGTGTCACGGTTTCTTTCTCTCGCTCAGTTCCACTCTTTCATCATTTGCATCTCCTCCTGACACCTTTTCTTTCTTCATCTCCTCCTCATGCTCTCTCTCTCTCCGTGCTCTGTTACCTTGCCTGATTCACCTGATGGGGTGGTGAGCTGTTCCAACTTTGAAGCCATTGTCGTTTTGTTAAACATTTGCCTGTAACGCAGAGTTGACTGGCCTCCAGTTGCTGTCCAATCTGACTCTCTTGAGCACGGTGTGAAGAATGAATTTACCCTGAATATGAATCAGCACCTCACTGCCTGTCTGCGGACAATACACAAAGCCACAACTTTTGAGTGTCCAACTATCATCGGTTGGAAGCATTAACACTGGAAGACATTCTGTGCCCTTGCCACCCTCAGTGCTTTTTTCCCAAGTGTTGCGCAAGGTGGAGGAGCCATGATTCATCTGTTGAGGTGGGGAAAGTAGCAATCAGCAGGTGGTCTCCTTGCCAATGTGTGACCTGATGCCACGAGACTTCATGGGATCAGGAAACAATGTGGAGAAATTTCAGGGGAACACCCTCCTGAGCGCACAACACTGTGCCACCACCTCTGGTAGGCATTGCCAGCGGGACAGGACATACCCGCGAACAGTTATGGAGGAATCTGTGACATTGACTGTAAAATATCATTCGGTGAGAATGACTAGGGCAGGCTGTTGCTTGTCTGCTTTGTGGGACGTTTCTCCCAATTTTCGCACAGATCCGCAGATGTTAGCGATGAGGATTTTGCAGGGTGGATTGGGCAGTGCAAACCATTGTCGTTTTCGGTGCTGATGTCATATCCGCTGTTGTATCCAGTTCTATTTGAATTGTCTGCAGGGGTTTCATGCTATGAGTGTCTTACTTGGTTATTTCACAGGGCAGTTAAGAATGAATCACGTTGCTGTGGGTCCGGAGTCACATGTAGGCCAGACCAGGTAAGGATGGCAGATTTCCTTCCCTAAAGAAAATTAGGGAATCAGATGGGTTTTTCGGACAATTTGGTATTTTGATTGTCACCTCACTGATCGTACTTTTTATTCCAGATGTGTGAATGAACTGAATTTAAAATCCCTCAGTTGTCCTGATGGAATTTGAAATCTTGTCTTCAGATCATTGCTCCAGGCCTCAAGATTAATGGTCCACGAAACTAACCCCTATGCTACTGTACCGCCTCCAACCGTTCACTGTAGGAGCTGTGTTCAGTGTCGGGAACCGTGACCTGTTTATGGGGTGTGTTACGTGCATCACTAGTTGCAATCTGTGAATATTCTCCCGACCCCAAGTATGACTGAGTTCACTCAGAAACCCTCTTCCACACTCATCTCCAATCTCTCCCTTCCTTTCCAGCTGCCTGCCATTTCGTTTACCTCTTCCCCCACGCCCAACCCACTCCCAATTTCTTAGTTCCATGTGCCTACACGCTCCCTTTTCCCGAGTGCCCCGTCCGTTCTCAGTTTCAGTGGCCCTGTCGTGAGACTGACGAGGCCCCAGCAATTACTGACACCCATTTCAATGTCAATCTGGCGGCACGCTGAGCCCAAAGTGTTTTATTTCCATGATGCAGGCAGTACTGAGTGCGAGGTAGTGGGAGCTGCACAATCAAATGGAACATGAATTAATGTCAGCTTCTGTGGATGCCCCATAGTGGTACATATCCCCGGATTGTGCATCATATGCTCCTGTAGCACCTGAAATTGCCCAAACAACTCCGATCGAAATCGAGCTCATTTGGCTGACACAGGCCTTCTGCACAGTACAGCCAATGTTGTCACTTACGAAAATATTACCTGAAACCCAGAAAGGAACACGTCCCTAATCAGTGTTTCACTCACATGGAGGTGGTGGTATTGCACAAGTTTGTATTTCTTCCTCCTGTGCTTCACTAACTTCCCTTGTATACATCGATACTATTCACCTCAACACTCCCTGTGGTAACGAGTTGCATAGTCTCCACACTGACTGGGTAAAGACGTTTCTCCTGAATTCCCCATTGGATTTATTAGTGACTGCCTTATGCTGAGGGCCCATGCCACCAGTTCCAGTCTCACCTGCAAGTGAAAACGCCTTCCCGACGTCTACCCTATCTCTGTCTTCTGTATGTTATGCAACATCAGCAATGTGAATTAATATAGCAAGCGTCACATCGTGAAGTGTCCCACGACGTTTTGTGTGACAGGAGAAAACCCGAAAAACATCAGTCACCGAGCCATGGAAGGAGATATTAGGGCCAGGCTACCAAAAGCTCAGCCAAAGAGGTCGGTTTAAGGGAGCGTCTTAAAGGAGGAGAGAGGGAGACAGAGAGGTTTAGGGAGGGAATTCAACAGCTTAAGGATCCAGGCAGCTGAAGTCTGCTGAGGAGCCCTGAATTGGAGGAGTGCAGGGATATCAGAGGATTGTCGAGGCTGGAGGAAGTCACATAGAAAGGGGGGGGGTTTCGGAGCAATAGAGGTATTTTTAAAGAAGGATGGGTATTTTAGAGGCACTGCGGACTGAGAGTAAGTGTAGATCAGCGATCACAGGGGATGAAGGGTGAATGGGGCACAGTGCACGTTAGGATCTGTGGGCAGCAGTTTTTTGGATGAACTCAAGTATATGGAATCTCTTCTCGGGGTATAGCCTCAGACAATTTTTTGGGAGACGAATGGAATCAGTAGCTGGGAAACCGAGTTTGTGATGGGGCCAGAAGATAATTCCTTCAGTCTTCACAAATTTAAGGGAAGAAGATTTTTGCTCATCCAGTAGTGTGTGTCGGATAAGCAATATGATAAAGTAGAGAGTGTGGAAGAGTCGAGAGTGGTGGTAGTGAGGTAGAGCAGGGTTTCGTCAACATGCATGTGAAAACCAATGCTGCATCTTTGCGCGATGTCCCAAGGGGTAGTTTGAAGATGTGAAATACGAGGTAGTGAAGGGTAAATCCTTGGTGAGTGGGGGGATAAAAAGGTGAAGTTGATGGGGATAATTAATACATCTGAAAATTGCAATCTTTTGAAAACGTTCAAAACGGAGACGGTTATATTCTCATTGGGAAACGGAGTGGAGTGTTAGAGCACCAAGGTGGATAGATGGAATTAGCATGCATATCAACATGAGCTGGTTGTATGATGAAAGAAGCTTGAGGGGCTAATTGGCTTCCTTGTCTTCCTACGAATGGTCCTAAAATTTAGCTAGTGCAAGATTTATTTACCTCTCGCTGGCAGATGTTTATTCTCTTCCATCGCAGTGATGGGCTATACCAAGGACTCCAAGAACAAGGAGCACTGTATTCATCATCTTCTGTTGAGCTGCTCAGTCACAATGAGATGGCTGAAGTACAGCAGATCTTTATATGAGCTCAGGGAATATTCAGTAATTAATAACCACACCAACACGCGGAGGCGATTGGCTCCATATTTGGCATGTTAAAGGGGCAGTGCACTAACTAGGACAAACAGTAACTGGAATCAAACATTGAGTGTGTCTCCTAAGCTGGTTGCTTTTCAAATTAATAAAGGGAGGGACCAGTCTGACTAATGAATGAATTGCTGAAGGTTTAAAGGAATTATTTGCAGTGCTTATTGTACGAAACATAGAGCAGAGGAGGAAGCCATTCGGCCCATGATACCTATGCTGCGTCTATGCAATGTTTGGCCAATTATTCCCACGTATCCACTACTGACAACCTGCGCATCGAGCCAAGCTGTTCTAATAAAGCTACAATACTGGCATCGGCCTGGCAATGTGAAAAATTGCTCATGTATGTCCTTTCCTTAAAAAGCAGGACAAACTGGCTAAGTACCACTCTGTCAGTCTACTCTCAATCACCAGCAAAATTGTGCAAGGTGTCGTCAATAAAGCTATCAAGCAGGACTTGGTCAGCAATAACTTTCTCACTGAGGCTCACTTTGGGTTTTAACAGGGCCACTCGGTCCCTGACCACATTACTGCCGTGGTCAAAGCATGGACAAAAGACATCAGGTAAGAGTGACAGACCTTCACACCAGGGCAGAATTTGACCAAGTGTGGCATCAAGGAGGGAGATTAAATTTGAAGTATTGGACATCAAGCGGAACCAACTTCCCCTCCCCTGGTTGGATTCATTCCTAGAACAAAGGAAGATGGTTCTGGTTTCTCGAGGCCGATCATTTCAGTGCAAGACATCGCTGCAAGTGTTCTCAGGGTCCTAGGCCTTAGCATCGTCAGCTGCTTCCTGAATGACCTTACCTCCATCATAATGTCAGATATGGGGATGTTTTCTGATAAGTGCACAGTGTTCAATACCAATTCGCAATGCCTTGGATACTGAAACAGTCCACTTAGAAATGCAGCAAGATGTGAACAACATCCAGGCTTGGAATGATATGTGGTAACTAACACTCACGTCATATATGTTCCAGGCAATGGTCATCTCAAGCAAGAGAAAATTTAACCATCTCCTCTTGACATTCAATGGCATTATCATTGTGAACTCCCTATCCTGAACATCCCAGGTGTTACCATTGACCAGAAACTGAACTGGACCAACTGCATAAATGCTGTGGCTACAAAAGCAGCTCAGGTGCTGGGTATTCTGCTTTGACTAACCCACTTCCTGACACCACAAACTACAAGGCGTAGTCATGAGTGTGATGGAATACTTTACACTTGCCTGGATGGTACAGATCAACAACGCTTAAGAAGCTCGATACCATGCAGGACAAACTAACCCGCTTGATCGGCACCGGATCAACCTTCAGCATGCACTCCCGCCACCGGTGGTACACCGGGACAACCGTGTGCACCAAATACAAGATGTCCTGTAGCAATTTGTCAAGGCTACTTGGACAACGCCGCCCAAATCTATGACATCTGCCACCTAGAAGGACAGGAGAACAGATATGTGGGAACACCACTGCCTGCAATTTCGCCTCCAAGCCACACACACCATATTAACTTGAAACCATATCAGCCGTTTCTTTACTGTGGCTGGGTCAAAATTCGGGAACTCCACTGTATGTGTACTTACATCACACCGACTGTAGTGGTTCAAGAGTCACCTCACCAAAAGGGCAATTACTGATGGTCAACAAATGCTGGCTTGCCAGCGACACCAACATTCCATGAACGACTTCATCAAAAAATGGTTGAATATGAAGCAGTGTGAGTCAGTGAGCTCAGGGGCGATGGTTCGATAAGACACGGGAACGGCAGAGTTTTGGATGAGCTGAAGATTACAGAAGGTAGGAGGTGAGAGGTCGAGCACAGTGCCCTCCGTACATGTTTGACGGAGACATTGTCACGGGGAAACCCTTTGTGATTTTGTAACTTGACATTGAAAGAGAAAACGTAGAGACCTGCCTGCGCCAGACAAATCAGTGTTTCTATAACTGTGGTTAGTTCAGCAAGCAGGCAAACACTGGTCCCCGAGATTGTCAGGGGAGGGTTTTCCAAACAGCGGGTGAGAATTTCGATAAGGAATGTACTCTAGATATGGAGGGGGTTCCGAAATGCCCATCACTAACAGTTTAGATAGGAATGATGGTCGTGCCACCGAGCTGGCCAAGTACTGAAGAACATAGCGACCATACGGGGCCTGCACCAGGCGGTGAGAGAAACCACATCATAGAAACAAAAAGCACTCTCTGGCTTTCTCTCTGTTTCTCTCAGTCTCTAATCTTCTGTCTGTCTGTCTCTGTTTGTCTATCTCTATTGATCTCTGTTGCTATCTCATTCCATCTTTCTCTCTCCCTCTATCTCTGTCTGTTTCTATGCCACTTGATCATCATCTCTCTCTCTCACACACGCACACATTTCGAGGAGTTGACACTGAGATACATACCGGAACCATATATTGCCAGACGGGAGTGAATCTTTCCCTTTTACCCACTGTGTTTACTGTAAATGTGAAGGAGCTGAACCTGAGACACACACACATGCACCGTGCAGTACAAGATGGGACTCAATCATTCCCCTCTATGCACTGTGTACATGGATAAGAGCTGATACTGTGATGCACACAGGCAGTACAGTACCAGATGGCAGTGAATCATTCACTTTTTACCACTGTGTGTACTGCACATATACAACAGCTGATACTGATACACACATACACACCAACAGTACTGTAGCAGATGCCAGTGAATCATTCCCTTTTATCCTCTGTTTGTACTGTCCATGTACAAGAGATGGCACTGTGACACAGGCACACTTCTTCGTACAGCACGAGACCGGAGTGAATCACTCCCCTTTAACCACTTTGTGTACTGTACATGCACAGGAGCTGACGCTGAGACACACATACACCGACCATACAGCATCTGCACAGGAGTTGACAATGGGGCACAAATGCGTTTATGTCGCTGCTGAAGTGTTGGGTGAATAAGGAGAGACAGACAGCATTGCTGTACTGTCATCATCTACTTCGTATTCCCCCTATATGATCACACTATATTACCCCCAGAAAATCACGTTTTCGCGATTGCTTGTGAGAAGCCTCTCTAACCAGTAGGCATGAAAAGCAAAAACAAATCAGCAACCATGGGGTTAAATGGCGTCTCAACCAAAGCTAAATGTAGCAACTTAAATATTGAGAACAGCGCCAGCTAAGATGGAATGAGCACACGGTGTTCTAAACAACGAGTACCAGAGTTAATCATTGCAACCACTGACGGATTTGGACACTAAAATAAAAGTAAAATTTAGATGATGCAGTTGTGGTGCTTTCTACTATTCCAGGAACCTGGGACGAGCTGGCATGCCTTACGCTGCACTGTTCAGGACAGCTGATGCCAGACCACCTCTGCTCAGTCTTATGAAGGCCAGACTTTCGGTCTCCAAATCGGTTGTTCCTCAAAACAACTCGATATCTAACAGACTGATGCAGGGGTAAAACGTTAACCAGGAATAACAGACGAACAGAACACTTCATTCCTCTATTACACACCACTGGCACAGGTGCAACAAGGAAAGGGTGAGCTTCATTCTATTCATTATAGACAGGAATTGACTGACAGCAAAGTCCAGAAAATTGAAGAGGGCTTACATATATCAATATTGGCTTTAGCAACAGTGCACAAAAGTGAGGATATTATAGCTAAACTGGAGAAGCTGGTTTTGTTCTCCTTAGAGAGGAAAACGCTAAAGAGGAGATTAAATGGATGCATTTAAGAACATCATCCTGGCTGGGAAATGTAGCCACTGTTCCTTCAGTGTTACTTTGTCAAACTCCTGGAACTCGCACCCTAACAGCAGTGCAGGTGTACCCACACCACATGGACTGGAACAGTTCAAGTAGGCGGCTCACAACCAACCTCTCCAGGGCAATTAGTGATGGGCAACATCTAAATAAAATTTTTAAAAATCCATAAGCGTCAGCATTTCGAAAAGGCAGACAAAATGGAAAAATAATTGGGTGCTTTATCACTGGATAATAAAGCATGTCATCAGGGCATTAATGATAAATGCTGTCTGCTCAGGAGAATGTGTCGTAGAATCAGTATCAGTGGAGATTAGAAATAACAAGAAGTAGAAAGCGCTGGGGGGAGCAGTTTCTCAGTAGCGTAACAGTAACTACTGTTAGACAGAACAATAGTCAAGACATAAGAGGAGCTTGTAACAAAGAGATTGCACTAGTCCTGGGTGACGTTAGTCTCCATGTAAATGGGACAAAACAATTCAGCAAGGTAATTTGGAGAAATGCATTCATGATAGTTTCCTGGATCTGTATGTCATGGAAGCAATCAGAAAAGAGGCTCTTGTGGGTCTTACTTGTGCAAGGCGACGGAGTAAATTAGTGATCTTGAAGAAAGGGATGCTGTGGGAAAGAGCGGTCAGAATCTGGTGAAGTCAAAATTGAGTTTGAGAGAGATGAACATTAGTCGGAAATCAGAGCACTGGACTTAAGTAAAGCCAAATGCATAGAAATGAAGGATCAGTTGATAATATAGATAACCAATCACAAAACATTTGAAGAAATATTGCATCATTCCTGTCTAAACCTGCATTCCATTGAGAAAGAGAAACTCCATTCCAAAAATATTGGGGAACTAAGTAACTGTACTGTTAGACCGCACAGATATCTGTTAGAGTTCATTTTATTTGAGGATACAGAAAGTAGGGTCGATAAGGGAGAACCAGTTGATGCAGTACATACAGATTACCAAAAGGTGCCATGCAAGGGTTGTTACACAACATAAGACTTCATCGAATGGGGGGTAACGTATTGGCATGGCTATGGGATTGATTAACTCACATGAAACAGAGAGTCGGGTTGAGTTTTCTGGTTGCCAAACTAATTAGTGGAGTGTCGCAATTATCAGTGCTGGGACTTCAAATATTTGCAATCTATATTATTGACTTAGACGAAGAGATGGAGAGTAATGTATCTAGGCTTATTGAGGATACAAAACTGGGTGGGAATGCAAGCTGTGGGAAGCATAGACAGAGTCTGCAAAGAGATATAGACAGGTTAAGTGAGTGGGCAACAAGTTGCCAGATGGAGTATAATGTACAGAAGTTTGAAGTTCTTCACTTTGGCACACAGCATTGAAAAACAGTTTTTTTTTAACGAGGAATCTTGTCAATGTTGATGTTCAGAGAGACTCAGACAAGTCACAAAAAATTTAAACATACAGGTACAGCAAGCAATTAGGAAGACAAAAGACGTGTTGGTCATTATTGCAAAGGGATTGAAGTACGATAATAAAGAAGTCTTAGTACAATTGTACGGGGCTTTGGTGAGACCACACCTGGAGTATTGTCTGAAGTTTTGATCTCCATATTTTAGGATGGATTTACTTGCAATAGAGGCTGCACAACGAAGGTTCGCTAGACTGGTCGCTGGGATGAGAGTGTTGTCCTGTCATGAGAGGCTGATTAAATTCGGCCTATACTCTATGAAGTTTTGAACAATGAGACGTGATCTCAGAGAAACAATATTATGAAGGTGCTTGGCAGGGCAGACACTGAGAGGTTGTTTTCCCTAGCTGAGAATCTATATCACGGGGGCACAGTCTCAGGATAAAGGAGCGGTAATTTCTCACTGCAACAAGGAGACATGTGTACACTCAGAGGGTTGTGAAACTTTGGAATTCTCCACCCTAGATGGGTGTGAACACTGTATCATTGAGTATTTTCAAGACAGAGATCGATAGATATTTGGACTGCAAGGGAATTGTGGGATATAAAAAGGGGGCAGGAAAGTGGAGTTGAGGTCAAAGATCAGTCATGAAAATGTTCAATTGCAGAGCAGGCTCGAGAGGGCGAACACCGACTACAACTCCTATTTCTCATCACAACTGTCCCTGCACTGAATGCTATCACTGTACTGAACATAGTCGATTAAATTGAAAACAGCCTTAGAATTGCATAAAACATTCACCAGCTCAATCATTACTCAGAACGGTCCCTCCGTTTATTAATGAGAAAGCAGCTTTTGAGATTGATTTAATCATTGATTCCAGTTACAATTGGTCTCAGTTAGTGGAATGTCCCTTTAACGTGCCAAGGTAGAGCCAATCCCCACTGCTTGGGCATTATTATTATCTGCTGAATATTCTTCGAACTCGTATAAAGAGGTTCTGTACACCAGGCATCTCACTGTGTTTCTGAGAAGCTCAATGGAAGATGAGGAAACTGCTCTTGGTTTTTGGTGTCCTGGTGCTTGTACAGCACATCCCTGCCGAAGAGGAAGAGACAACTACAGTTTCATTCATAGGTCAGCATATTGTTCTGGAGCCAATCACTCGCAGGAACAGGAAGAGACCTTTCTGCCCCTCGACATTTTCTTTCTGCCATTCAATTCGATTGCAGCTGTTTTGTATCTGAAATCCATCTGGCCTCCGTGGTTCCGTTGTCGTGAATATCCTTTCCGAGCAAACAATCTATCAACATCTGCCTTCAAAATTCCAGTTCTACCCCGGCATCCACATCCGTTTGAAGGGGAGAGAGTTCCCTTTTTCATTCATTCATGGGGGTGTGCATCACTGGCCAGGCCAGCATTTATTGCCCATCTCTAATTGCCCTTGAGAAGGTGGTGGTGAGCTGCCTTCTTGAACCGCTACAGTCCATTTGGGGTAGGTACCCCAACAGTGCTGTTAGGAAGGGAGCTGCAGGATTTTGACCCAGCGACAGTGAAGGAACGGCGATATAGTGCCAAATCAGGATGGTGCGTGACTTGGAGGGGAACTTGCAGGTGGTGGTGTTGCCCTTGTCCTTTTTGTTCGTAGAGTTCGCGGGTTTGAAAGGAGCTGTCTGAGGAGCCTCGGTGCATTGCTGCAGTGCATCTTGTCGATGGTACACATTTCTGCCACTGTGCATCAGTGGTAGAGGGAGTGAATGTTTGTAGATGGGGTACCAATCAAGCGGGCTGCTTTGTCCTGGATAGGGTCGAGCTTTATGAGTGTTGTTGGAGCTGCACCCATCCAGGCAAGTGGAGAGTATTCCATCACACTCCTGACTTGTGCCTTGTAGATGGTGGACAGGCTTTGGGGAGTCAGGAGGTGAGTTCCTCACTTCAGCATTCCTAGCTTCTGACCTTCTCTTGTAGCCACGGTATTTATATGGCTACTCCAGTTCAGTTTCTGGTCAATGGTAGCCCCTAGTATGTTGACAGTGGGGAATTCAGCGATGGTAATGCCATTGAATGTCAAGGGGAGATGGTTAGATTCTCTCTTGTTGGCAATGGTCCTTGTTTGGCACTTGTGTGGCGCGAATGTTACCTGATATTGTCCTGGTCTTGCTGCATTTCTACACAGACGGCTTCAGTATCTGAGGAGTCACGAATGGTGCTGAAGATTGTGCAATAATCAGCGAACAACCCTCTTCTGACCTTATGATTGAAGGAAGGAAATTGATGAAGCAGCTGAATATGGTTCGGCCTGGGACACTACCTTGAGGAACTCTTGATATCCTTGGAGCTTAGCTGATTGACCGCCAACAACCACAACATCTTCCTTTGCGCTACATATGACTCCAGCCAGTGGAGGGTCTTCCTCTGATTCCAATTGACCTCAGTTTTGCTAGGGCTCCTTGATGCCATACTCGGTGAAATGCTGCCTTGATTTCAAGGGCAGTCACTCTCAGCTCACCTCCTGAGTTCAGCACTTTTGATCATGTTTGAACCAAGGCTGTCATGAAGTTAGGAGCTGAGTGGCCCTGGCGAAACCCAAACTGAGCGTCACTGAGCATGTTATTGCCATGCAAGTGCTGCTTGATGGCACATTTGACGACACCTTCCATCACTTTACTGATGATTGAGAGTAGGCTGATGGGGCGGTAATTGGCCGGGTTGGACCTGTCCTGCTTTTTGTGTACAGGACATATCTGGGCAATTTTGCACATTTCAGGGTAGATGCCAGTATTGTAGCTGTACTGGAACAGCTTGGCTAGGGGCGTGGCAAATTCTGGAGCACAGGTCTTCAGTTTTATTGCCGGAATATTGTGAGGGCCCATAGTTTTTGCAGTATCCAGAGCCTTCAGTCGTTTCTTGATATCGCACGGAGTGAATCGAATTGGCTGACTTCTGGCATCTGTGATGCTGGGGACTTCAGGAGGAGGCCGCGATGGATCATCAACTCGGCACTTCTGGCTGAAGGTTGTTGCAAATGCTTCAGCCTTTTCTTTCGCACTGATGTGCTTGTCTCCCCCATCATTGAGGATGGGGATATTTGTGGAGCCACCTCCTCCAGTTAGTTTTTTCATTGTCCACCACCATTCACAGCTGGATGTGGTCGGACTGCAGAACTTAGATCTGATTCGTTGGTTATGGGATCGCGTAGCTCTGTCTATCACATGTGCTTAAAAGCTTTG
This sequence comes from Heterodontus francisci, assembly GCF_036365525.1. Lineage (NCBI taxonomy): Eukaryota > Metazoa > Chordata > Chondrichthyes > Heterodontiformes > Heterodontidae > Heterodontus > Heterodontus francisci. Next base: position 299,641 of record NW_027141749.1, on the reverse strand, counting down.
GCACGCAGATACTTTTGTGTTGTAGCTTCACCAGGTTCACACCTCATCTTGAGGTATGCCTGGTGCTGCTCCTGGCATACTCTCCTGCACTCTTCATTGAACCAGGGTTGGTCTCCTGGCTTGATGGTACTGGTAGAGTCGGGAAATTTCGGGCCATGACGTTGTGGTTGAGTACAATTCTGCTGCTGCTGATGGCCCAATGCGCCTCCTGGATGCCCAGTTTTGCATTGCTATATCTGTTCGAAATCTATCCCATTTAGCACGTACATAGTGGCACACAGCACGATGGACAGTATCCTCAATGTGAAGGCGGGACTTTATCTCCACAAGGACTGTGCGGTGGTCTCTCCAACCAATACTATCATGGACAGAAGCATCTGCCGCAGGCAGATTGGTGAGAACGAGGTCAAGTATGTTTTTCCCTCATGTTGGTTCTCCCACCACCTGCCGCAGACCAGTGTCGCAGCTACGTCCTTTAGGACTCGGCCAGCTCGGTCAATAGTGGTGCGACTGAGCCACTCTTGGTGATGGACATTGAAGTCCCCCAGAGTTCCTCCAAATGGTGTTCAACATGGAGGTGTACTGAGTCATCAGCTGAGGGAGGGTGGTAGCTGGTAATCAGTAGGAGGTAACCTTTCCCATGTTTAACCTGATGCCATGTGACTTCATGGGATCCGGAGTCGATGTTGAGGACTCCCAGGGCTGCTCCCTCCTTGCTGTATACCACTGTGCCACCACCTCTGGTGGGTCTGTCCTGCCGGTGGGACAAGACATACCCGGGGATAGTGATGGCAGTTTTTGGGACATTGTCTGTTCCGTATGGTTCCATGAATATGATTATCTCAGGCTGTTGCTTGACTGGTCTGTGGGACAGCTCTCCCAACTTTGGCACAAGCTACCAGATGTTAGGAAGGAGGAGTTTGCAGGGTCGACATGGCTGGGGTTGGCGTTTACGTTTCTGGTGCCTCGGTTGATGCCGGGTGGTCCGTCTGGTTTCATTCCTTTTTTAGTGACTTTTGTAGCAGTTAGGTACAACTGAGCGGCTTGCTAGGCCATTTCAGAGGGGATGTAAGAGTCAACCACATTGCTGTTGGTCTGGAGTCACATGTAGGCCAGACCAGGTAAGGACAGCAGATTTCGTTCCTCACAGGACATTCGTGAACCAAATGGGTTTTTATGAACAATCGGCAATGGTTTCACGACCATCATTAGATTAGCGTTTAATTCCAGATATATTAATTACATTCAAATTGCACTTTCTGCAGTGGTAGGATTCGAATCCATGTCCCGAGAGAAATACCCTGGGTCTCTGGATTACTCGTCCAGTGATAATACCACTGCACCACCAATTACCCTTTCTTCTCCCCTTTGCACCAATATGTGTTGGCCGACATCAACGCTGAATGGCCCGGCTCTATTTTTGAGAATCTGCTCGCCCTGCTTTTGGGTGCCTACAAGAGGGAACTGTTGCTCTCTGTAACCTATATACCTGTCCTTGTGTTAAAACTCTTTGAGACCTCGGGTTTGTTCTGGTGAGTTTGCACTGTACCCCGTCCAAGGCTGATGGATCATTCCTCTGTTTTGGAGCCCAGAATTGAATGCAATTATTCAGAAGTTGTGTCAATCGCTGCTGTATACCACTGTAACATGAGTTCCCTTCCTCCATCCGACCCTTGCTCCCCCCGCCCCCCCCCCACACACACACACCTTTGCTTTCCAGTCCTGTTGGGACAAGGTCAGTATCCTATTAGTATTATTATTTATCAATGATGCGATCTCATGCAAAGTCACCCGGGGCCAGGCAGTCAAGAGCCCATCTCAGGGCAAATATTGGGCTCCGGGACACGTGGGACAACTCTCTCCTCCAACTCGCTCTGATTCCAATAGCGGTCAGGATGTCATTTAGTCCTGCCTGAGAGGTAGATGAGAGCCTGCGTTACCTCAAAACATGGCCCCTGAAACAGAGGGCACTCCATCAGTACTGACCCTCTGACAGTACAGCACTCCCTCCCTACTTGACCTTCTGAAAGTTTCGTGCTCCATCAGTGCTGACCCTCCGACAGTGTGATGCTCTCGGTACTAAACCTCTGACAGTTTGGAATTCCGTCACTACTTGACCCTCCAACAGTGTGTTGCTCCCTCAGCATTGACCCTCCCACAGTGCGACACTCTCGGTACTAAACCTGAATAGTACAGCGCTCTCTGTACCGACCTTCCAACAGTGCAGCGCTCCCTCAGAACCGACCATCCATAGTGTGGTGATCCATCTGCTGACCCTCCGACAGTGCAACATTCCTCCAGAACCGACCCTCTGATAATGAGACGCTCTGCCACTGCAGACCGTCCAACAGTGCGTTGCTCCCTCAGCACTGACCCTCCCATAGTGCGGTTCTTCCTAAGAACTGAACTTCCCACAGTGTGGCCCATCCTCAGTACTAGTCATCCCATGGTACAGAAACACTTCAGAACTGACCCTCTGACAGCACATTCTCCCCCACAACGAACCGTCCACAAGTGTGCTGATCACTCAGCACTGACCCTCCAACAGTGCAGCATTCTCCCTCTATCGATCGTCCGACAGTATGGCGCGCCTTCAGTTCTGTCCCTTTGACCGTGTGGCTCTCCATCCTTATGAACCTCCCACAGTGTTGTGCTTCCTCAGGATTGACCCTCCGACAGTGCGGCTCGTCCTTCGGCCTGAACTTCTGACAGTGTAGCGATCCCTCATTACTGACCCTCCCATATGTGGTGCTCCCTCAATAATGACCCTCTGAGAGTGCAACACTCCCTCAGTACTGACAATCCAACAGTGCACTGCTCCCTCAATACTGACCCTCCGTCAGTCTAATGCTTCCTTCGTACTGGCCCCCCGACAGCATCGCAACCCCTCAGTACTGACCTTCCAAAAGTATGGTGCTCCCTCAGTGCTAACCCACCGACAGTGCGGTGTTTCCTCAGTACTAACCCGCCAACAGTGCAGCTCTCCCTCAGGACTGGACTATGGCAGTGCAGGCTTCCCTCAGTGCTGAGCGTCCCACAGAGCAGCACATCCTCAGTACTGACCCTCTGACAGTGCAAGACTCCACCAGAACTGAGCTTCTGATAGTGTGGTGATCCGCCTCTGCAGACCATCCAACAGTGCGCTACTCCCTCAGCACTGACCCTCCCACAGTGCGGTTCTTCTTCAGTACTCACCCCTCCACAGTGTGGTGCTTCCTCAGTACTGACCATCCAATAGTACAGGAACCCCTCACACCTGACCCTACGACAGCGCTGTGCTCCCCGACAGCCGTCCCTTCAACAGTGCACCGTTCCCTCAGCAATGGCCCTCTGAGATTGCGGCCTTCCTCCTCTACTGACTTTCCAAATGTACAGCGCTACCTCAGTGCTGACCCTCCGACAGTGTGGTGCTTCTTCAGTACTGACCCTCCGACAGTGTGTTATTTCCTCAGTACTGTCCCTCCGACAGTGTGGTGCTACGTCGGTACTGACCGTCCTACAGGGAGGCGCTTGCTTAGTACTGACCCTAGGACAGTGCGGCATTCCCTCAGTACTGATCATCCACCAATATGGCGCTCACTCAGTCCTAACCCTCCGAACTTGTGGCGCTTCTAAGTACTGACCCTCTGACAGTGCTGCGCTCCCTCAATACTAACCCTCCAACAGCGTGGCTTTCCCTCAGTCCTGACCCTCAGACCCTCCCTCATTGCTAACCATCCCGCAGTGCAGTGCACTAATTGATGCTCTGACAGTGTGGCGCTCCCTCAGTACTGACCATCCTTCAATGTGGACCTGCCTCAGTACAGATTCTCCGACAGTGCAACTCTCCCTCTGTACTGTCACTCCAACTGTGCAAAAGTCGCTCAGCACTGGGAGCTGGGGAGTTTGAGCCGTACTAGTCTCTTGAGTTTCTGGTGTGTGTGTGTGTCCTGAAGCCACATACCTCTTACTGAGGAACGGGAGGCAGTGAATAAGCAAAATCAGAAAGCATTAACAAAATTGGAAGGAGGGTGTTATTCCCTTTGTCGGTGCACAGCGCACACTACAGACCCTGATCAGTTTGGACACATGGAGACGAAATGTTGATTGAGGTCTGTACCAAGTCTCTGATGCAAAATGTCCCATTCAGAGGCTGCACCTGAGACAGAACCCACTGGGACAGAATGTCAAATGAAGTGGGGCATGGGGATTTTAGGAGTGGCAGGAATTGACTGACAGTAGTGTCACGAAGGAGAGATGTCCTGGCAGACGATTACGTGCGGGTCCTGGAGGACAGCCTGGCTACTGTCGAATGCCCTCCTTGTAGCATCGGGCGGTCACTGTCCTACTGCCGAAGATGGGCGATCTCTACTTGCTTAAAAACTGGCATCCAGTCTACATCCTCAGCACGGATTATACGATCTTTGCCCGGGCAATGTCTACCTGCCTGGCCTCCGTGCTGGCCCACATGATCCACCCCAACCAGTCCTACACAGTCACATGCCAGTCCATCCAAACACAGCATCCACAATGTTCCAGGACCTAATCCGTCTGACCCACAGGACTGGTCTGTCGGCAGCCTTTCTCTCCCTCAAACGGGAGAAGGCATACGACAGGGTGGATCACGAATACCTTTACGGGACTCTGCAGTCTGTCGGACACAGGCCTCATTTTTTGGCCCGGGTCCGATTTTTATACGTCACCGCAGAGTGTCTAATCAAAGTTACCGGGTTCTTGATGACGCCCCTTCGCTTTGGGAGTGGATTGTGTCAGGGACGCCCCATTTCTGGCCAATTGTACAACATCTGAGTGGAGCCATTCTTCTGCCTGCTTCGCAGGAGGTTGACGGGATTGGGTCGACGCCAGCAGGCCATGTGGGTAGCCCTCTTGGTTGATGACGTGCTCCTCGTTGTCACAGATCCCGTTGAATTGTGGAGGCTCTGCAACTGCCAACAGACCTTTTCTGCCGCGTCTTCTACAAAAATCAATTGGGAGAAAGTTTCCAGTCTCCTTGTGGGTCAGTGACATGTGGATTACCTGCCAGAGGAGTTGACACCTATTGTGTGGAGCACTGCGCACTTACTGAATCTGGAAGTCCACCTTAGCCCCGCTGAGGAAGCCTGGCCAGAAAACTGGCCGGGCCGGGAGGCGAAAGTCACCACATGGCTGGGGCGTTGTACAGGACTGCACCATGTGCTTTCAAACAGGGGTCGAGTATTGGTCATAAACCAACTGGTGGGTTCGATGCTGTGGTACCGATTAGTCATTGTGGCCCCACCGATTGCATTTGCCACCAAGATCCAGAAGAAGCTTGTCGATTTCTTCTGGGGGAAGAGGAAACACTGGGTCTCTGCTGTGGTCCTGAGTCTCCCGATCGAGGAGGACGGCCATTCACTTTTGTGCTTCCACACCCAGGCTGCGACTCTCTGCCGCCAAACCCTTCTCCCTCTATGTCGAGGGTCCTCCCAGATGGCGTGCGCTGGGCAACTTTCTCCACCAGTAGCAATGCCTTCAAGCTGTCACGCAGTTCCCGGCAGAGTCCATTAGCTGCACCCCTGTGAGAGAGTTGCCTGTCATTCACCGGGATCTATTCAGAGTCTGGAACATGGTCGTCTCCAGTCAGGGCACTCCAAAAGCCAGCGGAGGAGAGCGCCACGGCTCAGTGGGCGGCCAGATCCAGGGATAGGTCAACGGGCGGAGGAAAAGTCGAAGTCCTCAGGACGCCCCTCACTGTGGGTGACGCGGGGATTCGGGAGCACGGAGCGCTCCCGGTGGAGCTGGTTCTTCAGACGCAGGCCCCAAAACCGTCTGCAGCAGCCGGTCCCACACAACCCAAGCCGCCTCTCAGAAGTGCCCTCCGTGCCATTCCAATCGGTATGGAGGGGTTTCCTGTACGGGCTGGTGCTGCACACGGTCCATGTCCTTGCCCTCGTCAGCCGTCAGGTCACACCCTGGTGGTCTGTGTTGCCAGCTGGCGACGAGTGGAAACCCCGGTGGAGGTCTCTCTACGCGGGAGTCCTCCTCCTTTACATTAGGGACCAGTGTGGAGGGTTTTGCACAGAGCAGTCCCATGCAATAGAGTTTTAAGTAGGTTCACGGACTCCCAGGCCGCCTTTAATTTCTGCAGCCAGGGCGAGTCCTTATTGCACGTATACATGGAGTGTGCGAGGTTGCAGCCCCTGTTTGAGTATTTGAAGGGGCTGCTCCTCAGGTTTTGTTTGCACTTCAGCCCCATGCTCTTGAGCTTTGGGCACCAGGTGGAGAGGAGCGTAGGCCGGGAGCAGGATCTCCTCATCGGTCTGCTCCTGGGCCTGGACAAGGGGGAAATTCACATGCGGCCACCGTGGAAGGGGGTGGGGAGGGGTACGTCCTCCCTGATTGCCTGCCGCTCTTCTGTGGTTACGTTCGCGCCACTGTCTTCAAGTAGAAGGAGCATGCGATATCCTTCGGTACGCTTGAGGCCTTCTCAGGCCAGTGGACACCGCGGGGACTAGAGTGCATAATTGACACCGACAATGTTTTTTTTAGCTGAGTTCTGTTTTATTTATCTGTTTTGTTCCAGTAAATATGTTAAATAAAATATGTATAAAGGGGGTTTTGAGAATAAAGGCCCCTCGACATAAAATATATAAAAGGGGCCTGGGGTATAAATGCCGCCTTATAAAAATAGGGAAAGACAAAAAAAAGAGGTTTAGGTGAGAGTAAAACTCCCTCCACATTGTCCCCATCAAACACTACCAGGACAGGTCGAGCACTGGGATTGGCTGGGCAATTTGGGAAGCACTTCCTGTCTGCAGTCAGGGGGAGCAGCTGCGCTTGTGTTGCTGCAACTGCAACTGGAGTGGAATAACTGGAGAGGAGACCGCAGAGTGGAGTAACTGCAAAGAGGTGACACTAGTGTGGAGCCAGCTGCATTTACTGTGGAACTGTTGCACTTTTTCAAGACTAAAAGACCTGCAAGTCATTTTGGAGATGTGGGTGTTGGAGTACGAGAGAACTGTTTGTTGTTTGAACTTTTGGGTGAGGGAAGAACTAGGGGTGGGGCTGCCACATTCTATAGCCCCGATAGTTGTATTTGCTCCTGTATTTATCTGCCATTCTGCACAAAAGAGGCTGCGACCTACATACACAAACACACCCCAGTCCAGACCGTGAGACTTATATATATATACACACACAGACCACAGTCCAGACCCTGAGACTTATATATATATATATATATATACACACACACACACCACAGTCCAGGCCCTGAGACTTATATATATATACACACACACCACAGTCCAGACCCTTAAACTTATATATATACACACACACACACCACAGTCCAGACCCTGAGACTTATATATTTCCTCACACACACACCATAGTCCAGACCCTGATGCTTATATATATACACACACACACACCACAGTCCAGACCCTGAGACTTATATATATATACACACACACACACCACAGTCCAGACCCTGAGACTAAAATATATACACACACACCACAGTCCAGACCCTGAGACATATATATTTCCACACACACACACCACAGTCCAGGCCCTGATACTTATATATATATATATACACACACACCACATTTCAGACCCTGAGACTTATATATATACACACACACACACCACAGTCCAGACCCAGAGACTTATATATATACACACATAAAACACAGTCCAGACCGTGAGACTTATATGTATACACACACACACACCACAGTCCAGGTACTGAGAGTTATATATTTCCACACCAAAACCACAGTCCAGACCCTGAGACTTATATATTTCAACACACACACACACCCCACAGTCCAGACCCTGAGACTTACATATTTCCACACACACATACCACAGTCCAGACACTGAGACTCAATTATACACATACACACACACCACAGTCCAGACCGTGAGACTTATATATATATACACACACACACCACAGTCCAGGCCCTGAGACTTATATATATATACACACACACACACCACAGTCCAGACCCTTAGACTTCTATATATACGCACACACACACCACAGTCCAGACCCTGAGACTTAAATATATACACACACACCACAGTCAAGTCCCTGTGACTTATATATTTGAACACACACACACACCACATTCCAGGCCCTGAGACTTTTATATTTCCACACAAACACCGCAGTCCAGCCCGTGAGACTTATATATTTCCACACACATACACCACAGTCCAGACACTGAGAATTATATATATATATATATATATATATATATATATATATAGATATAGATATACACACACACACACACACACACACACACACACACCACAGTCCAGAAACTGAGATAGATATATATATAAATATATAGACACACACACAAACCACAGTCCAGACCCTGAGACATAGATTTCCAAACACACACCACAGTCCAGACCCTGAGAGTTATATATTTCCACACACACACACCACAGTCCAGACCCTGAGACTTATATATATACACACACACACACACCACAGTCCAGACCCTTAGACTTATATATATACACACACACACACCACAGTCCTGACCCTGAGACTTATATATTTCCACACACACACACACACCACAGTCCAGACCCTGATACTTATATATATACACACACACACACCACAGTCCAGACCCTGAGACTTATATATATACACACACACACACCACTGTCCAGACCAAGAGACCTATATATATATACACACACACACCACAGTCCAGACCCAGTGACTTATATATTTCCACACACACACCACAGTCCAGGCCCTGAGACTTATATATTTCCACAGAAACACCACAGTCCAGACCCTGAGACTCATATATTTCCACACACACACACCCCACAGTCCAGACCCAGAGACTTGTCTATATACACACACACACGAACCACAGTCCAGGCACTGAGACTTATATATTTCCACACAAACACCACAGTCCAGACCCTGAGACTTATATATTTCCACACACACACACCCCCCACAATCCAGACCCTGAGACTTATATAATTCCACACACGCACACCACAGTCCAGACCCTGAGACTCAATTATACACACACACACACAGCAGTTCTGACCCTGAGACCCATATATTTCCACACACACACACCCCACAGTCCAGACCCAGAGACTTGTCTATATACACACACACGAACCACAGTCCAGGCACTGAGACTTATATATTTCCACACAAACACCACAGTCCAGACCCTGAGACTTATATATTTTCACACACACACACACCCCACAGTCCAGACCCTGAGATTTATATATTTCCACACACACGCACACCCCACAGTCCACACCCTGAGACTTATATATTTCCACACACACACACCACAGTCCAGACCCTGAGACTCAATTATACACACACACACACACCACAGTCCGGAGCCTGTGATTATATATTTCCACACACACACACACCACATTCCAGGCACTGAGGGATACATATATATATACACACACACACACCACATTCCAGGCCCTGAGATATATTTATATATATATATAAATATATATATATATACATATATGCACACACACACTCACCACATTCCAGACCCTGAGACTTATATATTTCCACACACACACCACAGTCCAGGACCTGAGACTTATATATTTCCACACACACACACCACAGTCCAGGCCCTGAGACTTATATATTTCCACACACAAACCACAGTCCAGACCCTTTGACTTTTATATTTCCACACACACACACCGCAGTCCAGACACTGAGACTTATATATATCCACACACAAACCACAGTCCAGACCCTGAGACTTATATATTTCCACACAAACACACCACAGTGCAGAACCTGAGACTTATATATTACCACACACACAAACCACTGTCCAGACCCTTTGACTTTTATATTTCCACACACACACACCACAGTCCAGACACTGAGACTTATATATATCCACACACAAACCACAGTCCAGACCCTGAGACTTATATATTTCCACACACACACACCACAGTGCAGAACCTGAGACTTATATATTACCACACACACAAACCACTGTCCAGACCCTGAGACATTTATATTTCCACACACACACCACAGTCCAGACACTAAGAATTATATATATACATATACACACACACACACACACACACCACAGTCCAGACCCTGAGATATATATATATATATATATATAAATATATAGACACACACAAACCACAGTCCAGACCCTGAGACATATATTTCCAAACACACACCACAGTCCAGGCCCTGAGACCTATATATATATATACACACATACACACCACAGTCCAGGCCCTGAGACTTATATATATATATACACACACACCACAGTCCAGACCCTGATACTTATATATATACACACACACACCACAGTCCAGACCCTGAGCCTTATATATCTACACACACACACACCACAGTCCAGACTAAGAGACTGATATCTATACACACACATAAACCACAGTCCAGACACTGAGACTAAAATATATACACACACACCACAGTCAAGTCCCTGTGACTTATATATTTCCACACACACACACCACAGTCCAGACCCTGAGACTTATATATATATACACACACTCACACCACAGTCCAGACCCTGAGACTTATATATATATATATACACACACACACACACCCCAGTCCAGACCGTGAGACTTATATATTTCCACACACACACACCACAGTCCAGACCCTGAGACCTATATATATATATATATATACACACACACACCACACTCCAGGCCCTGAGACTTATATATATATACACACACACCACAGTCCAGACCCTTAAACTTATATATATATACACACACACACACCACAGTCCAGACCCTGAGACTTATATATTTCCTCACACACACACCACAGTCCAGACCCTGATGCTTATATATATACACACACACACACCACAGTCCAGACCCTGAGACTTATATATATACACACACACACACACCACAGTCCAGACCCTGAGACTAAAATATATACACACACACCACAGTAAAGTCCCTGTGACTTAGATATTTCCACACACACACACCACATTCCAGGCCAAGAGACTTTTATATTTCCACACACACTCACCGCAGTCCAGACCGTGAGACTTATATATATACACACACACACACCACAGTCCAGACCCTGAGACTTATATATCTACACACACACACACACACACACACCACAGTCCAGACCAAGAGACTTATATATATACACACACACACACCACAGTCCAGACCCAGCGACTAAAGTATATACACACACACCGCAGTCAAGTCCCTGTGACTTATATATATATACACACACACCACAGTCCAGACCCTGAGACTAAAATATATACACACACACCACAGTCAGGTCCCTGTGACTTATATATTTCCACACACACAAACCACCGTCCAGACACTGAGACTTATATATTTCCACACACACACCACAGTCCAGACCCTGAGACTTATATATTTCCAAACACACACCACAGTCCAGACCCTGAGACTTATATATGTCCACACACAAACCACAGTCCAGACCCTGAGATAGATATATATATATATATATATATATATATAGACACACACACACAAACCACAGTCCAGACCCTGAGACTTTTGTATTTCCACACACACACACACAGCGCAGTCCAGACCGTGAGACTTATATATTTCCACACACATACACCACTTTCCAGAACCTGAGAATTATATATATATAAATATATACACACAAAGACACACACACACCACAGTCCAGACCCTGAGATATATATATATATAAATATATATGGACACACAAACCACAGTCCAGACCCTGAGACATATATTTCCAAACACACACCGCACAGTCCAGGCCCTGAGACTTATATATATACACACACTCACCACAGTCCAGACACTTAGACTTATATATATATATATATATATATATATACACACAGCACAGTCCAGACCCTCAGACCTATTTATTTCCACACACACACACCACAGTCCAGACCCTGATACTTATATATTTCCACACACACACACCACATTCCAGACCCTGATACTTATATATATACACACACACACACCAAAGTCCAGACTCTGAGACTTATATGTCTACACACACACACACACCACAGTCCAGAACAAGAGACTTATATATATATACACACACAAACCACAGTCCAGACCCAGAGACTTATATCTATACACACACATGCACCACAGTCCAGACCCTGAGACTTATATATATATATATATATATACACACACCACAATCCAGACCCTTAGACTTATATATATATACACACACACACCACAGTCCAGACCCTGAGACTTATATATTTCCACACACACACACCACAGTCCAGACTCTGATACTTATACATATATATACACACACACACACCACAGTCCAGACCCTGAGACTTATATATATACACACACATACACCAAAGTCCAGACACTTATACTTATATATATACACACACACACACCACTGTCCAGACCCTGAGACTAAAATATATACACACACACCACAGTCAAGTCCCTGTGACTTATATATTTCCACACACACACCACATTCCAGGCACTGAGACTTTTATATTTCCACACAGACACACACCACAGTCCAGACCCTGAGACATATATTTCCAAACACACACCACAGTCCAGACCCTGAGACTTATATATACACACACACACACACCACCGTCCAGACCAAGAGACTTATATATATATAAACACACACACACACACCACAGTCCAGACCCTGAGACTTATATATTTCCACACACACACACCACAGTCCAGACCCTGAGACTTATATATTTCCAGACAGACACATCGCAGTCCAGACCGTGAGACCTATATATATATATATATACACACACGCACCACAGTCCAGACCAAGAGACTTATATATATACACACACACACCACAGTCCAGACCCTGAGACTTATATATATATCCACACACACTCCACAGTCCAGGCCCTGAGACTTATATATTTCCACACACACACCACAGTCCTGACCCTGAGACTTATATATTTCCACACACACACACACCACAGTCCAGGCCCTGCGACTTCTATATTTCCACACACAAACCACATTCCAGACCCTGAGATATATGTATATATATATATATATATATATATATATATATATACACACACACACACCACAGTCCAGATACTGAGATAAATATATATATATATACGCACACACACACCACAGTCCAGACCCTGAGACTTATATATATACAAACACACACACCACAGTCCAGACCAAGAGACTTATATATATATATACACACACACCCCGGTCCAGACCGTGAGACTTAGATATTTCCACACACACACACCACAGTCCAGACCATGAGACTCATATTTCCACACACACACACCACAGTCCAGACCGTGAGACTTATATATTTCCACACAGACACACCACAGTCCAGACCCTGAACTTATATATTTCCACACACACACCACAGTCCAGACCCTGAGACTTATATATTTCCACACACACACCACATTCCAGACCCTGAGAATTATATATTTCCACACACACACACACCACAGTCCAGACCCTGAGACTTATATATTTCCACACACACACACCTCATTCCAAACCCTGAGACTCATATTTCCACACACACACACCACAGTCCAGACCGTGAGTCTTATATATTTCAAAACACAGACCACATTCCAGACCCTGAGACTTATATATTTCAACACACACACACCACAGTCCAGACCCTGAGACTTATATATTTCCACACACAAACCACAGTCCAGACCCTGAGATAGATAGATTTATATATATATCTATATATACACACGCACACCACAGTCCAGACCATGAGACTTATATATATACACACACACACACACCACAGTCCAGACCAAGAGACTTATATATATACACACACACACACCTAGTTCAGACCCTGAGACTTATATATAGATACACATACACACACACCACAGTCCAGACCCTGAGACTTATATATATACACACACTCACCACAGTCCAGACCCTGAGACCTATATATATATATATACACACACACCCCAGTCCAGACCGTGAGACTTATATATTTCCACACACACTACACAGTCCAGGCCATGAGACTTATATATTTACACACACACACCACAATCCAGACCGAGAGACTTATATATATATACACACACACACACACACATCACAGTCCAGACCCTGAGACTAAAATATATACACACACACCACAGTCAAGTCCCTGTGACTTATATATTTCCACACACACACACCACAGTCCAGACCCTGAGACCTATATATATATAAATATATATATATACACACACACACCACAGTCCAGACCAAGAGACGTATATATATACACACACACACACCACAGTCCAGACCCTGAGACTAAAATATATACACAGACACCACTGTCAAGTCGCTGTGGCTTATATATTTGCACACACACACACGACATTCCAGGCGCTGAGACTTATATATTTCCACACACACACACACACATCACAGTCCAGACCCTGAGACATATATTTCCAAACACACACGACAGTCCAGACCCTGAGACTTATATTTCCACACACACACACCACAGTCCAGACCCTGAGACTTATATTTCCACACACACACACCACAGTCCGGACCCTGAGATTATATATATATACACACACACACCACAGTCCAGACCAAGAGACGTATATATATACACACACACACACACCCCAGTCCAGACCGTGAGACTTATATATTTCCACACACAAACACCACAGTCCAGACACTGAACTTATATATTTCCACACAGATACACCGCAGTCCAGACCGTGAGAACTATATATATATATATATATATATATATATATATATATATACACACACACACACACCACAGTCCAGAACAAGAGACTTATATATATACACACACACACACCACAGTCCAGACCCTGAGACTTATATATATATACACACACACACCACAGTCCAGACCAAGAGTCCTATATATATATATACACATGCACACACCACAGTCCAGACCATGAGACTTATATATATACACACACACACCACAGTCCAGACCCTGAGACTTATATATATACACACACACACCCCAGTCCTGACCGTGAGACTTATATATTACCACACACACTCCACAGTCTAGGCCCTGAGACTTATATATATACACACACACACCACAGTCCAGACCCCGAGACTTATATATTTCCACACACACACACACCACAGTCCAGGTCCTGCGACTTCTATATTTCCACACACAAACCACATTCCAGACCCTGACATAGATATATATATATATATATATACACACACACACACCACAGTCCAGATACTGAGATAAATATCTATATATATATACACACAAACACACACCACAGTCCAGACCCTGAGAGTTATATATATACACACACACATTCCACAGTTCAGACCAAGAGACTTATATATATACACACACACACCCCTGTCCAGTCCGAGACTTATATATTTCCACAAACACACACCACAGTCCAGACCGTGAGACTTATATATTTCCGCACAGACACACCGCAGTCCAGACCGTGAGACCTATATATATATACACACACACACACACACACACCACAGTCCAGACCCTTAGACTTATATATATATACACACACACACCACAGTCCAGACCCTGAGACTTATATATATACACACACACACACCACAGTCCAGAACCAGAGACTTATATATATATACACACACACACCACAGTCTAGACCCTGAGACTTATATATTTCCACACACACACACCACAGTCCAGGCCCTGAGACTTATATATTTCCACACAAACACCACAGTCCAGACGCTGAGAGTTATATATTTCCACACACACGCACACCCCACAGTCCACACCCTGAGACTTATATATTTCCACACACACACACCACAGTCCAGACCCTGAGACTCAATTATGCACACACACACACACCACAGTCCGGAGCCTGTGATTATATATTTCCACACACACACACACCACAGTCCAGGCCCTGAGATATATTTATATATATATATATATACATATATGCACACACACACTCACCACATGCCAGACCCTGAGACTTATATATTTCCACACACACACCACAGTCCAGGACCTGAGACTTATATATTTCCACACACACACACAACAGTCCAGGCCCTGAGACTTATATATTTCCAAACACAAACCACAGTCCAGACCTTTTGACTTTTATATTTCCACACACACACACCACTGTCCAGACCCTGAGACTTATATATTTCCACACAAACACCACCGGCCAGACCCTGAGACTTATATATTTCCACACACACACACCACAGTGCAGAACCTGAGACTTATATATTACCACACACACAAACCACTGACCAGACCCTGAGACATTTATATTTCCACACACACACACCACAGTCCAGACCCTAAGAATTATATATATACATATACACACACACACACACACTCACCACAGTCCAGACCCTGAGATATATATATATATATAAATATATAGACACACACAAACCACAGTCCAGACCCTGAGACATATATTTCCAAACACACACCACAGTCCAGAGCCTGAGACCTATATATATATATATATATATACACACACACACACACCACAGTCCAGGCCCTGAGACTTATATATATATATACACATAAACCACAGTCCAGACACTGAGACTAAAATATATACACACACACCACAGTCAAGTCCCTGTGACTTATATATTTCCACACACACACACCACAGTCCAGACCCTGAGACTTATATATATATATATATATATACACACACACACCACAGTCCAGACCCTGAGACTTATATATATACACACACTCACCACAGTCCAGACCCTGAGACTTATATATATATATATACACACACACACCCCAGTCCAGACCGTGAGACTTATATATTTCCACACACACATACCACAATCCAGACCCTGAGACCTATATATATATATATATACACACACACACACCACAGTCCAGACCCTGAGACTTATATATATATACACACTCAACACAGTCCAGACCCTTAAACTTATATATATACACACACACACCACAGTCCAGACCCTGAGACTTATATATTTCCTCACACACACCACAGACCAGACCCTGATACTTATATATATACACACACACACACACCACAGTCCAGATCCTGAGACTTATATATATACACACGCACATACACCACAGTCCAGACCCTGAGACTAAAATATATACACACACACCACAGTCAAGTCCCTGTGACTTAGATATTTCCACACACACACACCACATTCCAGGCCAAGAGACTTTTATATTTCCACACACACACACCTCATTGCAAACCCTGAGACTCATATTTCCACACCCGCACACCACAGTCCAGACCCTGAGACTTATATATATACACACACACACCCCAGTCCTGACCGTGAGACTTATATATTACCACACACACTCCACAGTCTAGGCCCTGAGACTTATATATATACACACACACACCACAGTCCAGATACTGAGATAAATATCTATATATATATACACACAAACACACAGCACAGTCCAGACCCTGAGACTTATATATATACACACACACACACACCACAGTCCAGGCCCTGAGACTTATATATATATATACACATAAACCACAGTCCAGACACTGAGACTAAAATATATACACACACACCACAGTCAAGTCCCTGTGACTTATATATTTCCACACACACACACCACAGTCCAGACCCTGAGACTTATATATATATATATACACACACACACCACAGTCCGGACCCTGAGACTTATATATATACACACACTCACCACAGTCCAGACCCTGAGACTTATATATATATATATACACACACACACCCCAGTCCAGACCGTGAGACTTATATATTTCCACACACACACACCACAATCCAGACCCTGAGACCTATATATATATATATATACACACACACACACCACAGTCCAGGCGCTGAGACTTATATATATATACACACTCAACACAGTCCAGAGCCTTAAACTTATATATATACACACACACACCACAGTCCAGACCCTGAGACTTATATATTTCCTCACACACACCACAGACCAGACCCTGATACTTATATATATACACACACACACACACCACAGTCCAGATCCTGAGACTTATATATATACACACGCACATACACCACAGTCCAGACCCTGAGACTAAAATATATACACACACACCACAGTCAAGTCCCTGTGACTTAGATATTTCCACACACACACACCACATTCCAGGCCAAGAGACTTTTATATTTCCACACACACACACCTCATTGCAAACCCTGATACTCATATTTCCACACCCGCACACCACAGTCCAGACCCTGAGACTTATATATATACACACACACACCCCAGTCCTGACCGTGAGACTTATATATTACCACACACACTCCACAGTCTAGGCCCTGAGACTTATATATATACACACACACACCACAGTCCAGATACTGAGATAAATATCTATATATATATACACACAAACACACACCACAGTCCAGACCCTGAGACTTATATATATACACACACACATTCCACAGTTCAGACCAAGAGACTTATATATATACACACACACACCCCTGTCCAGTCCGAGACTTATATATTTCCACAAACACACACCACAGTCCAGACCGTGAGACTTATATATTTCCGCACAGACACACCGTAGTCCAGACCGTGAGACCTATATATATATATATATATACACACACACACACACCACAGTCCAGACCCTTAGACTTATATATATACACACACACACACCACAGTCCAGACCCTGAGACTTATATATATATACACACACACACCACAGTCCAGACCCTTAGACTTATATATATATACACACACACACACCACAGTCCAGACCCTGAGACTTATATATATACACACACACACACCACAGTCCAGAACCAGAGACTTATATATATATACACACACACACCACAGTCCAGACCCTGAGACTTATATATTTCCACACACACACACCACAGTCCCGGCCCTGAGACTGATATATTTCCACACAAACATCACAGTCCAGACGCTGAGAGTTATATATTTCCACACACACGCACACCCACAGTCCACACCCTGAGACTTATATATTTCCACACACACACACCACAGTCCAGACCCTGAGACTCAATTATGCACACACACACCACAGTCCGGAGCCTGTGATTATATATTTCCACACACACACACACCACAGTCCAGGCCCTGAGATATATTTATATATATATATATATATATACATTATTGCACACACACACTCACCACATGCCAGACCCTGAGACTTATATATTTCCACACACACACCACAGTCCAGGACCTGAGACTTATATATTTCCACACACACACTCCACAGTCCAGGCCCTGAGACTTATATATTTCCAAACACAAACCACAGTCCAGACCCTTTGACTTTTATATTTCCACACACACACACCACAGTCCAGACCCTGAGACTTATATATTTCCACACAAACACCACCGGCCAGACCCTGAGACTTATATATTTCCACATACACACACCACAGTGCAGAACCTGAGACTTATATATTACCACACACACAAACCACTGACCAGACCCTGAGACATTTATATTTCCACACACACACACCACAGTCCAGACCCTAAGAATTATATATATACATATACACACACACACACACACTCACCACAGTCCAGACCCTGAGATATATATATATATAAATATATAGACACACACAAACCACAGTCCAGACCCTGAGACATATATTTCCAAACACACACCACAGTCCAGACCATGAGACCTATATATATATATATACACACACACACACCACAGTCCAGGCTCTGAGACTTATATATATATATACACACACACCACAGTCCAGACGCTGATACTTATATATATATATACACACACACACCACAGTCCAGACCCTGAGCCTTATATATCTACACACACACACACGACAGTCCAGACCAAGAGACTTAAATATATATATACACACACACACCACAGTCCAGACCAAGAGACTTATATCTATACACACACATAAACCACAGTCCAGACACTGAGACTAAAATATATACACACACACCACAGTCAAGTCCCTGTGACTTATATATTTCCACACACACACACCACAGTCCAGACCCTGAGACTTATATATATATATATATATACACACACACACCACAGTCCAGACCCTGAGACTTATATATATACACACACTCACCACAGTCCAGACCCTGAGACTTATATATATATATACACACACACACCCCAGTCCAGACCGTGAGACGTATATATTTCCACACACACACACCACAATCCAGACCCTGAGACCTATATATATATATATATACACACACACACACCACAGTCCAGGCCCTGAGACTTATATATATATACACACTCAACACAGTCCAGACCCTTAATCTTATATATATACACACACACACCACAGTCCAGACCCTGAGACTTATATATTTCCTCACACACACCACAGACCAGACCCTGATACTTATATATATACACACACACACACACCACAGTCCAGACCCTGAGACTTATATATATACACACGCACATACACCACAGTCCAGACCCTGAGACTAAAATATATACACACACACCACAGTCAAGTCCCTGTGACTTAGATATTTCCACACACACACACCACATTCCAGGCCAAGAGACTTTTATATTTCCACACACACACACCTCATTGCAAACCCTGAGACTCATATTTCCACACCCGCACACCACAGTCCAGACCCTGAGACTTATATATATACACACACACACCCCAGTCCTGTGCGTGAGACTTATATATTACCACACACACTCCACAGTCTAGGCCCTGAGACTTATATATGTACACACACACACCACAGTCCAGACCCCGAGACTTATATATATATACACACACACACACCACAGTCCAGACCCTGAGACTTATATATATACACACGCACATACACCACAGTCCAGACCCTGAGACTAAAATATATACACACACACCACAGTCAAGTCCCTGTGACTTATATATTTCCACACACACACACCACAGTCCAGACCCTGAGACTTATATATATATACACACACACACACCACAGTCCAGACCCTGAGACTTATATATATACACACACTCACCACAGTCCAGACCCTGAGACTTATATATATATATATATACACACACACACCCCAGTCCAGACCGTGAGACTTATATATTTCCACACACACACACCACAATCCAGACCCTGAGACCTATATAAATATATATATATATATATATATATATATATGTACACACACACTCACCACAGTCTAGACCCTTAAACTTATATATATACACACACATACACCACAGTCCAGACCCTCAGACTTACATATATATACACACACACCACAGTCAAGTCCCTGTGACTTTTATATTTCCACACACACACACGGCAGTCCAGACCGTGAGACTTATATATTTCCACAAACACACACACCACAGTCCAGACCCTGAGACTTATATACTTCCACACACACACACACCACAGTCTAGACCCTGAGAGTTAAATATTACCACACACACAAACCACCGTCCAGACACTGAGACATATATTTCCAAACACACACCACAGTCCAGACCCTGAGACTTATATATTTCCACACACACACCACAGTCCAGATCCTGAGACTTATATATTTCCACATACAAACCACAGTCCAGACCCTGATATATATATATATATATATATATATATATATATATATATATATATATATATATATATATATATAGACACACACAGACAAACCACAGTCCAGACCCTGAGACTTTTATATTTCCACACACACACACACCGCAGAACAGACCATGAGACTTATATATTTCCACACAGATACACCACAGTCCAGACCCTGAGAATTATATATATATATATATATATATATATATATATTTATATATATATATACACACACACACCACAGTTCAGACCCTGATATATATATATATAAATATATAGACACACAAACCACAGTCCAGACCCTGAGACTTATATATATATATATATATATACACACACACACACCACAGTCCAGACCCAGAGACTTATATCAAACACACACATACACCACAGTCCAGACCCTGAGACTAAAATATATACACACACACCACAGTCAAGCCCCTGTGACTTATATATTTCCACACACACACCACATTCCAGGCCCTGAGACTTATATATACACACACACACCACAGTCCAGACCCTGAGACTTATATATATATATATACACACACACACATCACAGTCCAGACCCTGAGACTTATATATATACACACACATAAACCACAGTCCAGACACTGAGACTTTTGTATTTCCACACACACACACCGCAGTCCAGACCCTGAGACTTATATATATACACACACACACACACCACAGTCCAGACCCTGAGACTTATATATATACACACGCACATACACCACAGTCCAGACCGTGAGACTAAAATATATACACACACACCACAGTCAAGTCCCTGTGACTTAGATATTTCCACACACACACACCACATTCCAGGCCAAGAGACTTTTATATTTCCACACACACACACCTCATTGCAAACCCTGAGACTCATATTTCCACACCCGCACACCACAGTCCAGACCCTGAGATTTATATATTTCAACACACACACACCACAGTCCATTGATTAGATTAGAGATACAGCACTGAAACAGGCCCTTCGGCCCACCGAGTCTGTGCCGAACATCAACCACCCATTTATACTAATCCTACACTAATCCGATATTCCTACCAAACATCCCCACCTGTCCCTATATTTCCCTACCACCTACCTATACTAGTGACAATTTATAATGGCCAATTTACCTATCAACCTGCAAGTCTTTTGGCTTGTGGGGGGAAACCGGAGCACCCGGAGAAAACCCACGCAGACACAGGGAGAACTTGCAAACTCCACACAGGCAGTACCCGGAATCGAACCCGGGTCCGGGAGCTGTGAGGCTGCGGTGCTAACCACTGCGCCACTGTGCCATCCAGACACAGATTACTTATATATATACACACACATACACCACAGTCCAGACCCTCAGACTTACATATATATACACACACACCACAGTCAAGTCCCTGTGACTTTTATATTTCCACACACGCACACGGCAGTCCAGACCGTGAGACTTATATATTTCCAGACACACACACACACCACAGTCCAGACCCTGAGACTTATATACTTCCACACACACACACACCACAGTCTAGACCCTGAGACTTAAATATTACCACACACACAAACCACCGTCCAGACACTGAGACATATATTTCCAAACACACACCACAGTCCAGACCCTGAGACTTATATATTTCCACACACACACACCACAATCCAGACCCTGAGACCTATATATATATATATATACACACACACACACCACAGTCCAGGCGCTGAGACTTATATATATATACACACTCAACACAGTCCAGAGCCTTAAACTTATATATATACACACACACACCACAGTCCAGACCCTGAGACTTATATATTTCCTCACACACACCACAGACCAGACCCTGATACTTATATATATACACACACACACACACCACAGTCCAGATCCTGAGACTTATATATATACACACGCACATACACCACAGTCCAGACCCTGAGACTAAAATATATACACACACACCACAGTCAAGTCCCTGTGACTTAGATATTTCCACACACACACACCACATTCCAGGCCAAGAGACTTTTATATTTCCACACACACACACCTCATTGCAAACCCTGATACTCATATTTCCACACCCGCACACCACAGTCCAGACCCTGAGACTTATATATATACACACACACACCCCAGTCCTGACCGTGAGACTTATATATTACCACACACACTCCACAGTCTAGGCCCTGAGACTTATATATATACACACACACACCACAGTCCAGATACTGAGATAAATATCTATATATATATACACACAAACACACACCACAGTCCAGACCCTGAGACTTATATATATACACACACACATTCCACAGTTCAGACCAAGAGACTTATATATATACACACACACACCCCTGTCCAGTCCGAGACTTATATATTTCCACAAACACACACCACAGTCCAGACCGTGAGACTTATATATTTCCGCACAGACACACCGTAGTCCAGACCGTGAGACCTATATATATATATATATATACACACACACACACACCACAGTCCAGACCCTTAGACTTATATATATACACACACACACACCACAGTCCAGACCCTGAGACTTATATATATATACACACACACACCACAGTCCAGACCCTTAGACTTATATATATATACACACACACACACCACAGTCCAGACCCTGAGACTTATATATATACACACACACACACCACAGTCCAGAACCAGAGACTTATATATATATACACACACACACCACAGTCCAGACCCTGAGACTTATATATTTCCACACACACACACCACAGTCCCGGCCCTGAGACTGATATATTTCCACACAAACATCACAGTCCAGACGCTGAGAGTTATATATTTCCACACACACGCACACCCACAGTCCACACCCTGAGACTTATATATTTCCACACACACACACCACAGTCCAGACCCTGAGACTCAATTATGCACACACACACCACAGTCCGGAGCCTGTGATTATATATTTCCACACACACACACACCACAGTCCAGGCCCTGAGATATATTTATATATATATATATATATATACATTATTGCACACACACACTCACCACATGCCAGACCCTGAGACTTATATATTTCCACACACACACCACAGTCCAGGACCTGAGACTTATATATTTCCACACACACACTCCACAGTCCAGGCCCTGAGACTTATATATTTCCAAACACAAACCACAGTCCAGACCCTTTGACTTTTATATTTCCACACACACACACCACAGTCCAGACCCTGAGACTTATATATTTCCACACAAACACCACCGGCCAGACCCTGAGACTTATATATTTCCACATACACACACCACAGTGCAGAACCTGAGACTTATATATTACCACACACACAAACCACTGACCAGACCCTGAGACATTTATATTTCCACACACACACACCACAGTCCAGACCCTAAGAATTATATATATACATATACACACACACACACACACTCACCACAGTCCAGACCCTGAGATATATATATATATAAATATATAGACACACACAAACCACAGTCCAGACCCTGAGACATATATTTCCAAACACACACCACAGTCCAGACCATGAGACCTATATATATATATATACACACACACACACCACAGTCCAGGCTCTGAGACTTATATATATATATACACACACACCACAGTCCAGACGCTGATACTTATATATATATATACACACACACACCACAGTCCAGACCCTGAGCCTTATATATCTACACACACACACACGACAGTCCAGACCAAGAGACTTAAATATATATATACACACACACACCACAGTCCAGACCAAGAGACTTATATCTATACACACACATAAACCACAGTCCAGACACTGAGACTAAAATATATACACACACACCACAGTCAAGTCCCTGTGACTTATATATTTCCACACACACACACCACAGTCCAGACCCTGAGACTTATATATATATATATATATACACACACACACCACAGTCCAGACCCTGAGACTTATATATATACACACACTCACCACAGTCCAGACCCTGAGACTTATATATATATATACACACACACACCCCAGTCCAGACCGTGAGACGTATATATTTCCACACACACACACCACAATCCAGACCCTGAGACCTATATATATATATATATACACACACACACACCACAGTCCAGGCCCTGAGACTTATATATATATACACACTCAACACAGTCCAGACCCTTAATCTTATATATATACACACACACACCACAGTCCAGACCCTGAGACTTATATATTTCCTCACACACACCACAGACCAGACCCTGATACTTATATATATACACACACACACACACCACAGTCCAGACCCTGAGACTTATATATATACACACGCACATACACCACAGTCCAGACCCTGAGACTAAAATATATACACACACACCACAGTCAAGTCCCTGTGACTTAGATATTTCCACACACACACACCACATTCCAGGCCAAGAGACTTTTATATTTCCACACACACACACCTCATTGCAAACCCTGAGACTCATATTTCCACACCCGCACACCACAGTCCAGACCCTGAGACTTATATATATACACACACACACCCCAGTCCTGTGCGTGAGACTTATATATTACCACACACACTCCACAGTCTAGGCCCTGAGACTTATATATGTACACACACACACCACAGTCCAGACCCCGAGACTTATATATATATACACACACACACACCACAGTCCAGACCCTGAGACTTATATATATACACACGCACATACACCACAGTCCAGACCCTGAGACTAAAATATATACACACACACCACAGTCAAGTCCCTGTGACTTATATATTTCCACACACACACACCACAGTCCAGACCCTGAGACTTATATATATATACACACACACACACCACAGTCCAGACCCTGAGACTTATATATATACACACACTCACCACAGTCCAGACCCTGAGACTTATATATATATATATATACACACACACACCCCAGTCCAGACCGTGAGACTTATATATTTCCACACACACACACCACAATCCAGACCCTGAGACCTATATAAATATATATATATATATATATATATATATATGTACACACACACTCACCACAGTCTAGACCCTTAAACTTATATATATACACACACATACACCACAGTCCAGACCCTCAGACTTACATATATATACACACACACCACAGTCAAGTCCCTGTGACTTTTATATTTCCACACACACACACGGCAGTCCAGACCGTGAGACTTATATATTTCCACAAACACACACACCACAGTCCAGACCCTGAGACTTATATACTTCCACACACACACACACCACAGTCTAGACCCTGAGAGTTAAATATTACCACACACACAAACCACCGTCCAGACACTGAGACATATATTTCCAAACACACACCACAGTCCAGACCCTGAGACTTATATATTTCCACACACACACCACAGTCCAGATCCTGAGACTTATATATTTCCACATACAAACCACAGTCCAGACCCTGATATATATATATATATATATATATATATATATATATATATATATATATATATATATATATATATATATATATATATATATATATATAGACACACACAGACAAACCACAGTCCAGACCCTGAGACTTTTATATTTCCACACACACACACACCGCAGAACAGACCATGAGACTTATATATTTCCACACAGATACACCACAGTCCAGACCCTGAGAATTATATATATATATATATATATATATATATATATTTATATATATATATACACACACACACCACAGTTCAGACCCTGATATATATATATATAAATATATAGACACACAAACCACAGTCCAGACCCTGAGACTTATATATATATATATATATATACACACACACACACCACAGTCCAGACCCAGAGACTTATATCAAACACACACATACACCACAGTCCAGACCCTGAGACTAAAATATATACACACACACCACAGTCAAGCCCCTGTGACTTATATATTTCCACACACACACCACATTCCAGGCCCTGAGACTTATATATACACACACACACCACAGTCCAGACCCTGAGACTTATATATATATATATACACACACACACATCACAGTCCAGACCCTGAGACTTATATATATACACACACATAAACCACAGTCCAGACACTGAGACTTTTGTATTTCCACACACACACACCGCAGTCCAGACCCTGAGACTTATATATATACACACACACACACACCACAGTCCAGACCCTGAGACTTATATATATACACACGCACATACACCACAGTCCAGACCGTGAGACTAAAATATATACACACACACCACAGTCAAGTCCCTGTGACTTAGATATTTCCACACACACACACCACATTCCAGGCCAAGAGACTTTTATATTTCCACACACACACACCTCATTGCAAACCCTGAGACTCATATTTCCACACCCGCACACCACAGTCCAGACCCTGAGATTTATATATTTCAACACACACACACCACAGTCCATTGATTAGATTAGAGATACAGCACTGAAACAGGCCCTTCGGCCCACCGAGTCTGTGCCGAACATCAACCACCCATTTATACTAATCCTACACTAATCCGATATTCCTACCAAACATCCCCACCTGTCCCTATATTTCCCTACCACCTACCTATACTAGTGACAATTTATAATGGCCAATTTACCTATCAACCTGCAAGTCTTTTGGCTTGTGGGGGGAAACCGGAGCACCCGGAGAAAACCCACGCAGACACAGGGAGAACTTGCAAACTCCACACAGGCAGTACCCGGAATCGAACCCGGGTCCGGGAGCTGTGAGGCTGCGGTGCTAACCACTGCGCCACTGTGCCATCCAGACCCAGATTACTTATATATATACACACACAGACACCACAGTCCAGACCCTTAGACTTACATATATATACACACACACCACAGTCAAGTCCCTGTGACTTTTATATTTCCACACACACACACGGCAGTCCAGACCGTGAGACTTATATATTTCCACAAACACACACACCACAGTCCAGACCCTGAGACTTATATACTTCCACACACACACACACCACAGTCCAGACCCTGAGACTTATATATTTCCACACACACACACCACAGTCCAGGCCCTGAGACTTATATATTTCCACACAAACACCACAGTCCAGACGCTGAGAGTTATATATTTCCACACACACGCACACCCCACAGTCCACACCCTGAGACTTATATATTTCCACACACACACACCACAGTCCAGACCCTGAGACTCAATTATGCACTCACACACACACCACAGTCCGGAGCCTGTGATTATATATTTCCACACACACACACACCACAGTCCAGGCCCTGAGATATATTTATATATATATATATATATATATATACATATATGCACACACACACTCACCACATGCCAGACCCTGAGACTTATATATTTCCACACACACACCACAGTCCAGGACCTGAGACTTATATATTTCCACACACACACTCCACAGTCCAGGCCCTGAGACTTATATATTTCCAAACACAAACCACAGTCCAGACCCTTTGACTTTTATATTTCCACACACACACACCACAGTCCAGACCCTGAGACTTATATATTTCCACACAAACACCACCGGCCAGACCCTGAGACTTATATATTTCCACACACACACACCACAGTGCAGAACCTGAGACTTATATATTACCACACACACAAACCACTGAGCAGACCCTGAGACATTTATATTTCCACACACACACACCACAGTCCAGACCCTAAGAATTATATATATACATATACACACACACACTCACCACAGTCCAGACCCTGAGATGTATATATATATAAATATATAGACACACACAAACCACAGTCCAGACCCTGATACATATATTTCCAAACACACACCACAGTCCAGACCCTGAGACCTATATATATATATATACACACACACACACACACCACAGTCCAGGCCCTGAGACTTATATATATATATACACACACCACAGTCCAGACGCTGATACTTATATATATATATACACACACACCACAGTCCAGACACTGAGCCTTATATATCTACACACACACACACCACAGTCCAGACCAAGAGACTTATATATATACACACACACACCACAGTCCAGACCAAGAGACTTATTTCTATACACACACATAAACCACAGTCCAGACACTGAGACTTTTGTATTTCCACACACACACACACCGCAGTCCAGACCCTGAGACTTATATATATACACACACACACACACCACAGTCCAGACCCTGAGACTTATATATATACACACGCACATACACCACAGTCCAGACCGTGAGACTAAAATATATACACACACACCACAGTCAAGTCCCTGTGACTTAGATATTTCCACACACACACACCACATTCCAGGCCAAGAGACTTTTATATTTCCACACACACACACCTCATTGCAAACCCTGAGACTCATATTTCCACACCCGCACACCACAGTCCAGACCCTGAGATTTATATATTTCAACACACACACACCACAGTCCATTGATTAGATTAGAGATACAGCACTGAAACAGGCCCTTCGGCCCACCGAGTCTGTGCCGAACATCAACCACCCATTTATACTAATCCTACACTAATCCGATATTCCTACCAAACATCCCCACCTGTCCCTATATTTCCCTACCACCTACCTATACTAGTGACAATTTATAATGGCCAATTTACCTATCAACCTGCAAGTCTTTTGTCTTGTGGGAGGAAACCGGAGCACCCGGAGAAAACCCACGCAGACACAGGGAGAACTTGCAAACTCCACACAGGCAGTACCCGGAATCGAACCCGGGTCCTGGAGCTGTGAGGCTGCGGTGCTAACCACTGCGCCACTGTGCCATCCAGACCCAGATTACTTATATATATACACACACAGACACCACAGTCCAGACCCTTAGACTTACATATATATACACACACACCACAGTCCAGACCCTGAGACTTATATACTTCCACACACACACACACCACAGTCCAGACCCTGAGACTTATATATTTCCACACACACACACCACAGTCCAGGCCCTGAGACTTATATATTTCCACACAAACACCACAGTCCAGACGCTGAGAGTTATATATTTCCACACACACGCACACCCCACAGTCCACACCCTGAGACTTATATATTTCCACACACACACACCACAGTCCAGACCCTGAGACTCAATTATGCACTCACACACACACCACAGTCCGTAGCCTGTGATTATATATTTCCACACACACACACACCACAGTCCAGGCCCTGAGATATATTTATATATATATATATATATATATATACATATATGCACACACACACTCACCACATGCCAGACCCTGAGACTTATATATTTCCACACACACACCACAGTCCAGGACCTGAGACTTATATATTTCCACACACACACTCCACAGTCCAGGCCCTGAGACTTATATATTTCCAAACACAAACCACAGTCCAGACCCTTTGACTTTTATATTTCCACACACACACACCACAGTCCAGACCCTGAGACTTATATATTTCCACACAAACACCACCGGCCAGACCCTGAGACTTATATATTTCCACACACACACACCACAGTGCAGAACCTGAGACTTATATATTACCACACACACAAACCACTGACCAGACCCTGAGACATTTATATTTCCACACACACACACCACAGTCCAGACCCTAAGAATTATATATATACATATACACACACACACACACACTCACCACAGTCCAGACCCTGAGATATATATATATATAAATATATAGACACACACAAACCACAGTCCAGACCCTGAGACATATATTTCCAAACACACACCACAGTCCAGACCCTGAGACCTATATATATATATATATACACACACACACACACCACAGTCCAGGCCCTGAGACTTATATATATATATACACACACACCACAGTCCAGACGCTGATACTTATATATATATACACACACACACCACAGTCCAGACCCTGAGCCTTATATATCTACACACACACACACCACAGTCCAGACCAAGAGACTTATTTCTCTACACACACATAAACCACAGTCCAGACACTGAGACTAAAATATATACACACACACCACAGTCAAGTCCCTGTGACTTATATATTTCCACACACACACACCACAGTCCAGACCCTGAGACTTATATATATATATACACACACACACCACAGTCCAGACCCTGAGACTTATATATATACACACACTCATCACAGTCCAGACCCTGAGACTTATATATATATATATATATATATATATATATACACACACACCCCAGTCCAGACCGTGAGACTTATATATTTCCACACACACACACCACAATCCAG